>NC_044565.1:15169839-15832339 GCF_007565055.1 Rhinopithecus roxellana | reverse complement strand
TAAATACAAAATACTTGTACATCTCCTTGAATATAATTGTATTATTATAATTTACTTATTTATTAAGTAATCATTAATTGGTACCCAGAAAATTTCAAATTTCTTTCAGAGAATCTTTATAAAGTCCATATTCATGAAGCTACTTTTAATTTTCATTGTGTTAATGATTTTCTTCAGGTTAAAAAATGCTAGCATCTAGTTCTTATAGATTAGATTGTGGGGACTTGAATCTGACTTAGGCCCAGAAATTGAAATGTTGCACACCGAGTGAATGCCAGGATCATTTGTTCATTCCTTTCCCTGTGTGTCTCATTTTTGTTGTTGTTGTTATTGAGACAGAGTCTCGCTTTGTCGCCCAGGCTGGAGTGCAGTGGCTGGATCTCAGCTCACTGCAAGCTCCGCCTCCCGGGTTTTACGCCATTCTCCTGCCTCAGCCTCCCGAGTAGCTGGGACTACAGGCGCCCGCCACCTCGCCCGGCTAGATTTTTGTATTTTTTAGTAGAGACGGGGTTTCAGCATGTTAGCCAGGATGGTCTCGATCTCCTGACCTCGTGATCCGCCTGTCTTGGCCTCCCAAAGTGCTGGGATTACAGGCTTGAGCCACCGCTCCCGACCTTGTGTCTCATTTTATATGTAGAACTAGTCAGTCCAGCCAGACACAGAATGGCCTGTTTGGTTCCCAGCACCTTTGGTTATTTTAACAGATGCAAATCAATTGCACAATAGGATTGGAAAATCATCGTACTAGAGTCTTGGAACATGTTCTATTTTCTTTTGCAGAAATATGCTCAAATTTAAGATTCATTTATTTTTTGGTAATGAATTAGAAGCTCATTTTATGGCAATGTCTAGAAATTAGGAAGAACCTGACACTGGTATCAAGAGGGCAAGGATTATATTCTGACTTTTCCTCAGTTAGTTATGTGACCACAGTTTTGTCTGTTTGGCCCTCACACTGTTCATCTAATAAATGATGACACTGGACTAAATAATGTCTAACTTATCTTTCATATTTAATGACTTCAAGTATATCATCAAGATTCCTGGGTTTTCTTTTGAATTATTTGATGGAAGCTTGGCAATTTATTTCTGGATTGGTCTCGAGGTTTACCTAAGTGAGATAAATCTTTCAGAGTGAATATTTTATAAATCTTGATTACTCGTTGCAGAACAAGAGAATTTAGACTCAGAATTTACATGTGTTGAATCACAGTTGGTAATTTTAGAATATCTTATGACATATATTAGGTGCAAAATCAAATGAAAGAATGAACTACTCTCCCTTGAAAGTAATGCGATTTTTCCTTGTAGTAATCAATTTATTGTTTTAATTTCTAAGTTACATAGTTTGTGGCAAATAAGAAAATACTAAATTTCTTAGGGACTGAGGATTTAATTTGATACGAATTTCAATAAGTAGACTTTCCTGTTCTGCTTTTCTAAAGTTGTTTTTTCTTATAGCAGAGACAGCCAGGCTTATTTGTTTTAATAATGCAAGCTTCTGATGTGTACATCTGCTTGGTCAAAGATGTTTTGGGCACAATATTTTTGTATATTTGACTTCTAGAATAGAAAAATAAATGAAGCAGGGCTCTCACCAAAATACCTTTTTTCATTCATTTGTTTTTTCATATATTGATTTTAGTTTCTGGTTTATGTTGAACATGATCTTAGAATCATATAACTATGGTAAAACCTTCCAACCTGTGTGATTTGGGATTGTATATATGAAAAGTAATATAATCAAGAATAATAATATTGGCTAGTTTTTTGGCATACAAAAATGGCCTGATATTCTTCATGTAATTGGGGACGGTGGGACTTCGTTCTGCCCACAGGCATCCTTGTCTTTAGGATGTACGGTAATTTCTCTGCAGATTATTTATTTGATGAAAAATTTCAGTGAATTTAGAAGATACAGAGGCATTGGGTCAATTAATGAGATTATATTCTACGCACAGGTAATGCAAAGGAGCATTATCCCGAGAATCAATTTTTGTGTGAACTTAGAAAGTCATTTAACCTATCTTTGTTTAACTTTTTTTTTTTTTCCATAAAGTAGTATCAGTGATTCTTGACATTGAAACCAATCCATTTGTTCAAGCTACCATCGAAGGTTTGACCACCTTCGACAACATCCAATGAAATGGTTCAGTTATGGTTAACTTTTTTTCTGTGATGAGAAGTTGTTTTTTTTTTTTTTTTTTTTTTTTTTTTTTTTTTTTTTGAGACGGAATCTTGCTCTGTGGCCCGGGCTGGAGTGCAGTGGCCGGATCTCAGCTCACTGCAAGCTCCGCCTCCCGGGTTCACGCCATTCTCCTGCCTCAGCCTCCCGAGTAGCTGGGATTACAAGTGCCCGCCACCTCACCCGGCTAGTTTTTTGTATTTTTAGTGGAGACGGGGTTTCACCGGGTTAGCCAGGATGGTCTCGATCTCCTGACCTCGTGATCCGCCGGTCTCGGCCTCCCAAAGTGCTGGGATTACAGGCTTGAGCCACCGCGCCCGACCTAGAGAAGTTTGTTTTTTTATCAGAAAAACTTAAAGTTGAACTTACCCTCAGACAATTAGATGAGCAAGAACTGTGAATTTTCTTTTAAGTTATAGTGGGTTGGATATGGAATAGGACTGAAATCCCATGGCAGCCTCTTAAATCTTTTCCTGCAACTGTATGGCAACAAAAAACCAATTGTAGACTATTAGAAAGATGCTTCAAGTTTTTAAATTTTACTTTTTCCCAATTTTATCAAAACATTTCTATGGTTAGAAATAGAGGCTCTTTTCATCTTGATATCAATCCATTAATCAACACATTTAAGATATGGACCTTCAAACAATGACTACCATGCAGCATATGTATTTTTTTTTAATCTTACGAGATTACTCTTAAGAGCAAATGGTAATTAAAGGATATTAATATTTATTGAAAATTTTTAAAAAGTAACAATTGAAATTATTACTGTTGGCTTTATTTTAGCTTTTACTATTAATAGTAGCATTAATAGGAATAATGTTTTCTCATATCATCCTATTAATCAGGAAGAAAATGCTTCATCAGATGAATTCATTTTGTGCTTAATCATCCAGATTATTCAAACATTTTATTGAAATATAGTATTTATGCTGATAAATGTGGCATAAATGTACAGGTAAATTAATTTTTTGCACACTTAGCACACGCAACACTTAAATCAAGAACAACATTAATTGTACCCCAAGAGTTCTCCTCACTGTTATCCCCTCTCCATCTCTACCAAGGGTAGCCACTGTCTTGATTTACAACAGAGGCTAGTTATGCTTGTTTTTAAAATTTTTATAGAAATGGAATCAGAACTATGTTCTCTTTTGTGTCAGTCATTTTTTTTAGCTAAACATTATTACTGTGAGATTTATCTGTATTTCTGTTGCAGTTGCAGCCCATATAGTCACATTGTTATTTAATATTATGTGACTATACTGAAATGTATCCATTCTATTATTGGTTGTTATTTCAGTAGTGTTAAGTTTTAGATTATTTTTGCAGAGTACCTCTATAAACATTCTAGTATGCTATTCTGATGCTATGTGTATTTTTTTGTTGTTGGATATATACTTATGAGTGGAACTGGTGGATCATAGGGTAGACACAAGTGCAACTTTAAAAGAGAATGCCAAACAGTTTCACAAAATAGTTCCTACCAATAATGTATGAGACTTCTAGCTGCCCCACATCCTCACTGACACTGGATTTTTTGTGTTTTTCATTGTATTCATTCTGTGGAGTGTGTTGTTATTTCATTATGGTTTTAGTTTGCATTTCTTTGAAGATAGCCTTTTATCTTTTAACATCTATTCAAGTATTTTATCCTTTTTTTCTCATTGACTTGTGTTGTGGTTATTTGTTTGTTTGTTACTCTTGATTTGTATGAGGTCTTTATGTATCCTAGATGTAAGTATTTATTGACATTCACATGGCTATGGGTCTAATTTATTTTTCATTTTCATTGTTTTAGCACATATTAGAAATGCAAATTTAGTTGGGACTTGTATTTAAAAATAGACATAGACGGCCGGGCGCGGTGGCTCAAGCCTGTAATCCCAGCACTTTGGGAGGCCGAGACGGGCGGATCACAAGGTCAGGAGATCGAGACCATCCTGGCTAACACGGTGAAACCCCGTGTCTACTAAAAAATACAAAAAACTAGCCGGGCGATGTGGCGGGCACCTGTAGTCCCAGCTACTCGGGAGGCTGAGGCAGGAGAATGGCGTGAACCCGGGAGGCGGAGCTTGCAGTGAGCTGAGATCCGGCCACTGCACTCCAGCCTGGGCGGCAGAGCAAGACTCCGTCTCAAAAAAAAAAAAAAAAAAAAAAAAAAAAAAAAAAAAAAAAAAATGGACATAGACTTATTCTGTACGTGTTCAGCAGAAACACATGGCTAAGCACTCTGCTGCTTAGTATTTGTATATAGAATAGCACAAAGCTTACCTACAAAGATTATAAGGTAGAAAATGATTAGAAGAAACATAATATTCTTATAACTATATTATGAAAAACAGAGTGATTTTTGTATTTTCATGTAGTATATATGGTCTTTCATGAAAAAAAAAAAGGAAGAGATATTTTCCCTGCTTAGATTTGTGTTCAATTTATGACATTTTAAGGTAATTGCATATTCCACAGAGTGATTTTTTTCCAAAACTATGTGGTTGCCTTTAATGTAAATTTGAATTACTTAAATTTGGAATTAAACAATACAAAAGAAATGATATATTTTCATTTTTAAGTAATGAGAATATCATAGTGTTAAAAGACATCAACACCCATATAACTTCAAAGCTTATGACATAGTAAATTGCAAACTGTTTATTATTTTTCCCTTTGGGTATACCACATTATCTGGCAAACAGAACCTTTGTTGAGATTTATTCTGAGTTGTACAGATTTGGAATGATACGAAATATCTTGGATAAAATTCTACAGCCTTCTTACTGGACCACACCTCTTCAACCTCCAAAACTTTATAATTTAGTTATTTAAGTGGAATCTTTCTTAATATATTACATGCTTCCCTGCCCTTTTAAACTGAGTAGACTAAAATACAATTAGAATTTTCTTACTAAGACATATCTTCACAAAGCTTTTCTTTTTTCTCTTTTTTTCTTTCTTTCACAATGCTATATGTCACTTCTTTCTGACACATAGGTGGCATGGCATATTAGACAGAACCTGGATTAGTAGACTGAATCCTGGTCCCACTTCTATTACTGTCACACTTTATGAATTTGAGGGTCATTTAAACTCCATGAGCCTCGTTTTCTTAATAATACAAATTAATTAGTTGGGCTATAGTAGTGTCTTTAAGGCTCCCACTGGCTCAGAGATCTACTTATTCAGTGGGAATGTAAAATTTAGCAAATATCATGTTCAGATAAGTGAATCTCTCGTGTATGTGTGTGTGTGTGTGTGTGTCTGACAAAAGTTTCCATAGATTGCTTCTCTAAATTAAATCCATTGTGTAGAATTGATTTTGGGAAACAAAAGTATGTAAAGATCCAATTTCACTTTTCTCTTATAGATAACCAATTGTCCCAGCAAACTTTATTGACCTCTGTATATTTTGCTAACTTATCTGCAATACCAGACAATATAAATATAAATTGTTTTCATATATGCTTATTAGTATGCACGTGCATGCACACACACACACACACACACACACACACACACACACATTTATATATATGAACCAGAATCCTCTTGACTACCTATCATCAAAAGAGCAGAATAATAAGCAATGAGAAATGAGTTGAAAGAATTGGCAAATGTTTAGTTTATTGATCATGGTTAACTGTTTTCTAAGGACTGAGAACCAAGTTCTTTGTAATATGTGAAATTGCCATGGGATTGCATAATGCCAAAATAAACTTATTACAGTTGGTCAATTTTTATCTTATCAGCATCAGCAGTATATAAAAATGACTTTCAGTAGCCTTGGCAAAATGTGGAATTATTTTCTTTTCATTTTATGTCAATTTCATGGCTATTAAATGGTGTCTGAATATAGTTTGATTTTGGCCATTTCCTGAATACTAATAGGAATGAACGTCTCTTCATTTATTCATAAGTAATACATATCTATTTTTCTATGAAATTACATTTCTTTTGTCTATTTTCTCCATTGGTTGTCTTTATTTTTGTATTGATTCGCTGAGGTGCTTGGCATATTCTGGATTATAATCCTTTGTTGATTAATATGAAATGAAAATATTTTCTCCCAAATTGTTATTTAACTTCTTATTCTATGGTGTTATTGATGACCCCATATTCTTAATTTTAATGTAGATGAATGTATCAATATTTATTAGTGCTTTATGCTAATTTTTGAAATCCTTCCATTCTTTCATATCAAAATTTATTGTCTGACAAATTTTCACAGATTGACTCTCTAAATTAAATTGGGCATCCATGTAGAATTGATTTTTGTGAACAAAATGATGTAAAGATCCAATTTCACGTTTTTCTTATGAATAACTGATTGTCCCAGTAACCTTTATTGACTAATCTATCTTTTGCACACTTATCTGAAATGCTTGACAGTAAAAATTGTTTTCATATATGGTTAACAATATTTTAAGTTTGATTATCATTATTCTCATTTTACCTATCCTAATGCATTTTCTTAAGCACTATAATTTTGTAATAAATGTCCATCTTTACACAGGCAACTTCCTTCATCTTCTTTCTCTGGCATATCGTGGCTATTTGGGACTCTTTTTTTTTTTTTTTTTCTCATAAATTGTGAAGAAACAGCTTTTTACATTTATATTTTTAATCTATTAAGATTTTTATTAGGATTTTATTGAATCTATAAATCTATTTACATATGTTGGAACATTGATTGTCTCTAGTATGCAAAACCCTAAATTCTTTCCAAAGTATGTTATTAAGCCAAATAAATTTGTAGATTATTTTAGTCTTTCAATTTGTGCATTGTATATGCTTATATGATGTGATTTTCTTTATTTATAATCTTTATAATATTCACATATTTTTCTTGTCTTCCTGCATTAGCTACAACGTCAAGTGTAGCATTGAATATAAATGTTGATAGTGGGAATCCTTTTCCTGTTTCTTATCTTAAAGAGAATATTCTAGATTTCATAATAACATTTGATATATGTTGTTTGTTTTAGATCATTTATCACATTAATTAGGCAAGTAGGAAGATATCTACTATTTATCACCAATGCATCAAGTTTACCAGATGTCTGCACAGATATTATCTCATTGTATCTTCACATTCATTCTGAAAGATTGGTATCTCTAATCATTTTCAGAAACTGAAATTCGAAAAGCAAATAATTGTTCTAGTGACAGCTAGTGGCCAACCTGGAATCCAAACTCGTGTTTTGACCCACATTTTTCTCTCAGTATGATAGTAATATATAGTTGTGCTTGTGCCCAATATTGAACCACTTGCCATGTTGGACTGACCAGGGGAGCAGACACCTGGACTATAACTTTCTGAGACAGGAATTAAGTCCATTGTGTTCACTTCATTATCCCTAATGACTGGTACTGGGCTTAACCCTTGGGAGGTGCTCGCCAATATTTTGAGTGTTTGAATGGGAGGGATTCACTATTATAGATTGGGATGTCCTTCCTATGACTCTTACTCAGAATTATTTGGTCTGACTGATAGTCTTGGCTAATAATTTACTAGTAGTCAATGACTAATATTCCAGGGCTCAATTTCTGATGAATACCTCTAGGTGCTCACCATGATATTTATTGCTATGGTTTGACTACCTGTAGCCACTGACGGCATTTTCTACATCCAGGAAGGCAGGTCATGTGGCTCTGATGGGTTGAAAGTGATTTGAGCTCTGATTCCAGGACATGAGTTATTTGACAATCAAATGAAAATTCCTGAGATTAAAAACCTATTATGGGGGAGAGTGCAACACCTGCTGATGTATCAACCCTCTCTGGGGCATAATAGTGATAGTATGTTGCCAGTGGGACAGATTAAGTTTCTCCAGTACCTTTTATAATTATATGTTTATAGTTTATCAGAAGCTGATTCGCAATCATGCTGTCTCATTTTTCTTGGCACAGCATCATTATTGCCTAGAAAGTCAAGGGGGCTTATGGCTTCCATTCTTCCTTTGGTTCAACTCACCTCATCAGTGGGAGAAGAGTGTTCTTTCCAAATAGCCACCTTTCTGTTTGATCTGACTAGCATCTTGTGAGATCTGCCTTGTTACTTCTAAATCTGGTAAAGACTAAGATACGTAGAAAATGTTGAGACTTCATTTATATGCTATCCCCATGACGATGTGCTAGAATTCTTACCGATGTCATAACAGCCAGCCCTACCATCTGCTTGATGAGACCAGGGAATGGATCAATAATCCAGCTGACTCCATTAGACTTTCTAATGCTACTCCCTCCATCCAGAGAGAAAAAAAAATGCACATGCTCTGTAGGAGGTCTGTTTATTCCCAAACCAGCTTCTATTATTTTTTTTTTTTATTTCCTTTCTCCTTACCAGATAATTTGTTATGGTCTCTCAATGATAAAACTATTTGTCTCTTCATTGAAAAAGATCTTTGAATATAAATGTCTCACTGAAAATTAAAATAATACCTCAGTTGGATGGAGAGAACGTTGAAAACCTCTTAGAATCCATTGTTCTCAGCAGAGTGGAACCATCCAATATGCATTTATGGTACCTGATTCATGCCCTGGAGACATCTCAGAGCTACTTTCTCTGATCAGAGCTCTTGCAGTGATACTGAAAAATTAATTGAATTTTCAAGAATGTCAGCTTTAGCTACTGCAGCTGATGGCCCAATAGTTGAGGAGATTTATTAAATATATACTGCCACCTACAGTGCTATTTGACTGAGACAGGGTTCATGTCATGGAATATAATTAAGCAGGGTTAATTTGGGGAGTGATTAGCTATTGTTTCTGTTAAGATCTGCTGATTTGCATAGTGTATTTGTTTATTTATGTATGTATCATCTGTTTTCTTCTAGGAAAAGAAGAATATATTGCCACGTTCAAGGGATCTGAATACTTCTGCTACGACTTGTCTCAAAACCCCATTCAAAGCAGCAGTGATGAAATAACTCTGTCATTTAAAACTCTTCAGAGGAATGGACTGATGCTTCATACTGGGAAATCAGCTGATTATGTCAATCTTGCCCTGAAAAATGGAGCTGTCTCTCTGGTCATTAATTTGGGATCAGGGGCCTTTGAAGCACTAGTGGAGCCTGTGAATGGAAAGTTTAATGATAATGCCTGGCATGATGTGAAAGTCACCAGGAATCTGCGTCAGGTAACAGCGCAGTGGATAAGAGAGTAACTGGCTTTGTTTCTCGCTACAGCTGTGTGTGTGGTACTTGAAAACTCTAACAACATGATACAGGGCTCCTCAGAGTCACTTGCAAATTAACTTTTTCTTCTTCTGAGATGAATCTTCCTGCCATACTTGAGCAGGGGCATATCTAGAAAGTTCTGGGGGCCCAAAGGCTATTTTGATACAGGGCCATATGAAAATTTACAAGAGGGCTGCAAGGATATCCCTGCAACCTGCCCTTCCTGTGACGTGTGTGATTTTGTTGTGTTTCTGGTTTTTTGTTTGTTTAATTTTAAATTATAGTTTTCATGGTGATCATTTGGAAGCATGCACATTGGGGTCATTAAATCACAGTTCCTTTTTTGTAGTCAAAACAATAGTGTTTGTGATTTGGGATTGTATCAGTCCCTACTCCCTCCGCCTCCCACCCCCAAAATGGGGACCAGAGAAGTCCCTGAGGGGAAAAATGACTTTAGGGGCTTACATATCTCCTGAAGGGTCTGATTTTGAAGATATTTTTATTTTTAGCATAGATACTTTAAGTTAAACCCCAAATGACTCTGGAAAGGCCAGTTAAGCTTCTAGGTGCCCATTTCTATTTGATTGTGTTTTTTAAAAAATTTTTGAGATGCTATATACTAGGAAAATATCAGCTATTTACTAAATCTATGGGTCCACATATACTGTATGTTTTTAATGAAGACATGATTACAGTATATATGTATGGATGAAAATGAATAGATTGTCCTTTTATACTGAACATTATAAGTTTGGGTTTTATGTGAAACTTTATATTACAATGTATCATTTTGTTAAGTGTTGACAGTGACTAATTTTTTTGCCTTACATGCTGATCTTAAACTAATATTCTTAACATATTTGTTGTTTCTCTGAACAGTTGCAGAATGACCGGATTGTCTCTGGTTTTCCTTTACCAAAACAGCCCTCTCTTTCAGAGCTGTTAACTGTCTAACCTTTTCTTTCCTGCTTCTGAAAGGTTTAAACTATCTGAGCTAGAGAAACTAAAAGGAGCTTTAGGAATGCAGATTTAGTCTAGCTAAGGCAAACAAGTAAAACTGAAAAATTCTTGAGAACCCCAGACCTTCCAGATCCTTCATTGACATGGGAGGGGGACCTGCATGCTTCCACCTGCCTTTGGAGAGGGTCGGCCACCATCAGTACAGCTGTAGACCACGGGTTTCCTATAAGTCTGTCTCTTTGGTTTTCCTTTTTTTAAATTTTTTTCTCTCAGATATGCATAAAGAAACTGGAGGCTCATTTGAGAGAAGCACAGAAGGAAGGGTGGGGGCTTGAGGAGTCCACTTTCTAGATTTGCCTTTGCTCAGGTTACAAATCAAACTGCGAATTGGTAGCTCAAAGGAAACTGTAGTTATACAGCTGGGGTGCATGTGTAGGAGGACAGATTAAACACAAATCCATTCTACTCATTCTATGTGTCAGGATCTTTGCTTTGTTTCATTGCAGTAAACTGTGACCCTAAAGTCCATCAATATGACCGAAGGAAGTTTTGAAGTTGAGGAGGAGTCCTTGTATGCTGTAAAATTGAGTAGTAGGGCAATGCCAACTGATTCCTACTAATTTCCTGGGGCTGGGGTGGGCCAGGGTGGAGGAGGGGCCAAGTATGGGCATAGGGCTGCAGTGGTCAGCTGGAAAGCTTTAGGTCTTTGAATCCCTTTTAGACTTTTCCAATGTCTCTCAGATGTACTCAGGAAGACAAAGGGAACATTGCCATGTGTCTGTTTCTGTCTAGTAGTGAATTATAAACAATAATAGCAGGAAAAATATTACCTCTGTGGGAGGCCTACTTGTTAGTCTGCTTTTTTCTTGTAAAATTTTTTTGCCCTTTTTCTATGTTACTAACATGCTTAATAACTAACATGTCATTCATGGAATGTTTCATTCTACTAACCGTTACCTGAATCAAAAAATGTACTAACATGGTAGAGACCATCATATTTTTTAAGTAACGATCGTTATTCTGTTCACAGTTTTTAATTTCCTTTCTCCCCCCTTCTCCACAAAGCACTCAGGCATTGGACACGCTATGGTAAACAAACTACATTGTTCGGTAGATATCATTCTAATTGTTTCTTATTTTGGGTTTGCCGTGTGTTTTCTTTCTTTCTTTTAACTGTAGACATCATTAACAAAAGAGGAACTGCGGTTGGTACTCTTCTGCTTACTTTGACCTCCTTCTTTTCATCTGTTGTTGACCTTCTTATTTTTTACCTGTTCCTGTCAACTTCTGTTTTCCAACTCACCTGTAGGGGCATCGTTAACGTTTCGAACGTTTTGCATCCAGCTGTGGTTAACACGGGATAAGACAAAATGGTGGCTGGCCCGAGTGACCGCAGGCTCAGCCAGTCTCTAACCATTCATGATGCATGGCATGGAAACTTGATTTGGGAATGCTGGAGATGCCACACCCACTCATCTTTACGTCATCACAAAGCAGTTGTTTTTATTTTTATTTTTTTCTTTTGGTTCTCCCTGTTTTCTTTCTTTCCTTTTCTGAACTGTACTGTACCTCCTGCATGTGCACATCAGCGTGTGCTGCTTCTACTGGTTGTTTTGCCTTTTCTCTCCCTTTGGCATGGACTTAGGCACTTGCATGCTGAACAATTGCTGCTCAATAGTGCAAATAGTGACGTTGCTGGAAATAGCTTGCGCCTTTTATGTTAACAAGGTGCACGTTGTGATTAGTTAATAACAGACAACTAAACTTTACTAATATGTACACCAGCAAAACTAACCTAGGAAGCATTTTACTAACACCATTTTTGTGTCTGCTCAATAACTTTTGAGTTGCAATAGGGATGATGCTGACACTAGTTCAATAATCAGTTAACTCTCTAACTAGTTTAGATCTCTTAGGGCTAGTTGAATAGAATCTAAGAATAAACCTCAAACAGACATGAAAATGGGTTCCATCATAGGTCTAAAAACAAAAACCAAACAAACAGAAAAAAGAAAAAAGCAAAACAAACAACAACAACAAAAAAAAAACAAACCAAAACACAAAACAGGCATATCCCAGGATTACAGTATCTAGGTCTGAGTATAGCGTGTCCTTTCCCTGTGCTTTGTTATCTAGGTGACAATATCAGTGGATGGGATTCTTACCACAACGGGCTACACGCAAGAAGATTATACCATGCTGGGGTCTGATGACTTTTTCTATGTTGGAGGCAGTCCCAGCACAGCCGACCTTCCAGGGTCACCAGTCAGTAACAACTTTATGGGCTGTCTCAAAGAGGTAAATATCGTTGTCATCAGAATCATTCCTAATTCATGATCTCATCATTTCAGATCCAGCATGAAAGCACCTTTGCTGAAGACCCGATGTTTCCAGAGTCAAATGGCACAACTTTAAATTCAATATTCCACTATTGTTTATGTAGGATTGGGGGAGGGGAAACAGTCCATAGATCATTCTGAAGGAATTAGGTTCCTCTTCTTTACTAGTCTGTAAGTAATTTACATTTGAGATTTGTGTGGACAGTTGATATTAGCTATAAAAGAAAGTCAAACAAAAAGAAGTACTGGGTCTAAAGTTAAGCTAAATGGTTTACTTGCTTATTTCTACCTAAATGCCATAGGTGTTATGTATACGGTGAAGACTTTTTTGAGTATTAAAAGAAAAAAGAAGAAAAAGAAATTAGGCTATAGGAGAAGGAACGACTATGTAATTCAAAACAAAACTAAAACAAAATAAGTCTGTATAATGAAATAATTTTGTTCTCTTATTTTCAACGTGTTCTGGAGTAAGTAAAACTGTTTCATTTGTTATCTGGTGAATTTACTTGATATTTATCTGAGCAGGAACGTCAAACTAAATGATATCAATAATTTCATCCCTCATTATCAGCTGTAGTTGCCTATTGTAACTTTGTATAAGATTGGGATTTGTTGGGTTTGGGGGCGAGAAAGATCAAAAAGTTCCTGAATTTCATTTTGTAATGAATATTTTCCATAAAAGCTGCCTTTAAAAAATTTCATTCAGACACAATCCAATTTCTTTGGTCTACTGGAACCAGAGGTTCCTCTTACATTGTATGGCTACAATTTAATTGCGCAGATTTCTAAAAATCAAAGTTAAATAACTGTGAATTCACTAACTGTTAGCCATAGGTGCTGTTAGTAACCAGTGATGTACCCGGATTTATTCTAAAGTAAATAATTTAATCATATAAACTTGATTAAGTTAAGCATTAGAGAAAAACAGTTACTACTGAATTATCCTTTCCTGTCTTCTCTTTATGTGAATATACTGGTTGATTCGTTGCCCAGTATGTGGATGTATATAGAATAGTCCTGAGGGAGATTTAAAAGTGCAATAGTTTTAACAAACATGAGGAGGTGCAGTTCTGTAAGGCCAAACCTATCTATGCTTTGTAGTAGGAGTGATAGATTACCTTTCAGAAAGTAACTTTTACTGGTTACAAATATGTAGTATGATCCAGGTTTGTGTTAAGCTGTGTAGAGGATGATAATCTAATAATCATTATTATTATTTATTATTACTATAGTACTAATATTTCCAGAGCTGTTATTTTGTGCTATTCTAAGAGCTTTGTAGGAATCCTCACAATATAGGTAGACATTTTATTATCTGCATGTTTCAGACAAGAAACTGAGATTTGAAGCAGGTAAGTTTCTTGAGGAAGGTCACACAACTAACGAGTATTAAAGTCTAAAGGTTAATTGAGGAAGTGTGATTTCAGTGTCCTTTGTGCCCTTAACTACCATAGTTAAGAGCCTTGTTGGAAGAGAAATGTTTGTTAGAGTTCCTAAAAGATTGTACAAACTCTCAAATATGTTACAAACTAAGACAATGTTTACAAATGTATAATAGACTGTGAGGATTGAAGTATTAAATTATTTAACACAGTTATTTGATTTAAAAAGCGGGTGAGATGAGTGAGAGTTCTAGAAGACAAGGAGAGAAACACAGAAGAGTCAGAACGTGAGCATCTCAGACAGTGACTGATTGAGGCAGACAGGGATGGAGAAAGTATATCAGGTGCGGTAAAAGAATGCTTAGATTTTATTAGAAGATTTCTGAAACTCCGTTCTAGTGATGGAAAGTGGAGGGCAAAGCCACATCCTCAATCACCCGTACCAACTTCCTCATTTTCACTGTGAACCAGACCAAATATAATCAGTCCCTACATCCTGCTTTATCTAGAGAACAGTAATCCTGCTTAGATTGGAAAAAGGAAGGGGAATTGAGGGATCTCTAGCAGAAATGGGAATCTAACTAAAGAATTCTTTTGGGCATCCTAAAAAAAAAAAAAAAAAAAAAAGAATTTCTGCAGTGAATCCCTGAGTTCAGCTGAGACACATAATCTTCTGATAATTCTGCATAAGTGAGGCAGTTTTTTTTGTGTGTGTATAAAGCTGCAGTTAATTGCCTTAATCTAAAATAACTCTAAAATAACAGTTTGAGATTAAACTGTGTTTCAGATTAACGCCTCTAATTTATGAATTGATAAAGATTCTTTACCTTAGTATTCTTTATATATATATATATATATTGGCCTTTTAACCACAAAAACCACAATACCAAAAAATAGGTCAGGTGGTCTTCCAAGTGCCATGTTAGTTCACAGCCGGTAAATTCATTAAAGGAAGATTCACTCGTGCTGTTATCACTATGGGGTTTGGATACAATTCACTCTTCTTTATTGATTAGACACCTTCCACCTCTGTCTTCTGCATCTGGGGTGTGTGTTTGAGGAAGCATGGTCACTTTTTTCTTGACTTGTGTAATCTTTTTCATTTTATTTCTTCTGATGCACTATAGTTTGGAAGGATATCGGCACAATTAGTCTATATATCAAAACATACCTAACTTGGAGGGCTTTTTCTTTCTTTCTTTCTTTTTTTTTTTTTTTTTTTTTTTTAAGAGATGGAGTCTTGCTCTGTTGCCCAGGCTGGAGTGCAGTGTCATGATCTCGGCTCACTGCAATCTCCACCTCCGGGGTTCAAGCAATTCTCCTGCCTTAACTTCCCAAGTAGCTGGGACTAGAGGCATGCGCCACCACACCCAGCTAATTTTTGTATTTTTAGTAGTGACGGGTTTCACTGTGTGTTGGCCAGGGTGGTCTTGAACTACTGACCTCAAGTGATCTGCCCACCTCAGTCTCCCAAAGTGCTGAGTGTGGTGGTTCAAGCCTGTAATCCCAGCACTTTGGAGGGCTGTTTAGTTGTTCATAGTTTCCATCCATGTCTAAACTGTTATCTGTTTAGAAGGCCCTACTCGTTACTTCTGAAATGAAACCGTGACAAAGTATCATGGATTCTGAGTTAAATCACCTTGTTTCAAATGGTCAGCTTTGTGGAGTTACTGAAAAGAGTGGGATATACCCATGTTCATTCTCACAGAATCTCTCTTAACAGTAAAGTCTATGTAAATTTTCCTGAACTCTAGCTTGGACTTCCTGGCCTATACCACACTGCATGTGTAAACCCTTAATATGACTTCATTTATTGGCTGATAACATTTTTATTTTCAGTCTAGTATGTAGTCCCTCTTAGCATAACCAGTCTTGAAGGAGATTCTAATAACACCTTGTCTGAAGTTATGGGAGAAATTTTGGAGTGTTAGAATGGAAAGGATCCTGGAAATCATTTTCTAAGTTCAACTTTCTTCTTTTGGGGAAACAGACCTAGAGAAGTTACTTGAACAAGAGTAATGAGGGGGTCCAGGAGGATTAGAATACAGCACCCTGTCAAGTGAAATGTAATATTTAAATGGCCGGTTCTATTTCATTGTAAACAATGGCATTCAAGGTATAAAAATACCACTTTCATGAATTTACACATTTATTCCTTAAAGATTAAAGAAAAAAAAGGAAATGACTCAACATATTGAAACAACCTATAATCTCATATTCATTAGATGCAACTTAGGTCTTTCCCTTTTTACCTTTTAATAATGTCTATTTGAAATGAGACTTTGCTTGCATGTAGAACAACTAACCCTCAATTGGAAAGTTACTTTTGTGTATGTGATTATCAAATTTCAAAATAAAATGAGATTAGTTCAAAACAATTTGGTAAAAACTAACCTGAACTTTATATGGTGCTTTGTTTAAAATGACAAGGAACTTTGAATGGCCAGGAATTCAAATAGAGATCAAAGTAGTTTTGTTTTTTGTTTTTTTTTTTTTTTAAATGATTCATATGTTCATCACAAGTAAATCAAAGTCTGAGAAAATATTTGTACTCATTGAAAAATGACTCACAAGTTTAAATTTGATAAAAAAAAGTTAAAGAAAAATTGTAAATAATAAATTGCCATTATATACAGCCCATATCTATGAAATTCTTAGAGGATAATAGGTCTTTTTAAAATACACTTTTAAAATCTGATTTTTGCAAAGGCAACACTATGTTTTGACAGAAATACCTGTTTATATTCTTTGCATTTTGATAACACTGGGTAAAAGCTGAAATATATGTTGCTTAAGAATTTTCGATGATTTTATATTTAATTAAATTTTCTAACAAGCAGTTTTTGAGTGACTGCTACAAAAGGAAAGGAGATTAGAAAACCTTGCAGAAAGAGAAATCATGTTGTCTGAGATGCTCAGACTCTGTTTGAGGACATCTTGCCCATTTACCTTAGACCACTTGGAAAGCATTTTCCTGTAGAAAAGTCTCACAGTTATTCTTCAGGTGTTCACCAGAGATATTTTAAGAATCTTTCAAGATAGATGAAAATCTCACTAGTATGTGTTTCTACCCCAATATTTTCTTCGTAAGTGTTTCTGTAGTCACTGACCTATCAGGAAGGGTCATGGCGCTCCCTCATTAATCTCCCCCTCAGAACCGTTCCTGCAATTATTATGCATTTCCTGGTCTCTTTGTGCCCCCGAATGCTCTGAAACACTTATTTCCCTCCTACAAAGTGAACATTATTTAGCATAGTTTGTTAGTAAGGAAATGAAACTGAAGAGGTAGTAAAGGACTGTGTGTTAAATAAAACAACCTAGAATGCTTTATTTGAAGTTTATTTTTAGTCACATGTACCTGCTGGAGGTTTTACAATCAGAGTGGAGACACTGCCTGCGTGAGGTAACTTAGAATGCTGCCACTAAAAATTGCTCAGATTAAACCTAAGGAAGTATTCTAGAGAAAGAGAGAGACCAAAAAAAAAAAAAAAAAAAAAAAAAAAAAAAAAAGATTGAAATGCTAAAGGGAATTAAGTCCCACTGAAAATTTCATCAACCTAATTAGATCGGCTCAGCCTTTAATTACACTTAGAAACATTTATTACCACAAATTTGGAAGATGCTATTGAGGTAGATGAGGTTTGAAAAATATCCTATCCTATGTAAACATTTTCCCTCACTGTGGAGAAAATGATTGATTCCTTAATGAAATCTGTGTGATCTCCTCTGCCATATGAAGTGCCCACATCACAGTGTACCAGCATCAATGCATCAATGCTGGGAAAGAGATGAAATATTTCACTCCTGCAAATGCCCCTTAATCCCTATCTTTCTTCTTTTGGACAACAGAGAAACTTTTAGAAAGTTTTGAAAGCTTCTCAATTTATGCCCTTCTGTGGTTGACCATGCTCATCAAATTTGGATACTCAAGTGTCTTTCTTGTTCTTATTTCCCCCTTTGCTCAGAGAGGAATAGAGTATCTGTCATTTACATGTAAGAACAAAATCTCATGGCAGAATTTGCATTCTAATTTATTCCAGTTTTGGAATAAAAGGCTTTGGACCTGATGGATAAATTAACCTAGCAGGAACTTGGAGGAAAAAGAGATCTTCAGTGACACCTGGAAATCATGCCAGATGAGAGGAGGGAGGGCTGCTTTAGTTGACAGAGAACTCACATGGACTCCAAAGTCATGATTAAACAATTTATCCCCAGGTTTTCATTTCCTCTAGACTTTACCTTGTTGAGGTCTCTGACTTATTGCCTCTCTTCTCTTATTATTAGTCATGGTCCATATCCTGGTTGGTCCCATTTTACAATTTACTTACACTGACCTTCCCATATGCCTCATCCCTCACTCTTTAGGGAAGACAGTTGCTTTTTGCTTTCTCAGTTCACATTTTCCTAAACATTTTCCATACAGAGCCACGTATTTTTACTTACCATATCATTATATAAATATGGATAATACTATCCTGATTTTATGTGGTGACATGTCTTCACTTGTATGAACCATTTTAAGATAGGTTTTGCTAATGCCAACAAGATTAATAGCCTATAATAAAATACAAAGATGTCCCTTCACTCAAGGACTTACGCATTGGCCAGACTGATGTGCAGCTGATGCTCAAGTTTTGACCAGTGTCGGACTGACTGTGGCTACGGGCTAACTTTTATATTAAAAATGTTTCATGTAGGATCAGTATGCACTATACCGTATGTCATTTTGTTGTGTCAGCTGACTCACAGAATAGCCATGTTCTTATAATAGCAATAGTATATATTTGAGCTAAGTGCTCTGACTATTCTATTCTCTACAGCCTAGTGAGCACTAGAGATGACGCCTTGGGACTGAGTGACAATTTTCTAGCTTCTCTGTGCTGTCTTCCTGGAGGCAGGGTCTAGGTTTAGTGACTCAGAGAGAGTCTGGTTTAGCCCATCTAGGATAGGCAAATGGGCTTAATATTTTTGGCAGAAGTTCAGGTATAGAAAGAATTTTTTTTTCTACCTGATTTAAAACATGGAAAATGATAGTTTTGCTTTGAAAATTTTAACAAGAAAGCTAGATGGGGTTTGTGGAAATGTCAAAGGCTTTGACAGATTCTTATGTGTCATTAACCTGATTTGTTATAGGCCCAGCCTAGTTTTTTCTAGATCTTGGGAATACTGAAATGTATTTCATTTTTTCTGATGTAATAGTTCAGTACTTAAATGAAAACAGAAGTTGATTATCCTTGCCTCCTTTCATGTGTAAAATAGCACACTGCAGAAATCCTCCTTTCCTTTTAAAAGTCTTCACGATAACTCATACAGGGTAATAATAACCATTCCCTTATGCAAATGAGGACTCATGAGACCTCAGCAGAACACGTGGCTGTGAGTGTCATCCATGAGTTAATAGTCTGCTAGTAGAGCATTTTACCTGCATCAGATCGTTCAGACAAACCCATGGCATAAACGCTGTAGTGCCTCAATGTGCCTACGATTGTACTAGGCACTATAAAAATGGACATGAAAAGTAGGAGCTATTGCTGGAAGGGTAAGGGAGTCAGCATATTCACAGAAATAATAATAATATATTAAGCATTTTTTATTTCTCGTGAAATCTCTACAACATCCAGTGAGTTACCCAATGGGCATGTGCCTGGGGGCATCAGGAGCACAGTAAAACAACAAGTTTTCAAAAACAAATCTGTGAAACTGTGAAATAATTTGATATTTGGTATTTCAAACCTATCAGCAAGGAAGTAATGGAAGAAGAAAAAAAAGTTTTGGGTGGGTTTCTGGTATTTTGTCTTTACTAGCCCTTTTTTGAATACAGTATGATTATTATATTGTGGAGAGGGATGCACCACCAGTTTCTCAGAGCCTTATAATTGCAAAGGTAATACTCTAAGCATGAAAAGAGGTACACATAAATACTATCCCTATTTGACAAATGAAGACATGCAGACAGGAAAAATGAAGTAACTGACCTAGGGGGAAATAATTAGTAACAAAACTAAGCTCCTCCTCAAATAATCTGACAGTGGAATCCTTGCCCATAACTGACGCTCTGTGTTGTCCCCATAACATATTATAATCTCACTTCGCTTTTCTCATTCTCGGTATTTTTATAAAGATAAAATTAGACAAAATGAGCTTTGTAGGAACCTTTAGGGGAAAGAAAATAGAAAAACGCAGCCTAGATTGCTGGGATATCAGAAAAGGGAAAATCTGATCGGGAAGAAGAAGCAGCAGGGAATATTTCTCAGATGCTCAGTTAGTTATACATGAGCTTTCAGTGGAATCTTTCCCACTCCCCACATTGAATTGGTCTGGAGCTGTTACCTCTGTGAACCTCTTCTCTACTCTGGTAGCCTGCACACTTTTCCTCCTCTAAAGGCAAACTAATATAATGCTTGCTATTATTTTCCATACTGTGTAGCTGACCATACAAACAGGAATGCACAGAAAACATATTTGGAAGCACTTTCTAGATTTTTATAAAGTATTGGCTCTATACATTGTTAAGGGTAAGTTCACTTCTATGCATTGTAGCCTTGGAGGCAAGGGAAATAAGCAATTGGGGCAGAAACCAGGCACCTTGCCATAGACACTCCTCTTCGAGATTGGATTCAGGGAGTCCCATCTGCTCAGGTCCCCAAGGAAATGGAACCCAGCTCTTCAGTCCATAAAGCATCTGGTGAGTTCTTGTCTGGAATTCAGCTTTTCAAACATAGAATCTTTCCTTCCAGGGGACCCACAGATTTTTATTTCCCGTTATTTTCAGCAGATGCCCCATAGCCTGGAACAGTATCAGTGGTTGGCATAATGAATTGTAGTGCTTTCAAATATCAAGCTAGCATAGCATGGTCTGGCAGGGGGTTCAGTGACATTTTCATTCTGAGGACTTGATACATTTTATAGAATATGACATTTTTCAGCCCAGTAGAAAGCAGCAATGAACAATGTCTGAGACTGAACATTTTCTCTTAATTTCAGCACCTACCAGAGCTTCTTGTTTAAATTGCTCCATTTGCTCATGCATTAACACTTGCATGTGCACATTAAATTAATCAACATTAAAAATACCTAGTGTGGGCCGGCCGTGGGGTGGCTCACGCCTGTAATCCCACACTGCAGGACACCAAGGCGAGTGATCACTTGAAGTCAGGAGTTCTAGACCAGCATGGCCAACATGGTAAAATCCCATCTCTACTAAAAATACAAAAAATTAGCCAGACATGCTCACTTTAACCCAGGAGGTAGAGGTTGCAGTGAGCCGAAATCGTGCAACTGCACTCCAGCGTGGGTGACAAAGCAAGACTCTGTCTCAAAAAATACATATAAATGTATGTGTGTATGTGTATGTGTGTGCGTGTATATATATATATTTATTACTACCCATGTTCTAGTAATAACTATAGTGTATATTTGGGCCAAGTGATCTGGCTATTCTGTTTTGTACAGATATATATATACACACACACACACATATATATATATATAGTATGTGCCAGGCTCTCTGCTAGATATTGGGGCATATAGATGAATAACATAATACACTCAGGAATCTGGAGAGAGAGTTGGACAAATAAATATAGATTTACAATACAAGCTTCCTAAGTGAGGTATGAAAAATTCCTCTAATAATACATCAGAAGCTGTAATTAGATTTGCAGAGGAAATTAGTAATCATTTCAAAGAGAAGGTAATAAAGTAATCAGAATTTGTCTCTTTTTGCTTAGCTGTATACTGGGCATGATAGTATATGGGATTGAAGTGCAGTGAATTAGTTCCACTATCACAATTGGAAAAGAATAGGAAAGATAAAATAAGATGAAGGATCAGAAAACACATTGCCAAAAAAAAAAAAAAAAAAAAAAAAAAAAAACCTTCATATACATTTAGGTTTGTTACTTAACTAAGTTTGAGCCGTATTTTTAAAAAATCTGAAATTCATCCAAAACAAAATGAGTATTTTGGAGTTCCTCTTAATTTCTTTTATGAGATGATATACTCTTGTCTTTAGATCTTTGGATCAAAGTCCTTATGCTTGGAAGGAAAGTATTTCTGTGCATGGTAATTGGTGTCTTTTTTTTTCCAGGAAAATTATCACTATTGAAACACATTTAAAACAAATTAATTGCTTTTAAATGAAAATAATACTCTTATTCAGAAGCATGTGATTTTGAATAATAGGAAAATGAGATTTTTATCTTTGTGGAGTAAATATTCTGTGCACAGAAAAATTGTGACTGGGTGTTTAGTTTCATAGATAGTACATGACAAGGGACTATGTACCAGGCTCTCTGTGGAGTACTAGGGACGTAAGACCATTAGGTTGACATATGTCATTTAATCAAGGTCATAATAAGTGAATTGCCCTTGACATATGGATGTATTTTTGTGAGCCTAAGTTTCTAAATTTGAATTAAAGAATAACTTGTTATAGGTAACTCATTGCATTAAATTAGTTAAGATGAATGGCTTTAGGATCAGACAGTCCTGGATTCCAAACCTGGCTCCCTTAAACTTGGTGGACTGTATTACCTGAGACAAGATAGTTGATGTTTCTGTGCTTTAATTTCTTTCCCCTCTAAAGGATTAAGTGAGACTATGTAATTGAGGCTCTAAGAGTAGTGCCTGGTATATTGTAACATCTCAATCAAGTATAAACTTTATTAATATTCTATTAATATAGTGAGGATTAGCTACAAGTATCTTGCAGACAGGGCCTTCTCATGGACTTATGACCTATGCAGTCACATGGGACCCCACACACAGAAGGGCCCTGCTCTTCATTTAATATATTCTTATTGTCATCTTGAAATTCTTAATAGCTTTTGAACAGTAGACTTCTCATTTTCATTTTACACTGACCCCTACAAATATGAGAATTGTCCTGGTTGCAGATGAATTTATGAGATTTTGCACACATTGTCTCATTTTAAAAGTTGTTTCATTTAACTGTTCTAAGAGCTTTGTGAGAAAATTGAATTAACTTGGAGACCACAAATTATATATAATATTATCAGAGCCATATCCCTAATATGTGAAAAAAAGTCAGAAGGAAACCTCTCTTTCTTGACTGCAAGCCCAGTGTGCTTTCCATTTTGTTATCCTGAAATATGACATCCACCATCTAATGTATCAAAAATTGGTAAAGATAAATAAGAAACTTGAAATTAAAAAAAAATGAGTACCTTGTTAAGAAACTGAATTGGGAATTTAATTTTTATAGTTCAAATACAAGTAATTATTTTAGTTCTTAAGAATGTTATCACTGTCTTCATCAGATTTCATTTTGTATTACTTTTCAGAAGCAGTTAGTCTTCCCTACCTGTGTTCACTACCTGTAAACCAAGCAGAGTCTCATAGGAGCATCTGAAATGTTTGTTTGAAAGAGTAAATTGACCTTATTCAGTAACATTTTCTTCCCCAAGGTATCCAGGCTATAAGGTATGATCATCAAGGATTGAAATCAATTTTTCATTAACATTACCTTTGGTTATTGTTTAATAATGATTTGATTTATTATTTGTTTAACAACACATGTATATAAAACTACATAGAAGATATAGGAACAATTTTTAAACAAGGATATGCAACTAAAAGCTGTAGTTTTTAGGTAGTTTGAAAGGAAATAAAGCCCATGAACATCTCATAGCATACCTAGAGATTTACTAAACAAGATGTGGACTGTGAACCAGCAGCATGTGCATCACCTAAGAGCTTGTTAAAGATGAAAAGACTTATGCCCCTTCCCATGATCTACTGACAGAGTCTACATTTTAGTAAGATCCCCAAGTGATTGCATATACATATTAAAGTTTAAGAATCACCGAGCTAGAGCACGTCAACCACCATATTATATTGTCATCGTTAACAGTATTGGTGCACAATTATTTTATGGATCACTAAACACTGCCAATTAACCTAAATCAGGGTGCACCTTGATTGCAACTCAAATCCAGATTTTAGAAATAGTAAATGTAAAACTGCTAATTTGTAGCTCAGTAGTGACTCTGAGGCTTACAGCTAGTGTCAAGATCCCACAGAAACTCTGATTTACCCCCAGGTCCCAGGTGGGCTTGGCCTTCTTTCTGGAGATGGAAGTCAGGATCTTCTCATCTGATTGCACTGACGGCAGATGAGCCATGAGGACTCTTGTAGATAATCCCCTAACAATCCAAATTAGGAGCAGCTGCAGTCTTGGAATGATGGTGTTGACTATCCAAGTAATAAGCTTTTGATTCTGAAGTAGTTGGACCTAAGCCCAAGACCATTAAAGTAAAATGCCTGTATGTTTTAATATCAATTTAAAAGTAGGTCTCCTATACTTTTATTTGATTTTTGGAGTCCTGCTTTCATAGCAAAATTTTTTTACTTGCCAAAATGCAGAAAATCACTATGTGCAAGTTTACTTGGGTTAATTATCATTTCTGTATGGTAATACCCTTATGCTGAATTCTGTATATATTCTTTATTTTTAGGCCATGGTTTATATAGGATTATTTTACCTTATCACAATTTGCTAACTTATGTATTTATTTCCATTTTAATGACCTTGTAATATAATGGCTTATGCCCTAAAGGAAGTAAACTCTTCCTTGGATATAAGTTGGACAGTTGAGGATTTGCAGTCTTAAGGAACAATTTAGGGAAATGCTGCTTATGCAACATGAATTTTGTGAAGAGCCCCTTAGAGGCACCCATGAAGTATGGCACCTCTCTAAACTGAAGCACACCTGCCTTGAAATTTTCGTGGTGATTAGATGAACAAAGGGATGCCTTTAGCTGACACAAATAGAAACACTATTATTTCCAGAGAGCCTGTGAGTGTATGCTTACATCATGTTTATAAAAAGACGACTTTGTCTGAAGTGAGCTGACTGCAGGCTTTGCAGAGAAGAAGGAGCTGTCCCAGACTCTCACATTTTCTTTAGGACATCAGAATTTTATGGCATTTTATCCCTTTTCACACTCTCTTCCCCTCAACTGAGTTTGTATTTAGAGGCTATTAGTTCCAAAATATATATTCAAACTAAATTAGGCTTCGTTAGATGACAATAACACTGAAAATACCACCGCCACCCCTACTGTCCACCCAGAAAAATGCAGCATTTTTTCACTTCACTTGCAGTCTTAATAAACTCTTTCTTTTTGTCTTTGAAATACACATAACACGCGAAGCAATTAAATGTCAAGTGGAATACTTATAAATGTAGATTAACCACAAAGGAAGAATTTTGCATTCATAGTAGTTTTTCTTTAAGTAGTACTTCTGATCCTCAAATTAAAACTATCATTTCTTTTTTTCAATTCTAAAACTTTGTTATTCTTTAATTTTTAATCTTAGAGGGAAGAACTGACTGGAAAATTAATGGGTGGCTTGGGAAAAGGTAACTATGTCATCTAGCCAAATGAATATATTCTAATGTATGAAAGAAGTTTTATTTTATTATTATTGTTAGGTATGAGCAGCTCACACAGGATCTACCCACTTAGCAAATATTTAAATGTGCAACATAGTATTGTTATGTATAGGCACAATGTTATACAGCAGATCTCTAGAATTTATTCTTCTTGCATAATGAAATTTTATAATTATTGACTGACCCCATTTCTCCCTTCCCCCAGACCCTGGCAACCACAATTCTATTCCTTGCTTCTATAACGTAGACTGTTTTACATATTTCTTGTAAGTGGAATCATGCAGTATTTATCCTTCTGTGACTGGCTTATTAACTTGGCATAATGTCCTCAGATTCATTCTTGTTGACACATATTGCAGGATTTCCTTCTTTTTTTTTTTTCTTTCTTTTTTTTTGTTTTTTTGTTTTTTCCTGAAACAGAGTCTTGCTCTGTTGGCCAGGCTAGAGTACGGTGGTATAATCTTAGCTCACTGCGCCTTCCACCTCCGGGTTCAGCCATTCTCCTGCCTCAGCCTCCTGGGTAGCTGGGATTATAGGTTCATGCCACCAGGCCTGGCTAATTTTTGTATTTTTTGGTAGAGACGGGGTTTCACCATGTTGGCCAGGCTGGTCTTGAACTCCTGATTTCAAGAGATCTGCCTGCCTTGGCCTCCCAAAGTGCTAGGATTATAGGCTCCTGGCCAATTTTCTTCTTTTTTAAGGCAGAATAATACTCCCTTGTATGTATATACCACATTTTAAAAAATCCATTCATCCATCAATGGACATATAAGTTGTTTGCTCATCCTGGCTATTGTGAAGTGTGCTATAGTGATCATAAGATTACAAATATCTCTTAAAAATTCTGACCTCATTTCTTTTGGCTAAATACTCAGAAGTGGGATTGCTGCGTCATACATTAATTCTATTTTTATTTTCTCGAGGAACCTCCGTACTGTTTTCTAGAGTTGCTGCACCATTTTGCATCTTCACTAACAGTATACGCAGCTTCCAGTTTATCCACATCCTCTCCAACCGTTGTTGTTTTTTTCTTTTTTGTCTTTTTAAATAATAACTAGCCTAACAGGCATGAGGTGATATCTCACTGTAGTTTTAATTTGCATTTCTCTGGTGATTACTGACATTGGGTATCTTTGTACATACTTGTTGGCCATTTGTATTTCTCCTTTGAAGAAATGTTTATTCAAGTCCTTAGCCCATTTTTAATTGGATTATTGTTATCATTGCTGTTGAGTTTCTAATGGAGAATGGGGCAGCTCCTCCAAATGTGTTCATTTATTCAACAAGCCCTCACTGAGTGCCAACAGAATCTTAAGCACTGACTAGATGCTGGGTTTACAAACATGGATAATTCACATTGCCTTGGCCAGATTCCAAAGACTCACAACAATACAAATGAATTACAGTGCCTTTAATTCAATAATACAATGTATTCAGTGACCACAACAAAATTGGCACTGATCTAGATGCTAAATAAGCATAGAAACAGGATTAAGACCTGGTTCAGGAGAGATAAACATACACTCAATTAGATATTTCTGCTTTTTCATCTCACCTTTGAATTATCTCTGTCATAGCATTTATTGCTACTGTAATGTAATTTTACCAGTATTTCATCAACTGGGGTTTCCCAAGTAGATGAAACCCTAAAGCCCTAAGACATCTGTTGTATGTAATGGTGCTAGTTATATATCCTCCTTGGGAGAATTGAGGAAATACTCAAACGACTTTCTGTTTTCTCTGTTTCAGATGAGGATTTGGGTTGAGAAAAGCTGGTAGTAATTTTTGTGATGGTAGAGATTGTGACTTTTATTTCTTTAATGGTATAATTTGGGGCATAGTAGGTATTCTATAACCTTTGTGTAGATTCACTGTAATTATATTCAAATGAAACAGGTTCTATAATAGAGATTTATGCCACATTCTATTGCAATGCAGTGTAGGGATGGTGACTGAGAAATATTCAGAAAAAGACTTTCCCAAGGAGGTAACATTTGAGAAAAGTAGTATGGCACTGAACGAAAAGTAGTATGTCACCAAGTAAACAAAGATACGAGATAAGAGTTGAGACAGGAAAAGTTGGAGAAAAGGTGCAGGTGTGAAATAATAAATTATGTGTTTGGGGTATATTTGGAGTTAGTGTGGCTGGAGAAAAGATGCATGGGGAAAGAGGTCAACAATTGTGCTGGATAAAAATTTGGATAAATGATGTTGAAATGGATAAAGTAATGACAGGATGTGACTGCTGCAAGGAAGGCATTGGAATTTACCCTGTAGGTCAGTGGATCGAAGTTTTATGCATAAGCATCATCTGAGAGCTTATTAAACTGCAGCTTCATGTCCCCTTGCTTCTGATTCAACAGTGGACCTGCATTTTTAACATAAATGTAAGGTGATACAGAAGCAAACGATGCAAGGGAAACAACTTCACCCTAATCAAGGCTGCTGTTTATTATTCGCTGCCATGGAGATTTCTAGAAAACTCTGCATAGGATCAGCATTTTATAGGAATAAACGATCAAAAGAGCCTAAGCCTCCATGTAAAGATACTGAAACAGATCTATTGGAAGATACAGTGTAGAGATTCTTCAAAGGTAGAATTAAGATGTCTTTGTACAGTTTTGGGAAAAGAATACAAAATACAAACACAAGCAAAATCTGCATATTTCTACCCAAACAAAGCAATCAAACCAGATATGCTTCAGATTAAAGTGAAAAGGAGTAGGGAGCTTGCGTGGTGGGAAGCATGAAGGAACTTATAAAATTGGCTTTGTAAGATGCGGTTTTTAATTGTTTAGACTGCCCAGTTGTCAAAGGTGACCAGTCTATGTGGAGTGCAACCCAGTGCATTTTATTCAACCTCTATGAGCACTAGGGTTTTCATCTTTCAAGTGAAAGCATTAATCTCTGTGTACCTTAAGGTCCCTCTCTACAATAAGATTTAAGTCCTGTGGTTACAAACACAGAAAACATATTTTTATATAAAGCTGTCTTTAAAGTTGTTACTGAAAAGTCATCTAGCCAAATGGGTCCCAACATATCACACTAAGTGACCTTAGTTATTCTAAAAAGGTAAGAGAAAAAAATAAAATGGTAAGAGAGAGAATACTTTTCTACCACTACCATCTCCTTGATCAAAAGCAAAACAACAAACAAAAATCCTCTTCAAATTTAAGAAAAAAGTGTGTTGAAAGAGATTCCTATCTGCCTGCTTAGTTTTTCTTTCTTTCTTTTTCCCCCTTTGAGTAAAGCTGGGCAAAGCATCCAAGAATCAGATTATCAAGAGGCGGCACAAGATGTAAAAGTCTGCCTCTGCCCGGGTCCCCACAGCCTTTCTGAGCCAGCCAATGGCTTTGATGCTAGAGCTTAGCATTCTCATTAAGTTTTACAGGTTTCCATCAAACAGCTTCACTGGTTTAAACCTGAAGCTGGTCCCATAGTCCAGTCATAGGTGTATGATCAAAACACATGATGTTTTTAAAAATTCAAAATATGGATATGCTTCCACTCTTCCATGCTTCTCTGTATTCTAGCAAAGGTAGATGGATAAGCTCTGCATGCAGTTGCCTCATAGTCAATTTTTAAATAATCATTTGATTCTGTGAGAGGTATGGTGCTTATGAACAGGTAAGAGATCTCTGCCAGGTGATAGATGTTAAGAATGATTATCTTTAGGAAATGATTTCTAGGAGAGCTTTTGACTGAAAACTCTTGGCAAGGACCAGGAAATATCAGGGGCAGCCTGTCTTCTATTCTAGCTCTGCTGGCCCCAGGGCTGGAGTCCATTAAAGAATATAAATGAAAGAGTGAGAAGCCATCCCTGTAGTTGGTCCTATGATCACACATGCTAAACAGTGTGTAATTATGGGAGGACATTAAAATGCCAGTGGAAGAGATGGATGAGATTCAAAACATGTTTTCTTTTCTGGGTCAGTAAAGTCTGTTTTCTTTTTTGCAAGAATCCATGTTCCCTTTTCTTCTATGAAGAATAGAAAATGTATCTGGGCCATCAGTAATTTTAAAATAAAGGAAGGGAAGAAGGGAGCAAAGGGGGCAGAAAGGGAGAGAAAAAGAAGGGAAGGTAGGAAGCTTCCTTTTGATAGTCATCTTTCTTGATGGGAAAAATAATGTACAAAATTAATAAATAACAGCAATTTTTGGAAAGTATTGATTCTGGAAAAGAAATTCTGAACCATGAAGAGATCTTTAAAGATAAACAAAACTGAAACTTAAATATAGAGGATCTCTATGAAGCTTGAGAGAAAAAAAAAGAGAGAAATGAACATTCTCTAATGTTCTAACTAACTTTCAGTGGAATTTTCAGGGAAGCAAAATCTTGTCTGAGGATGTATCAGGAAGAAGATCGCTACCCTCTTTTTTCCATTTATCAACCTGGATGGTCATTTTTTTTGTTTGTTTGTTTTGATCCTGATATCCCATATGGAATATAGCACATGTGTGCTATCTGTGTTTTCTGTGTCACATAGTTGATGAATTTTCCAAATCTCATTGAAATCCTGTGGATTCCATTACATCTTAGCCATTTAGATTTTCAGCCTTTTGCATAAGGCCTTACAATTTTAAGGAAAAAAAAGAGAGAGAGAGAGAGATGAGATCATTTAGTCTTATTTAAAATGAGAAAACTGAAGGGACATATTTTACCCTCACTTTTAACAACTCGTAACTGGGTCTTATGATTCTTGGTTCAAACTCTTTATAACTCTATTAGCTTCTGTATATTTCTTTCTTAGCTCCATGTAACTGGTGAACATTGTGGATCAAAGATGTGACAGTTCTGTTTGATAACACCGGTTTGTGTCTGACTAACCCATGAGACAGAACTATCTCAGAACAAGGAAGGAACAGACCTGTCTTATGCAATGGTACATTTTAATGATATTTAAATATACTCCAGTCTATGATGTGTATGGCAGACATAGCAAACACTTGATAAAGTGAAGTGGATTTTAAATCCTTCAGGTCAACTCTATACAGGCTTGAGAAAGTCCACTTAAAACATTCCTTAATGGACGGCAATATTGTTAGGAAAAACTTACAAATGCATCAGGTTAATTTCAAATTTCAAATTCTTGTCACCACTCTTCCCATCCATCGCTTGCCAAAGGTGAACATTTTGGATATCTTCGAACAACTGACTTTCTTATAATTACATTATAGAAGTCCAGGTTCATAATTGTTGAGAGTTATTTGAACAATCATTTGTGATAACTCAAATGAATGACATAATCCATCAGAATTTCTGTTGTTTGGGTACCATCCTGAAAAACAGGTGTCTAGCATGCTTGTCAAACCACATATTATACTACTTGAAGAACAGGATCCAAGAGTTAAATTCTCACAAACCCTGTTTGGATATTTTGGAGACTGGCTTCAGTCTGATGAATGCTAAAACACATGGGATCTTCACAACTCTGATTTAATTTACTTATTTTTTTCTCATAGGTAGTCATGTTTTTCCATAAGCTTAAAGTGTTAACACTAGAAAAAATATAAAGCAGTATATATCATACTGTTTAGGGAAATAAACTCTGTAGTTACATAGGTGAATAAATTAAGACACAGTGAGATTAAGTGACTTCTTCCAAATTATTTATTTATTTTTGCCAAGATGTCTCATCAGTCAGGTATCCTTGATGAATTCAGTAAGATCTTCAATTTGACAAAATAGTAACCATATTGGTAGAAGCATCTACAACACAACCCAATACTACTTTTTTCATTTTTTTAAAATTCACAAATAAACTTAGAATGTGAAAGCATTTTCCCATTGCTAGTCTTCTAAATGTCAGAATCCTTCATATCATTTTCTCTTTTCTTATTCATACCAGAACTTTAATGATCTTATGTTTCTACAAGCATATCTCAACCTTGACTTTCTTGTCTGTCATCATCTAACTAAAAAGTTCTTCAACTGGTTTTGGAGAAATGCTATTCTTTAGTTATTTCTCTTGAAACTTCTAAGTAAAGTCATGAGCTGTTCCAGGGTCCATAAAACAGGTCTTTTACATTTATTACTATTCCTTGCCCCAAAAAAGCAAGACTTGGCCAGGCACGGTGGCTCATCCCTGTAATCCCAGCACTTTGGGAGGCTGAGGCAGGTGGATCACTTGAGGTCAGGAATTCGAGACCAGCCTGGTCAACATCGTGAAACCCTGTCTCTACTAAAAAACACAAAAATTAGGACGTGCCTGTAATCCCAGCTACTTGGGAAGCCGAGGGAGGAGAATTGCTTGAACCCGGAAGGCAGAGGTTGGAGTGAGCCAAGATGGCACCACAGGCCGGGCGCGGTGGCTCAAGCCTGTAATCCCAGCACTTTGGGAGGCCGAGACGGGCGGATCACAAGGTCAGGAGATCGAGACCATCCTGGCTAATAGAGTGAAACCCTGTCTCTACTAAAAAATACAAAAAACTAGCCGGGCGAGGTGGCGGGCGCCTGTAGTCCCAGCTACTTGGGAGGCTGAGGCAGGAGAATGGCGTAAACCCAGGGGGCGGACGGAGCTTGCAGTGAGCTGAGATCAGCCACTGCACTCCAGCCTGGGCGACAGAGCAAGACTCCGTCTCAAAAAAAAAAAAAAAAAAAAGAAAAAAAGAAAAAAGAAAAAAGATGGCACCACTGCACTCCAGCTTGGGTAACAGAGTGAGACTCTGCCTCAGGAAAAAAAAAAAAAAAAAAAAAAAGCAAGTCTTACTGCTTTTACTTAGAAATTTTTCTTTCTTTTTTTTTTTTTTTATTTTCAGCCATTAACAAACTTTGAAAGTCATAATATATCTATCCCTGGAAGGATGTAACTATAATTGTCATAGAACTCTAAGAAATTATGCTACATTATGTGCATCCTTATTCTTTGAGGAAACAATAAGTTTACCTCAGGTTTTTATTTTTATTTTTAGATTTTCAATGACATTCTGCATTTCTTCTTGCTTTTGGCTAGTCAAGCACATCTCTTCTAAAATATTAATATTTTAAATATTAGTTTTAAATATTCTAAAATATTAGTTTTGTTCCTAATTTTATCTAGAACCCTGGATAATTTAATATATAATATATAATTTAATATATAATTAATTTCTAATATAATCAATCAATTTGCTTTCCACAGTTTGGTTTTGTATCCCCTGTTTTCTGATATGTCATTCTGCTTTCCTTCACTTGGGTTATAGTTATTAAAATAACTAAAATTCACCCCATCAACTGACAGAACAATTATTCACCTTTTGTACCTTGTAAAAATGCATTAAATTTCTATCCATAACTGGAAGTATAATGCATGTTTTAGCTTCTTATAGGAAACATCCAAACATTTCTGATGATTTCCTTTTCATCAGGTGCAACCACCTCAACTTCAATTAGCCAGAGAAATTTCCTGATCATGTACTCCTTATTCTGACAAAGAAGTTTTTACTTGGTTTCTGGGATATTGACTTATGTAATTTTCAGGGAAGCATGTTTCCCTTGAATTAATTCTGTTTCTCACTTTATCTTAAAAGTCCTGTTTCATGCAATACTCATCATGTCTTTGGAAAAACATTCCCAAGTGTGTTTTCTTTATTATAGCATAATTTTCAAGTCAAGAATATTTATTGTGCATTTGGCATTGTTAGAGATATAAATTTTCTCCTAAAATAGTTGAGCATTGAACTGAGAAGTCAGATTTCAACAGCTAAACATATTTGTTTATTACTTCAGTAAGTTTATTACTTCAGTAGTGACCACCTTCTAAAGGCACAATTTATTTGGAGCTGTGTGGCTTGCCAATTTTTGTAAGGGCTGAATTTTTATAAGGTCCTTAGTGAGCTTGCAATCTAAGAATGTTTCTTACATGAACTCTTTAGTGATACTGCCTAGGATTTTATTTTGGTGTGACCTTGGCAAATAAGTCATTTTCTCAGTCCCTCTGATTCCTCATCTGTAAGGTGGAGACATAAAAGTATCTACAGATAGGGTTTTTGTGAGTGTTAAATGAGATAGTTGATGTATCTTTAAAAGAAATGGGAGAGTTGGCCAGGCACGGTACCTCACGCCTGTAATCCTAGCACTTTGGGAGGCTAAGGCAAGTGGATCACTTTAGGTCAGGAGTTTGAGACCAGCCTGGCCAACGTGGTGAAACCCTGTCTCTGCTAAAAGTACAAGACAAAAACAAAACAAAAATTAGCTGAGTGTGGTGGCGGGCACTTGTAATCCCAGCTGCTTGTGAGGCTGAGGCAAGAGAATCACTTGAACCCGCAAAGTGGAGGTTGCAGTGAGCCAAGATTGCACCACTGCACTCCAGCCTGGGAGACAGAGCGAGACTCTTTCTCAAAAAAAAAAAAAAAAAGTGTGTGTGAATGTGTGTATATGTATGTGTATATATATATGAAAGTTAGGATTACATAGGATTACAGCTTATAAGTATGTATATAAATGGCGCTTTGGGGCATTTTACACATGCTATTTAGTCTTTACAATAGACTTGGAGAGTAATTATTCTTTCTGATTTAAAAAGGTTAATTTATTTTATTTTATTTTTTTCTTTATAGAGAAGGCTCAAGGAAGCTAAGTAACTTGCCCAAGGCTGCCTCCAGTTAAGAGATGGAACAAAGATGCAAACTAAATCAATGTGATTCTAAGGGTTGTTTCCCTCCTCTGTGCTTTGATGATAGTGCAATAGCAGGAAGAGTACTAGATAAGGGCAGGCAAAATTTAGTTTTGATTTGAACCCATTCATTTATTTGTTCTATTAATTCACAAGGTAGAGGTATTGAGGATTTGGGAATTTTTTTTTTTTCCTTTGAGATGGAGTTTTGCCCTATTGCCCAGGCTGGAATACAATGGCATATCTTGGCTCACTGCAACTCAGCCTCCGGGATTACAGGTGCCTGCCACCATGCCTGGCTAATTTTTGTATTTTTAGTAAAGACGGGGTTTTACCATGTTGGCCAGGCCAGTCTCGAACTCCTGACCTCAGGTAATTGGCCTGCCTCAGCCTCCCAAAGTGCTGGGATTACAGGCGTGAGCCACTGTGCCCAGCCGGGAATGGGCATTTTATCAGAAAAGGTAATGACAGACAAGGGGAGACTCAATCATTTTTTTAAACTCAGTCATTTATTTTGTCAACAAACATTTATTGGATACTGAGCAGCATTCTCAATGTGTGTTGGCTGCTGAGCAGCAAACAAGAAAACCTGTATTTGCAGTGCTTAAGAAACCTGTAGGTAAAGAGGAATGCAGAACAGGTTCTCAAGAGAGAGATTAGGAGCCATTCACATGGAGGAGGTGTTGAACATTCGGATATGCCATGCCCATTCTGGGAAGTTTAATGAGGAGACATGGGAAAAACCAGAACCATCAGGACATTGAAATGCACCCACTTTAGAGAATGAAGGTATGAAGAGAAGACAAGGAAGAGAAGACATCGGAAGGGAAGAGATGTATCCCAGGGTAGGGCACTAGATGAATGACAGTTAACACAAGAGGAGATAGCTTGAGAGGGGGCCTTATGGCGGGAGAGGATGAGATAGATTCTTGAAAGTAGATCCTCAGGCTGCTGTAGTAGTAAATAAGAGACACTGTATCCCTCTTCACACATCAATCAAAGGTTTGGGGTATTGTGATATGGCTAGAGGGTCAGTCTCTTCTGAGGTAGCTATTAACAGAGACCCAACTACAACCTAAGACAGAGCCAGGTCCCTCCTCAAGACAAGACCCTTCATATGACTTTGTTCATTAAGAAGCATGTCCTGCCGGGCACGGTGACTCATTCCTGAAATTCTAGCACTTTGGGAGTGCGAGACAGGCAGATAGCTTGAGCCCAGGAGTTGGAGATCAGCCTGGTGAAACCCCATCCCTACAAAAAGTACAAAAATATTAACTGGGCATGGTGGCATATGCCTGTTGTCCCAGCTACTCGGGAGGATTGCTGGAGTCCAGGAGGCAGAGGTTACACTGCACTATGATCATGTCACAGTACTCCAGCCTGGGTAACAGAGCAAGACTGGGTCAAAAAAAAAAAAAAAAAGAAAGAAAAGAAAAGAATCATGTCCTAGGAATTTTCCCTTGTTCACCATAAACACCTCAGGAGCAATCCGAAAAGATTTCATTTTCCAGACAGACTAGGGAAATCCCTACTGAATGTCCATATCAGGTGGGGCTCCTGAAGGCTGCCAAGCCAGTTAGGCAGATGGGTCCCTTCTCCGAGGGAGAACAGGCAAACCTCACCATCTGTTCTGCTAGATACAAAGCTTTTTGTTTGTAGTTTTGACCTGGCTGAGCCCTTTCTTCTAGTAGTTGTAATAAAATTATTGTGGACTACACAGTATCACTGTCTAGACATAGTGGAATAGTGGAGAGGGTCAGAGATCTGGAATTAGACGTTTGTATTCCAAACCCAAGTCCAGCAGTTTTGGCAAGTTGCATAATTTCTTTTAATGTGATTTTTCTGTGAAAGGGGAGTAGGATAACAAAGGATTATTCTGGCAATTTGAAATGGTGCACCTCGACAAAGAAACACATAGAAGATTCTCCAAAACACAGCAATTTTTAATAACATGGGATAGATTGTGAATGATATAGACAACTATTATGAAAGACCGAGAAGATGTGAGAAAGAACAAGGATCTGAGAAAAGGTAGTGTAAGGTAGTGGAACCATCTTTGGAAAAAAAAACATTTGTCCAAATAACTCAGATTGTAAGAGATTATGAAGAGTAGATGAAGAAGAGAAAGAAGCAATGCATTTATATTTGGTTGTTTTTCTTAGAAAGTTGGCAATGAGCAAAAAGAGAAGGAGTGTCATTGCTGGAAGAAGTAAAAGATTGAGGAGAAGCTTCTAACGCCTGATCATAACAGTGCCATCAAAACAAATGTGAAAACCAGTCTAGTCTATCTAGAAATAAATATGCTTATGCAAAGTTAGTGTTTTCAGAGGAAATAACCAAGAAATTGTTGGGGGAGCCATTAGGAGACAGAAATTGAAACTGATGGAAAGATAAGAGCCTCTATAACATAGTGTTTATTCTTACATTATAGTTTTTATTTATTTTTTGCATTGTTTTAGCATTTTGGTTCTCACTTACCCTTACTACAGCAGAACTGGTGGAGAATTATTAAGGAACATAGATAATAATGGCAGTAGAAACTAAAGTCATAATTGACTTTAGTCAAAAAACAGCTGAGAGGCTTAGGCCTTCAAATTCTCCCTTTCTACGGCAGAATTTCAAGTGATATGCATTTTCTGAGGCAGCCATTCCAATCTTCCTGGAATCAGTTTTCCTGGGTACTTGTCTTTGATCCGTTTCCATTAATCTCAGGTCTATCTGTCCTGGAGCACTTGCCACACTCATAGCCTCAAATGCTGACCATGGCATATTTGCAATTCTGTTAATAATGTTCCTCTGGCTCTTATTTGTGATTTAGTGCTTCTCTCACCTGGAGCAAAGGTAGAGGGGAAGGGTCAAGCTGGAGTAGGAGGAGAGTTTTTTTTTTTTTTTTTTAACCCTGGCCCATAAATCATAATCAAGGAATTTGGAGCATGCCCCACTTCTTGCAAAAAAGTAGTCCAGAGATAAATTGCATAACCCCAAAGCATCTCATATCTAAATAATAATAATAACCAGAGAACAAATTCCTTCTTTCTTCCAAAACCCAGAATATGTTTTCTGTCAAATCAGGTCACAACCTAAGAAAAATTCCTCTTTCCTCTTTCTTGGGCAAGTGTCTTACACTCAGCACACTGAGGTCTCTCCATCATTTCAAAAACCCTCTTTACTGTTTTATTCCAGGTGGCCACAGGTCCTCATAAAAATGCACACCCTATGTTCGTGCACCCCAGCATACCAGCTTTCCCAATCTGGATGTGCAGATAAGATCTCCATTCTGGTGTTTCACTATTGTTTTCCTTGATTATTTTAAGAAGAGAGGTCAACTCTTACTCATTTTAGAATTCCTGTCAGTGCTCAGAGAGTACCTAGGACAAAGACACAAAATGTATAATGAATGAATGAGTTGGATTTAAAACACTGTGGAGTGATTAGCCCTAAGCAGTATGAGAATCACCCCTGATGTTGAGATAGGATGGAGTAAGACAGGAGATAAGAACAAGCTGTGGTGAAAGATGGCAAAAAGGGAAAACAAGGAAGTCCCTAGGATTGTCCTCTCTTTATAGGATTCAAAATGCTGTTAGCATGAATAGAATCAAGAACTAAAATATAAATGTATCTTTTTTCTTCAATGATTCGGTAGTACACAACCCATTTATACTATTTCTAGGGGCCTTAGAAAGACGTTTCTTAGTCCTTCCCTTCAGCTTCAGCTCTTTATTAGAAGACTTTGCTTTTTGGTTTAATGAGTCTCTCTTAGCCTAGCACACATTATCATGTGTAATAAAGTTATCAGGAGGCCTTTCTTCCATGTTTAATGATCTGGAGCAAATGACTTCCTCTATGACTCACCCATACTTATGCCTACAGGTGTTAAAGGTTCCCCGACAATGCTGATATGCATTTTGATATTTTTAGGGTGCAGGAACTTAGAAACATATGAATTAGGTTTCAGTTTACGTAAATATGACCATATGACTGATATACCTCACTACCAAATACGAACCACAAAAGCAAGGAAATGCAAGCATACATTTAAAAATGCAAATATACCTTATCCATATGGGAATATCTATCGTTGTGATATGTAGTAAATTATATCTGTAATAGTCTGTTCTTACACTGCTATAAAGAACTGCCCAAAACTGGGTAATTCATGAAGGAAAGAGGTTTAATTGACTCACAGTTCATGAAGAAAAGAGGTTTAATTGGCTGGAGAGGCCTCAGGAAACTTACAATCCTGGTGGAAGGGGAAGCAAATATGTCCTTCTTCATTTACATGGCGGCAGGAAGGAGAAGTGTCAAGCAAAATCAAAACTGTTTATATCGTTGTTTCAGACAGCAAATTTTAAATAATTTATCAAGGTTTATTAATATATTTCTTTTTTATAATTTTTATCTTTCTTATACATTTTCAGAGGCTAAGGTATCAAGGGTATCATCCTTATGCAACTGTAAGCATATGATAGTTAATTTTCTTTAAAATTTACAATATATGTCATACAATAAGATGTTTTTAACAGCATAGATATGTTGGATATAATAGCAACTATCATGTGCTATTTAAAACACTTCTTTTATCTTTAAAACATGACCAAAATATATAAATGTTTTTAAATAAGTCCAAATAATTTTGATCACCTTCCCCTTTGCAAGCAGCAAATAAAATAGCATTGCACAATTAATGCACAAACTCTACTCTGTAAGAACACTAACCTGCAGGGATCAGATATACCCCCAAATATAATATTGCATTTCAGCCTATTTGATTCATAAAGTGTTTTCCTTTTCTTTATCTGAATCTTATTTGATGGCTTTTAAAATTGATAGTATCAAAGAGACAAGTTGAATTACCATATTTTTATACCTCACAGTTTATATTATTCTAAAGATAGAAAAATATGAGAGAAATATACATGCTTGTAAATTCAGTGCCCTTTAAGAATATCATAGTAGTCCCCTGCTGGGACTGGATGACAGACTCCATGTGTTCATTTTCAATTCATTTGTCAAAGCACTGAGGCAGAGCTGAGCTGACTGGAATGAAGAAAATAATGCTCCAAACGTATTTGTGTGCATTTAAATAAAATTGGATAACCTTATTTATCCCACCACAGTAGTCATTCACCTAATCATGCTTAACTTTGTAAGTTTCACAAAAAATAACACACAGTCAGAGATCAATGACTTTGTTCACAAAAACTACAGACTCTGATCTGAGAGAATTTCATTTTGTAGTGATTGAGAGCAGAGCAGCAAGGTGGAGGGAGAGGAAAGAGTGATTCATTTGGCCTATGCCAGGGGCTTTTTAGAGTAGTAATTATTGATCACCACATTGATTTTGGTCCATTTGGCTAGGAGGCCTTCCTAAATAAAGTGCTCTGGGAAACTGCTCCGCTTCCCCATCTTTATGATAAGCTTTCTGCTGCTGGTGCTGTAATGCAAGTTTTGTTCTCTGCACTTGGACAAAATTGTTTTCCCAAAATTTTTTCTCTAAGCTTTCTCTAATCACATACTCGAACTATACACAAGAGTTCTCATGCTGAGCATCTTGTCCCCTGAACTAGATACCTGTGTTAAAAAAAGAATCAAAACAGTGAAGCTCACTGCAATAGATTACAATCTATAAATCAGCAAAGTCTAAGCCCTGAATGTGATAGCCTTCATTACGCTATGTAAGGAGAGAACCTGAAGGAGTCCTTGGAAATCTTTTCACTTTTTACTCCCTAAGCCAAGAGCAAACTCTGTTCCAAAAGTTACCTCTCCTGACTAAATTGCCTGCCACAAGCTAAGAGAACCTTCCTACCCTCTGTTTTGTGAACTTCTGTTTCTCCTCATATAGGGACTCTGAGCTCATAGACTTGCCACCTAGATGCGTAAAGAAACATGGCCTACTACTTTTCCCTTTGTCTTTTGGGATGCGCAGACTGCAGGCAGTTTATGTGCTGGATTGATGGCTTTTATTATGACTCAGGCTGTTTAGATCATTCTGGTGTCATTTGCCCCTGGCCCTTGCCAACTGTGGAAGTCTACTGCTAGGGTTTCAACTCTGACTTTAATACTTATTGGTTGTATAACTTGAACAAATTTCTTAATTTCCTTAAAATGCCATTTCATCATCTGTAAATTAGTGGTAATAAGAGTAGTCATAGTAGTTAGCAAGCACAGTTTATAGTGAGGATTAAGTGAGATGCCGCATGTGAAGAGTAGAGCATGGTGACTGACACAAAATAGGTCATCACCAAGCTGTAGAGGTTATTCTTATCTCCTCCTTTTATTGGGTTTCCTTGGAGCATCACTGCCTGGGGCAGCTTGGAACGGATTTGAGGCTTGCTTAACCAAGGTCAAAATTTGGATCCAACACAATAACTGTTTGAGATCCACACAAAAGATTTTAGAAACCTCAGACATGTAGTAATTCTGTGGGAATGTAGCTTAATAGCCAAGGGAAGGAAGCCAAGCCTAAATCTTCGCTGAAGGGCGCCTAACTTGTGTTTAGCATGCACACTGGGGTGCATTTCCCTGCTCGGCTTTGGCAGCATCCACTGAGGGAAGAGAACCATGTGCTGTCCCAGATAGGGGTCACCCTCCTCCCCAGCACAGCACAGAGGCCTTGCTGTCGTCAGCCCCCTTGGGAAGAGTCACTGAAACAGGACACAATCACAATAGCAGAGAAGAGAACTGGAATAAGATGTAATGAAACTTCAAAGAGGAAGGAAATCATAGGCATTATGATAAATAAAAATAGAAAACTCAGAACTTCCTGGGACCCACATTTTTTTACATCACTATCATTGTTTGGCCTATTTTTCCTTTCTGTAGGTCATTATCTGTCCGTTTTTAAAGATCTGACTAGTCTATCTATCTATCTATCTATCTATCTATCTATCTATCTATCTATCATTCATCTATCAGATATATGGTATATAGTAGAACTTTCCATGACTGTCCTAATTATGAAGAGGAAGTCAGCTTCAGAGTCTTTATACTAATAGCCCTTCTTATCTTAGGTATCTATTTTTTTTCCTTTGTCGAGTCATTAGACATTTTACTACGTGCTAGAAACTAAGCTCAGATAAAGTGTTGAATAAACAACAAGCTCAGATAAAATGTTGAATAAACTTCAGTCCCTGACTTCAAAGAACCAGCTCTACTCTATTTCATCTCCCCACTGGATTGGTAGTTGAACCCCTGGAGTGCTGTGGGCAATTTCTTTTTTCTTTGCAGCATGTTGATCAGTAATATTTGTATATATTTTGTCAACTATTATGTCAAAACACTTCATAAAAAACAGAGACCTCAGTGGGGGAAACCTTGTTTGGAATATAACATTTCCAATTCAGGGCAGGGAGCTAGATTATTTAGAGTGTGGTGAGCTAATTGCTGAGAGTATTTAGAGTATGTTGAGATCTTAGTCCATTCAGACTGCTTTAAAAAAAAAAATACCATCGACTGGGCAGCTTAAACAACAAATATTGATTTCTCACAGTTCTAGAGGCTGGGAAGTCCAAGATGAAGGCTCTGGAAGGATTCAGTGTCTGGTGAGGGCCCATTTTCTGGTTTATAATCGTCCATCTTCTTGCTGTATCCTCACATAGCAGAAGTGAGGGAGCTCTCTGGGCTCTCTTTTATAAGGGAAATAACTAATCACATTCATGAATCTTCACCCTCATGAGCTTATCACTTCCCAAAGGCCCCATCACACTGGGAGTTAGGATTTCAATATCTGAATATGGGTGGAGAAGGGGCACAAAGATTAGGTCTGTTACAGTGAGTTAATGTTAGTTGTCCAGGGGAATGCAATACATTCTCCCACGCTGTCATTGCTTAGGTATATAAAAGTATGAAGGTATAAATATATGAAAAAAGTATGAAAGTATATATATATTACAGGCACATTCCATAACCACAGCAGCATAAAACTCAATTTTTTAAAAAAGTAAATACAATCTGGATAAAATCTCTGATTCAGAACTTATTTGAGGACTCTGATTTAAAACTGCATGTAAGCAAATTATTTGTAGAAACTCTAAAAATGCTTTTGTAGCATTTTACATTTACAAGGGGTTTTAAAACTGACATATTGTCTTCATTTATTTTACTGTGCTTCATGCTTGAACAATGAACCTTAAACAGTAATTGTCACATGACAGGTGTTCCATAAATACATTTATTCATTTGTGTATGTATTCATTCAGATACTTATAAAAAATCTGCTGTATTCCATGTATTAAGGGTATAATAATGAATGAAACCTAATGGTTTCTGACTTCACATGGTGCTTACAGTCTGATGAGGGTGAACATGCCTAGGAAACAGACAACAGTTAGATCCCTCCCTTCTGTTTTCAGGCAAGATATAACTAATTTCTCATTAATCTGAGAAAATTAAGACTCAGAGAAAATAGGTAACTAAGTAAACTCCAAAAAGCCAATAAATAGATGAGAACAGACTAGAACAGAAATACTATAACTGACTGAAGGCACATTTTTACCATTACACATTTTTCAGTAATGGATGAAGTCGGACATTAAGCACTCTAGGGTTTCTGTCAGTTATTTCCTATACTGTCACAATGTTTATAAACACTGTATATGCTCTACACACTTCCCATTAAAATACATGATTTCATGAGGTGCAGAATCTTTGAGCTGTGTCAAAGACCTAATGTCACAATTACTATTTAGTTTAATAATGTTATTTTTATTATTTCATGTTGATAAGGCTCAGATTCTGTTTTTCCACAGTATTGCCATAGGGAGCCATCAGAAGCAGGTTAAAAAAAAAAAAAAAAAAAAGCGGCTTATTCATTTGCAGAATTTGCCATTTGGATTTTTTAAAATATATATTTATTGAATTCTAGATGCTGTTTCTAAAATTTTAACTCTCCTAGAACATAGCCTAGAATCAGCAGAACTGGATTTATGGCCTGTAGGTGTGATGTAGGAAACAATCAACTTGCTCTAACTCAGTTGCAGCCAGTTTGCTTGTAAGCATTTAGCTAACAGATAAAATGCCTAGGCTTATTGAGTGCCTAGAATATAATAGGCAGTCATAAAGAAGATCATTTCTTACTAAAATAATCATAATACTTCATATTATTTACATTTATTTTTATGTTATTTTGTTTATATTTGTCTTAATGTATTACTACAAACTTACCCTGGCTTGTACTGTTAACTTTGGAAAGAAAATTCACAAACCATCAAAATTGATTCTCATAGGCCTTTTTCCCAACCCCATTTATGTGTATACCACTTTCATAATTGGGACATATATATGTGTTATCTACCTTATCATTTAATTAATATTTTACATGTAAGCAATTTACCTTTGAAATTAATCTCATCCTAAATATTATTCATCAATTTACAATTTTAATATGCTAGTTATACATTTTCCCTCCAAGTACACATCCAACTAACTATAATTCAGAAATTAAATACACTTTTTGAACCATTTAACTTCACCTGGCATATCACCAGTATGAGTCTTGATTTTTGGTTACAAGGCAACTTTCTGCAATAGGGAAAACAGGGATTCTTTTTTAAAGACAGGGTCTTGCTTTGTCGCCCAGGCTCTAGTGCAGTGGCCTGAACATGACTCACTGCAACCTCTGCCTCCTGGGCTCAAGTGAGCCTCCCTCCTCAGCCTCCTGAGTAGCTAGGACCACAGGTGTACACCAGCATGCCTGGCCAATTTTTGTATTTTTAGTGGAGATGGTGTTTCACCATGTTGCCCAGGTTAGTCTGAAACTCCTAGTCTCAAGTGATCTGCCCACATCAGCCTCCCAAAGAGTTGGGATTATAAATGTGAGCCACCATGCCTGGCAAAAACAAGGATTCTTATGCTCACTTCACCAATGAGGAAATTCAGGCTCATTGGAGTTAAGTAGGTTTGCAGCAAGACCCAACTGTTATAGCCAGACACACCAAAAGATTGTGTCTCACCGAAGGTCAGGGAGCTGGGTAGAGACAAGATTGGCATTGGAACTCAGGATTTATGTCTCACTGTTGTGAATTCTTTCTAGTATATTCTTTCTTTAGAAATTCTCTTTCCTAATACAGAAGAGAAGCAATGTATTGGCACCAATGGCAAGTTTAATAATATTTATAAACATTTTATTTTCCAGCATAAACCAAGAATCTAAGGAATATTTTCATAAAGCTAGTTACTATAACAGATAATTTGTATTATTATAAATGAATATATTATTAACTACATTTATCTACCTGTACCTCTCCATTCCCAAATTGGTTTCAACAACTGTTGAGATATTAGCTTCTATGTTTTCCAACCCCTTCCACTTAGGGAAGTGGTAGAGAAACAGAAGAACTCTCACTGAAGTGGAAAAGGGCTTGAGTTTAATGCAAAATAACTTAATAAGGATATGCTTGTGAAGCCACTAACTAATTTTTCTTAGATATTTCTTTTGTGAGGAGAATACTTTTGATTAGTCTACTGTTTTTTTAGTATATTGAATAAGGCTTGCACCAATACTATTCACTCATTAAAAAATATTTAGTATGTGCATATTTTATACCAGACACTATTATAGGTTGGTATACAACAGGTAACAAAAGGGAAAATAATTCCTACCTTTACAGAGCTTGTACTATACTGGAAGGAGACAGACACTAGATAAATTTTTAAAATATATGATTTATCTGTGGATGTTATTGCTGTAGAAATAATTCAGTATACGTCCCTGGGTGAGAAGAATAAGATGGTAGCAATTATGTTTATAAGATAGTCACACAGAGCTACACTGTAAAGGTGACATATGAGCAAAAACTTGAAGAAGGCATGAGGGTGATCCTTGTGGCTATATTGAGGAAGAATGTTCTGGGTAGAAAGAAGAACAAGTGCAAACACCCTGGAGGGTAAGTAGGTTTGGGGCATTTCAGACATACCAAAAAGGCTAATGTAGATAGAGCAAATTAAGTGAGAAAGGATGTATCAGTGAGGTAAGAGTGGGAGTCAATTTGAGAAGGACTTTGGCTTCTTGCTTCAAATAACAGACATGTAACCAGCCCATTTTCTCCAAAAGAAGGAAAATCTGTGTGGCTCTGCTCAGTAGGTTTTTTGAAATGGTTGTTGCCTAAGAGAATGCCTGAGTAGATGGGACCAAATGTAACTCAATGACCCCCCTTAGGAGTCTGGCATTTCTTAAGTTACCACTTACTGCTTCACTAAAAGAAGAGGGTTCATGGCAATCTCTGAAGCTGGCAATATGAATGAATCATCTGAATGAATCATCTGAATGAGTGAGTACACTGCTCCTCTTGACCGAGGCCCCATCAACAACCAACTAAAACAGTGACTGGGGAAAGAAAATTGTTTACTGAATCAGTAGAAATTTCTCTGTGCTTAGTACTTTTTGAAAAATTTGATTACTTCATTTTCAATAGCCTCTATTTATAAAGTGCATTGATTTCGCCAAGTGTTAGGTAAAGTACTTTATATTCATATTTTAAATTTAGTGTTTCTTATAATCTTGTTGGGCATGTATTATTTTTAATCATAAAAAACAAATTACATAAAATTTACTATCTTGACCATTTTTTAGTATATAATTCATTAGCGTTAAGTATATTCACATTGTTGAGCAACAGATATCCAAAACCTTTTCATCTTGTGAAACTGATATTCTACATCCATTAAACAACACTACATTTTCCTCTCCCACAAGCCCCTGGTAACCATCATTCTACTTTCTGTTTCTCTGGAGTTGACTACTTTAGATACTACATATAAGTGGAGTCATACAATATTCGTATTTTTGTGTCTGGCTTATTTTACTTAAGCTTAGTGTGTTTTTTTGTTGTTTGTTTTGTTTTTTTTCTTTTCGTTTTTTTTTTTTTTTTTTTTTTTTGTCCCAGTCTTACATATGAAGAAACTGAGGTTTAGAAAGGTTAACTTGCCTAAGGTTTTGCAGTTACTAAGTGCACAGAACACTGAATCCAGATCTGATACTAGAATTCATGGGCCAAACCACTATTACATTACTTTTTCAAATCAGAATGCTCAGGATCTGTGGGAAGAGAGTAAGGTATGTCAATTTATTTGTAGGGACCTAAAAATTTTATTTTTATAAAAAAACAGTTTGTGTACATGACTCAAGTTTAAGAAGCACAGCATCAAACTGCAGTGACCATGTCAGTGACTATATGCCACACTCGAGAACATCCCAGAATTATTCATCTATTTTATTTTGTGTGTGGAATACATTTACCTTCTCATTTCTGTGTGGGACTGAGATTCAGAACTCTCATATTTCCATCACATTCATATAGATATACTGTGGTTGCAGCATTTAAACCAGCATACCAAACTATAGTGGCAGCAGCAATACCGGCCATGTACATTCCAAGACTAGTTCATTTTGGTTTACCAACCTAAGGTAACAGAGAACCCTTTATCTAAGAGGAGAAAACCTGCTCTTCTTTGCTCCACCACTTGCAGTTTGCTAAGTCATTTGATGTCAACATAGAATAGCTCATCATATTTATCTTCTTTGCCAATAGCTGCCCATTTATTCCTTTTGTTCAGAAAGGGAGTGTAAATAATTTTTAAATTGTTAAACACAAAAAAAGAAACTATGGATGGTTGGTAGGGAATAAATAGAACTTTTACAATGACCACATTTTCCAAGCGAAGGAAAGCAGGACAGATGGGCTGATGAGTACAAGTGTATTTATGGGGTGCATGGAAGAAAAGTATTTGATCAAGACTGACCTAGAAATATAGGAACATATGGCCACACAAACAACTTAGTATTTTCTCTTTTTAGCATATTGAGTTGAAGGGATAGTTTTTTGCTTGCCTCAAACAAAAATAAAAGAACTTTCTTAGGGCAGCATACCTTTGAACCCATTATCTTTGGGGATTTATGGTGAAATTATTTCTCTCCTAATTCCAAGACATAACCTCTTAACTCTCCTTCAAAAATATCCTGAGGCCCAAATTAGAAATCAGAATTTTTCAAGGACATACTAATGCAGTATACTGGGTAGACTTTTTCTTTCTGTATCCTTAGAAGAGGAAAAAGATCACTAGAATCTTGTCAATTTCATGGTTGTCATTCAACAAACGTTTATTGGGCTCCAAACAAATGTCCAGCTCTTCACTAGTCACTTGAGGAAAATAAATCAGGGATTTTAAGCACATGATAAAGTGGAAGAGATACTCATAATAATTTCATTTTAATATTTTGAGTATCATTATCTTACTTTTTGCATGTGTCAGAGGTATGACTAACTAATTATTGATAGGTGGAAGATGGTGAGGGCTAGGACATCTGGTCGGTGTCTTCAAATAAAATTCTAGAATGCGGAGAAGGAATTGATAGATTCTGTGAACCTTCAATATAATATTCTTAGTACAATGCCTGTACCACTTCGGGTACAGAAGGTGCTCAATAAATCTTGACTATTTACTCAGTCTTCAAACATTAGATGAGTACCCCTATATATCAAGTGTTATGCTAGGCAGTAAGATACAAAAATTAACGTGATGTAGTCTCTAACCTCAGTAAATGTTACATTCCTTGTGGAAACAGGCAGGTATGGAGACAAATGCAACAGTCCATTGTCAGTCTTTGATAGGGGTACACCCTTGGTGCTGCAAGAATCCCAGAGGAGGATACTAGGGAAGGTTTTTCAGCTTTGGTTTTCAGTACTTTTGGTTTTTCAGCTTTTGGTTTTCAGGTTTTTCAGTACTAATGAGTTCTGAAAGGTGAGTAGGTTAGTCAGGTCAAAAGGTAGAGGGGCTAGGTGTGGTGGCCCACACCTATAATTCCAGCACTTGGGAGGCTGAGGCAAGAGAATCTCTTGAGCCCACGAGTTTCAGACCAGCCTAGGCAATATCGTGAGAACTTGTCTCTACTAAAATTAAAAACAAAATTACCCAGGCATCTGTAGTCCAGCTACTTGGGAGGCTGAAATGGAAGGATCACTTGAACCTGGGAGTTTGAGACTGCAGTGAGCTAAGATAATGCCACTGAACTCCAGCCTGGGTAACAGAGGCAGACTTTGTCTCTAAAAGAAAGAAAAAAAAAAAAAAAGTAGGTGGGAGGTGAAAGTATTGAATGAATAATGGGGTCAGAGAGAAAAGAGAGAAGAAAGAGAGGGAAAGAGACAATACAAAATGTGGATTCCTTAGGGAAATAACCCAAGTGTACTGTGGTTGGACATTAGAATTCTTGCAAGTGAGTGACAGCTGTGAAGTAAGGTACATGGGATTGGTTCTGATAGCTATTTTGGGGGTTGATGGGCAACTTAAACCTAGCTTAAACCATATGGTTCAGTGGGGGATCTGGAAGCCATCAAAGCTGTTTTAGTATTTTGATATGAGGAAGTACTTTTATCATATAAGTATTTTAGAAATAAACACAAACCTAAATATATAAGATACTTTGATTTTTTTTTTTTTTTTTTTTTCTGGCAGATCCCAAAATGTGGTTAATAAAGGACTGAGATGCTATGTAGACTATGTTTATGTGCTAGTTTTGCTAGTGGCTTCGCCTGTCTCTCTTTGTAGTTGTTTCCGTTTTGCTGTTTTTGTGTTATGCTATTCTGTTTTCTTTTACTTTCTTTCACCTGGTAACTTTTTGTTAGTTAGTTTGTTTGTTTGTTTTTGAGACGAGTCTCACTCTTACCCAGGCTGTTGTGCAGTGGCACAGTCTCAGCTCACTGCAACTTCTGCCTCCCTGGCTCTAGCGAACCTCCCACATCAGCCTCCCAAGTAGCTGGGACCACATGTGAGGAGATTTGGCATATTGCCCAGACTGGTTTTGAGCTCCTGGGCTGAAGCCATCCTCCACCTCCCAAAGTGCTGGGATTATAAGAATGAGCCATTGTGCCCTGCAAAGTAATTTTTTATTACTTATTTTTAGGATCTGAAAGGTGTTAGCCATCTATTACTAATATTTCAAATCAAAGCTGCAATTTATAGCGAGGAATCCTTTAGCTAATCCTGCAGCTAAGAAAACTTTCTGAAGACCAACCAAATCTTCCTGGTTATTAACAAAACTGAATTGTTGCGAACAGGTGGCTTGTATGTTCTCAAACAGATTTCACTAATTTATGACTATTTATATCAGAAAAGCCATATTCTCTCTGTGATGATATACTAGAGTGAAATTTTACTGTGTATACAGCATGGCTTTTTTGATTTTTATTTTTAAGATGTCATTCTCCACCATGGCCTAGCCCATGGTTCCAAATGCACCTAGTTTATATACATGACATATAGTTTTGAGTCCACCTCTAAATAACTGCATGCTCTTGGATAAATCAGTTACTCTATTTGAGCTCTTAAAGATAACCTGGTTTGGCTCCATCATTTCTAGCTGGATATCTTATTGTCCAGAACAGGTAGCTGCCCACTCTGTCCTTGACACTCTCAAAAGACTCCAAAGACTTTTGCTAGTACCATTCCCTCATCATCATGACATTCTTTCTCATGATCCCTCCAAATTCTCACCTTCAATTTAAACCTACTTTTCCTCATTAGTTCCCTTTGCACCTAATAAAAAATTTCACAGAAAACTCTTGTTTAAGAACTCAGCCCATACTTATTGGTTGCAAACAGCAATAAATTCAACCTTTTAGTTGTCTCTTACTGGGCTACTAATGTATCCTTTATATTACCTATGAATCTGAGGGATGGTTAAATATGGCCAGTTTTAATTTATTTGAATTTTAATTATTTGAAGAGAGAAACATAAGCTATCCAATAAAGTGGGAATAGAAATATGAATATTATTATTTGAATTATCATTATTAGGCCTTTGGCATGCATAGATAGGAGGTGCTGCCACATTAACCTGAAAAGTATAGGCCAAGAAATAATATTTTCACTAGCCAAACATTTTTATTTTTAACTATAAATCCATTCAGCATATATGTTGGAGTGCCACACAATAGAATACAAGAAATACAGCAGATAAAACAGACAAAAATCACTGTCCTTAGGGAACTTCTATCTATTCATAAATTTATAGATTTCTGTTTTATAGGTGTCAAATGTAAATGAGAATGCTGAACGTCAAATCCAAAATTCATAATTCTGTTGATTTGTTTCAGCATAGAATATTCTCCTCCAAAAAAGTATTTTTTTAATAATATTAAAGGAATTGTTACATTTTCAAGGTTATATTACCTGAGATTAAGGTAATTTACTCATGTGTATGGCCATATTCTAAGAGTTCTTTTGGGACTATAGCAACTTACATTTAATTTCTCTCCATTATTTTCATTGGTATGTTTTTAGACCCAGTAGTGTTCTAGACAGTGTAGTAGCTATGAACATAGCATGGAAATAAGCCCTTCTGCTCAGATGATTCATGAGGAGACAGGCAGTGGAGAGAGAACAATACCCCCTTGAACCAGACTCCCACAAAGGAGAGGGAAAGCTCAGTTTTCAGATATCTAGGATGTGTTGACTACTGTGTTGGGTTGTCTTTTGCCCAGGGTATACCCCTCTACTTTCTTCCAACCTTCCTTCACCTGACGCTTTTTTTGTTCATATGTCGCTCTCTGTTCCAGCATCTTTTGGAGAACTAGGTGAGTCAGAAGTGTCTCATAATCTGTCCCACTGAGCTTTATTTCTAGAGAAAATAATAGTGATATGTTAATCAAGTAACAACTAAAAATAATTATAGACATTTTCAGACCTTAATTAACACCAATGTGTTGAATTAATGTCTGATCATTTTTAAATGATTTTATTTTGAAACATATTGAAACCTTGATCCCTGTGGGTTTCAACTAGCTTTGTTAATGGATGTAGGTGTAGGGGTTTATAGGAAGGATGGATGCTTGCAATAAACAACAGAGCTAAACTTAAAAATTTGATCCAGCATCATACATTGGATGACTTTGATTTCTGAGTTTATAATTTGCAAGTCTGTGCTCCAACTTCTGTTTTCTTTTAAAATATGGATATGAGTTTTCTTCAGGAAATAAGAAATTTAGGCATAATATAATTCTATAAATATTTATTGAATATTTATTTCATGTAACTAGCTAGTCTAAAATGTGAGGGAAATATAAAGAAGAAGAAGAACTGTTCTCAAATGTCATGGGAAAATATCGTGGAAGAAAGGAAATAAAGCAAATAAATTAAAGGGAATAAATAATTTCAATCAGAAAAATCTCCTTGCTGCTTTAAAACATTTTTCTTAAGAACCCCCCATCAGAAAATATAACCCTCTCATGATAACTTTAGTAACATTGCCATCTTTCTTATGTAGATCTCAGACAAGGATGTGCCTGATGTTCAATTGTTTTTTTCCAGTGATAGGACTGTCATATTCTCCTACTAGATTCACCTTTATATCACATGCATATTTATGAAAAAGCTGGATGACAGTAATGCAACCTTGTGAATCTCACTGTGTTCATTATACAGTGAACTCCCAACTCACTTCCTCTACTCTCACACTCCATATATATATATATATAATTTTTATTTGTTTTAAGACAGAGTCTTGCTAGGCTTAAGTGCAGTGGCGTGATCTTGGTTCACTATAGCCTCAATCTCCCAGACATAAGCGACCCTCCCACCTCAGGTTCCTAAGTAGCTAAGACCCTAGGCACATGCCACCACATCTGACTAATTTTGCTTGTTTTTGGTAGAGACTGTGTTGCCCAGGCTGGTCTTAAACTCCTGGGCTCAAGCAATCCTCCCGCCTCAACCTTCCAAAGTACTGGGATTACAGGCATCAGTCACCATGCCCTGCATCACACTCCAAATTAGATCAGGGTTCTTTGTGACTTTTTTGTCTCAAGAGTCTAATACAGGCTTTCCTATTTAGTCGTATCACCCCTAGAATTAAAGTACATAATGTAATCAATCCCATCATAGACTTAGTATCAAAAAACAATAGCTAATAATCAGTTTTCCTCCTGGTCCTGTAGCCCAAAAAGCACTTGCTCTGCTTTAAAAACTGGTACAAAACAAGATGCCTTATTTCGCTCTAGCCACAGTTTGTGGATGGGCTTTATGACATTAAGATTAGGATCATATGACTTCAAGAAAATATTAATGTCTTGGATGATCTCTGTAGAGAAGCATGTCAAATGGGAAATGCAGCTTACGGGAAAATAAATCTGAAAATGAAATGTGTGCTCCAGGTAAGAAGTGATGGTTACATGGTATCTAATTGAAGTCTAACCCCAGATACCCTCATTGTTGAGAGCAAGTTGTGGGGGGATGTGTGGATTTCCTTTATGTAATATTCTCATCCATGCCTTCCCAGTGACCCAAATCAAAACAATAATAATAATATGAATGATTTATATCTCATGCCTGTCTAGATCTAGAATATAAATTAAAAAGCTTTAACATAGTTCACTATTTTTATTTATCATAACATACAACACTGTTAAAAATGAGGGATGGTGATGGTGTATATACAAGCCTGTATGTGTGATAAAAATGATAAGAAATTAGATACACACGTGCACAGCTGCACACATTCACATAAGTATAAAAGTAGAGGATCTGAGTTGAGGTAGGTAGATTGTGTTTATGTAAATACCCTAGTTGTGATATTGTACTATAATTTTGAAAGATGTTACCATTCAGGGAGCGTGAGTAATGAGCACACAAGATCTCTCAGCACTATTTATTACAATTCTATATGAATCTCCAATGACCTCAAAACAAATTTTTAAAACAAATTTTATGTGCTTGCTTTACAAGTGCAGCTTCAAAAGAATCCTCCTAAGTATCCCTATCAAACATTGTTTTATTAACCCTTCCTATGTAGACTTTCTGGAACTGAGCCTTTCCTGAGCCCAAGACACTATGCCCTTGCTATGAACAAATCAAAAAGAGTGATTTATGAGAAATAGAAAGTTTGTTTAGTTTTGTTCAAGGGCTCTAAGAACAAAAAACACAAGAAAGTCTACAGCATTAGATTTAATATTGGAACTGGAGATTTTCAGGACCACTGTGTCCTCATAATAATCTGCAACAACCTGTTGTGGAATGAGCAGTACCAAATTTTAGTCTTTAATGGTTTTGTAACATTATAGTAGGAAAATATTATTTTTTGCTAAATTTGGTTGTCAATTTTCCTAGCTTGTAATCTACATTTAAATATAATTTAAGGAACTCGAGTCAAACTTTATAATACCTATCTACGCACAAGTGTTCCAATAAAAAGATAATTAGATGACATTATTGCAAACAATAGGTAAAATTATTGGTTAGTAACGGTTTTAATAATTTCTTCCATCTCCTAAAAACTTGGACTTCCCAACACATATGTCAGTATTGTGGACTGCTATGACTTTAATTTAGTTATTTCCTTTCAAAAAACATGCCATTTTGTGTGTGTGTCTGTGTGTGTGTGTGTGTGTGTGTGTGTGTATGCGCTTCAATCAGGTACTATTAACATGACTAAATGTATCATGGCAGAATTTTCTTTTTTTTCTTTTTTCTTTCTTTCTTTCCTTTTTTTTTTTTTTTTTTTTTTTTTTTTTTTTGAGACAGAGTCTCGCCTTGTCACCCAGGCTGGAGTGCAGTGGCCAGATCTCAGCTCACTGCAAGCTCCGCCTCCCGGGTTCACGCCATTCTCCTGCCTCAGCCTCCCGAGTAGCTGGGACTACAGGCGCCCGCCACAACGCCCTGCTAGTTTTTTGTGTTTTTTAGTAGAGACGGGGTTTCACCGTGTTAGCCAGGATAGTCTCGATCTCCTGACCTCGTGATCCGCCCATCTCGGCCTCCCAAAGTGCTGGGATTACAGGCTTGAGCCACCGCGCCCGGCCTGAATTTTCTTTATATTTGCCCAAGTTGTTGATCATAACAACAAATGTAATGGAGTATATTCTCCTTTATTGGCATTTTTACACAGTGTTAACCTTGGCTACAGGTTGAAAAAGTACTTAGTAATGTTCTTCAGCTAAACACATAAGTGAAACTAAGAAAAACTGGAATTCTGTGTATAATGTGATCTTAGGAACTCAAATATGGAATGCTGCCGCGCAGTGATACTGGGGGAAATCAATCTTAAAGGTCGAATGAGAAGTAGAATTAGATATTTTTTCCAGTTATCTTTTTTTCTTTTTAGATAACTGGTGTATATGCAAGTCACATTTATCTATTATAGCTGGTGAGACTTATTTTATATTTATAGATTAACGACATTTTCTTTTGAATTTCAAATATTTTATTTGTGCCAGTAACAGGATGAAAAATGAATGTTCTAATTTTATCTTTTACATCCCCATAGTAGTCTCAGAGTTGTCTCTCAGCTTACATTACTTATTCATTGATTTCTGCATGTGAAGCATATTACCAAGAATCATCTTTAAGTGAAAAAAATGCTTAGATTTGAAAATGCAATAATGGTTCAGAAAATTCACAACCAAATAGTAGCAGTCTATCACTTGCCGTAGTGAGAATATAGATACAAGTTTTGGATGAGAATTTGGCTGCCGACAACGAGGAGCTTATCATTAAAATGTCAGAAGAGATTAGCAAGAATGTAATAAATTCTATCATAAAGGTGCAGTATTTACTAATTAAAGCCCCAAAGAAGAGCTACTTAACCATAGAGAAGGTTGGGGGAAGGGAGTAGGTAAAGAGGGAAAAAGCCAGAGGGATGAGAACGAGAAAGTAAAAAGGGAGGTCAGGAAAGCCATCTTTTAGGAGAAATATAAACTGGCAATACTTTAAAAAGGAGCTACTATCATATTATACCCTGACCCAGCTGGATATGAACAAATTCAGCCTTTGCAATGCAAGTTTTACATATATTTTATATAGAATGTATAAAAGAGAACTGGAAGCATTTTCAAAAGGGATATGCATGTGTTTGTGTGTGTGTGGTAATTAATGAAAGAGAGGCTATTGAAACTACAAGTAAAAAATTGTTTTAGGTGGCTTAAAATCAAAGCTATTTTGGAGACCTATGATGTACAATGAAATGAGGGGGAAGAAAAGAAGAGTAAAAACATGACTTAATAGGAGGACAATCAGGAATTCACTGGTATTAGTTTGAAATGAAACTATAAAAAGGAATTATAGGATTTTGTTTTGTTTTATATTGGACAGTAGAATATATGACACTGTCAAAAATGGCCAAAAAAAATCTATGACTGAGGATGAAATATACCAAGAAATTTGTCACTACCATAACTTAAAAAAACTGCGGTCTACAAAATATGATTATGACGTGAGAACACTAACTGTATAAACCATATACAATTTTTTCTTATCTAATTGTAGTCACTGCTACAGCTTTAACTATGTGCATGTGTGTGGATATCTCTATACAAAATAAAGACTTTTCTGAAAATATATATGTGGAAACATATTTTCAAAGAAATCTAATTAAGTTTAAATGCACTGGTAAATACTACTAATAATCAAATCGTTTTTTTTTTTCTTTTTCCCCCTCCCTGCTCTCTGTTTCACTTGTTTTTATAAATAAATATTTATAAATAAAGATCCTAGGTTGGCTTTAAGCAAGGTCTAGAGGTTAGAACCACTCTTTCAAAAATACTGCCATGATGTAATGTTATTAGATGCAATTTGATTTCTGGCTATGATAGAGGGCAATTCTGTTTGAAAGAAATCATGCTTTGCCTCCAAAGAAAAAGTTGTGATGAAATAGGTCTACTATAAAAGGGAAGCATGACTATTAATACATTGAATAAGCATTTATTGAACACTTTCTACAAGTCAGACATGGCGCACTGGGGAAAAAATGGTAAGCAAAACAGATGTGGACTCTGTCCTTATGAAATATATGTATCTAGCAACATATTTTTGCAAATCTGAAAAATATGTATAAGAGAAGCTCTAATATCTATTTTTAGATTTTGTAAATTGCTAGTTTTCTAAATGTTACTCCATCCTTTTATCCAATAAAATTAGGCAGTAAAAAGAGAGATCAAAATTATTTGGCACACATAACTATAGCTATACAGAGCCTGTCATTAAAACGTATGCAGGATTGGAACAGAGGAAGTAGGTGCCTGCAGAGAGAGCTTTTTGTCTCTAGGGAGCATCTCCACCTGGCTCTTATGTTTTCTGCCCAGGGCCTACCACTAGCCCATATGGTGCCCACCCTGGGGAAGACGCAGCCCAGCACCAGGGCTTATGCCCACAAATAAATTTCAGGGCTGATTGCACAGCCGTGCACACCGACTTCATTCATTTTATGTCGCACTTAGATGAAACTCAATTACTGGGTTTTCCTGTTAAAAATGATCTGCAGTAAGAGTGCTTTTGTGAGGGGGAAAAGCACTGAATCCTATAGATCAAGAATAACAGAATCTAAAAATATTATCTTCCAAATCACCTTTAATACAAACGTTTAATACAAAACATTAGAAAGTATCTTTAAAACACATCACTGGCAACCATTTCCACCTCACCTGGCAATACATCCTGTAGGTTAAGTGTTTTGGTGATACATTGCTCTAATACATCCCAGTGAGTATGCTCTGAGAGCATATTAGTGCAATGCATCATTGCTGGGGGACGTTGTGTGGTGTGCACGCAGCAGTTCATGTCTCAAACGATACAGAGCATCATTTCAACTTCTGCAGCCAAAGCACAAAAATCCCCTGATTCAAATGGCTGTCCAGCTAGCAAGGCAAGGGTGCTGCACAATTTGTAGCCTTTGAATAGAGCCTGGAATCTTGTTGGCTGTCATCACTTCTTAAGTAAAAGTCCAGAATACTACCATATGGTGTTGTCGATGCAAACCCTGAGAGCATAGGGGAATAATTAATTTACTATGATTCTCTTTTGGAAGCCACATTTCTCTTTATATTTTGCGGAGTTATCTTGGGTGGAGTTAACATTTGGATTTCTCTCCTAGGTAGACATTAGGAGACCTTAGAGAGCTGGAGCAAAGTGATGTTACAGTTTGATACTTCCTCTATGTATGCATCTCACCTCTTCTGTTTGAAGTTAATTTGATTTTTCCTGCATAGGAAAGGAGCCTTGGGAGATGATTTTTTTTATTAGAGATATGCTGAATCGTTCAGTTTCCAAACGTGCAAACTAGAGGAAATTGAAAAGTCCTTGAAGACTGAAGCTTTTGGTGCATATCCAAATTTCAATTCAGAATTTTTTTTTTGACAGAAGCAAATATATCAAGCAGTTTTTAGGGACATCCTCTTAAATCATTTGAATATTTAAGTGAATGTAAAATGCCCTCTAATTTATTCTACTTGTATTGGATAGATGGCATTTTGGGCTTTCTTTTATTGCCATTTTTATATGCACAGGCTGTCTAATGTCTTCCTGGGTGTTTATTTCTTGACATGCTAGAAAAGAAGTAAAGGAGGACTACTTTTTAGGGTAAGCACAAAGCTTTTATCAGTAGACTAAGGCCTTTTAAATCCCAGTGCTGGGAAAAACTGTTGGAGTCTGTTCTTAAATGTGCAACAACACAAATAACAAGACATTTAACAAGACATGCGTTTGTTATATGATATAACCATCTGAGGGGGATTGGTTTCATGACCCTTCCCCATCCACATGGCAAAATTTGTAGTTACTCAAGCCCCTTATGTTAAATAGGTGAAGTCTTTTCATATAACCTAGGCACATTCTCTTGTATACTTTAAATCGTTTCTAGATTACTTATAATACCTAATACAATGTAAATGCTATGTACATAGTTGTTATAGTGTATTGTTTATTTGTATTATTTTATTATTGTATTTTTTCAAATATTTTCCATCTGCTTTTGGCAGAATCTGTAAATGCAGATTTTCAAATTCTCCATCACATATTTTGAAACTACTCAGGTTTACATCTCTTTGGTATTCCACCCCATTGAGATGCTGTTTCATTTCTTACCTCAGCTTAGTTGTAATATGGATAAAAATATCATATTTTATTGTTAGCATCTGAAATGTTCTAATAATGAACTACCTAGTAGTTAACCTTATATCTTCTAAGATATTTATATTTCTTACAAATTAATTAGAAGTTACCACTCCCATGTAGACTTAAAAATGAGATATTTTCCCATCCAGATCCTTCATCTGAGACCCAGGCAGAGATCCACGTGTTTCACTTTAGATTCCACTTTTTTTTTTTTTTTTGTAAGACAGAGTGTCGCTCTGTCACCCAGGCTGGAGTGCAGTGGTGCAATTACGGTTCACTGCAGCCTTAACCCCACAAGCTCAAGCGATCCTTCTGCCTCAGCCTCCTGATTAGCTGGGACTACAAATGCACGTCACCATGTCCAACTATTTTTTTTTTTTTTTTTTTTAATAGAGATGAGGTTTTGCTATGTTGCTCAGGCTGGTCTTGAACTCCTGAGCTCAAGTGATCCTCCTGCCCCGGCCTCCCAAAGTACTAGGATTACAGGTATGAGCCATCATGCCTGGCCTGATATAATTTTAGATGTGAATATAATAATGCATTTTTAACTCACCATAAAAGTACATTGCATATTATCCAATTCTATTTCAATTAAGACAAGGCTAGAGATACATATAATACTGAGAGGAAAATGAGGCAGTCGTTATCCTGACTGAACAGATGAAAAAGCTGTTTTAGAATTTGTAAATTGCTAGTTTTCTAAATGTTACTCCATCCTTTTATCCAATAAAATTGCTCAAATTCACACAATTCATGGCAGAGCTGAAACTAGAAGCAAAATTTCTCAGTACCTTGACCCTCATTCTAGTACCTAGTAGTTTTTGACCACTAAGAAAATAAATAATCTTAAATACAAATGTTGAATAGGGAACAATAAAGTAACTTTTATTAAGTTTTAATTCTCTGGCCTTTTTGTGCTCAGAGGTTGTCAGGGTTTATCACTTGTTAGAAATCATTTGCTGTAATTTGGTGTGATACAATGAAATGAGTTATTATGAGCTGTGCAACATCAAGAAAGTTACCTAACTTTTGACATCTGAAACGGGGGATAGAAAAAGCCTACATCAGAGAATTGATATAACTATTAATGATAATGGCTGCAGTGCATGCTTACTGGTACAGATTGAGAATGATCAGTGATGGCTATTCTTGTTAACATTACCCTTGAAATTAGTAATATCATTCATGTATTCGATGGGCTAAATAAGTCTATTGTTATGAAAAAAACCACTAAGAAGTATGCTTGCAAAAACATAAGGAGCTAGATCAGACATTAAAAAACAAAACAGTATAATTATTAATATATCATTTTATCCGGAGTGCATTGGAGAGGGTTTCTGGCAGCAGAGTTTGCTCTAGCATCATATTTATCACCTATCTGGTATTGACCTCATTTTTTTGTTGTTGTTGTTTGTTTGTTTTTTTGACGGAGTCTCACTCTGTCGCCCAGGCTGGAGTGCAGTGGTGCGATCTCGGCCCACTGCATGCTCTGCCTCCCAAGTTCACGCCATTCTCCTGCCTCAGCCTCCCAAGTAGCTGGGACTACAGGCACCCACCCCCACGCCCGGCTAATTTTTTTTTTTTTTTTTTTTTTAGTAGAGACGGGGTTTCACCATGCTAGCCAGGATGGTCTCAATCTCCTGACCTCGTGATCCGCCCACTTTGGCCTCCCAAAGTGCTGGGATTACAGGCGTGAGCCACCACGCCCGGACGACCTCATGTTTTAAGCATTAGAAAATGACCTGGCTGGTCATTTGGCCACAGTATGTGCATGCCCTTCAGGACGTGGGGTTTTGTGGTTGCCTTCAGGCTCAAGTTTCTGGAAGACTCCTTGCATGGGCTCCAGACCTCTGCTGGCCCCTTGGTCCTCCTATTTTCTCTGGGTCCACCTGAAAATACAAAGGACTTCTCTGCAACCCGCCAGAGTCTTTGGGGCTTCTCCAGGATAATTCCCTTCTGCCATTAACACATCTACTTCTAGGCCTTGATTGATAGAATACCTTGCCAAAAATCAAGATTTCTCTGAGAGGCTTTCAGATTTCCCTGTAAATGTGGCACCAACACCAGCATTTTCTGAATTCTCCAGTCTTATCTGGATGTATGTTCTTAGATTCAGCTCTGTTGGAGAGGAAGGCCACCCCAGCTGCCTCTTTTTGTTTTTACTTCTTTCTAAACTTTTCCTCCAAACATCTGAATGGTTTTCTTTTTTCTATGTTTCAGGAATTTCCCTTGAGGCATTTGAGTTAATTGCTTTTCTGCAATATACTCTCTGGTTCATAGACATCTCCCACCTAATGTTGAAATGTAAAAACATTGATAGTTTTTAAATGTTATTTGTTCTCAAAAAACTTTCAAACCAAAAAAAAAAAAAAAAAAAAAAAAAAAAAAAAAAATCTCATTTTATGATCTCACTATGGACTTTAAAAAAAATCTTAGCAGACCTGAAACTGAACAGGACTATACATTTATCAAACACGCTCAGCCATAGATTAAGTGGGTAGGAGAATCAAGAAACAACAAGGACAGAGATAGTACCTGAGACAAAAATACACTGAGACCATGAGTAATTATGATGACAGAGAATGAAAATACACAGGTTTAACCTCAAACGTTTCATCCTCATTGTGTCTAAGAATGTAGAAACCACTTCTTCTCAAGACCCAGGAAACTTAATACAATTCTTCAAACTCCTGACTTACTGAGTTTCTTTTCCTGTGCAAACCTGTTATTCTGAATGACCATTTATATTTTACTTTTCTGAAGCAATCAGCTATTAGGGTTGTTCTTGTATTCACTTAAGCATCACTGTGGGAAAAACATTTTATATTGCATTAATTTTAACCACTATCTCCTTCCTGGTATTAACTAGATTTTCAAAGAAACAGATCCTTGGGCCTATAGCTAAAGCCATGGTCAGTAAAAACTTATTTGTTCCTCTAGTGTAGGCATTCTGATTTGGGAATTAAACTTACACCTACTTCTCAAAACGTTTTTGTTTACTAAGTTATTTCTTGTGGCTTGGTCAAAAAGAGCTGAATCTAGTAACTAATGAGTGACTACTCAAACCACTTCTTTCAATGGAAAATTTGCATCTATCTAGCATAGGGTAAGGTGGTAGGGTACATACCTTTCCCTGATCCAAATCACAAAGGTAACCAAGCTGTAGAAAACACTTTGATATCAAAATAAATCATATCTTACAGTCTCACTTTGAGTCTTTATTTTAACAAGAATCAGGATTATATGACTGTCGTAAAGGCTGCCATGTTATAAATTTGTTATAAAATAGGTTGTTTTCCTCCAGTCTGGATGGGTTTAATGTAATCTATACACATTCATATCTAATTCCTTATTTGACCAGTGAGGCACATGTCAGCATAGGTCCTGGGCTTACAGTTGCTTGCTGCCACTCACCCACAGAGCAAAGCAAAGATTCACACAAAATGCTAACTTGAAGAGTTCTTGAATAAGTCATCTAGTCATGAAAACACCTCTAAATTCACAAAAAGTAAAATTTCTCTCTTGTGATATGTTAACATGAGGAGGAAGGAGCAGATTATTGGATTTACAACATTTATAAGAAATAAATTCTAAATGAGATTACTAATAGCAATTAATAAGGTATGATTAATAGCACCAACCTGTGTACCAGTGCTATGGAAATACCCACCATTTTGTGTAGCATAAAGGCCTCATATATGTCCGCTAGATTTCTCTGTCTTTTGTTCTTCACCCCTACAAAACTCCGCTGTCCTACTCCAGCCCATGTCTTACCCCTTCTTCCTCTCTAGAATAACATGTTCTCAAGAGACAAGCTTGATCTATCTTGTTCCTAAAAGACATTCCTGCTTTGATATTGGCTTATTATAGATCCCCCAAAATATCAATAGAAATATTCTATAGTAGAGACATTAGAGACTTTTTAAAAAATTTTTTGCTCTTTAATTTAGTAGTAAACCAGATAATCAGAAATCCACAGGTATATGAGCAGCATTAATTGGCAACAGTAGTTACTTGAGAGCATCCCTGTTAGACAAGATCTCAAGTGTTTATTGTGAATTCTTTAATCTTTTTTATAATCCTTCACAATGCTCTGGTTTCATCATAGAATTATAGTGCTATTTAATGTGGAGAGCTAAAATGTTTTATATAACAATTTGTTGTATTCCATTTTGATGACATTGGCTGTCTGGTACAAGAATACCAGTTATACACCTGCAGAAGTTAATGGCAGAGGCCAGGGGGCTGAATTCAATTGGATTTTCAATGCCTATGAGCTACAGAATTAGCATCCATCAAAATTTTGTAAAAATACCTTAAGTGTTTAGTCTCTGTATTTAGCCTGTAGACTGGTGAATATCAGAGATGAATTGCAGTTCTTAAGTTAGTATGAGTGACTCTCAAGGTTATTTCAATGACAAGTCATCATATGTATTATGTATATATTATATACACATACATGTATGTTTATATTATATGTAATATATTTAACAAATTTTGACTGGTTTCTGTAAATTTTATGGTAGAATCTTTATTCTTGGGGTCATTATTTTATTTTTAATTTTTCTGAGTACATACTAAGTGTTTATATTTATGGAGTACATACGATATTTTCAAAGAGGCATACAATGCAAAATGAGCACATGAGGGTAACTGGGGTATCCATCGCCTCACATATTTATCCTTCCCTGTGTTACAAATAATCCAATTAAACTCTTCTACTTATTTTAAAATGTACAATATATTATTGTTGGCTACAGTCACACTGTTGTGATGTCAAATACTAGAACTCATAACTCATTCATTCTGTCAAATTATATTTTTGTTCCCATTAACCATCCCCACTTCTCCCAGCCCCCACTACCCTTCCCAGGCCCTGGTAACCATCCTTTTAGTCTCTATGAATTCAGTTTTCTTAACTCCTACAAATAAGTGAAAACATGCAAAGTTTGCCTTTCTATGCCTGGCTTATTTCACTTAACAATATGACCTCCAGTTTCATCCATAATTTTACAAATGACAGAATCCCGTTCTTTTTTATGGATAAATATTTATTGTATACATATACTACATTTTCCTTATTGATTTGTCTGTTGATGGACACTTAGGTGGCTTCCAAATCTTGGCTATTGTGACTAGTGCTTCAATAAACATGGAAATGCAGATACCTTCTTGATATATTAATTACCTCTCTTTGGGGTATATACATACTAATAGATTGCTGGATCATATCTACCAGTAGTTCTATTTTTAGTTTTTTGAGGAACCTCCAAACTGTTCTCCATAGTGGTTGTACTAATTTGCATTCCCACAAACAGTGTACAAGGGGTTCCTTTTTGCCACATTCTCACCATCACTTGTTATCGCTTGTGTTTGGATAAAAGGCATTTTAACTGGAATGAGCTGATATCTCATTGTAGTTTTGATTTGCATTGCTCTGATGATCAGTGATGTTGAGCAGCTTGTCATATACCTGTTTGACATTTGTATGCCTTTTTTGAGAAACGTCTTTTCAGATCTTTTGCCCATTTTAAAATCAGATTATTAGACATTTTACTATTTAGTTGTTTGAACCCCTGTATGTTCTGGTGTTAAACCCTTGTCAGATGGATAGTTTGCAGATATTATCTCCTAATTCTGTGGCTTGTCTCTTCACTTTGTTGATTGTTTCCTTTGCTGTGCAGAAGCTTTGTAACTTAATGCGATCCCATTTGTCCATTTTTGCTTTGGTTGCCTACGTTTATGGGGTATTACCCAAGAAATCTTTGTCTAGTCCAATGTTCTGGAGAGTTTCTTAGGATCATTATTATTAAAAGTTAATTGCATTGTGAGGTCTAGTGAGGTGGAGGTTGAGGTAGAAATAGTATATATTATTACTTGATCTTTGAGAGGTTTGGTTTGTTTCTATAATATGGTTAGGAACAAGGACTCTGGATCTGGACTATCTGGGTCTAAATTTCATTCTGGTACTTACTACGTGAGCTCAGTTTCTTCATCTGAAGAATGGGGACCCTAATTTGATGAGAGTCACTATACTGTACAGCTCCACAGACATTGTACTTTAATGAATATTACAGTGGGAATTCTGTAGCAGTGGGCCTTTCCTACTATCTCAGCAGGTTGTCATGAGGATTATATGAGTAAAATGGTTAAAAGAGTGTCTGACTAAACACTCTGTGTTTATCATTATTTTTGAATAAAAGTGGTTTTAATGATTATTACACCTTAAAAATTAATAGTGCATTCTGGTCCTAATTTTAATGATATATTATGATGAAATTTTCCCCCACACTACTCTAGTTACTTACTTGCACTTGTTTTAATAAATACGTTTCCAACATATTAAATGGAGTTCATTAATCTTAGAATAATATTGTATTGCAGTGCTTTACCAAAGCATTGTGGAGCCTGAGGCAAGAGGAAAAATCAGTAATACTGATTCCATGTTTATTTAAAATTGTAATACCTTGTTCATTGTGAAATTTTTCTTATTAAGTTTTAAAAATATTTCATTGAAATATTTGTTATGATATGAGATTTTAGCATCCTCCTTTATATTCCTAAGTGAGTACCTCACTTATCTCACTCCTCACCCAAGTTCTGGCCCTGCTGTTTTGGGCTTCATCAGTTATAATGAAATAAATGGTCCCAATCTGCATGTGGTTAGTACATCTCTCTTCTCTCATTGACTACAGGAGTCTATAATCATCAAATCTAACTCTAGAGCCCTGAAAACTGATGTGTTGAATGTTTTTCATCATAGTGTTAAACCTCATTCTTTATTCTCCAGTTACAAGGCAGCTTAGAAAATCTTAAAGAATTCTTAACATTCAAAACAATGTTTATACCTTCTTAAAATATAGTCTGGTAATTTGGTCCTAAGAGTGAAGTGAGCACAAAACAAGTGTGACACTAAATCAGAGTGCATAGGACAGGCAGGGGAATAACAATTATCCTGAAATCAAGGGAGAAAGAGAGTGGGATGAAACCTAAGAGGGATTTTTTTTTTTTTTTTTTTTTTTTTTTTTTTTTTTTTTTTTTTTTTTTTACCAGTAGTGTTAAGAGAACCAAAACTAGTTAATGAGGCACTTGGTCTAAAAAGAGAAAAGGAATAAGGGGTCCCTTTACTTCTATACACGAAAGACATGATGATGAGATTGAGAAAGTGTGCCCAGAACCAGGGCTAAATAAGTAAATAGGAACTCAGCTAATATCCCGTGGGGTGGGGAGCATGCACTGGAATTGCATCTGTGATTCTGGAATCAAGCTAGATAAAAGCTGAGTTGGATCCCTGCTCAGTCACCTAGTCACTGTGTAATTTGGACAAAATACTTAAATTATCTGAGCTTTAGTATGGAGATAAAAATGTCTACTTGATAAGACTGTCGTGAGAAATAAAAGTTTGTTGTTCAACAAGCATGAGGCACAGAGAAGGTGCTTGACGGTTGCTGTTGGGTAGTATAATGATTCACATTAGCATTATGGCTGGGTGCAGTGGCTCACACTTGTAATCCCAATACTTTGGGAGGCCGAGGCAGGCAGATCACCTGAGGTCAGGAATTTGAGACCGCCTGGCCAACACAGCGAAACCCCATCTCTATTAAAAATTAAAAAATAAAAAAAATAAAAAATAGCTGGGCGTGGTGGCAGGCGCCTGTAGTCCCAGCTACTTGGGAGGCTGAGGCATGAGAATCTCTTGAACCCAGGCGGAGGTTGCAGTGAGCTGAGATCGCGCCACTGCACTCCAGCCTGCACGCAGAGTGAGACTCCATCTCAATTAAAAAAAAAAAAAAAATTATACAAGGCAACATAAAAGCTAATCAAAGGCAATTAGAGGCAAAGGGGATGTAGCTGGCCAACCCTAATGAACTATCTACTGGGGGCTTGTTCAGCACAGAACTGGAATAGTAGATACAGCCAAGTGGCTAGGCCTGAAGTGAGGAACATGTGTTTATGTAGCCACCAAGAGGTGGCCAACCTAGTGTTGGGTCAGCATCACTGTGCTAATGAGCACAGCCCTCCCCATTTCTGAATACAGCAGGAAAATGATACTAAAGAATATCCACTGGTGTCCCAAGAATGCAGTAGCCTTCAATAAGCCAGTATTGACAGAAACTACATCTAGGAGAGGAGAAATCAAGAATAAGCCTGACTCAGGACATTGCTCTTCCAGACAGGGAGAGGGGCTGGGACATGGTCTGGCCAAGTGCAGGGTATTGAAGGGAGGAGTTGATGACAGTTATACTTGGGAGGAGATGACTGCAAATGCCTTTTATTCTACACAGTTTGGAGAGTCATGTAGTAATGACAAATAGGCTGGTATTATTCACTTTAATTGCTGAAAGATACATTCTCATCCTTATTTTCTCGAACTAGTGTTTAATTAAAAAAAAATTTTCCATTTTTTTTCTCATCCTATTGTACTACTGAGTAAAATTATATATATATACATTTAGGACTTTTCAGAACTCAGAAGGCGTGTCAGGACATTTTTTGGTTCCCAGTCAGAGTAAATCAATCTGGTAACCAATGCTTATACAATGTCTATGTATCTGGCCAAATCATTTAAAAAATATAGGCATCTGGATATTTGGTCTAGGAAGCTCAGTCACTGCTATGGTCATTTACAAATATGCAATGATTGCTTTTTTATTGAAGTGGATAAACCGATTTTATCTTTTGGTAATTTATTAACAGATCTTCATAAGGAAAAAACATGTGCTGAAATTACATGAGACTATTTTCTTTTATCTTTTTTCTTTTTTTTTTTAAGAGTTAGTTGAATTTTCTCAGCAATCCAAAAATGTATGCATACTGTCATCCACCAAAACCAGAAGGTCCCATTCCTGTGTCTCTCCTAAAGTTATGAGGCATTTCCCCCTTCTATTCTTGAGCTACCTGAGCTGCCTGGATTAGCATTCATTTAATCTTGGACACCAAAGTCAGTTTTCTTTGGATTGTGTGAGAATTTGTGCTTTGCATTTTTTATTTTACTGAATTTTTGTTGGCAAAAGCTCTGCACCTGCCTGGGAGCTGATTGAGCTTCCGTAGAGCCAATATGTTTCTCAGTTCTCCAATTTAAATGCTGCCAAAAATTTTCTAACGTGTGCCATGAGAAATTCAGTAGCACATAAAACCCCATTCATTAAACAAACAGTTAACTAAGCAACCCCTGGCAAAAAGCACAACACATCTGACATCTGAATCATGTGGGACTTTCCAAAGAAAATAATTAAAGAATAGATTAAAAAGAAATACCCTACTGCTTAGCAGTTATAATTGAAAAATAACAGTTCTCAACCTGGGGTCTCTATAATTTTTAGAGGCCTTTTAGTTAGAAATGAACAACAGTTACATGTGTTCAATATTTCAGCAAACCTAGAAAAGGTTGTATACTTAGCCCACCCAGTATAAGCTAAATAAAACAACTATTTGCATCCAGCTATAATTCCATCAATTTAGTATCATTATACAGACTGTCTCATTCTATTATATGCCTTTAAGAAAATTAAAATAAAAAATATTACTTTAAAAATACTATTTGTTTAGCAGATAAAGTCAAAATGTAGTTTCAGAGAGATAAGAGATAAAATTATGAAATTTGAAAAGTATTTACGTCAACATTAAGATTTGAGTGTGATTACTTTACAGAATGCTTCTTTGCTTTCAGTAGTAGTCACTTACTGATTTAAATAATTTATTAGTTGGAGGATAGATATACAACTACAGGGATAGATTAAATCAGAAAGAAAACAACAACAACAGTGAATGTAGTTGTAAGTGCACTAATTCTATTTCAATAATCATAGGTCCTGGTAGAGTTTCTTGCAGTAAAACACCAGGAGTAGGTGGCCAGTATATTGGAGTTGTCTGGTGAATTAGATGAATTATTCTCAGTAAGTGATCTTAACACTTAAGATCTTACACAGTTAAGATCATAATGGCAACAACAATGACTACCCTTTATTTAGGTACCCAAGATCAAGTGCTTATGTGCTTAAATAACATTGCAAAATAAGTTTTCATAATCTCATTTGATAAAGAGGGAAATTATTTCAGCAAGAATAAGCAACTTAGCCAAGGCAGTACAACTAGTTATGTAGAAATGCAGGAATGTAAACGTGGGACTGTTTGAATATATGTAAATATAAATCTTATAACACATTGTTTTTATCAAATTAAAAATTATAGAACAGACTTACACAACTTCTCAGGAACAAGTCTACTTTGAAAAATGTTCTCACTGCAGGTGCTAAAAACATCATCATTGCCTGTCATAAATGCCACCTTTTCCTGTTTCCTTTGCAGGCTCTTAGGTGGATGTGTGGTTGAGCAGTAAAGGCAGGCAGCCAGGGAAAGAAAGGGGATTCATGCAATTTGGGTAATCCAGAAACTGAATAACCAGCTCTTGAACCATCAGGTTGAGGAAGCATAGAAGTCCTACAGTTTTTTATTGCTTTAGGGAAATTAACCGTCATAAAAACAGTCCATACAAAGAAAACCAATAAATTAAGCAATCCATTCTAGGCTCTGGAGGCAAACATTCAGATTCCATCTTGTTCTATTGACTGACTCTGAACAATCGTGGTGTGACCTCAGGCAAGTACCCTCACCTCTTGAAGAGAGCCACCATTAAAGTAGAGTCTGAGGTTGCTCCACTTTCTTCTTCACTGAGAATAATTCATCTAATTCACCAGACAACTCCAATATACTGGCCAGCTACTCCTGGTGTTTTACTGCAAGGAACTCTACCAGGACCTATGATTATTGAAATAGAATTAGTGCACTTACAACTACATTCACTGTTGTTGTTGTTTTCTTTCTGATTTAATCTATCCCTGTAGTTGTATATCTATCCTCCAACTAATAAATTATTGTTCTGGCATGAGGCCAGATTCTCTGGTCTGATAAAATCAAAATTATAAAACTCATTTATGCATTATAACTTTGCAAATAATTATAATAACAGGAATGTAATTCTAAGCAAGATGTAATTTCCTTGGGCTGTTGTAAAGTCCCCTTAAGTAAATTTGAATGTATAACCTGCTATGTTTTAGAAAGCTAGATCAAAGCAACTTGTGATATATATTTATTTTGTCAATACAGAAAACAAAAAAGTTTACAAGCTATGGTCATTTAAAAATATTCTGTGATTGCTATTTTTATTGAAGTGAATAAACTGTATCTTTTGATAATTTATTAACAGATCTTCATAAGGAAAAACATGTGTGAAACTACATGAGATGTTTATGACATATAAACATTATAAGCTAACTAATGTTAATGGGTTGGTTGATTGGAAGGAGCCTAACACACATTAGAATATTTTTTAAAGCTGTGACAATTAGGTGAAATGGAACTAGAACAAGAAAAAATAAACATCAATAAACCAGAATAGAGTGCTCAGCCATAGAATCTCATATACGTAGTAATATAATATGTGGTAGGCTTTACAAATCAGAAAAATAATTGTTTAAAAATTGTGTTTCCCTGAGTGTTGAAGTAAGAAAAAAAAGGACAAAAATTGTGCTTGCTCAAATAACTATTTGTGGAGCAAGTCAATTTAGATTTTCACCTTAAACAGAAGATAACATTTTCAATGGATTAAAAATAATACATATATTATATACACACACATAAATATAATCAAGTAATAAATATTTTACATGAAATTATATGGTTATCCAATCTCTCTTGGAGAATTTTTTCAAAGCTTAAAATTGATGAACATGATCACAAAGTAATAATAGATTAAAATATTGAACATCGGTATATCCAAAACAATAGATAGTATGTCATTGCAAATCAATAAGGAAAGGGCATACTATATAGGAAATCTATCTATCTATCTATCTATCTATCTATCTATCTATCTATCTATCTATCTGTCTATCTTTCTATATTTCCATATCTATCCTATCTATCTATCTATCTATCTATCTATCTATATTTCCATATCTATCCTATCTATCTATCTATCTATCTATCTATCTATCTATCTATCTATCTATATCCTATCTATCTATCTATCTATCTATCTATATCTATCCTATCTATCTATCTATCTATCTATCTATCTATATCTATCCTATCTATCTATCTATCTATCTATCTATCTATCTATCTATCTTTCTATATCATATCTATCTAATCTATCTATAATACATACATATATATATATAATAATATATATATACACTAAATGGTATATACTTATACTAATGTCTGCCTCCTTAGAAAAATGTGAAATTCAGTGGTGGATGAAATTCACTGAACTTATGAGGCTGGAGACACAAAAGAAGATGCATTGTTTAATCTAGACACATCATTTAGTGTCACTGTTTTGTTATTATCCGTTCAAAGATATTTTCTTGGTACATGGGAAGATACGTTCCCCTAATAAAATACTAATAATAGTAGCTACTTTTCCCCCATTGGAACTAGCAGGAGGTTGAAAAGTTTTTGGATAAAGCAGACATGCTGGCTTTCTTAGCAGTATCTGCTGGCCTTGGAGTAGAAGCTCTTAATCCCGAGTTATGGTGGGTTAACTTTCTGCAAGATCATGAAAGACTGATGCCAAAAGTATCTTCATCACTTTCTTTTAAAATAGCAGTGAACATTGCAAGTTTATTGATTCTAGTTAACTTCTTCAGTGTCTTTCTAAATGCTATCATTGGAGGAAATTACTGCAACTTTTACCTCCCTCAGAAATTTTATTTCTGTATTTGAACATCAACTTATTATGAAGATAACAGAGTTTTAAAGTTGGAGTCACCTTTAAATAAGCTCCAGTTCCTTTTCTGTCATGTTGCTAAAAAGAGGACTGCTCTTCATTTGTAATTGCGTAAGAGCATCTCATAACCCTGGATCTATGGCAGAGTTTGTTCATTGTTCTTTTTTCTTTTTTAACACAAAGTTGAAAGAACACTGAACACTGAAGTCCCCAATACATTATTTTGATTAGAGATTGATGCCAACTTGGTCAGCCACCTGTCCTTTCTAAGCCTCAGTTTCCTCATCTGAAAATAAGACAATTGATCAAGTTTGCGGTTTGTATTTAAAAAAGATCTTCAGCTCAAACTTCACATTACTGACATTTGTGGTTCATTTTTCCATTTATTTCCAAAAGGCATTTACTGAATCACTAATGTGAGAAAAATAGACATAACTATTTAGAGAAACTCAGGTTATTCTGCTACATACTCATGTGCACTGAAAGCTTCATAAATAGAGCTGCTAACCCAAGGACAACTCAGTCTTTCAACTCCCATGAGTAACTTTTGCCTATTGCACCCAATGTTGTCTCAGTAACTAAGCAGTTCACTGAATGCTGGAATGAAGGAAGGACAAAGCAGGAGGGGTTTTCTTTTCCTTTTTCTTCCCCTAATTAATGGGATATATTTGGTTGTATTTAACTGAGACTAAGCGAAAATATTTTTCTCTTTGTTGCATAAACAAAATATTGTTTTTTCCTTCTCCAATTTTTAACTTTTTTTTTTTTTGTTTTAAATGAAATGTCATATGCCTTTGTGGATAAATTATACTACTGTAGTTTGATTTGCATTTTATAACAGGTTTTGGTATTTGGGTTTGGAGAAGGGAACATACTTCACTGAAAATATTCTGTACATGATCTTTGAATCAGATTAGATCAGGGGAAAAAAAGATCAATTTGCTGCCTTCCCAAAACACTCTTATTTTTCAAAATTATTTATGTATGTCTATTTAAAAAAATTAAATTTCCTTAATGCTAAGAATTGTTTTTAAGGATGCATTACTTTGTGAGGCTGAGACAAGTGGATCACTTGAGGTCAGGAGTTCAAGACCAGCCTGGCCAACATGGTGAAACCCCATCTCCACTAAAAATACAAAATTAACCGGGCATGGTAGCACGTACTTGTATTTCCAGCTACTCGGGAGGCTGAGGCAGGAGGATCGCTTGTAGCTGGGTGGCAGAGGTTGCACGATTGCACCACTGTACTCCAGCCTGGGTGACAGAGTGAGACGCCTTCTCAATAAATAAACTAAACAAACAAACAAACATGCATTGGACTACTTTGTACAGGGTTTGTTCATTTTCTACACTGTCTTGCCTATCCACTAGCCCTCCTGCAGCCACTCCACAGTTGTATGTACTCTACGGGATGCCCACCTGTCTCCCGTGGACATATCATGCTACACATGAAAATTTCTATGGAGTGAAATTCCCAGATAAGCTAAAATCCTATTAGTCTCTTGGTCAGTTAATTTCTACATTGTTTGACATTTTTGCTAGAATCATGTCCTGCCCTAGACCTTCAGTGTAAGAAAGTGAATACCATAAGAAACTTGATTTTGGGTGGAAGATAAAGCAATAATGGGTGCAAGGATTTTAAAAAGTGACCACCTTGCCTCTATTATGCTTTTAAGATTGTCTCCTCATGGTGTGAGGAACACGAAGGGAAATATCTAATTTTCTACTTTTATTTGATCATAAAAGAATAATTTTTGGAGGGTATAACTTTTTTTGTGGAGTGTGCCAACTTTATAAGTGCTAAAATTTGCTTTTGGGCCAAAACATTTTGGATACAAAATGAATAGGAACATCTTTGTGCTTAAACCAAATTTCTAATTTTTTGAAATTATCAAATATTGTCAATGTATTTATATTTTGTTACGTCTATTTTGTTATGTTTATTAAACTAGTTTATTTTCATTGTAACATGTTCTATGGAACTAGGCATATGCACAGGGAAGTGAGTAAAATTGCATTTGATTAAGTATCCTACCATAGTATGTGTCTAAAAATGCATATCTGATTGAATTGAAAGTGTCAGAATTGAAACATAATTTCAAAATGAATAAGTTAATGTTGGGGATGAAAGTTGTAATATGCTGCGCTTCCTTTTCTGAGCTCTTTTTTACCCAGATCATGGCAAAGCAAATGCGGTTTACCTGCTACTTACTGGATGGCGCTTGTACTTTTCACATGCTGCCTAGTTCCTGGTTGTATTTTGACACAGTGCACTAATATAAAGAGATGGTGCCTAGAAAGATCACAGCTAGGTGAAAATAATAATTAAATTCGGGTACTTGAAATAAATATTTTCACTTGATCTTTTTGTTTGTTTGTTTGTGTGTGTGTGTGTGTGTGGTTTTTTTTTTTTTTTTTTTTTTTTTTTTTTTTTTTTTTTTTTTTTTTTCTTTTTTTTTGAGACATAGTCTCGCTCTGGCTCCCAGGCTGGAGTGCAGTGGCGAAATCTCGGCTCACTGCAAGCTCTGCCTCCCGGGTTCACGCCATTCTCCTGCCTCAGCCTCCCGAGTAGCTGGGACTACAGACGCCCACACCATGCCCGACTAATTTATTGTATTTTGAGTAGAGACAGGGTTTCGCTGTGTTAGCCAGGATGGTCTCTATCTCCCGACCTAGTGATCCGCCCGCCTCGGCCTCCCAAAGTACTGGGATTACAGGCGTGAGCCACCGCGCCAGGCCTTCACTTGATCTTAATAGAGTAAAAGCATTAACTGCATTTTAAACAAATAAGGAAAAATAAGCATCAAAGCAACAGCCCCCTTAAATAATTCTTAAACCGCACAGACTTTTAAGATACACTTTTTACATTCTAAATTACATACCTGTTAAAAAACTGCAATATCATCTTGGAAACAGAAATAGGCCCTCTGCTATCACTGGACTTGAAGGGACATTTTAATCAGTAGATGAACAATGAATTCCTCTACTTGTGACATTTGATTCACTTAGATATATTTTAATGAGAAAAAATGAAGGAAAAATACTGGTTTTTAGAATGCACATGTAATTCATTGAAAGGTTATCGTTTTGCCTGGTGACAAACAAGTATTTGATTGTGAATCTACTTAGCAGCTGCTGTCAAAAATAAAGATGAATTACCTGCTGAAACAAAGATAAAGTTTGAGGTTAACGTCATTAGATATTCAAACAGGATTAGACATGATCATGAAGAAAGACATGCGATGGCTCTGTGCCTCCAGGTATTTATTGACAAAATAGAATAATGTTACTTATTTTCTAGGTAACATTATGGTAATAGGTAATAATGATACCTATTTTCTAGGATGCATATGAGAATTAAACCCATTAATATATATAAAACTCTTGTAACAGGACCTGCCAGAAAGTGAACTGGTAAATCTTAACTGATTGTTGTGACGGCTTTGGTGATAGTGGTAGCTGATGTTGTTAGATACCACAAACCCTTTCATGGCTGAAAATACAACTCCTAGGTTAGCTAGCCTACTATGTATATTTTCTAGTTAAGGAACTTTACAGAGAAAGCCTGTTGTGTACATCCAATTGCAATGTAAAAATCAGCAGGAAAAAGGAAGTCCCAATCTGCTGAGTACCTTTGATCCTGCTGATCTCAGCACTATTTAATTCCCTTAAATATGGGACCAATTAACTACTGTCTACCTTCTTAGCTGTTGCCTTTGTTATGACAATTAAATTTTGTAGCTCCATCAATTCAATGTAAGAATAAGAAATGTTATTTATAATATTAATAAAAACAGTGAATATTTACTTGAGCACTTACTCCATGCTAGGACCCATTATTAGCGCTTTAACTAAAATATAATTTATTATTTACAGTAACCCTAATGTGGTTGATATCATTGTCCTTTACAAATAAAACACTGAGACTTGGCAAGGTTGAGGAACTTGCACAAGGTTATAGGTTTGCAAATGGGTGAGCTGGAATTCTCTCTGAAATCTCACTTGAGAATCAAATTCTTAGGCCTCACTCCTTATTATCTGCAAGTATGAAAGAGAAAAGCAAGATAGCTTAAAATATGAGCCATTCATATTCTCTCAGGGAGGGTCATAACAAAGTCTAAATATCTAAATAACACTAACTTTGGTGCTTATTTCACCATCCTGCATATTACCATGGTTAAGGAATGAAAAGTCTTCACCATGCATGTTAATGAAGTTAAGACCGTCATTGTAATTTCCAAGCTGAAGCATATATTTATATAAAAAAAGTCATTATCTGAGTGGCAAATATTTTCACACTGAATTTCACATATTCCCACTCTGTTGAAAGAGCCTATCTATCAGATACCAGTGCTTCAGCACCATCTGTACAAAACTTAGATAGATAACAATCCTTGAGGCATGTCTATATACCTGAAGATGCAGTGAACATTCTCTTTACTAATGGATTCATGTTTCAGTATATCTGGAAGTAGAGAACAATATCCTAGCATCAAAAATCGCAACTGGAGAAAGCCAGAAAGGGGGCAGGAACCATAGAGCATCTTTTATATCTGTCCCAAATCACACAAATTAAGGGTAAAAAAGCTCAAGAATTTATAGATATGGCATGCCTTTCCTTTATAGATGTCAGTTTCCAAAATTAAGAAACTGAGACAGAGAGAGGTTAGGGACTTGGCTTAGTAATAGCTTTGGGATTGAACCAAGTTAATATGCAGACGATTAAGCCCCTATTCTTTAAGTTATTTTTTTTTCTTTGCATTGCTGTCATGTTTTCAGGATTATCTTTAAGATCAAAGATAATACTCAGTGATTGTCTTCCTTAAAGGTGAGCTCTAGGAATGTGAAGACACAAACATATTACTCCTTATTCTTGCATATTAACATGGAAGGGAAACTTTAAAAATTCTAACAGATGTTTGAGGAAATGGAAAGTAAGCCCATGCAGCAGAGAAGTAAAATTCAACATTTTGAATCACTCCTCAAAAAAAAAAAAAAAAAATCAGTGTCCCCAAAGAAAACTTGGTTGCATTAAACAGATCCAAATGAGTGTGCACAAATATCAATTGTTATGATGATACAATATATAGAAATGTGTTCAAAAGTGAAACATGTAAATTGCAACTTTTGACATAAGAATAAAAGATGTATGAATAATTCTAAGGTGTTCTCATGATCGAGTGCCACATTATTTCAGAAGGAAGCAAAAATAGCTTACACATGAATTTTTAGAAGAGTTAGAATACTTACTAGCTACTCATTATTCTAATTGAACTAGATTCAGTTCATTTTAAGAGTAGGTCTAACTTTAGAAAAGTAGGGTAATTATAAAATCTGGGTCAGATGAAATAGTATAAATCTAAGAGCCATAGGCCTACCAATGCAAAATTGCTTTTCTGTTTTCTGGAGCAGCCTTTCAAAGAGTACAAAATGGGAAGAAAAAAAAAAATACACACTGTGCTTCTCCTCAAGATAGTTCTTGTAGGAAAGAGATAGTTATTGTATCTGGAGATAGTTCTTTTCTACAAGAACTATCTTGAGGAGAAGCATAGTGTATATTTTTGTGTATAAACATCTGGAGAGTTTTAACTCAGGCATTCTTCATTCTAAGAGGAATTTATACCCCACAAAATGTGTTTGATGATGAAATTTCCCAATGCATGGGCCAACTTGTCAATTACGAAACTGGATATGTACATAAATTTATGCTTTTTTCCTCGAGAAATAGGGCAAAATAGTAACTCGTTTATGAGATTGGTCCGCAATATCATATTCTGCTGTATTTTAATTGTAGGTCTAAATATTATTATTTACAAAAGTCTATAATCTAGGAACTAGGTTTGAAAAGGTGAAGGAAGAATTTTATTCAACTATAAACGAATATTTATTGAGCATCTTCTCTGTGACAGCTACTAATCTTGGTGCTGCGCTGTGGTGAGCAAGGTTCTTGCCAGTATAAAGCATATAAAGCGTTGATGCTGGTGGAGATACTTTTTTTATGAGAGATGCATGGCTAACCTTAAGAAATTTTACCAGGGAATTATCCCTACTTTTTTTTTTACATCTTCCTGAACCTTTTCATCACCAAGACACCTGATTCAGTTATAAAATTAAGTCTCATTGAAATCCTTGCTCAGACTTAGACTGTCCCTCATTCTTCAACTTTATGGTGGCTGATGTCAGATTCAAGAGACAATATACCAGGTATAAAACCCACTTGTTCATGTCAGAAACACTCAATTCTATTACAGTGGTTCTATTATAGGTATGAGTGTTAGCATTGATCAACAGAAGCATCATTTGGGTCTGAAAATACTTATTCTTGATCAATATCTATGTCAAAAGAATGCCCACATACTAGAATATAAATCAATAGGAAAAAGGAAAAATAATATAGGTTTGAGTCGCATGAAAGTGACAGTGAGAAGCGATAAAACTTGGAAAATCATCCTTGAAAAGCATTTTCCCTGCCTCTAAAGATCGCCAAAGAAAGGCAATCCTAAATAAATGTGTCCAAGATTTAATAGATCTTTCACTTTTCAAAAAAAGTATTCTTGAGAATTAATGAAATTCCTTTTTGTTATTGCTCAAGTTCATTCTCTCTTCTTTTGTTGTCAATAGATGCTTGTTAAACCATTGTACATATTTGTTCAAAGAATAAGGGATATCATGTTCTTTATTATAATCCTTCTTCAAGATAAAGGTAAACTGAAATACCAGGCCCAGCATTGGAAAGATGTGACTTATTTAGTTGGCACAAATAATGTATGAAAACCCATTATATGTGTGGGCTTAATTTCTAAACGTTTTCTTATCATGGATAAATTTAGAACTAAAATGTATGTCTATTAGATGATGATAAAGCATTGATTTTTATTATCATGTATTTTGTGTAGTTAATATTTATTGAAATCTTACAGTGTACTTGGCATTGGAATGAATGCCTTTATGTAGACTTTCCCACTTCTATGTATTTTCTTATTTAATTATTATATTAATAATAATTAAGTGAAATATTATTTTCCTTTAAGGGAGTGAAACAGGCTTACAGAGATTTCCCAGTTCAGTAAATCTGGAGCCAGAATTTGAACTCAGGAAGTCCAATACCAGAGCATAAACTCTTAATTACTCTGAAAAATAAAGTATCCATTAACAAATCCTATCAGGAAACTCATCAGTCATCTTTTGGTTCAGTTGGCCATGGGTTTGGAATAACTACTGTGTTAAGTTGGTTGACTTCATAGCACTAATCAGATATAGGCTGTCTTATTTTTCCTGTTATATATATTATATAAAATACCCATGCCATTCCTAAAAATGAAAAACAAAACACGCATGTGTGTGTATACATATACATTATATATATATATGTACATTTTTACATGTGAATGAATAGATTCTAGCAACTTTGGGAGCTTTGAAATCTGTAGAGTCCCTTCTTAAAAGAACCTAGATAGTTATGTGGACCTAGATAACTAATTCACCCTTAAGTCATTATGGTCTATGTATTTTAGAAATATGATTATCCACTGTATGCCTTTTGTAGAGAAAAGGTGTCCTTCTCTCTTTATCTTTATGTCAAAATACCTTTGAATTTATTAACGTGATGGGATAGCAAAAGTATGATATCATTAACCCTGTCAGTTATCCAGTGTGTTAATTGGAATCCAAAAAGCCTTAGGACCATCAACAAGCACTCAGAAGTGCCCAGCCTCTTTCACTGAAGTGCCTTGGAAAATGAGAGTGCAAGACAACACTTGCTCAGCATTTGTGTAAATTAAAAGTGAAATGGATCACCAGTAACATAGGTTGAATAGATTGAGGGGAAGCACCATATTCTACATGTGGCAGTGTCATGTTACTTAACAGTAACAGTGTTCAAAGGTATTGATGCAGGTCTGGGACCTTCTGTTTTATATATATATAAATATATATATAATGGTATCCAATTTCAAATGCTTTAATGATGGGAAAACTGAATAACATCAATGCTTACATTTAATTTTAAATACATCATAGAGAACTATGAAACAAATAGCTTTTATAAGTTCAAGTCTTAGCATGTTAATGTAGACATGAAATTAAAGATATATGCAGATTTTTTAATTATTTGAGTTAAATATAAGCAGTTTGTGTATATATGCACATTCATGTGTGCGTCTGCACACACATTATTTGAATTAAATTGTTATGGTTATTGTTCTATGAATTGACACTTGAATTTTATTTGCCTGAAAAGTGTTGCCTTTATACAACAAAATTGACTAAATGCTGTGTGCCTTTTTATGCTGTCCTTGCAAGTTACGTGAGCTGATGACAAGTTTCAGATATTAAAATATGGACGCTAGTTTCTCACTGCTTTCCTCTGCCCACAGGTTGTATATAAAAATAATGATGTGAGGCTGGAATTATCTCGACTTGCCAAGCAAGGAGATCCTAAGATGAAGATCCATGGAGTGGTGGCATTTAAATGTGAGAATGTTGCAACTTTAGACCCAATCACCTTTGAAACCCCAGAGTCTTTCATCTCTTTGCCTAAATGGAATGCAAAGAAAACAGGCTCCATATCATTTGATTTCCGTACAACAGAGCCAAATGGCCTCATCTTATTTAGCCATGGCAAGCCAAGACATCAAAAAGATGCCAAGCACCCACAGATGATAAAGGTGGACTTCTTTGCTATTGAGATGCTAGATGGTCACCTCTACCTCCTCCTGGACATGGGGTCAGGTACTATAAAAATAAAAGCCCTTTTGAAGAAAGTGAATGATGGAGAATGGTATCATGTGGACTTCCAAAGAGATGGACGGTCAGGTAATCTTATCATTTTTCTATGCTGTTTATCTGCCGGAGCACCCCACCCACCCGTGCCATTCCTAAAAGTGAAAACCAAGACATATTAAAGATTTCCGACATTTGTTTCTTTAGAGTAAAAGACATCGCCTGATATTGCTTCTGTTTCACACCATATAAAAATCAGAAAGAGCTAATTCATCATCATAGTGGGGCATCAAAGCCCAAATGCTCAAATGGCTCCTAGAATAGCTTCTTAAATGAACTTTTATTGGATAATCAAGTGCCAAATCTTGCAGAAAATTTTGTCTTGAATTTAGCAAGTGAAAAAATTCAAAGTTTTTGTATTCTCAGTTTTCTCTTATGTTACTGGATGTTTGCAAGTACCCAAAGTGGCAAATATAAAATATGAAAAAAAATTAGAATGATCCAGACACAAAATCCTTAGTTTGGTACAGAACACTTTAGGATGAGTCTATGGTATTAAAAACACTTTAATCAATAGAGTAGCATTTCAAGGACAGTGGCAAAGCTCTGCTGCCCTTCCAAACTGCTTCCCTTTCTGATGAAAGGTATTTGGAATTCCACCAGCAAACATTCTGCTTCCTGTCGCTGCACTTTATTTCTCTCAGGGAGGAGGGGTAAAGGTGGCAGATAAAGTTTCCCCGAATACATCACACTTACAGTGAAATTTGGTAGTGTTTTAGGGGGCTTAGTATGTTGAATAATATGAGCTTTGAGGGGAAAGAATCATTCAGGCAGCAGAAATGACATTTGTGGGAATCCTGGGAAAGAGAGGGAAGGAGGGAGGAAGAGAGAGAGAAGAGAGGGCGAAAGAGGCAGACAGAGAGGGAGAGATGGGAGAGAGAGAGAAATCTGTTTTAAGTATACAACTACATTTCTTTAATTCTCTTCACCCCGGTCTCCCATGCTTTGATTGTCCTATTCATCCATAAATCAAATGATCTTATAATAGAAGATAACTAAATTTAGACCTATCTACTCTCCTTCTTTACTTCACCCACCCCCAGCCAACTCTAAAATAAGCTGAATGCTTCTTTTAGACCCAGTAATCTGTGATAACCACCGTCTTTCAGAAGGGCCCTGTTGAAGACATGGGGCTGAACTCTCTTCTTGCTCATACCCTCCTGGCATGGGCTCCCTTGGTGCTTGTTTACTCCCAGTTTCTCTGCAACTGAACTATTTTCTACTTCCCTCTTATCCCTGCTTTTTTGTTCTGCTGTTTATAGATCAAGAAGACTGTGCTTGCCTGTTTGGAAATATGTTTTTACCTAACAAAATAAAGAAATAGAATATATGGAAATTGAGAAGGAGTTGGGAGTGAGTGTGGAGAGAAGGAAGGTCAGAACCCATTGCTCTGATTCCCAGATATATAGGAGACTGTGTTTCTGATTCATTCCTCTCTGGAAACTTTGTCTCCCTAAATATTCTAACTTTCCTAAAGAAGTCTACAAGGAATTGAATTACCATTTTCTTCTTCTTCTTCTTCCTCCTCCTCCTCCTCCTCCTTTGCCTCCTCCTTTGCCTCCTCCTCTTCTCTTTCTCCTTCTCCTTCTCCTCCTCCCCCTCCTCCTCCCCCCCTTCTTCTTCTCCTTCTTTCTGATTTAAGCTGACAAGAGTTCATTGATGGGAATGCAAAAATATAATAATAATGATAAGTGTTCCCCTCTGACTCCCTCCAGCCTATCTCTGCCAGAGATAGCAGTTAATTTGGTACATATGAACTTTCAAGCAGAAGAATTTTAAAGTAGTGGGGGCACGGGCTAATCTAGTGCTTTGAAATACTAGCTTGTGGATGCTATAATTTGACTTAAGATAGATCTAGAATAAAATTTTGAAAGTGACTTTCAAGAAGAGGTATTTTAAGTCAGATTTTATAATACCTTAAAACAAAACATTCCAAGAGTAGTGGTTCACACCTGTAATCCCCACACTTAGGATCGCTTGAATCCACGAGTTCCAGGCTGCAGTGAGCCATGATCATACCGTTGCACTCCAGCCTGGGCAACAGATCAAGACCTTGTCTAAAAACAGCAAAACAAGACAAAAGAACCCATATCAGATTAAAAGGGTATCTTCTGAAAGTTCAGAGGAGAAAAAAAACACCAAACATCAAATCAGTTGCTTTTCATTCACTTAGAAATGAGGTATTTTCCAAAAAACTAGCCGGGCGAGGTGGCGGGCGCCTGTAGTCCCAGCTACTCGGGAGGCTGAGCCAGGAGAATGGCGTAAACCCGGGAGGCGGAGCTTGCAGTGAGCTGAGATCCGGCCACTGCACTCCAGCCCGGGCGACAGAGCGAGACTCCGCCTCAAAAAAAAAAAAAAAAAAAAAAAAAAAAAAAAAAAAAAAAAGAAATGAGGTATTTTCTAACTATATGAATATAATACATGATCAATTCAAAATACTAGTAAATACAAAATAATGTAAAAGAAAAAGGAAAGTATTCATTATTCATTTGAAAACAATGATTTATATTTTTGGATATTTCTTTCCAGTCTTTCTTCTATGTAGATTGTATGTGTGTCTATATATGTATGCATATGTTTCTCTCTACATGTATATGTGCATATATATGTGTATATATATGCATATATGCATACACACCACACATGCGCATATACACATACTCACAGAAAACAGTTATTTTGAATATTTTATGAGATTTTTATTATAATGAGAAAGTATTGATGCAATCTAATTAATTATCAAAAAATACTGTAATCTTCAAGCAGAATAAAATCTACTTTTTCTATCTAAGCTCTTTAATTCATCCAAATTCCCAAGAATTTATTAATTACTCTATTTGTACCCTCATTGGAGAAGGTCAAAAGTAGATCATATCTACTTTAATTTACAAAGCTCAATTCTGTATGGGAAGAATAGAAACACGTTCTAAGGAAGTGTTATTTGCATCTTAGAAAGAAAATAAATAAAGCATGAGATTTTTCTTGGAATCCAATGAAAAGATCAAATTACTATGCTTGGTGCTGTTTTGATGGTTAAGTACTTTTATGTGATTAAAATTTCAGATTAGTGAATTGGAACAAACAATATAAAAACTAAAGCTCATTCACTAAGCCAAGTTCTGTCCTTTATTAAATTGAAAAAAAAAAAAAAAAAAAGCTCATAGTATGTTAGCCTAGCTCAAGGGAGTTTAATGTAATTTTAATAGCTGCAGCTGTTAATATTTTATATATATAGTATTTTAATTAAGTTCCATATTTGCACACTGCATTGGTTTGGTATGGAGTAGCCTTTTAAAAATTGAATGAATGACTATACTTGCTTTTATTTTACTTAAAGGATATGTCTGATTTGGCTGGTGAAACACTAAGATTCATAGGTCACTTAAAACTAAGAAACATGGAAATTCATGAAATTATTTATTTTACCCATTTTTATGTCAGTTATATTCAGGGGCTATATGAAAATTATTTTTCATATAATATGGAGAAAGGGTACTGCTATGACAAGAGGGTAACACGGGTTCCTTTCTGACATACAGATGATGAGGCCATATCTGTTGATTTGCCTGGAATATTCCTTAGCTCAATATTTTAAAAGCCTTATTATCTCTGTTATTAAAGTAAAGGGAACCCAGGCCTAAGAGCAGTTCTTTCTGCTGTTGACCATTGGTTGGCCATCCTAAAGTAAATAGAAATATAATGAGACCATTATGGTCATTAATTTGCGGCCAATATAAGTAGTGGTTATTTTGGGATAGAACTAGGGTTAAAATCATATTTGGTGGACACAAATGATATAATTTTAATATTACCCAGTTTATAAGGTTCATAATTTCCATCCCAGATAGAGAAAATTGTATTTTTTTTTTTTTATCCACAGTTTCTAGTACATTTCTGGGTATAGCAGTTGTTCAGTATATATTTGGTATAAGAAAAACTAAAGAATAAAAACATATAAGTAGTACAGTGGCAAACAACTCCTAATGTTCTAAAAAAAATGGCAGCATCATTTTTTTACATTTGGAGAATAATGGCACTCTTTTAATTGTAAATGCAACTTTTTTAAGTTAAAGAATTTGTTTAAATTACATTACTTTCTGAAAACAGTTTATATGATATAGGATAAAAGGTGGTATTTTCTTACGAATACAACACCATCCTCCAAGCCCAGATGTTTGAAATAACCCACTGAGAAAGTTAAATAATTATTAGAGAATGTGTAAACAAAAATGACAAGTTTTTATGAGAACAGGACTTCTATCCCTTCTTGGTCATGAGGTCCCTATGTCATTTTGCAGACATATAGGTAGCACGAAAATCCATCAAGAAAGAAGGTGGTAACTCCTTTCTGAGGACTGGGATATGCAGCCACAGTAAGTGTGCTTTTGACAAGAACATAGGATGTCCATCTTTCTGGTGGCCTTCCCTTTGGTTCTTTGGTCTTTAGTTCACTGAAAAGAGTATATGAACCCCTTATTCAATGAGAAATAATGCCTTTATGTGTAATTTTCTAGAACTTTCTCATTTTTGGCAAAACTGATTTTAACGGGTTATTTCTAACGTATGTTCCTTCTTCCAATCCGAGACATGGGGAAAAATCACTCTAATTTCCAAAGTTTGATTAATTCTGCTTGGCTATAGCTATTCTTTATGTGCAATGCAGCTTTCTTCCACTGCTTGCTCGCTAGAGGATCAGCGACGTGGAAAGTCAAGTGGGCTGAGCCATAAATGGCACTTCCAGATCCTGCACTAAGCTAGCAAAGAAGGAACCATACCAAGTGCAGGCATGATTTAGTGAATCAGAATGGATGACTTAAATGCTGCAAAATGTAGATATCCTCTGTGGATAACTTAGCTACTAACAAGGCAAAATGCCTAAGTCACTGGAGTTAATAAATATGATTGAAGAGGCCCATTACTTTGCAATTTTTGCAGGACTTACAGTTGAACTTTTTTTTTTTTTTTTTTGGTTTTTGTTGTTTTTAAACCAGTCTCCCTCTTTCCAGACTTCCCCTTTGCCTATTTTCTGGTCCCACCCTCAACACAAAACAGCTGCCCAGGTATTTAGCTAAAGTGTGAATGGAGCTACAATTAGGATGATGTTAATGATTGTTTTCTTGGGCACAAATATTGTTTAAATTTGTGTTAAGCTCTTTGGCTCAGTCAAGGGTACCCTCTCAAGTATTTTTATAGCAAACTGCCAGTCTTATTTTATTTTATTTTTTTGTAAATCATCATTATACATTGAAATTAAAGAGAAAACTCATTATTCTTGTCAAAGTTGGCTTGTGTACAGCAGGGTACAGCAGATTGTATCAGCGGTTATTCAAGGGTAAGCCTACATTTAACAGCTAAGAAGCCATTGAGATTTGAATTGAAGTCATAGAGTTCCCGTTTAAGAACTAGAAATTACAGTGGGAAAGGCACAAGGCTCTCTCCAGAGCACATAATTAGAGGTTTATAGTAATCACTGTTTGATGTGAACAGCACTTTCTAGCTATCTATTACGAGCACTGATTTCTGTGTATACCATTCATGAATCACCACACTTAAACATTTCTACTTGAACAACTATTAGACAATTTCTCCGCTTAGGTCTTGTTTGAACTTGCCCTCTGACTGTTAACGTTCCTCCCATGCCTCTGCCTGGTAGCCTATTACATACATTGAAGTAATTTTAAGTGCATTTATCATACTTTGTTTCATATCCATACCCATAAACCACTATTCATCAAAGGAAAGGCCAAAATACCTTACCAATAATTTACCACTTCTTTGACCATATGACCAGATGGGTCATTTTTGCTTAAAATTGTAATGTTAAGTTGTATTAAAATGTTTATATTTATTTATTCTGAAGAAGTTTATAGAAGAAAAGTCATTTATTGTTTCTCCACACTCAAAATATTTTTTATATTTGTACATTTTCCTTCAGTTTTTGTTAACATGTATATATATATATATATTTTATATAATTGCAGTTAGAATATAAACATAAATTTTCAGGCTATCTGTTTAATATGATACTATGTACTCTTTTGCTCAAGATTATCTAAGCAACAAAATTTGTTTTCTGGGAATTATGGAATCATAAGCAAAGATTCAGAGCAGAGCTTTTCAGAAGTACCTGAGCTAGGCCCCCGGGGTGTAGAACTTAAATGTATTAACATATCTAAAGAAAAGAAACTCACAGGGGCAAATATTAGGGGTAATCATCTGAACACTGCTTAGCGAACTTGACAACTTCATCCGCACTGTAAAGATGGAGGCAGGTCATTTAATTGAGATAAGGGTGTGAAGCCTTCCCAGGCCAATATTACTATACATTTCCTTATCTCATGCATTCTTCTTGTTCAGAATCCATGTTCCCCATACACTCTTTTGATTAACATTTAGTTATCATTGTAAGTCTGTTTAGAGTGGAGGGAGAAAATAGACCAGTTATATATACAGTCAGCCCAGCCCCCCGTTTTTTGTGGGCTTTGCATCTGTGGATTCAATCAACTATGGATTGAAAATAATTGGAAAAAAAATTGAGTCTGCATTGAATATATACAGACATTTTTTCTTGTCATTGTTTCTTAAACAATGCAGTATAGTAACTGTAGCATTTACATTGTATTAGATATAAGTAATCTAGAGATGATTTAAAGTACATGGGAGGATGTGCATAGGTTATATGCAAATATTAAGCCATCAGGAACTCGAGTATCCACAGATTTTGGTGTCTTCAGGAGATCCTGGAACCAGTTTCCACAGATACCGAGGGATGAGCGCATATGAGTATTCACATTCCTGTAACAAGTAAATTTCTCATAAATGAATAAGTAATATTTGATTATAATTGACATCCATATTGGCAGAGCTACATGGGAAGTATTTCATGTCCTGTGATAGGTACTTCCTCAGAGGAAATTAATAACTTGGCATTCTTATTTTATACATTGGTGTTATGAACATAGTAAATATCAGTCAAACCTGGGAAATGAAACCGCCCTCTGAAAATCTACCAAATCTCCTCATTGGGCTTGCCTAGCTAAGGGGCAGACTCTGGACAATGGCATCAGTTGCACCCTAAGGAGACAGGCAGTTAACTGACCAAACTCAGTCATAGTGACCCTGAGTGTGGAATGCTGAATGGAAATCTGTGGAACTTCTGCAAAATAATATTTCAATTGCTGCAGAATGTGATTTGATTGATATTTACAACCTTCCAACATTGTGTATGATCATTTTTAAAATGTATATGTGTCTATACATTGCTATGAATGTGTATGTGTGTTTATATGTGTACATTTGTGTAATGAATGATGTGTTTAATATATACATACATGCTTTTGGTGAATATGGTCAGGCTGTTCAAAAACTACCTAAGCAAAGAGATTCCCCTTACCACACACTTCCCTCATCAATTTACTCTGTTCTCCATAGATAACCACTAAAATAATTTGGCGTTGAAAAATCCCCAGGTCTTTTTCAAGACATCAATATATCTATAAATATGTTTGCACACATACAATAATTATACAGCCTCTTTTCCATAGCCAAGATTATAGTTTACCAATTACTATGTGACAAAAAACTTACAGAGAGCTTTTTTTGTGCCATTCTTTGTAGTGACACCATACATACCTTAGTTTGAATATACTAATATTTAGGTGTTTCTCTATTGAAGAACATTTAATTTTTTACTTTTTTAAACCTTCATTGTTTTAAACTAGTTTATAGATAATGCCTTCATACATGAAATATTTGTGTATATTGATCAGAATATCTCTAGGATTGAATGTGATAATTGAGATTGCTGGATTAATTGTATTTTTAATTTTGAAAGATAATGACAGGCTTACTAACTGCTGTTTCAATTTGTGTTCTTATCTACAGTAATTGAGGTGCCCTTTCCCCCTTATTCTTGCCAATACCAGATTTTATTAAACTTTTAAATTTTTGTCATAAGATTTCTGTTTTCATATATTGATTTAATTCCTGAAGTTCCCAGCTCACAGATGAATCAAGTAAGCAGAAAACAAATGGTAATAAGCAGAGATCAGAATATTAAGATAATATTTTTTTTTTGTTTTCAAATACAGTTAATTTTATTTCTTTAAAAACCTCACAGATGACATTGGTTTTAAAAAAAGACAAAGAAATTTTTTAAAAAAAATCTCATAATTCCACTGTCACCAAATACCCACTATTGATGTGTTGGTTCTTTTTTAAAACTATTTTCTGAGAATTATATAGTTTACATTTTACATTATACCCTATTGTCAATGTTGTATTCTGTTTTTATTACTTATGCTGTGCCTTTTGCATCGAGTTTGAATTTGTTATTAGACTAGGAATTTGGCACGTAAATTTGTAACTTTGTGAAATCTGATTCGTTTGTATAGGGACAGGTGGAGCAGAATTATGTATAGGTAAAATTGACATTAATTTAAACAATTCATTTAAGCAGTAATTTAAAATTTGTTTATTCAAAAAGGAATCTTAGTAACCCATCTAGTGAATTTCCTTATTTTTCATAAGAGCCACATTGAAGCCTAATGAATCTATCCTTTGGGTAAGCTTGCTAGCTAGTTAGTTGAAGAGATAGAACATCAGATTTTCTCACCAGGAAAAAGGGTTCCCTATTATCACACACTATTTTCTACTCCTCATTTCCTAGTAATTTAAACTTTTGAAGTAATTTAACTCTTGATATCAACTTAACTTATTTTAAATCTCGCCTTCACTGTGTTTCTTCTCACCCTGTAAACTAATCTTATGGAAGTAGACTAGACAATAAAAATTGGATAGAAAAATTAATGGAAACTAATAGGTAATGAAAAACTACCTCACTACATCATAAATTTAATTTCCACTTTTATAACTAAGAGGTGTTTTAAACAGTTTTTTTAACCTTTGCATACAATTTTACATGAAAGATAAATTTATTACTTGTTTATGAATATTCTTAAATAAATATTACCTTGTCTGCTTATCAACTTCATTTTACCTCTTGCATATGTCATGAAAAAAACAGCTTTAAATGTAAGAATATAATGTAATGCAGTTTCTACATTAAAATTATAAAAGTCGTATGTCCACAAATAATTTAGTTTTTTAGTTGTGATCTCATTCATTTAAAAGGTAAAATAGCATAGCAGGGTGCTTTGGATTCTTAAATAGTGAAGCATGAAAACTAGATCTAGATAATTTCTCAAATATGACTACTGTTCTCCAATTTTAGCAGCCTTAATGTAACAATATTTACATAAAATGTTTAGTTAATTTACCAGAAACTTCAAACATAAATATAGTAGAAGGGGTAGAATGTATGAAAGAATCCAACTATTTAAAAAAGAACATGTCAATATTTGTGGTTCCTGGAAAAAGATAGATGGATGACCCATTAATATATTCAGATTTTTGTTTTCTCTTAAAGATGTATTTACAACATTTATTTACCTCGGCCTTTGGAAAATTCTCCTTTTCCATTGATATATAGAGTTTGGCAACAACGCAATTGTCTTCAATTATCAATGAACCAGGTTTAAATATTAATTTGATGTGTTCTTTGTAACCACTGATTTTATAACTCAATTATAATAAAATAAGCACACGGGAACCTTAATATTTAAATTTCACTATGCTCAAATGTATGAGTTAAATTGGTTTAAAGTAATTCAGATTCTGTGATGACTCTTTTGCTGGGTGAATATGTCCTCTGATTCATATCCATAGTAAAAACCATTAAGGAGATCTGGGATTCAAATCCCTTATTGGAAATGTATCTATTTCAGGACACATGTTTAAGCTAAAATATAAATTTCTATTTGCATTTGTCTCAGTAATAAAATTTAATTATTAATTCAAACCATGTTTACTCCATGAATTTTCAAAATATAAAAATAATTGTTTCCATCCCACTTGAATTAAATTCTTTACTTTCTGATTATTTGCCATCTCTTTTACAAAGATTTTCTAAAATACAAGTTCATATAGATTAGCAAAGCATATAGATAAAATAGTACTTGATTTTCAGCCCTATTTTCTTCATCCTATGGTGTCTATTTGCATAATATTCCAATGACTGATACCTGATCCATCCGTTTGCCTGATGTATCTCCTTAACTTTGAATCCAGAGCTCAATTTAAGTTCTAGTCTTTCTTGGATTATATTTGAGTTAAAGGCAGGATTAAATTCCCTTTTCTTTCTGTCCCATGTTTTGTTGCTTGTTCTCTCTCTCTCTCTCTCTCTCTCTCTCTCTCTCTCTCTCTCTCTCTCTTTCTCTCTCTCTCTTTCTAATGGAGTTTTGCTCTTGCTGCCCAGGCTGGAGTGCAATGGTGCGATCTCGGCTCACCACAACCTCTGCCTCCCGGGTTCCAGCGATTCTCCTGCCTCAGCCTCCCGAGTAGCTGAGATTACAGGCATGCACCACTGTGCCCATCTAATTTTGTATTTTTAGTAGAGATGGAGTTTCTCCGTGTTGGTCAGACTGGTCTCAAACTCCCAACCTCAGGTGATCCACCCACCTCAGTCTCCCAAAGTGCTGGGATTACAGGCATGAGCCACTATGCCTGGCCTGCTTTTCCTTTCTATGAGAACTCTAAAATTGTCTCTCAAAGGGAAAATAAGGAACTATGGGAAAAACTTACTCTTTATGATAGTAACCCTTAAATCTGTTTTTGTTTTTTATTTAGTTATTTTTTTGTACCATGGGTTACAACATTTTAGCTGGTGCTAAAATCCATTGATGGTCCAGCATTTTATTTAATAAAATGATATAATGAGAGATAAAATATCAAAGTGCTTCAGAGGCCATAGGGTTAATTTTTTTTTTCTTTTAAACATTTGTTTCAGTGTGTGTGTGTGTGTGTATGTTAAGTGTGCACTGGGATATTTGAAAATTGTGGTCTTTATGACTGTGTTCAGAAAACTGTAGTCTAATGATAAAGTTACTGTAAAAATCTTACCCTGTCTATATCATCAAGCACATTAATAAAATAACTTATTTGAACTTTCTTACAATACTTTGCTCAAAGCAAGCACTAACACACCATAAATAAAAGTCAAGAGACACAATTACTCCATCCTTACTGTCAGACAAACTGTCATGAATGATTGTCTAAACCGCCTGGCAGCAGTTCTGCCCCGAGAGTGAGTGCAGACACAGTGTACCAAGGTATGGAAACTACATGGAATAGGGGGAGAAAGTGAGCTGTGGAAGCCAATGAATTTCCTTGTCTCAGGAGTCCTCCAGGAGTTCTCTTAGTGTCAGAATTACAATACCCTGAGTAAGGACAGTACAGCCTTTCCAAGGGCTTTTTTCCCTTCTGAGCTGAATAAAAAGAGCATATGGGAATACATACATACATATATGTTTTATATATATATATATATATATATATAGGAATACATCACCACACTTGGAATAATTAGTCATTGTTCCTTTGCTAAGTTCTGTGTCATTTCATCAAATCCTCAAAAATTCTACTGCTTTTAGGAAGCCTTATTGAACTAATTGGAAAATAGAGTAGCATCCCTCTCTCTTTTATTTAAGAGCATGTCACATTGGCTGGGTGCGGTGGCTCACGCCTATAATCCTAACACTTTGGGAGGCCAAGGTGGGTGAATCACTTGAGGCTATGAATTCAAGACAAGCCTGGCCAACATTGCGAAACTCCATCTGTCTAAAAATACAAAAATTAGTTGGCTGTGATGGCATAAACCTGTAATCCCAGCTACTTGGGAGGCTGAGGTACGAGAATTGTTTAAAGCAGGAGGCAGAGGTTGTAGTGAGCCAAGATCCTGCCACTGCAATCCAGCTTGTGTGACAGAGTAAGACTCTGTCTCAGAAAAGAAAAAAAAAAAAAAAAAAGTACATGACACTTTGTTCATTTCATGTAACTCTTTGCTTTCCATGATAATAGTTTCTTTTTTAGTGCCCACCTTTCCTTTTGTCATTAAAAAACACTCTTTCTCATCATTTTCTAGCTTCCATTAGCTACTGCAGAGGATAGGGACCATCTGTTTATTCACTTCTTAGGTATTTTGAATAGTGCTGTATACAAAATGATGCTTTAAAAATGCATGTAATGATCATTCCTTTTGAAATAGAAAAGAGTCACCATTCCCTCTCAATATTATAAATTGTATTTCCCCAAAATGCCATGCTTTATATTTTTCTAAATAGGATTGGATGGTTCCCATATGTTCCTAAATGAGAGTTTTCTTCTAGACACTTGTACAAATGTGAACAGTAAAAATGAATACTTTGTCCTTTTCCCTTTTAGCTGCTTCCCCAGGAAATCTCTATTTTGCTCCCCTCATTGGAAGGCCAAAATAGCAATGCCTTTGAGTGTTTCTCCCCTAGGAGCTTTTCCCTTTTCTTTCTCTGAAAGTCTAGAGAGCCAAATATCCTCTTAATGACTCGGCCACCTGAGCAGTCTTTGTCAGTGGCTTCCATGTCCTTCTCCCTCACAAAGACAGATCCCATTACACTGCACAGATTGAAGGGGGCCCTTCTGCTGGGATTTGGAATACTCCTGGGCACAACATCAGGGCCCGCAGTCTTACATCCTTAGATATGTGTTTTCACTTGGGGCAGACCTTTGGTATTCTGTGTAGCAACTAAACTGCATCTCCCTACACACACCCTACTCACCCTCCACTTCCTCTTTTGTCCTTACTTCTGTATCACCCCTCCCATCTCCAGATCTCTCTTGTGTCTCTTCCCTAAATACCTGAGGTTCTATGCCCATGCCTCAGCATACTATCACACCTTTTTTCATCTTCTCTCTTTCTCATCAGACTCTTGCTATCCTGCCTTATAATCTGGAGCTGAAAAATAAATCTGGGATAATGTGGTTGTGGGGCCTTGTGGTGTTCTGTCCAGGTATCATAGTTGCATTTGTACAAAGGTCTTTCTGAAAATAGAGTATCAGTGGAATTTTTCGTAATCTGCAGTATGCATGCAGGTTTTGATCAGGAATGTGCTTTCTATCTTTCTTTTTGTTCATGGGTTCCACTAATATTTTTCTGTGACCCTCAAATGATCCCATGTAGATGAATACCTGGTTATTCCATACTTAGGACTTAGAGCCCTTTGTATTTATAAACCAACAGATTTTTTCTCCTTAACATTTGGAGTGAGAGAAAGAAATCCTTGTTAATTTAAATAAATAACTAGCTTGGTTTAAAAATAAGGAAGCAACTGATTTTACTTGATTATTTCACTGAAATATAATAACAAACATTTATACAGTACTTATTATAAACCATGTACATTACTAGTATTATTTTATGTAACAATAAGAGCAACCCTATGAGGTAGATAATATTATTATGCCCATATTATGAATAAGGGAAGCAAAACTCTGTAAGTTAATCAATAGGTTCATACAGCAAGGAGTGATGAAGTCAGGCTTTGACACAGGTAATCTGTGAAACTACTGCGCTCAATCAGAGTAATCAAGTCAGTTAAAATAGGAACATAAAATCTTTCCTTGGTTTGCAGTTGGATATTAGCTTTGAAAACAAGCACTAACCAAGAGGAATCTGACTTTCTTCTAGAGGCTGATATAGAATGATAGTTTCTTTATTTTTAATGTGTGTATCCATGCATTGGCTGAACTGTTAGAGGCTCTCAAACACTATTTGTTGGTTGTACACTTTGGTTTTCGTTCTCAAATTCAAATGGAACCATTTAGTCTGTTTTATTTCTAAAGTTTCTTAATACCATGGGTTTCTTAATTTCTCTAGGAAATACCAGAAAGTGAGGATAGAAAGAATAATAATAATTCTCTGCTTTCAAAGAGTTAACCATTAAGCAGATGAAAGACAGAAAGATAATTATAACACATTGGTGCTTTTTAAAGACCTGTGCATTGTCCTCTCTTTGCAATAGGTACCATTTCTGTCAACACATTGCGTACTCCCTACACTGCTCCTGGTGAGAGTGAGATTCTGGACCTGGATGATGAGTTGTACCTGGGGGGCCTGCCAGAAAATAAAGCTGGCCTTGTCTTCCCCACCGAGGTGTGGACTGCTCTGCTCAACTATGGCTACGTGGGCTGCATCAGGGATTTGTTCATCGATGGCCAAAGCAAAGATATCCGGCAAATGGCTGAAGTTCAAAGTACTGCTGGAGTGAAGCCCTCCTGCTCAAGGGAAACAGCAAAACCGTGCCTTAGCAACCCTTGCAAAAACAATGGCATGTGCAGGGATGGGTGGAACAGATATGTCTGTGATTGTTCCGGAACAGGCTATCTTGGCAGGTCCTGTGAGAGAGGTAGGATTCTAAAACCCCAACAGCCAACTCCCTGAGATTAAAAGTGTATTAAATGTTGACCTCAAACCTGTACTGACCATTGAAACATAATGCATACTCTACTGAAGTAAACTCTGTTTGCAAGCTGAGCAGCCATACCTGACGTGGATTACTAATGAGCTCTTAATGTTTTTCAAAGAGCTTGATTCCGAAAGGACACAGCTCTTCAGTATATTGCAGGAATAGAAACTTGAATCTTTAGTATCCTCTAGAGTATGAGCCTAAGATGTATTATAGGCAATAACTGCTGTTTTTATGCCCAGTTTTTAACTTCAGAACATTAGACAATAAAAGAGGCGTGACTTAGACATACCTATGGCTTCTAGTACTAATACCCATGGTAAGAAATAGCATTTGAGGCAAGCTAAGCTATTAGTTGCAACTTCCTTGACCCAACTGGGTGAGACTTAAGTTAGCCTGTTCATTTCACTTCAGTCAACTTACAAAAGAGGCAATATCCTCTCTGAAAAGTAAGCTGACTTTCAATCACCTAAGGTACACCAATGTTTCTCGAAGTGTACCCTAATAGAAAAAGTACTTACCTTTGGCTAGGACCTAACCAACTGCAGAGGATTCATTTACCCATTTGCTATAACGGCTTAGCTGTGCCTATTGAAGTTCTGAGCAGGTGCTGCCTCTCTTTTTCTAATAGGAGGCAAACCTACATTTTATTTTTCTTTTTCTCACCCTATAAAATAAAAGGAATGAGGATTCAAAGAAAACTGAAGGGTAATAGCCATCCCAGTTGATCTGCAGAACAGGCTAAAGGAATAAATAACAGAACAAATAGTTCTAAGCTTATTCTTCCATCGACCCAGTGTTTCAGACAAATGCTTTAGTCACTGCACCCATTGTCACTTATTTTCAACAATGGAGCTAAAAATCAATATGAAAAAATACTGATGAGTTGTTCCATTGTCCTCACCTGCTACAAATAACATTCCTTTATTACATATTTAGCCTAAAAGTACCTGGCATCTATTTTTAAGCTATGAATATTTATTGTTTTCCTTTTTTATTCCTGAAATAGTTCAATTTAGCTTGCCTGAAACCTCCTAGGAAAAAGAGGGGTTGTTTTGTGAAACCCAAAATTGAAATCTGATTTTGTTATTTATCTTAAAAAGGAGGTACATCAACTTATTAGTTCTATGATTAATATTAAAAATATAAATATTTAACAGTAATATAGTAATCATATATTAAACCACTTACCATATGCTATTATTATTTTGTGTCATGCAATTAGATGGGTCAATAGATGGATATGTTATCACATAGATATAGATATATTCATTCTCTCTATGATAGTAGCTAACTGCAATTTCTGTGAATTGTCAGTACAACTTAGCTATTTCTGTATAGTTTAGTTCGTATGGTGTATATTCTTTATAAGTTTCCTCTTTGCATTTTTCCTCCCAATTTTAGTTTGTTTGTTTAGTTTTGTTTTTGGAAATTGCCAAAAGGATGAACAATGAACAAAGCTTACAAGGTATAATACAGTTAGGCATAATATGAGATTAGCGGACTTGCATGATTTAAGGATTTTGTTTTAATTTTAATCACTCAGAGAGCTGCCAGTTATTCTGATGCCTCTTGGTTAAGTGAAGCTGAAAAAGGGTATAACTCACCTGTCACATATATTACGGAAGCTTTCCGTTAAATATGCGTGGTGTACCACCCTGTGGCAATATTCCGCTACTACATATGGCAAAAATGAAAATAGAAATTGTAGACTTTTCGAGCCAGGATGAGAGAGAAGAAATATTTATATATTGCAATGATTAGAAAAAGGGTCAGCAAGCATATGTAGATTTGTAAATGAGAATTTAATAGCAAACTTGATCATTGGGATTCAGCATACATCTTTATCTGATAGGAGGCTGGACGTTTCTGCAGATTTCTTTGTCTCCAGGTTGGCTATATGCATTTTTGGGTGGTTCTTGTTACTGGACTACCCATGTGTATTGCATGAGTCCTTTGCTTTTCAGAATTAATTTTCTTGCTCACGTTAGGGTGCCTCCTGACAGCAAAGGAAATGTGTGGTGGTTGTCATACTCAATACCACAAAATTTGGCTTCTGTCCAGCTTCTGGCTATTATGCCCTAGTTCAGTTAACACAAGATCATGCCTGAACCTCTTGAGTTTCCAATATAAAAGAAGGGGCTTTGACTGAGTTTCTTCTCCAGACACACATTGATCAGATAAGGCTGTTGTTGATCAAATACGAGTTGACAACTCTTCACGTTTTTTTTTTTTTAAGAAAACTTTTAAACTTGTTTTCTTATTATTGAGCAAAAATTGATAATTTATAATTTATGAAAATAATTATTCAAAGTAATTAAAAAGCATGTTCATCTCCTTGGATTTAGAAAGTTCACCATGGAAAAAGTATGTTGCAATCACATTATAGGAGATGTTTATCCTGCCTAAGGGGGCAAAGGAGTTTATAAGAAAGAACAAAATACTTGCTAACTTAGGCAGACAAGAAGAGAGTATTTTGTTTTACATGTTTTGATCCTATAAGAAAGAGTAGTACAGAAATATTGTTCAATGAATAAAAGTTAAATTTAGTACTTTCTCTTCTGCTTTATTTTTAATAAAACTGAGAATTTGTGGAGACTTGATCATATAAAAATTATTCTCAGTCATATGTAAGAATCAGAGCATTGATATAATCAGATATCTACTTTATACTGTTCAGTTAAATTCTAACAGATGGAGGGACAGATGTCAGAGCAATATAATTTGGCTCCCTGTCTGATTTTCATCGTTGATCACAATATGTGACTGCCTTTCGGCAAAACTGAGTACAGGTGTACACTTTAGACTGCAACAAAGAATAATGCAGAAAAGCAAATTTATCAAACTTAATGACAAGGGAGAAGGAGATATCGAAGACAAAGTTGAAACTGTTTTTCTCCCCCAGTGGGAAGTATTATAGTAGAATTAGCCTTTTAAAGATTTATTGTATATTCTAAATGATGAAATAATTTTACTAGTGTTCAAGGATGCTGCCAAATAGCATAACCTTCAAATGTCAGAATGTTGTTTACCATTTATTTGGCAACTCTAGACTACAACCCTGTGCATTTTCCATTTCTTGTCTAATTAAACATTAACTCTAATTATGAGGAATCATTTAGACTTTCATTTGTCATTTATCAACAAGTTATTTTCACATTGAGAATAATTTAAAATGACACTCGGGGGCACTCAAGTTTTATTACTTTACTATGTTATTTCAGTCCTGCAGCTTTTTGGAGAATGTTAAAGGCTAATGATTCTGATTTTTTTTTTCCTCTGGGTTGTATTTCACACTATATTTATGATCCATTGTCAGTCATCTGTATTTCTAAAAAGAGGTGTCCCCTATTTAGTTTTCAATCAAATTAAGCTAATTTTCCCAGAAGAATATGATTATTTCAAAAATATGATTATTGAATAATAGATCCTAGTTGTACAGATTAAATAAAGACGAGAAAACAAACACTGTTTTGATCATTTTATCTGTATGATACCAAAGTAACTGAACACATGATAATGGCTTTAACCCTTTTATTCAGGTACTTGTTGCTTTACAGGTATGGATCATGATTGTCTAGTTTAGGAAAAGCAAAAGTAAAGATCAAATTTCTTTTAAAATTATACCACAATCATTCTTCTCTCTAGAATTCACTATAGCTTTACACTCAGGTTTTAATTATTTTTTGAGCAACAGCAATTTGGTTATTTGCACTGGTCTTTGACCACTGGGATTTCACTCCCATTTGAGAAACTTCTTGCCTAATTGGAAAAAAAATATGATATGATATAGAACCACTGTATTTTTGAAAGACCATATTTTGTTTTATCAGTGCTTAGGGCATTGCCTAACCATGAGGCCCCTATTTTGGCAAATAGACACTTCCCTAGCCTGTCTTCTGCAGCCCAATTTTGGCCTTCAAAGTGCACTTTATTAAATATTTTGTTCATGCACATTACTGAAATTAGATTTCACTTGCAATAAGCAGAATAAATACTTAATTTATTTGGTAAGCATTTATGTAAGCTTGGTATTCAAATTGAAATTAGCTCACTGTGTGTGTGTGTGCAATTATTGATTCAGTTAATATTTATGGAGGCTCTGCTGTGGGCCTGGCATCATGGGGGCACTTGCTGCTGATAGAGCAATGCAAATGAGACACTGATCTCTGCCCTCAAGGTACTTGTATTCTAAAGGACATATACAGATAATACTATACAAGCAAGAAATGGTCATTTTAACAAAATTAAATGGTGAATATATATTGAATAACTGGAGGGGATAGCAGGCCTCTCTGGAGTAACATTTGAGCAGAGGCCTGAATGCTGAAAGAACCAGCTTTTTAAAGATCTAGGGTGAAACATTTTTCAACAGAGGGATCTAAAAGTGCAAACACTTCAATGAGATCATGAAATTGGTGTATCTGGAGCTCACTGAACAAGAAGGGGGACATGCTTAAAGCTGAGGCCAGAGAGATGGGCTGGGGCCAGGGTCACACTGATCTTTATAGGTTAAAAAAAGGTAGGAACACAGTTGAGGGAGCTACTACAGTGATGTAGGTGAGAGATGAGAGCAAAGTCTGAGGGACATTAGTGGCAGAGGTGAGCAGCAATCAATTCAGAATGTGGATTGGAATTCGAGCCTATAGGACTTGCAGACTTGCAAATAGATTGGACATGGCAGAGCGAGTAAGAGAAATCAGAAAGCTTTAGGTCAGAGCAATGGGTTTATCACATTTACGGAGATGGAGAAGACTGAGGAAGGAGCATGTTTTGAGTTTGTTCATTTTTGAAGGGAGTGAATTAAGAGTTTAATAAGGTACCTATCATATTCCAATTGAAAATTTCCAATAGGCAGTGAATGCTATAGCTCAGGAGAGAAGTCAGAACCCTTAATAAATATTAGAGGAGTGAGCATATGAGTTGACTGAGATCTCTTAAGTAAAGAGGTAGATGGAAAAGAGAAGGGAGCTAACCTAAGCAGGAAGACCTGGAACAGTCAGCGCTTGGAGAGGCTCTGGATGCTCACTTAATCCCATAATGACAACAAATAATGATTAAAGTCTTAGAGAAACAATACTTGACTTTCTGAAAGATAAATTTGCAAAACCACAACTCTGAATATAGTCTCAATATTGAACACAGTTGTATCAGTACAGTTAATTGCTATGCTGTGCAAGTAGGCAAAATAATGAGAATTTCCTGGTTCATTTTAATTCCAGGTAGTTTTTCTTTATTAAGTATCATCCTGAGTTATTGGAACCAATGAGAAAGCAAACTGATTCATGCTTGTTTTGCAATATTCTACTACCATATGGTGCTTAACATTAAGGAGTCCTGACTATTTCTTAAAGCCGTCAGGTTGTCATCAACAGTTTTTCTATTCATTTATTTGTGTCTTTAAGACAGTACTAAGCAACTTCCCTATTGATGCCATCTACCTTGGTTTAGTAACAAACAAACTTAAAATCTCCTCAGTCTCACCCCCATGCTTATTTAGTATAACAAAGGCACATCATTATGCTTTGGGTGACAACATATACAGGACACCAGGGTTGTGCTAATAGATAATATTTAAAGTTACTCCCCTTCTATAAATTAACCTTAAAAGGAAGCAACAGTTTAAGCCTTTGTAAAAATTACCTTGCTAAACATAATGGCTCAAAAGAAGCATTATTTGTTGTTTGGTAATATCAGTTTTTCTTTCTTCTTTTCAAACATCACCTTTGGTAAAGTATTGGCCCAATTCCTGTAGTTAAGCCATATTTTTTTTTTTTTTTTTCTTTTAAAAATAGTTCCATCAGGGCCGAGATTATGAAAAAATGATGATAGTAACTTCTCCTAGAACTACAGGTTTTTAGGACAGATCAAAGCCCTAAGAAATCTTCTGGCAGTACCCTCTTATTGTGCAGATGAATAATTCAGAACCTAGGCAAGGTTGACCAGTTTCACAGAACTGATCAGTGGGCTCACCATACATAAACATGAATTGGAAAGTTGCTGGAGGCTGGGCACAGATTCCTTTTGGGAACCTGGGTGAGAGGGTCACTTGAGCCCAGGAGTTTGAGACCACCCTACGCAACAAAGGGAGACCCATCTCTAGAAAAAAGTGTTAATAATAATCTAGCCTGGCATGGTGTCATGTGCCTGCTGTCCCAGCTACTCAGGAAGTTGAGGTGGAAAGATTGCTTGAGCTCAGGAGGTCATGGCTGCAGTGAGATCCCGCCACTGCACTCCAGCCTTGGGAACAGAGACCTTGTCTCAAACAAACAAGCAAACAAACAACAACAAAACCCAAACAAATACAACAACAACAAAATCTGCAACTTGGCTGGTGTTTCAAACTAGGCTCACACTGTGACTCTACAAAAGAACGTGATCTTTGCTCTTGAGAAGGGAGACACATAATCAAACCATCAAAATTCAACATGATTAATGCTATAAGTAGAAAGTGCTATGGGAACAACAACAACAAAAAAGAAACTGCTGATATCTCTGTTTCTGGGCTTTAGAAAATATCTCACAAGGGAAGTCCTCTACTGTGACTTCTCTTTCCAGCTTACAATTTTGTTTATTTCTGAAGAAGATAAATTGATTTTGTAGTATTTTGTTCTAGAAGTCTTAAATAAGTGATAATAAATGATCCTTTTCCTTTTTAAAGTATTAATGCACTCTACCATCCAAGAACTTATTATATTCATTTTCCATCTCTAGAGGCAACGGTTTTGAGCTATGATGGGAGCATGTTTATGAAAATTCAGCTCCCCGTAGTCATGCACACGGAGGCTGAGGATGTTTCCTTACGGTTCCGATCCCAGCGTGCATATGGCATTCTGATGGCAACCACTTCTAGAGACTCTGCTGACACCCTCCGCCTGGAGCTAGATGCAGGACGTGTGAAACTGACGGTCAATCTAGGTAACAACCTGCCTTCCCCCATTGAACTAACACTATTTTACTTTTTGTTCAATTTTGCCTGCAAACATTGATCAAGTAGCCTGTTTGCCATGGAAAATTAGAACACTTAATGGTCTTATTTCCATCATTTGAAGTAATTTTAGGTTTTGGGGGGCATCTTTTTATTTTTATTTTTTTTTATGTTTAACATAACTTATTGTTCTGTGATTTCTACCACTGAGGGTTCCTAAAAGAGAAGCCATGTCTGTCAGTGAGGTTAATTGAAAATATAAATGATTAAGCCTGAGGTTGCCTCAAGCTGAATTTTCTGTTGATATATTCACTAACATTGAGATTGGTTGTAGGTGATGTCCTTGCAGATAAATAAAAACATGTTTATTTAGAAAAGATTTACACAAAATATCAAATTTCTGCTTTGTTATTGAGATCAACAGCTGTTCTTACTCAACTCCATGGGCTTCTCCTTTGAATAGTCACCTTTGTGGTACCCCATCTTTTTTTTCTGTTTTGGAGTACTGTGTGGTGGTATTTTGCTATCAAATAGCGATCCACAACCCTTCAATGCCCAAAGTCTGCGGCCCTTAGCAAACAGCCATGAGAACACTAGAGACACAGGCTCTTCTACAGAGAGATAATGCTTTCCTGCTTAATTGTAGCATTAAGAAAGACTCATTACAGTAAAACCTCACCAATCTGGATGAATTATGGGGAAAAACCAGGCTGAATTAGGAAAAAGTCTGAACTGCAGATTTTAAAATTTGTTTAAGCAGTTTTTATTTTTATAAATTATACTCAAAAACATAATAAGTTTGGAAAGTCTTATCAAGGAAAGGACTGTCTAGGCTGATTTTAGTGGTTGGATTAGAATTAATTATAATTAGCACATTGTTTCATGCAAACTGTGCCATCAACATAAAGTACTGGAAATCAGTTTTCTTCCCAAACTTGGCTTTTCAAAATCTTGTTTATGAGTTTAACTTTTTTTTTTTTTCTTAAGAGAGTTTTGCTCATATCAAAGGAAGAATTAATATTCTGCCCAAATTTGCAGTGTTATTATTGTTTCAAAATAAGAGGAGTCAAAATTAATGAGGTTTTACTGTATTTTTGGCAGTGTTAAACACACATAGATAGAAATGAATAAACAGAGAGAGAAAAATAAAATTTGAAACTACGTAGATTTACCTAAAAAAAAAAGAGTAATAAAATGTGATGAGGTAAGGCATTTGTGGAAACCCCACCTACATTTTCAAATTGTGCTGGGCAGAATGATAACTCATAAAATATAAAATTATCCCATTGGTATCGTATTGCATATAATTATATTTAATTAATATTAATGAAATTAAATAATAAGGTTAAAAAATACTACTTTAAGAACACAGAGCACTCTCCTTTACTGTTCTGTTAGAGTACCCTCTAGTGACAATGACAGGTTATTACAAGCCAATCAAAACAAACCGCCTAATTGCATGCAGTAAAGCTGCTGTTAAAGTGGAAACACTCATGAGAATTTTCGAACAGCAAAGCATTCTGTAGAAAGAGGTGTGTAGGTGCTGGTCCTTGGCTGTTTGCAACCACTTTTCTGATGCGGTTGACGACACATGACAAACTCAGCTATATGGAAACAGAATCTAGGTTTATATTTTTTATGTTCCCCAAAGGCGTTAAATAATAAAACCCAAACCAACAAATATATATAAAATAAATAGAAAACATCCTACATAGTCTTTTAAAAATAACTGCTATAATTGCAGTTTGTGTTACCCATACCAGATGTTCTGTTCTTACAGTAGCTGCTTTTATATAAAGCAGGTATAAGAAAGGGAAAATCAAGAAAGGAAAATCAAGGGAACCATGACACTTATTACATAGAGATAGCATTGTTAGCTCCTAAGAGAGGCATAGGCTTGTGTGCTTTGAATAATGACTGCTCCTTAGCCACTGGAGTTTCTAAAGGAATCATACAGTTGTTTCTTTCCTCCTCCAATTAACGCAAGGTATGGAATCCAGCCAACATCTGGCAGTTACCTTTTTATGCCCAAGCAAATAAAATTTAAAAACAAAACAAAAACCTTTAGGGCAAGATAAGAATAATTTTAACTTGCTTTCCATTTGACCACCGCAATTCTGAAGGATTCTGTTGGCCTTTGTGGGATATTAGATTTCAGAGGTCCAAGATGCCTGAGCCTAGCTGAACCTGCACTGTACCCCATTGTGACGGAGCACTTTTACATTTTGCAGAAAACAGTGATATGTTCTTTCACAGATGGGGAGAAAGTTGCAGCCAGTCTAAGCCAAACATCTTTGACATTTAACAGCTCTTTACTTCACTTAGATTTGTCACCATGTAGCTTTGTTTGAATTGGCCATTTTTAAAAACTTCTATTGTTGTTTCCAGTGGTAAACTTTTATAACAATACATCTGGGCTTTATAAATATGTAAAGAATAATGATACTGAGTGGCCATATTTGCATGTGTCTGTCCCCGGAAGGGTGGACCGTAATATTATTGGATGTCTGCAGCTATTACCTTGAAGGATGAATTTTCATTTTTCATCTATTCTTCCCCATCTAGATTGTATCAGGATTAACTGTAATTCCAGTAAGTGCCTATTCAAAATTTTTAAAATGTTATTCCTCCATTATGATGTAAGCTAGTCAAGAAAAAAAGAGAGAGAGAGCAAGAGAAATGTGTTTATAAAACTCATGAACTCACTTTTAAAGTATACCAGTCCATCATCTGGGTTGTAAAAATTCATTTAAAAATTTGTACAGCTGAAGACTTCCCCACTGCAGTTCCTACCTCTATGTGGAAAAAGAGGTGACAAGTGTTTTGTAACAGAATGTGCCAGCACCTTATAGACCTTTAGATACTGCAAATGGCATTTGTGGACTCCAGTTGTTCTCTTCATAACTAAATAGGAGAAAATATTCTGGTTCTTGTTTTCTTTTGTCTTTATCTTTTAACACAAATACAGAAAAAAAAAGTTAATTCCTCTTACTTCGAGAGTTACTATTAAACCCATCTAAAGTTTTACATATGCATAAAAAATTACTTGTCTAAAATGTTCTTCTTTGATCATTAAGAATGTTTATATGATGAATTTTTACATCCTAATCATATCTCTGCAAAAATAACCAAAACCCTTCAAATTTGTGACATGCATGCGAACTGATGAGTCTGAAAAGATGCATGGACTGAGTTTTCTTTGAATTTGTATGAAAATCTGAAAAGATAAAAGGACTGTGATTTTATTTTGAGTTGTAGTATTATCTTAAGAGTACACCTGTTTATTTCTGTACATAAATGCTCAGGTTTTTCCTTTCCAGGTTGTGCTGATCACATTAAGAAATCTCCAGTGATCACAACACAAAGTCATGAACAATTTAAATAAAATGGTTCTAACAAACTTCCAATCTCTCATTGTCATAATAAAGAATTTTAAAATTTATTTTATCCAAACAATGCTGAATGTGAGTTGATGGAGTCTAGTCCCCAAAGCATTGTCCATGTTTTCAAGTGGCAATAAGGACACTTGAAACAGAGCCTTAAACTTGCAAAAACAAGACCATTTTCCTAATAAAATACATACTGTTTCAAACACTGTGCCTCTTACAACTCATAATTCTATCCATATATATTTAATATTCTTTTTAAAATAACATTAAAATGAGTTTGCTCAATCACACCAATAAAAAAGTAACAGAATGATGACTTATTAAAAATTAAGTTAATAAATTATAACCAATATCCCAGGCATTTAAAAAGATCTCAAACAAAATAGTTCCTGAAAATAAACTGTCAAAGCTCTCACGTAAGTAGAATTTTTCAAAGATATGTCATCTCCTCTCCAACTCTATCTCCTCTATGCATTCCTAAAAGGAATACACAATTTGCACATCTAATACCAGGTCCAGTTTGCTTTCAGCTCTGGGACATAGATGCAGGCAAAGTGGCAACTCACAAAATATTCTCTGCCAAAGCCAGATCTGTGTCTCACTGCAGCTATAGGTTTTCTTGATCCCTCCTGTATCTTAGCAGATCCATGTGGGGACAATATTCCTTTCTAGACCTCTACCTTATGTACTCTTTTTATTTTATGTATACGAAGCATGCAACAAAGCATGCCTTTCTGAATTTACAAAGTGTAACTTTGTAAACTATAGCAATTAATGAAAATTATTCAAATAACATGTTATTCTGAATTCTGTGGCTATATCAATGATTTTTTAAATGTATCTTTATAGTATAATTACCCTCGTTAGACTCGTTTGCCATTTGGCTTATATCATGAGACTCTAGTATTGAGGATAGTCTTATTTTTCCTCTGGATATTCCACAAAATGATACCTTTGAGGACAAAGGTTTTAGCTGTTTAGTGAATTGTTTTCCCTTTTTAATGAGTATGTGATACTCGAATTCAATTAATGATTGTGAGCTTCCAGTGTACACATTGGACAGCTCTGTACATTCCTTAACTTTACAGCAGTCACTGGAAAGAACATTCAATCAACAGGTAACATTTTCATTTCCTTTGTCTCTGTTTTATTCGGGGAATAGGGGGCAGGTGTAGTAAGAAACCCAAGTTCCATAAAAAAGACTTGCCTTTGAGGAAAGGGAGGAATTTACATTCCAGATAATGCAAACCTAACACACAGTGATGAAATGAGCAGTGATTTCTACTTGGAGTGCATATTGTACTCAATAAAAACTAAATTAACAATGTCTGTATCTCAGCATAACTTGCAGTTTAATGAAAGACTGATTTATTACATGTGTCCTCTGTTAGCCATACGTTTGTCTGAGACTGAGAAAATTAATGTACATTTATTAAATAACAGCCAGTAGCACCATTATCTCTAAAAATTGTACCATACCTAATACATCAACTGTATTGTGAAATTAATATGAAATACCTCAATTGATATCTTTTAAGAAAATGATCACAAGAAATATACAAAGTAAAACATAAAAGATTATCTTACATTAAAAACTAATATTAAACTCTAAGTTATTAAGCTTGAATCCAAACTTCCCCAGAAACACCTTTCTACCTTTACTTAAAATTGTGCTGCTGTTTCCTATAGTCATCTTATCTTTCCCTACCCCACCACCAAGTTTACAGCATTTGTACTTTATATGAAAAATATGCATAGTGTCAGACTGTCTGATCTTTGCCAGTGAAGAATGAGTGGTAGGTGAGGAGGGTAGAGGGTCTAGTTTCTGTATTCAAATCTGCAGGACTGTAAGAGATGGCAGATATGTTTCTTTTTCCACCACTCCTATGTCAGTAGTTTAGATGCAGTGACAGAGTCTTCCATGGACATGCTAGGGCACAGCCCTTTGTTAAAATTTCCTCTGAGAAAGAGCAGATATGAATTCCAAGTATCATCTCTGTCAGATTCCTTATTGCTACCATTTTTCCCCCTGGGAAGAAAAGCTGTCAAGCATCCTTAAATGGAAGAAGAGAGCCTCTTTTCATTTAAAAATAAAAAAGCTTATTTTCAGATATAGATAGGGTACTTTCTTTAAAAAGCTGTTTCTGTGAATAATGGCCATTTCACTGCCAAATGTATGTTTTGGTCTTTCAGATTACAAACAGAGTGTGACTGCACACAATCCCAGACTCATCTCAGTTTCTTGTTGCTCATTATGAGATGGAGTCTTGCTGTCTCACCCAGGCTGGAGTGCAGTGGTGCAATCTCAGCTCTCTGCAACCTCTGCCTCCCAGGTTCAAGCAATTCTCCTACCTCAGCCTCCCAAATAGCTGGAACTACAGGCGTGCACCACCACGCCTGGCTAATTTTTGTATTTTTAGTAGAGATGGGGTTTCACCATGTTGGCCAGGCTTGTCTTCAACTCCTGACCTCAGGTGATCTGCCCGACTTGGCCTCCCAAAGTGCTGGGATTACAGGTGTGATCCACCACACCCATCCTCAGGGACACTTCTACATCCATATAAAAATAGATTTAATAAACTCATGATCTCTGGGGCTTGTTTTGTTTGCATTATTTGGCTTTCTTTATGCCTTATTACGGTTGTCTCTTCTTGCACCCACTTGCACTTCCTTTCTTTCTATTAAGATTCACTCTTCTTACTGCTCCATTTCCAGTATTGTTTCTTCTGTTTTCTTTTTTCTTGTCTTCTTAAAAGAATAAAAACTCTTTGGGGTTAAAAAAATATTTAAGCAGACCTTCCAAGTACTTTTGGCTTCTCACAGAAAATGGTGCATTTAAGAGGCAGACACAACAAAATTGCATATAACATTAGTGTGAACAAAGCACCAAGGGCTGAAGTTCAATTTCTATTTGCAGTCCAGTGCCCAAGTATTGAGAGAACGGGGCATCTGAGGACAAGTACTTAACCTCGCTTTTGACTTGGGTATAGGGAAGAAATACTTCACATAGTATGTTATTGAAAAGTGTACTTTGATGGATGTCTGGAGTAGATAATAAGATCTTTGTATTATCATTTTATTACCAGAATAAAAAGATCAACTGGATATTAGTTATCGCCAATTTTTGTGTAGATAAAAATGGAAGGCAATAAAAAATGCAAAATGTCAACCACTGGCACTTAAGCCATATTAGATTGCTTTGATCAGGCTGCCATTTGGGAAGCTACTTAAAAAGATAGGAGGAAATTTCCAAGGGCTGGAGCTTGTTAACATAAAGTAAATATTTAGTTCAGAGTCGCTACTCGATGCCTGAGAGCAGAAAACTGTAAAAGGGAGTCTTTTGCCTCTGCCTTCATACAGCGGTCACTTGATTTGTGGAATTCTGCCAGTCATTGCCTGTCAGTGACTGGTGCTATCCACCTGTCTAGGATAGAAGTTGCTCAAGGAATAAGGAAAGTTCAAAGTAGAAATATATAAAACAGAAGTCTTGTTGGTTTTGTTGTTGTTTCTGTTTTGTTTTACTTAAAGTATATGTGAAGGAAATGAAAAGAAAGTTTATAAATAATTATTTTCAGCAAAAATCTAAAAAAAATTGCATGTAAAATGTAAAGAATGAACCTAGATTTCTGACAGAAAACAACTAAAAACAGGCAGAGTATTGGCACATGGCAATGGGTCTTAAGAAAAATATCAAAATTGAGGCCAGGTGCTGTGGCCCATGCCTGTAATGCCAGCACTTTGGAGGCCGAGGCGGGTGGATCACCTGAGGACAGGAGTTCTAGGACCAGCCTGACCAACATGGTGAAACCCCATCTCTACTAAAAATACAGAAAAGCTAGCCAGGCATGGCAGCAGGTGCCTGTAATCCCAGCTACTTGGGAGGCTGAGGCAGGAGAATCTCTTGAACCTGGGAGGTGGAGGTTGTGGTGAGCCGAGGTCATGCCATTTCACTCCAGCTGGGGCGAGAGAGCAAGACTCCATCTCAAAAAAATAAATAAATAAATTGAAATAAAAATACATGGAAGCCCGTTTAAATTATCCACATGTTTAAACTTATGAGAATTATAAAGAATAATACAGCTTTTATTTCATATTTAGATGGCTACGTGGATTAGGCAACAGAATGATATGGTGAGTGGTTGAAAAGTAGATGACTTTGGTCTATTTTAGTGAATAATTAATCTATTGGTTGCTTATATGCAAATATAAAATGCTATGATGTTCTAAAAATTATTCTTTTGTGCAGATTAAGAATGCAAGTTGAAACCAAGCACAGTTATTAGTTTATTCACTTTAAGCATTCCCTGATAAATACTGCAAAGACTCTCAAAGTAATGCAACATTCTTGAGTGTTGACCAGATTGATCAAATTATTTTCAATTGTTGAGAGTCGGCATTATAACAATTGCCTAGGTAAAAAGTATTATGAAATTCAAGAAAGTTTTAGAAGAAACATTCTAAACTTTGACTTATTAGTTTCTCTGAAAGGGAGTTTCTTTTATACAAATATCCCCAAATCTAAGAGATCACAGCATGTTGGTCAGATGTTTTTATTTTTTGGGTTGTTATGAAGAGCCGTTTCTAAACATACCCACTTCCTCCATTGTTTTGAGTTTCTTCTCTTCCTTCCTTTCCTGCCCTCTTCCATCCCTTCCTCCCTCGTTTTCTTCCTTTCTTCTCTCTCTCTTTCTTTCTGTCATCCCTTTCACTAACGGTATACTCTCTATATGTTGTATATTCAACTTTCCTAGAAAGATAATCTAGTGAATCCATTACTTACCCTTGTCCTGCTGGACAAATCTTTCAATTCAGGTCACCCCATAAGCTACTCACCAGATCTTAATTTTAGTGGCAGATGATCCAATTGGTGGATCCAGTTGGATCCACTGGTGATCCAAATAACTGTCATTAGAGTAGAGGCCACATGATTCACTCTCCTCAGAGCAGATGTAGGAGCAGCAAGCTTTCTACTGCAAGTATCTTTTCTATATGTTGTCTGACTGAAATTTTTTTCAGTTTAGTTATAAAATACCCATGAGAATTACAATCTTGTCAACATATTACTGGCTAACATATGGTACATAAGTCAAGTGGACAAGGCTCTTTAAATCATGAGACGATCAAAGAATTTGGAAATTGAAATGTTCTGTGTGCTCAGAACTCTTATCCACTTCTTTTACTTATTATTAATGTGAGCAAAAAGGAAGATGGATAAGAAATGCATTATGAAAACAGTTTTCCTGAAGATAAGTAAGAAATACCAAAAGGCTGAATTACTTTATTTTTAGTGTACTTAAAATTGGATTGTTTATTATTACTTGCTCTTTGAATGCATCATTCATACAATTGTGGAAATTCTTCACTCTCCAATTGCACTTCCCAGGAGATCAGTCTAAATACAGACTTGAAAGATTTTATGCATAGTACTATTGAAATAAATTAAATTTCAAAGACAATTGCCTTTTTCTACAGATAACTGTTATAGTTAAAATTGCTTTTGAAATGTACGATTTAAGGTATGAGTTAACAAAATCCCTTTTTAAATGTTGCTTATGAAGAATGTAGGTTTCTAGTGAAATGCACCCATTAAATGTTCAGATAAATGGATAAATCAACCAGCTTTGAAATCAGGAAGTTTCCAGTGTAAATAAGCATGAACTTCTATAGAACCTAAAGAATTCTAAAATGTTTCACATTTTGGTAGGTGCAAAGGAAATAGTTTATGCATGTAAACATTAAAGCCAAAATATTATAGAACTAACATACTAAAATGACATGACTTAAAGTTGTTTTTATGGATTTTTCATGAATTATAAAAGTTTCTAGTAAAAGAAGATATAAGATAAATTATTTAATCAAATAATGCAGGTGTTCTCTTATTATTCAGACATATTCACCTAATAGTATTGAAATAGGCAGATAAATATGGAGTTAGAACATTATGATGAGTACAATAAATTAAAATCATAGAAACCCCATACAATAAATTCTGTTTCATATATCAACTGAGAAATTTTATACTGCTAAAAATAATATATTAATAATCAAGTAATTCTTTATGCAATCAATTAAGTAAAATTAGAGTAATCAGTATCTCCTTTTTTTTTTTTTTGAGTTATCAATTATGGAACAGGCAAAGGACCATCATAACAAAATTGCTTTTCTATTATGTTTCTAGAAGTATATCCCTCTAAATGTTTACAGTATCTGCTGTTTTAGTTTTTTGTTTCTATTCCTCATGTATAATTTCTACAATATTCTTCTTTGCTTTTTTGATTAAAAAAAACAAAAGTGGGTAAAAGTAAAAGATAATTTAAACCAATTCCACCAATATTTAGGATAAAGCTACACTAGATCATGTATTTGTAATATGTCATGTACATTTTAAATTAATTTACAGGCTACATTACCTACTAATTTTGACTACCAAAATAGAATGAATATCTTTCAAAACAACATTTTGTTCCTAATTAGAAATAGCATTCATATTTGGAGGCTAAAGGAAACAGAAAATGTATAAAACTAGCCTAGGATTTCAGTTTTCACAGAAAAGTTTTATTAATGTTTTAAATGCCCTTACAGCACATAATACTTGGCACATTATGACTTAATATGTAACACATTGTATAATATGTATAATATGTGCTTCTTTAAAAATATAGAGCCATGGTATAGGAATGTTTTTCCACTCTGTTCTCTTATTTTAGCAACATCTTGTAACATTATGTCCTGTCTTTGATTAAAACATACAATATTTTTAAATGTAATCTATTGCTTCTTTTAGATTTTATGCCAAGGTGATATAAAGCAATTCCAGGTCACTGAGCCAGTTGAAGTAACATATAATAGGGAGGAAAAATATGTGTACCAAAGGTAATTATACCATGATTCTTCAGTGATCTCAGATTTTTCAGATGATAACTTGTGAACATCTGTGAACAAGATCATGAGAAATAAACCAGATTTGAATAGCCACACATGACAAGATGCTTCTAGATGTGTTAGTGTAAGTTATCGTCATTGACTGTAACCTACTAATAGAAAATCTGACATAATCTTACCTTAAGAAGATCAACCAGGAACAGGCACAGAGACATAACTCAACACTTCTTTCTATCAGTGGTTTGACCAGCTCCAAGGAACCTTCACACACTGTCTCTTCAAATAAACCAAGTTAATTTGGCCTAAGATTTAATTATTGTTATTACTGGACAATTGCCATTTTAGAACATTTCCTGGAGCATAAGGTGAGCCATTCATTTCAGAAGACATTTTTCCAAAGATACTTCAAAGAATTAATTCCAATATTTTTTCAGTTACTAAAATAAATGGTGAAAGAGAATCATAACACTCAAGCTACTGATTAAAAGCTAGCTTAATAAATAAGCAAGTGATGATTAAAGGAAACGATTAAGTTAGCACTATCATTACAATCTTAAAATTCAAATAAAGAAGGATTTAGCTAATAATTATATCATTGCTTAGAAAAAATATATTGCATTCTAATTTTCACATGATGAATGCATTAATAATCATGTACAGTTTGTCCATAGCCTTCATTTGAACAATCATTGTGTAAAGAAACAAAAAGAAAGCAAGACACATGAGATGCTACCATTCATCATTTGTCACATTTCTTAGAATGTGTTTTCTTTAAGCAAATAGGTTCATAAAGTTGACAATACTGAGAAATAGATTTCTAAGCATTATAATTACTTCCCAGTAAAAAGAAAGGAAGAGAAAATATATAAACTTAATAAAGGCAGAAACTTAGATTTTTTTCTCTAATATGCTTCTTGCTTTTGAAAAAGTTTATACTAGAATATCCCAAAAATACTGAGGATGAACTAAATTTTTTGAATTCAGTCATGTACTTAATAATATTCAGCTACTCTTATTTTAAGAAGAAATGGAAAGTAAAAGGTAAATTCACTGACTTTGAATTATGAAAAAATGTACATCCTTCTTGACCTCATAAAAATAAATGCTATAACTATTACAGTGGTGTATTTAGACATGGGATGATATATTTAATTTTAAAAAATTGCATTTGTGACTATAATCCATGGCTTTGTTTATGGAATATCAGTTTACATTCTGTAAATATCCAAATGCTTAGCACCCGTATGCTTTTTGATTTTTTTCAGACAACTTCACATTGTGTATGTATTTCATAAAATATATTAAATGAGTATCACTATAAATCAGTATAACCCTTTTCTTTCACACTACACCAACACTGAATATATTTTCAGTTTTTAATGCTTACTTAAAAGCAAATTGAACTATTTAATATTCAATTTTATATCTGCTAGCTGTCCTAATATGTGATAAGCATCCCTTGGAATTTTGGAATTGACGTTTTGAAAAAAATAAAATCACAGTCTGAATTGTTACTTTCATTATATTAGGCTTATTTTATTATACTTCTTCAACTTGCCAGATGAGCTAGATTAGATTTGAAGATTGCTAGTTTTAAAACTTTTTTTCTAGAAATATATTTATTTAATTTGTGTTCATTTTTACTGTGTTGTAAATGTAATTATATTCTTAAAAAGTAAATCATAATTCTTAAAATGTATGTTTTTCTCATTGAAAAATATTTACATAGGAGATATTTATCCTTGTCTGTCATAAATGGGTACAATCAATGACAAAGCTACAGAGGCTAAATGTTTCTTAGTAGATGATTTTAACCTTGTTTATTTGTTTGCATACGCAATGATATTTGGACAGAAGAAATAGAGCAGGAGGTGAAGCATCAAGAAATATTGAAATTTATTTTGTAGATAATAGAATAAATTTGGTATCATTTAGGAAACTGGCAGAAAAGTCTCTGGAGGGTGCTTCCAACAACTCTCCAAGGTCACATCCACTTGAGGAAAAGGTGTATGTTTTCTTATAATTAAATACTCATTAAATTTTGAGTTCCCCCAATTCCTAAGCCAGCTGTTTCCTTTGGACTTGGAAGTTACTGACTGCTGACCTTAGGTCATTTTGTTCTACTAGGCTGTATGCATCACTAAGTTTATTTTCAGTGTAACTGAGCGAAAAGACTGTCCAAATAGTTATCCAGATAACTTATTTACTCAAGTTCTCCAATCGCAGGGGTTACCAAATTCCATCCTGCTAAATATTAAAACAAGAGGACAGAGTTTTCTTTTTATTTACATTTCATAGTGAATGGAGGCATTAAAAGATGGAGTTATTTTTCATCAACAACTTGGCTTAATTTAATATCAAGGGATGTTTCATCTACTGTTAAAAAAAAGCCCGACAAAGTTTACGCAAATAAACCCATTCAACAAATACTTAGTGAGTGGCCATTATGTTCCAGGCACTGAACTACATCATATTTTCTCTGAGACTGTAAACTCATTGAGGAGAAGATAATAATGACAACATAATACTGATGATAGTTACTATTATCAGTACCATAATTGAAAGCTTACCATAAATGAGATTATGGTAAGCTTTTTGAGTTATTAAGATGCATTAAACCTTTGATTAAAAGTAGTTTTGAGTTATTAGGATGCATTAAACCCATTTGCATTGTTTGTAGTATTAGCTTATGAGATATATGAGGATACCGAGGCATGCAGAAAGAAGGTTGCTGAAGGTCACACAGCTAATAACTTGTAGAACCAGGATAAAGCTCAACAGTCTATGGGTCAAGAAATAAATTCAATGTAATTAGTCAGCACATGACTATTTAATTTCTCCAGTGGATTTTTTAAAGTTTGTAAAATGTCTTTTTTCTGTTATTAGTGTTCATTTTTGAAAAACAAACATCAAGCTTAATGTCTGACTTTATATCATTTAATCAAAGTACTTTTTAACTGGGGATGAGTATTTCTAGTATTTTTAATATAAAGAAATGTGTCTGTCCTTAGGACTCTATCTCTTTGCTTATTAAAAAAAAAAAAGGAGGCAAGTATCTCTTTATAAGGACACTCTGAGTAGTTCTCAAGGGTATATCCTTGGCTAAATCGAGGAGCACTTGAGGAGGAATAGAGAAGAAAAGAGAGAGGCGCTACATGGCTCAGCAGGTAGTTTTACTTCCTGGTTCTGAGGGTTATTGGTGTATCACCAAGCCCATTTCGTGATTGGCACCAGGCCTGGCCTGCAAGACAAGCCTAAGACAGCTTCTCTGATACCCCAGAGGCCATGTCACTAAGTGCAGACACTATGGGGAAGGTGACTCAACTATGCTTCTCACAAAGGTATAGGACGAATTTTGCCTCCAGCCTTGTCTGCTCATTCCTGAATGTAGAATTTATACTAAAGGAAGCATCAAAAATAAATAAGCGCAATACTTACACTCCTAATAAGGACTGGCTTCAACAGCATACAACTTATGCAGTCATGCAGTGCCATATGCTGAGAAGCGCCCTGTGTTTGGGTTAATGCTCCACTGCTACCATCTTGAAATTCTTAATTTTGAATAAGGACTCCACATTTTTCTTTGCACTGGCCTCTCAAATTATGTGGCTCATCATGCCTCTAGTAATGTTAAGAGGCAGAAAAAGGACAATTTAGAAGTGTCATTTACATGTCGAAATTTAATTTGTAATTTAATGTTCTAGCTGATTCTTGTGAAAAATTAAAACAAACAGGTTTCACTCGCAACTCAATACCTAAAAATTGAGAAGGATAAAATAGAGACCTGTAATGAGGAGTTAATCTCCTTTGAATTTTTTTAACTGAAGGAAAGATTATTTTAAAACCAGAAAGTAATGGCAAAGTCAAATAGTAGGCCGAAGGTGTCATAATTACAACCTGGGAAACATATCCTCTCATCAAATGTAGGTAGGAAGTACTGCTGCCAGCAACCATGACTCAGGCATCAAGCAGTGGTAGCTCCTGCTTCTGTTTCTATCTTGTCATCATTGTCACAATGACAAGGCTTGCTTCCAGCTTCTCACAAGGTCCTGTCTCACTCCAGAGACTACTGTCCCCAAAGTCAACTGCCAAATAAAACTTGTTAGTACCTGGAAAACTTGATATAGATAGAAACCTAATTACCTAATTTTAAACAAAGGTGCATGCAGTCTCTCTCTCTCTCTCTCTCTCTCTCTCTCTCTCTCTCTCTCTCTCTCTCTCTCTCTCTCTCACACACACACACACACACACACACACACACACAGAGCAAGCATTTAATGAATGTTTCTATTCTAAATTTGCAGAAAAAGAAAGGAACCTAGTTTATCCTAGATTTTATAAGTAGGACTTTGCAATTGATTTGTGTCAATTGATTTGTGTCATTTAAAGCAGCGATCTCCAAACTTTTTGGCATGAGGGACTGGTTTCATGAAAGACAGTTTTTCCACAGACGGGAGTGATTTCAGGACAATTCAAGTGCATCACATTTATCATGCACCTTATTTCTATTATTATTACATTGTAATATATAATGAAATCATTATACAACTCACCATAATGTAGAATCAGTACAACTAGAGGTTGTTTACCGGCAACTGGAGAGTGCCATCTGAGGGTAATGGGAGACAGTGACTGCTCATCAAGCATTAGATTCTCCTAAGGAGCATGAAACCAAGATTCTCACATGTGCACTTCACAATAGGGTTTGCATTCCTATGAGAATCGGATGCCACTACTGATCTGACATGAGGTGCAGCTCAGATGGTGATACAAGCAATGGAGAGCAGCTGTAAATACAGATGAAACTTTTCTGGCTTGCCTGCTGCCCACCTCCTGCTGTGTGGCTTGGTTCCTAACAGGCTATGGACAGTACCTGTCTGTGGCCTCGCAGGTGGGGACCCTGGGCTTAAAGCCTTTAAAAATTGCTTTTAGTTGTTTCTTAAGAAAACAAACAGCAGTAAAAGAGTTAGGATAATTAGCATTTTTAAGGTTATGTTAGAGTTAATGGCAATATCAAATCTAAAATTCAGGTTCCCTCACACTTAAATTCTTGAGTATGTTTCTGTTATTATTTCTTTAATATGCAACACAAAATTTATGGGAAAGGATATTTTAAATTGTCTGTACATGTTTATCTTACAGGGTCTTGAACACTGTAGCTCTCAAGCTAGCTCCCTGTTTTAATGAAGCTTTATTGAAACACAGCCACTCCATTTGTTTACATACATTCTATGCTTGCTTTTACATTGCAGTAGTAAAGTTGAAGAGTTGCAATGGTGAACACATGGTTGGCAAAGTCAAATATATTTACACTCTGGCCCTTTACAGAAAAAGTGTTTTGACCTCTGACTTATTAGAATGTAGGTTCTTTTGACTATAACTTGGATATTCCCAATTCTGAGATCGGTACTTGGTACAAAATAAATTTTAAACAAAATTAATAGCATATGGGTGCCATGGAACTCAGAATAAATAAGTAGCTAAATGGGATAAACAACAGACACAATATGGACCATTCAGTTTTAAAATTTCATAATTCTCAGATGCTATGGTACTGTAACTTCTCTTCCTAATTCAATTTTCAGGTGCTGTAGGTCTAAATATATTGAACAGTCATGTATAAATATAGAACCAATTTATACGTATAAGGTGATTCTAGTCTTTTAAAAAAATTCCTGCCTGCTCATCATCTGTGCAGTTTGTTAGGTGATGGATTTGCAGAAATACCCATCAAAATCTTCATGCTTGATAAATGGTTTAATTGAGCAAGTCAGATTACCACTGAAATAACTAGGTAGAATTTTAAAATAGAAATTACAATGAATATGTAAGACAAATAAAGTGAACTTCAGAACCATACCAGGGTATATATACCATCAGCAGGGTACCTCATAAAGATGGTTCATTTATGTAGTTAACTTCTTTAAAATATATGCACCACTAGAGGGAGATAGCTACCTAAAGGGTATGTAGAGATGCAGTGAGTTTAAGCTTGTGGCACACACATCTAAGAGTTTAAAAATCCAAATATAACTGCTATTTTTTTTTTCAAGTTTCTATACAGCCACATCCACCTTTCAGTTCCAGAGGCATCTGCCAGTTTTGTCTCTTAGAGGTCTTTGCTTACATTGAATGAAAGGGTCTCAGCTTTGTTTCATTCTTCTCTATTGCTCTTCGCTATCTTTTCCCTCCACATTCATAAACCAGTATAAATTGTTCACAAGATATTTGCACACAAGGCTTTCTAGCAAAAAGGATCCAAATTTAGTATCATGTACATCTTACTTTAACCCCGAGATTAAGCAAGTCATTATTGAAATATTTCAGGTTCCCTTGTAAATATATTTTACATTTATTTTTATATTTAGGGTGAATGCTTAGGAATTAAATAACCAAACACAAATACTGTGAAATCTCGGGTTAAAATGATGACTGTTCCAAAGAATTTGACTTTGGGAGTCCTAATTTCAAAATACTAGACTATGCAGTGTGCCTGTTCAAATAAAAATTGTGGATGTTTCTTTCAATATACGTTTTTATATAATGTATAATATATTTGGCTGTCAATCATTTTTTTAATGGTAGATCCTTTGGTGGTTTGCAGAATTCATGCACCGCTATTTTCCTTATTTTCCGTAAAAAGGAGGGAAAGTAAATTAATATTCATTGAGATTACAGAAAGTGCAAAGCACCAAACACATTAGATTTGTTATATTCCTTAGTCCTTACAACAAACCTATGAAATAAGGTAGGCATTATTATTTCACATTTATAGATGATGGAAGGAAAGCTCAACGAAACTAACATACCCAAGCCTAAGCAACCAGAAAATGCAAAACCTGCTTTCAAATCCAAGTTTATTTAACTCTCAACCAAGTTCAAGCTTTTCTTATGATGCATGCAGATCTCCCTTGAAATATGTGAGAATCTACATTTGAACCAAATGTGAAGAGGTACATGAAAAAACACACCTGTTTCATCACTGCTTCCAAAACTGTGTATGGCAGTGAGGTTGTTTGTAAATTGTACTGATTCTGCTACCCAAAGCAGGTGGGTTTGTTTAAAATGTATTTAGAACAATATTTTTGAATATGTATAAATATAAATAGAGAAAGGAATGATATGCAAAGGTCAAAGAATGTTTACCCTCTCTGACTTTGGTCAGATAATTAGGTAATGCATGTTAGGTCCTGAATAAGTTCGAGGCCCAGGCATTAGTTTCACCCTGCAAATAACAAGGAAGACAGAGGCAAGGCAACTAACCTCCCATGGAGATGTCTGTAAAAGGAGAGTTGGACTAAGTAGCTATGCATCCCTTGAATGCTATTCTTTCTTTCTTAAATACATTCACTTAGTAGTCTGTGCTTCAGTACTTTCAAATATAATTTATAGTGATTAACAAAAATAATTGTAACATAATTGGGGAAGAAAGTCAAATGAAATTTTTTAAAAAGGGAAAAAATTCAAGTTGCTGAAATGCAATAAAATTCCTGAATCTTGGCTCCCTAAGGATGGAAAATAAGGAAAGCCAATCTGTTGCATAACTCATATGACATAAGAAGAAAAGATCTGGCTGGGTGTGGTGGCTCACGCCTGTAATCCCAGCACTTTGGGAGGCCGAGGTGGGCGGATCAGAGGTCAGGAGGTGGAGACCATCCTGGCTAACATAGTGAAACCCCATCTCTACTAAAAGAAAAAATAAAAAAATTAGCCAGGCATGGTGGCAGGCGCCTGTAGTCCCAGCTACTCGGGAGGCTGAGATAGGAAAATGGAGTGAACAGTGAACCCAGGAGGACAGAGCTTGCAGTCACCCAAGATGTCGCCACTGGACCCCAGCCTAGGCAACCCAGCAAGACTCAGTCTCAAAAAAAAAAAAAAAAAAAGAAGAAGAAAAGATCTACTAAATCTTTAGAAGAGGATCTATGAATTTAAGCTTCGTAATTAAGGGAGTATAGGGAATTCATGTTAGAGGGATGTTAATGTGGACAGACTGAAACTGGTAGGCTTTGATATGCATAATACATGATGTTCTGCAGAAAGAGCTTTTAATTCATAGGCCACAAAAATCCTTTTTTGCAAGTTAAATGTAATTTTTAAAACAAGGGGTTATTTGAAAATACTTTTAACAAGCATTGGCTGGAGTTTTATGAAAAAGTTATTCTTTTTTTAAAGGGAGAAATAAACCCCCTAGTTGAGGGGATTTATTTGTTTGAGACTGACTTTCAAACAAGGACTGCAGAGTCCAGGGGTTCCAGGTGACACCTCAGGGGCCAAGTTATCCTGCCTCTATCTCTTAGCAGGGCAACTCCTCCTTTATACGGTTTCTGTATTCTTTTATGCAGGATTATTTGTGGACAAGAAGTAACTCCACTGATTTAAAAATAACAATGAAACTTTTGCCCCAGTTGAGCTCCTGGATTTTCACATTGCACAACCATACTTGGCCTGCATAAGGCAAGCTTCGGGAAATACCGAGTCAGATTCTCTCACATTGCCCTTCCCTGGTCTGATTCTTTGAGCAGGTTAAAGAATAATATGCCTTAAGTAAAATAAAACATGTGCTTTAAAGATCACTTCATTATTTCCCCACATAAATTTCTGGTCTATGATTTAGTGTTCATACTGAACTTGTCCATAAAGCAGGGGGATATCCTGGTACACAGAGCAGAATGTCCCTGCTCCTGCTTGATCATTTATTGATTGTTTGGTGCTGTATTCTGAGAATGTTGTCAAAATAAAAAAAAAAAAAAACACAGTTATCACCATTAAAATTTGACTATATAAAATAATAAACACATTTTCTAGCACGTATCAATATTGTCCTCTGGATTCAACTTGAGTTTAGTAATTCTTGGGTAGAAGAGCCTCTTTAAGGCACTGTCTGCCCTCTGCCTACTATGCCAAACCAAAAGTGATGAAGTTAGTAATAGTAATAATAAAAACAAAAAGCTTACACACATAGGATAGTCACTATAACATTGCAGTCTTTCATGTAGCTGCAGGGTGGTTTTGGTCCTTCTAAGAATGACAATAGTTTGAAGTTGGCTGTAGGAAAGTTTTTTTTAATATGCTTTTATATGGGATTATCATTTTACAGATAAAAAGGAACTGAGAATAAATGCCATCTTCAAGGTGACATAATTAGTTGATGACAGACTAGGGACAAAATCCAGTTTTCTTTACCACTAACTCCCATAACTACAAATTATAACATGAAATTTCCTTTATTCTGAGACTAATATTTAAAGAAACCTAAGAATCATGTTGATGTGAAAATGGAAGTAAAAGTCATTAGCAAATGTGGTTACTAACATGGCCAAAAATCTACCATCTTTTGAGTGTGTCTCTCTCTCTATCCCTCTCACACACACACTCCCACATACACACATACACATGCTAACGCACACTTTCCTCTGTCTATACCATGCCTCAAGTTAGGGTTAACTCCAACCCTTCTTAGGAGTTAATCTTAGAGACACCTTGAATTTATGGATGGGTAGGTTGTGGAAGAACACTCAACTTACACTGAATCAGGGAAAACTGAAATGTTTATTGCTTCTACTTCCATCTGTTATCAATAAGTTTTAGCTACAGGGTCATCAGCAGACCCAGTGAAAATCACCAGGCACAAAACAGTTAGACCATAGATTAGGTCAAACTCTGTTGAAAAGCACTGACAGACTTATTAAACTCAGACTCAGATTTTGGTGTGACTTGAGAAATTCATTCTAGATCAGCACTGTCTAATGAACAGAATAATGTTTTAAAAGTTTGTTAGGGCTGGGCGCACAGTGGTCCATGCCTGTTATTCCAGCACTTTGGGAGGCCAAGGCTGGCAGACTGCTTGAGGTCAGGAGTTTGAGACCAGACTGGCCTCGAAACTCCATCTCTATTAAAATACAAAAATTAGCTGGGCACAGTAGTGGGTGCCTGTAATCCCAGCTGCCTGGGAGGCTGAGGCAGGAGAATCACTTGAACCGTGGAGGCAGAGGTTGCAGTGAGCCAAGATTGCACCACTGCACTCTAGCCTGAGCAACAGAGTGAAACTCTGTCTTAAAAAAAAAAAAAAAAAAAAAAAAAAAAGTTTGTTAGACTGAGAGTCTAGAGACCTAGGCTTCTTAATTTAGCAGCTGTGATGATGGAGACATCATCTAATGTCTTTGCACTTCATGTTTCTTCTTTGTAGATGATGATTGAAATTCTACACTTCTCTTGTCCCTCCTAGTTCTAAAATTCTTTAATATAACATTAGCCTGTAAAGCTGAATTCTGACCTGGTCTGGTGAAATATTAACTGTGGGCATTCAGCCCCATTGTACCTCTTACACGACTTGCAGATCATTTTCTGTGGAAAACACATTTTAATGAAAATAGAAAATCAAAATCTCAGTTTTCTCTCTACTTCTTACTGTCTTTGAGACTTAATAATTCGCTCAACCCCTTTAAATCTGCTTCTTTAACTATAAATGAAAACCTAATACCTCTATGACTTAAATAATATGTTACAGTAAAACTCAAGTTTATAATTACAAACAAATCAAAACTCCCCACAAAACATATGGAATGATGTCTTTTAATAGAAATAAGGCTATGGACTTTCTTTTTTTCTTTTCTTTTCTTTTTTTTTTTTTGGTGGGGGGAGGGGGATGGAGTCTCACTCTGTCACCCAGGCTGGAGTGCAGTGGCGAGATCTTGGCTCACTGCAACCTCCGCCTCCTGGGTTGAAGCGATTCTCCTGCCTCAGCCTCCTGAGTAACTGGGATTACAGGTGCATGTCACTGCACCCAGCTCCTTTTTTTTTTTTTAATTTTTAGTAGAGATAGGGTTTCACCCTGTTGGCCAGGCTGGTCTCAAACTCCTGACCTCGTGATGCTCCCGTCTTGACTTCCCAAAATGCTGGGATTACAGGCATGAGCCACCACACCTGGCCAGCTATAGACTTTCTTAAAAGTCTTTAAAATATCGTCCACAGTGTTAGTCGACTTGGGCTGTTACAACAGGATACCATAGATTGGATGGCTTAAACAACAGAATTTTTTTTTTCCACTTCAGTTTTTTCAAGACTTGGAAGTCAAAGTTCAAAGTGTCAGCAGATTTGGCTCTTGGCGAGGGCCTTCTTTCTGGCTGGTAGGCAGCCGCCTTCTCTTTGTATCCTCACATGGCAGAGGGAAAGCTCTGGTGTTTCTTCCTCTTCTTATGAGGGCCCTAATTCCATCATGGGGCTCCACCCTTATCAAAACCTAATTATATCTCAAAGGCCCCACCTTCTCATACCGTCACATTGGAGGTTAGAAATTCAACATAGTGAATTTTGAAGGACACACACATTCAGTCTATAGTGCATTAATGCAGGGAGAAAGACGTTGGCACAATTGATACACGGTTTGATATCCTCCGAAGAAAAGGAAATCCTGAAAAGTCATTAACAGCTTGAAGTCACTATAATTTTGCCATTAAAAATATGGCAAGAGGATAAACTCTCAAATTCAAAATTTCAGCAGTTAAACCATTTTTCTTTAACAAGTTTGTGTATGTTGAATTCTGTGAGAAAGTGAAATTCTAAAAGAACTGTAAAGATCAGCTGGAAACTCTCCTCACTTATGGATGGGAATGCTGAGAGCACCAGAAGTTGAGTGTGTTAGCAAATTGCTGATTATGGGTGGAGACAGGTCCTAAAATGATGTTCTGTCTTCTGTTTCATATCTTTAGGAGCAGTCATTTCAGCATCCCTAGGTAGACATTGTATTACTTAGAGATTTGCTTCCACCAGGACTTATCCAGAGGATGTGTAGGATTTGCTAGCAGTGTGATCATTCTGTAGGGCGAGCTGGGAGTCACCACAAAGAGCATCTTTCCCACCTCCTTTGTTCCAATATGGGGAAAGTGAGAAGTTAAGTTGTTAGCCAAAGAGTCTCATAACTAAGAGGCTGAACGATGCAGGGAAAAGCATGCAGGCTTTGAGGAGGTCAGGCCAAGGATGAAACTTGGTTCTACCACTTTTTAGCTGTGTGACCTGGGGACAAGTAGTTTTAGCTTTATAGGCCTTCAGTTTCACATCTGTAGATTAATAATGTAAAGGTGAAACCAGACAACAGACAAAGTGCCTGCTACATATTAAGCACTACCCAACCCCCAACTTCTTTTTTAGTAGCAAATCATGATCTAGCAACTGCAATTCTTAACTCCCTAGTCTAGTGCACTTTCCATTACACTTCATGTTACATGGGTAACATTGTTTTGAAGTGAGACTATTAAGTGCCTTTTTAAAAACCTTATCTTCCAAAATCAATCGGTTCACAATTTTAATAATTCATGAAAGGAGCTAGAATTTGGCCCACAGAGAATTTTACGAACCAAAGGGTTATTTTTAATTGGATTTTGTGCCTGTTGTTATGGAAATAGTTGTTGCATAGATTAAGCATTATGACTTTACTGCAAGATCAAGCCCAGGATGGGGTATAACGATGATATCACCCTTATGTATGCTTCCTTTCCTTGACAAAATATATTTAAAAATGAAAAGAATACAAGTGAAGCTGCTTCAAAAGCACATATTTCTAACAAAAAAAAAAATCCCCTATAAAAATAGCTATAAAATGATATGTTCTCTTTACAAGGATCAAAATGAAAGATGACCCTTACTGCCAGCAGGATGCTAAGATACTGCAGAGTTATTAAACACTTCTTTCTTCACTATTGAATTTAGAAAGAGGTTTTTTTTTTTTTTTTTTTTTTTCCCATCCTGGAACTTGCTTTCAACATTTGATCTCAAAGTATTTTGCAGTTGCTGGACTAGCAGACTTTCTCTAGTTATTTAGCCATCAATCTCTTAAAACTGTTATATCTAGAATAGTTTTAAATTCATGTGTCTGGATTTGTAATTTAATTTCTCTAAAGAAACAAAAAGATATAAATAACTGAGGCAGTTCATCCTGTAAAATTTACCTCATATCACTGGCTCATTTCTAACCCGAGATATACCAGCCAAGGATACAACACTTGAATTATTAGTAGCACCATAAGAGAGAAATCAATAGGCTGGTGGATAAGCTGTAGTTCTGAAAGCAAACAATGATCTCATATGGATGGAAAACTCAGGATTTCTTCTACTCAGTTCTCTCTCTCTTACTCGATCTCTCTCGCTCTCCTTTTACTTTTCTTCTTCTCCTTGGCCTGTATCTTTACTTTCTCATATATCCTCCTGTGATCCTTGGGCATTAATTGGTTTTGCTGGCAGAATTTGGTTAAACAAATTGTGAACTCCAATCCTGATTCTCAATCCATTGAAAGCCATGAAACTCAATGATATAATTTCCTTCATTATTTTACCACCATGTTTCCATACTTAAAAAAAAAAAAAAAAACAGGGAAAAAAATCATTACCAAACAATGTATCTTTAATGTTATTTTTTTCTCAATGACTCATAATGTCAGATTAGTAGAAATACTTATTTTTTAAATAAAAGTATCCTGTTATATTAGAAGCATTTTCCTTTGTTTTTTTTTTTTTTTTTTTTTTTTTTTTTTTTTTGAGGTGAGGGATATAGTCTGACTTAATCATTTCAATAATTTCTGAAATAATATGTCTCTGCTGAGTCCATTTAAATTTCATTTGCATAGGTTTATATAGATTCACTAGCAGTTACTTTCCCAGTTATACTTCTTGCCCACTCACTGCCCACTGGTAATCCCTTGTCCTCTACTGCTGGTTAACATCATCACTACTTTTCCTTCATGCTCAACAGTTGGCCCATTATTGACTGTGCCTATTTTTTTTTCTTTCCTTTCTTTCAGTCCACGTATTGTGAGTCAATACGTATACCTACACTTGCCAGAAGTGCCTCCACCACACACAGAGAGATTTGTGACATACAGGTCAATTAGTTGTAAGGTTTATTTCTATGTATTTTTTAGACTCAATGTTCCATACATTTAGGAGGCTAAAGAACCTAAGAACCTGTTGAGCACTGTACTGTAGGTACCAGGTATAAGAGCAGAATAGCAGCTATCACACAAGATAGTACCTTCTCCCAGAGTCTACTGGAAGACTTATCTCACTGAAAATGATTAGCTTATGAGCTGCAGTCAGATATCTTCTAGAACTCAGAGGTTACGTGATGGCTAGACACTTTGTTAGCAGGAAAATGGTAACTAAAAATCAGATAATTTGTTTTTAAAATCTATGTTTAAATTTGGGTGGGTTCCCAGTTCTACATTGACTGTGCCTATTTATGACAGCAGGTTAATTTACTTGTTATAGATCAATGCGTAGGGTTAAGATTCTTAAATGGTCACACCTGAATGTTTGTAAACTTGTCATTTTCCTTGCTTGCTATGACTCTAATGGGCTTGAAAATTGGTCCAGCCCACCTCTCTTCTCTCTCCCTCCTCTCTCTCTTTCTTCCTCTCTTCTCTCTCTCTACCCTGTCCCTCACCTTCCCCGCTTCTTTGTCTCTTTCTCTCACTCTCTGTGAGGTTCATTTGCTTGACTGATTCTGAGTGTCCATAATGACTGTTTGGCATATTCTACAGGCAAAGGTCCCGAGACTCTTTTTGCCGGCTATAACCTCAATGATAACGAGTGGCACACAGTGCGTGTAGTTCGGCGTGGAAAAAGTTTAAAGTTAACAGTGGATGACCAACAGGCCATGACAGGTAAGCACCCCTGTCTCCATTGCCTTTTCCTATGCTAACACTTTTGACTCTCATTTCTTGCAGGTGACTTTGCACACCAAGGCTGGTACACAACTTGAAGCTTATACACACAATCCATTTTTATTTGATTTGTTCTAGTAACAATTTTATTAAATAAGCAGTCTGTTAAGTGTTTTTTCCTCAAAAATGACACGTTATATGTCATATTATTGGCCCTTTAATAGTGCAAGAAGAATTTATAATATATTTTATTTTTGTGGCCTGATAAATATCTTAGTGCCTCATCAAATATCGCAGTCATGTTTAGATGCCAATTTCTGTTTTTTTTTTTTCTTTTTTTTTTTTGTATATGTTTTGGTCAAGAACAACTGCAAGTTTTATCTTTTAACTTCTAGGTAAGTTGATAGATACACTGGCATACTGTCAGATGAAATGCTTTTTCATTTTGAGCTATGATAGATTATTTTTGGCCATTTATCTCAGTTGGTTTTATTCTAATATTGAGGATGTCAAGTTCAACCCCCATTTTTAGATTCCTGAGGTGAGCTGTATGCAAATCCACCCTAGAAACACAGGAAAGCCGCAAGGAAGACAAATCCTTGTGCCTTTATTTACTTTGAAAACAACTCCAAGCACATGACCCACTGGGATATTAGCTTCTTTTTCTTTTTTCAGAGAAGATAGCCGTGTTAATTATTCTAGTAAAAAGCACAAAATGGTCCTTGTACAGTGGATATATGTCTGTTCATTCAATTTGAATGAGGTCCCCATGCCCAGAGAACAGTCAACTGTATCAGTGTGGAGATAATGACCTATAGGATTTTAAACTTTTGAATGAATCATTCCTTAGGGAAGGAAGGTAAAAAATTGCACAAGGCAGAAGAGTATCAGCTGAAGTTTGATTAGTTTTGGTCTAGGACAGTTCTTTGAAGAGGAATGGATTTTTTTTAGATCAGCATCCATAGTTTGGACAACTTGGTTTTCTCAAAAGACATGGAAATGAGCATTAGGATCTGAGGTCACATGTAAGAGTTGGGAAGAGGCAACTGCCAACAGCAAAATCATGCCAGAACTATAACAGAACATTTTAAAGTCTCTGAGTGCCTCCCAAATATTACAGAGTCTTATGAAGTAGATAGGGCACACATATTCCCATTCTGTAGATGAGGTAAGTGGTACTTGAAGAGGATAAGTGAATTATGTTTTATTGGAGTGTGTTATGAGATCTGAGGAGAGAACCTATATTTGTTTTTTGTTTTGTGTTTTTTGGTTGGTTGGTTTTTGACTTACAGTCCATTGCTTTATATTCGTCAATATCCTAGTAAGTGTATGGCTCTGTAGAAAGTATTTTCTTAGACAATGCATGTTATTATAAGGAAAATACACACATACATATAAAACACAGATTATTATAGAGTATGATATGTTACATAGAGTAATGGATGAACTACTGAATGGTTGACGTGAGTACTTTATGGTCTTGGAGTTCAGAAGATAAGTTGAGGAACTTGGTTTCAGGTATTGTTAAAGCAATTGATAATGCTTGATCTAGGCTTTAAAGAAAGAATAATGCAGTAGAGAATTCCACACAAAAAAGAATGATGCTGATGGGGCTAGAGTAATGTTCAGGGAACTAAGAAGCTTTATTTTGCTTCTTGCAAGCATATGGCGGTGGGCATGGCTAGAATGGCCTTTTGAGGCCAATGAGTTGATGGTCTAGACGAAGGAGTTCATATTTCATAGACTTTCAGGAAATTAGAAGTCACTGCATTTAAACTGAAGAGTAAGTGGAGAAAATATGTTTTGAGCGAAATTAATTATGTGGTAGTGTTTTAGATGGTCCAGGATGTAAAGTACTAAGTCCTGTACTGCAGTGGATGTACCAGGGATGAAAACCGAAGAATGGTGAAAAATATTTTTTTAAGAAATGTATTTTAGAAAGTTATTTCAAAATAATTTCAAATTTACAAAAAGTTCCAAAAATAATACAAAGAATACCCTTATAGCTTTACTATTGTGAACATTTAAGCGAACTTGTTTTGACATTTGTGCTCTTTCACTGTCTCTTCTCTCTCTCTTTCTTACTTTTCTCTTAGCCAGTTGAGGGTAAGTTACATGCACAATGTCCCTTTAACCCAAAATACTTCAGCATATATATTTTTTTCTTTTAAATGGGAATATCCCCTTATTTAAAAAATAAAAGCCACTGACTTCAGTAAACTTTGCATAGATACAATTTATTTTTCTGATCTGTCATCTATATTCCAGCTTTGTCAGTTGATTCAATGTTATTAATATGCTATAAGCATTTTTCCCCTCCAGTGTGCAGTGTAGGGCCAGCTATTTTTTTTTTTTTTAAGTTGTCAGGTTTCTTTAGTCTCCTTTAATCCAGAACATTTCCATGAACTTTCTTTGTTTTTCATTACATTAACATTGTTGAAGTATATAATCTCTTCCTGCTTTGTATTAATATAAAGTCACTCAGTTTATGTTTATCTGATGTCTCCTCATGATTGAATGTGTATTTTACATTATTGGATGAAATACTGCATTGCTGTTGTTATGTCCTCTGTACAGTATCCCATCTGGAGCACATGCTGCCCATGTCTTTGGTGATTTAATTTGACCACTCCATCAACCTGTTGTCCATTTTCTCCATTTTATAATTACCATGTTTTCTCCCTTTCAACTAGTAAGCTGTCTATGGGGAGATATTAAGACCATGTAAATATCCTGTACCTCATGACAATTTTGCCCTAGATTTAGTATACATTGAAGAGTTTTACTTGATTCAGTCTTTGCACTGAGAGTTACAAAAATTGATTATTTTCAAACTCCAGCACTCCTTTCACATTTACAGTCAATGCTTAGCATTCTGCTGCAAGCAAGGACTCTTCCTTCTCTCTCCCTTCTTTCTTTATTTTTTTTCAATTGTTCTTTCTTTTCATTTCTCTTTTTCTCTTGCTTCCTCCTTTCCTTTTTTTCTTATTGTTGTAGACCCACTATTGCTATGCTTTTACAATATTTCATAATTACTCTATCTTATAATTTGGTGCCCAAATGTTTTTCAGTTTTTGCCAGTGTGAATTTCATTAAGTTGGCCTCTATGATCTCATGACATGCCTTCTTTTTTTTTTTAGTACTTTCTTATTTTTTTTCTTTTTCTTTTCTTTTCTTTTTCTTTTTTCTTTTCTTTTCTTTTCTTTTTTTTTTTTTTTTTTTGATATGGAGTCTCGTTCTGTTGCCCAGGCTGGAGTACAGTGGAGTGATCTCAGCTCACTGCAGCCTCTGCCTCCCACATTCAAGTGATTCTGCTGTCTCAGCCTCCCAAGTAGCTGGGATTACAGGCGTGTGCTACCATGCCCAGCTAATTTTTGTAGAGATGAGGTTTCACCATGTTGGCCAGACTGGTCTTGAATTCTTGACCTCAGGTGATCCGCCCATATCGGCCTCCCAAAGTGCTGGGATTACAGGCATGAACCACCATGCCTGGCCCTTTTCTTACTTCTTGGAATAACAGGATGTTCCAGTTACAACTTTTATCTACTATACTTCGCCCCTAAAATTAGCCATTTAATTACCATTTAGTGAGGAATAATACAGATCAAGATGTGGGTGGTAGGTGTTCTCAATGCTACTGGGGTATCTTTGCTACTTAACCCCTTCAGCAGACAGATAGGAAATGTATTCAAGTATATATACTGATACCCAAACATACATGTAAATGTATGTATACACAGACATATACATTATATATACATATAAATATACACATACACACATTTTATAAAGTGTGAGTTTACACTGTTACCTTCATACCTACAGCATTGTTTCTTTATTTTTCCCATTCCATACTTACATGTGTTTTCGTCTGAGATGAGAATCCTGGCTCCCAGTAATGTCATTTATTCATTTGCTTAATCCAATAATGCATCTAAAATAGTTTGAAAATTGCTTTACCCATACCACTACAGTCAATAAACCAACTAACAAGTCAGGATTAGTTTATGACTATTTGTCTCATTTCTTCCTAAGACTTAACATCAAATGCTGAGTTATTTTTTAAATAGCTTGGGTACATTGTTTATTTTTTCCTTCTTTCCTTCCTTCCTTCCTTCCTTTGTTCCTTTCTTCCTTCCTTGCTTCCTTCCTTTTTGTCAGAGATCTCATGAAAGCCAACAATTCATAAGAATGATTCAGCCTTGATTTACATAGTACATAAAAGGCTTCCAAATGTGGCAATGAAAGCTTTACATTGAGATTTCTTTCAAATATTCTACTGGCCACTTGAAGTCACCCATAAATCAGAGAAGCAATGGGAGTTTCTTATTAAATTTTACAGCAAGTCAGAATCACCGAATGAGAAGAATTTTCAAAAGGAAAGTACTAGAGACTCTTCATGCAAAGTCCTACCTTTTCCCATATCTTTAAGTTTTATAGTAATTCTATTAAGTCAGGTATCTGTGGAACACAGGACGGTACATATTCCGGTTGTTTTTGGGAATGTTTGCACCTCACCTAGGGTCATGAGGATACTAGTTGCCAGCAGAGAAGCCCAAGGAAGGAGATTTCCTAGGTCGTAGATGACAAGGGGTTGTACGAATTATGTGGAATCCCTAAGTGGAAAGTCACTGGGCTTCAACTCATCATCTAGTCTGTCTAAAAAAAATCTAGAATTGTGTTTTTTATATCTCTGTGTGTATGTCCTTTATGGAACAACGTTCACCATATATCCAGTTACCCAAGCCTAGAAGCCGGGCATCACCATTCCCTTCCTTTCTGTCATTCTGTACATCATTAGTAAACCCTGGAAATTATATCTGTAAAATTATCTTTTTGTTGATGATTTTCATTTCTACTATAGCTGCCATAGTTCACTATCCAATCTCTTGTACCCATAAAGGGAATAAACAGACACACACACACACACACACACACACACACACACACACACACACGAGTCATGGTTAACCCCTGCTTCAAATCCTCCTTAGCTCTGAATATAAGAAGCACTGTGAGAAATCTGGACCCTGGCACTCCCACTCCTTTCAATTCCATGTGAGTCACCAACCTACTTGCTCCCAGTTCCCCAGCCATGCTCTCTAGCTGTTTCTCATCCGGAAGCCTTCCTTCATTCGTCTCCCCTTCCTGGAATCCACCCTTGATTCCCTTTCTCCAATTCTTAGCACAGCTTTCTCTTTTTAATTCTTCAAATCTACCTTAAATATCAAATTAGGCATCTTCTTCCATTTCACGTTAAGCAACACAATACCCCATTCATGAAATTCATAGCATTTCTCTGAGTTTTGTTATTATATATTTAATTACATCCTTACCTCTTCTGTCTGCCTTTCTCCAATAGACCCTGAGTTTGGAGAAAATGGACCCTTTCTGCTCCTCTCAACACTGGTTCTCCAATACCAAGGCTAGCACCTGACGCGTATACCACACAATCAGTAATTTTAAGTGAATTAACAAGTGAACATAAGGGAGGGATATTTTGCTGGACATGAGAAATGTAACCTAACACAGAACACACATTAACCTTGCTATCTATTTTGTTAAAAATATTTGACTTGGAAATATTGAGATTTCTATACAAGCACAGCATCTAGGAAACATGTTTTGGTTGTTGTCTTATTGGAGATTGTTGTCAATCTGCTGTACCTTAGGTATTTTGATCAGAGGCATTTTGCTAATTCCAAATTCTCCTTGGGTAGTGCATTTTTAAATGATGAGAACATTAAAATCTTTCCCCTTCGAAGTCTTATAATTTTTTTCTTATTTAAAAAACAAATATCTACAGTAGTAGAAGTGGCTATATTACTGATGAGGATTTAAACATTGGAGTAAAATCCTGAGAAAAAATAATTTTTTAAAGAAGGCAACAATCAGTTAATATTTTCTTAGTCAACAAATAATGGGTTTGGGGGGCTAATTCTCCCCAATGAACAAATATATCTGTCATTACTGCAATTATAATTTTTTTGTGTGTAACTGGGCCATAGTTGCTTCATGCTGTTTTACTACCTTTTTATTATTTGTGCTCTGTGTGCATATCCTATTCCTTTGAGAAAGGAAAATGGGTACTGTCTTATTTTTGTTACTGAACTCCTTAGTCTGGAATTAACTGGTGTTTCCTTTTTTTAGAGCTGCTAAGAACTTGACAACTGGGGTTAATATTTAATTTCAAGTGTTAGAAATATTTTTTTCAGAATCTTTTTTTTTACTATTGGTTGTTTCATTAATAGAGCCTTTAAGATGAAACATGGCAGTTTCAGGATCAGGATAGGGTTCACTGAGTTAAGGCTCATATTTTAATGTAGCATCGAATAAAAATCAAGACAAGGGAATATCAAAGCCCACATGACTTGTTTTTTTTCTTTTTTCCTTTTTTTTTTTTTTTTTTTTTTTTTTTTTTAAGATGGAGTCTTGCGCCCTCGCCCAGGCTGGAGAGCAATGGCGCGATCTCGGCTCACTGCAACTTCCGCCTCCCAGGTTCAAGCGATTCTCCTGCCTCAGCCTCCCTGAGTAGCTGACATTACAGGAACCCACCACCACGCCTGGCTAATTTTTGTATTTTTAGTAAAGACAGAGTTTCACCACGTTGGCCAGGCTGGTCTCAAACTCCTGACCTCAGGTGATCCACCCGCCTAGGCCTCCCAAAGTGCTGGGATTACAGGCGTGAGCCACTGTGCCTGGCCGATTTTTAAGCTTCTCATGTTCTTCATTGTACTTAGCTTCTTAATTCAGTGTTGCTGGTGTCTTTAGAGCTTTATATTTGGAAATAATTAAAGATTAATGTTATTTGTTACCAAAGAAGTAGATCCCCATAGAACAATATTGAGGTAATTGAACAGGAAGAACTGAGGGAGAAGATAGAAATGATGTCACAGGAGAAACCAGAATTGACAAGGATATAATGGTACTTTTGCATCGGGTAGACAATCAGGAGGTATGGTGGTGAGGGTAGGGAGAGAGGAAACAACTATTTATGGTGACATTTTTGTTTTAAAAATGTTTGCAGAAAGGGAATCAGAACAAGCCAATGACTGAAAAGAGAACATGCCAAGGATGAGTAGAATGTTGTTTCCAGGATTAAAACTAATAAAGAGTGTTTGAAAATGAAATAGGGTTAAGTACAGTTCAGGGGAGTTTTGTGCACAAATGCATGTATAATCATCAAAGACAATTAACCAAATACGTAAACAATTTTTCTTGCACAACAAAAAGCATGCCATCGAAATTTTACTTACAGATATTTCCTTAAAATGCTATCTAATATTTTACTGTCTTGACTTAAGAAATGGAAATTTGTCAGACTGGCTGAAGGGGACACACATAGGTGGTTGTTCAGTCTTCATTACCCCTGGAGAAAAGGTTCAATGCATTTTGTCAGGGGCTGATTCTAGGATTAGCTCTAATTAATATTTTCATTAATATGGATGATGGAATGGGGTAACTTGATACATTTTCCAATTATGGCAAATCGGGTGGGGAAGCTAGCACCTGGAAGAACTTGATTACAAAATAAGTGAACATTTTTAGTTGCAGAAGAGAGTGACTGACAGTTTATTTAGACAAGAGCAACATGTTGGGTGTGAACCACTAGTACTGATACAAGTACTTTATATTTATGTTGTGTTATAATATTTAGAAAACAAGTTCACATCTTTGCTTATTTATCTTACCTTCAACCTTGCAAACAGGTAAAATGATCACTCTGGAGATAAAGACGGGACTAAGTTTGCTATTAATGGGTTTGACAGAGAAATATGGAGGGATAGAAAGAAATGAGGACTGAGTGGAATAGTCAATTGCTGAATAAATTTGCATCCAAGCTTCACTCTAGGATGTTTAAAGATTTTTTGCTTTGTGGTATGGAGCATGGTGGGCTAATTTTACTGGTATTATCAAAATTGGGCAGGCTTTCAATTAGTGTATTTTGCTCAATTTAGTTATACAAAACTTAAGGACAAAAAAAATGGCATAGGTCCAGAAATCAACACAATTTCTAATGTGTTTGGAAGACTAACGTGAACCAAAAACTATGGCCATTATTGAGCATGAAGAGGGAAAGTGAATAGTATATATTTAAATTTAAACACACTTTCATGTTTCATTACTGGAAGAAAGGGCTGCAACTCTCCACTCTTTCTATTGGGTATAAGGAACTATATAGTCTTTTTTTTTTTTTTTTTTCCTGAAAGAACATTTATAAGGAATAACATCACCTAACCATGAAGCTGAGATGTATCACTTTCTAGTGGGATGCCTGAGAATAATCACTGCCCCTAATGCATCTCTCTGTGCACCCTCCCATCTTTCCCTTTTTCCTCCCTCTTTCTTTTACTGTTTCCTCACTCTCTTGCTAATTTGTTTATTTTTCAGCTTTAAAAAGTACCATTACTTGGCCGTGCGTGGTGGCTCACGCCTGTAATCCCAGCATTTTGGGAGGCTGAGACAGCTGGATCACGAGGTCCGGAGATTGAGACCATCCTGGCTAACACAGTGAAACCCCGTCTCTACTAAAAATACAAAAAATTAGCCGGGCATGGTGGCGGGTGCCTGTAGTCCCAGCTACTCTGGAGGCTGAGGCAGGAGAATGGCGTGAACCCGGGAGGCGGAGCTTGCAGTGAGCCCAGATCGTGCCACCGCACTCCAGCCTGGGCGACAGAGCGAGACTCCGTCTCAAAAAATATATAAAATAAATAAATAAAATAAAATAAAATAAAAATAAAAAATACCATTACTTTTGTTAATGAGGATTTTTTTGTTAAGACTAAAATTTGGACAGATTAAAACCTGTCCTAAGAATGTTTTATTACATAATCCAGGCTTACCTTTTAGCATCATTTAAGTGTTCCTACTATATACAACTGAGTACCAAGGAGGTATTTGGCTCCTTGTATTTTACAATGTGATATTGCTATGAAAGCCTAAAGTTGAAAGTGCCTTTCAGATACGGAAAATAATCATACATTGTCTTCTCTTTTAGGTCAAATGGCAGGTGATCATACTAGGCTGGAGTTCCATAACATAGAGACTGGCATCATCACAGAACGACGGTATCTTTCTTCTGTCCCCTCCAACTTCATTGGACACCTGCAGAGCCTGACATTTAATGGAATGGCATACATTGATCTGTGTAAAAATGGCGACATAGATTACTGTGAGCTCAATGCCAGATTTGGCTTCAGGAACATCATAGCAGATCCTGTCACCTTCAAGACCAAATCGAGCTATGTTGCCTTAGCTACCTTGCAAGCCTACACTTCTATGCATCTTTTTTTCCAGTTCAAGACAACATCCCTAGATGGACTAATTCTATATAACAGTGGGGATGGAAATGACTTTATTGTGGTTGAATTAGTTAAAGGGTGAGTACATGCCTGTTCAATAACAAATAAATAAAACTTTGGAAAAACGGACATCAGTTTCCAAAAATATACACTAAGAAGAACATACTGGCTCATAAGGTGGTGGGCGGAGTAGGTGGAGGACAAATAAGAATGCATTTGTTTAAATCATCTCTTAGGTATCTTAAATTAATATGGATTCAGGAGAGTTTTTTGCACCTACATTTTCACATATGAGATACAAAGTACATCAGGCTCTAATTTATGGTAGGCATTTCATGAATCTTACAATTCAAGTGGGCATTTTCTGACTACGCACAGTGTGATTCCACAAAAGCATTGCTACAAGTTTGTAGGATAGTCTAAGCTAAATTAAATAGCTAATTCAATATGCAGATTATTTAAATTTCAAAAATCCTTTTAACTCAAACTTCATTCTATGTCAGAGTTCCTCAGAGAATTTAGAAAGGAAGATTTATGTAAACTTTCCTTAAAACTGTGAGGAAAATTTAATGTATTTTAATTGATTTGAGCATTTATTCACTCATTCTGCAAATATTATTGCATATTTACAATATGCTACATCACGTGCCATGCACGGATATAAATATATATACTTCTGCCACCCTTATGTACATCTCAGATTTCTACCACCCCGAGTCATACCCACACACACCAACACACAATCCTAGGGTTTGTAGATGAACACATAAACTGAAAAAAAAGCACTGTGACATGTTTCTTGAGATGATCACATGCAAAGACTCAGGAGACTCTTCAGGGAAATTAGAAAAACGTGTGGAGCAGGGAGTGGCTGTTTGATCTGGTTGTTGAAGGATGAGTACACATTCCCTATACTCAAACAGGGAATCGAGATAGAGGAGAAAAGCAGGTGCAAGAATGAGAAGAATGGCCATTTCAGTGGTTAGAAAAGGATGGAGGGAATTATGGAAATAGGAAATGTGTGGTGAAAGATATTACTTTCCAAATTCATAAAGTTAAATGTAGACCATGATTTTAAAAATAATTTTCACCATTTACTTTAGTGAAGACACTGAATAATCCTCCTTGCTGAAACAGAATAATGTTTGTTACCTTCCTGATAGCTGAGTTTCTATGTAATTCATTGTCATGACTTCTAGTAAGGATGGAACCACCTTAAAAAAAAAAAATCTCCATTTGTAATATCTACTTTAGCTTCATCAAAATTTAAAAAGTGATGACACTTTTCCCTTTCATTTTTTTCCCAGGTACTTACACTATGTGTTTGATTTGGGAAATGGTGCTAACCTCATCAAAGGAAGCTCAAATAAACCTCTCAATGACAATCAGTGGCACAATGTGATGATATCAAGGGACACCAGCAACCTCCACACTGTAAAGATTGACACAAAAATCACAACGCAAATCACCGCCGGAGCCAGGAACTTAGACCTCAAGAGTAAGTGCATGTTAAGTCCGAGTAGCCAGCCTTGCACCTCACCGTCTCCCTTCACATGGGAAATCCTTTGCTTAGGTGTGTGTTTGTACCTTCTGCAAAGACTGACCAGAATTTCATTTTCAGCACATAATTAATAATACAACACACAAGTCTCTGCTCCCCTTTAATGTGGTAGGAACCTATGTATTTTTAATAACAGCTCAAAAAATGCAGCTCCTAAGAAAGCATGCATGATTAAAATGTAAAAAGTTAGAAAAATATAATACTAGTCTGGCTATTAAAAAGGGATTTGTAAGTTACTTAAGTCCCAACAGTTTTCAACTGATTTGGAGTCAGGGAACCACATATATAGGAGCTTATTCTAGAGCTTATTAATTTTCTTTCCTTGGTAAGGTTTCCTAGATACTGTCAGACTCCCTGACCAACAGGAGTTGAGCCTGGCTTAGATACCCTGTGTCTACAACAGTGAATTCTATCCCCCATCCCAACAAACACCACACACACACACACACACACACACACACACACACACACACACACACACAGGAATCCTTCTTTCACCAGCTGCTAAGAAAGTCTTAACATGGGCCGGGCGCGGTGGCTCAAGCCTGTAATCCCAGCACTTTGGGAGGCCGAGACGGGCGGATCATGAGGTCAGGAGATCGAGACCGTCCTGGCTAACACGGTGAAACCCCGTCTCTACTGAAAATACAAAAAAAAAAAAACTAGCCGGGCGACGAGGCGGGCGCCTGTAGTCCCAGCTACTCGGGAGGCTGAGGCAGGAGAATGGCGTAAACCCGGGAGGCGGAGCTTGCAGTGAGCTGAGATCCGGCCACTGCACTCCAGCCCGGGCGGCAGAGCGAGACTCCGTCTCAAAAAAAAAAAAAAAAAAAAAGAAAGAAAGTCTTAACATACGTTTCTCTTCCTTACTGATACTTCATTTCTCAAATGTACGTGACAAAATGCTGAGAAAACATGTCAATAATAGGAGAGAAATGACTGAAATTTTTATTTGAATCACACTTTGTGATTGACTAAGAATATATATGTGTATCCCATCCCCTTTAACACTACAACAAGCATTCCAAAAGGTGTTATTAGAATGTTATTCTCAATGTAGAAAATCTGAGGTTTGAATGACTTGCCCAGGGATAAAACAACACCAACACCCTCCCCCAACCCCATGGATTCTTTGCTCTATCCTGATGCATCACAAAGCCCCACAGATATAATTGCAGGCATAATTTTTCTTGGAAAGAGCTGCTCATTTTATTGATAGGATCTTTCGCTTTGATTCAAAAGGTAGATACATTGGGGAGGGGAGTTAGGAAACTGGAAAAATAAAATTTAACTTTTTTTTTTTTTTTTTTTTTTTTTTTTTTGATACAGAGTCTTGCTCTGTGACCCAGGCTGGAGTGCAGTGGCACAATCTCAGCCCACTTCAACCTCTGCCTCCCAGGTTCAAGCAATTCTCCTGCCTCAGCCTCTGAAGTAGCTGGGATTACAGGTGCCCGCCACCACACCTGGCTAATTTTGTATTTTTTAGTAGAGACGGGTTTTTGCCATGTTGGTCAGGCTGCTCTCAAACTCCTGACCTCAGGTGATCTGCCCATCTTGGGCTGCTCTCGAACTCCTGACCTCAGGTGATCTGCCCGTCTCAGCCTCCCAAAATGCTAGGATTACAGGTGTGAGCCACTGTACCCAGCCTTAACAGAACTCTTTCTAGAGAAAAATGCTCTTTCTAAATAAGGTGAAAGGAGAAAGAAAAGTGTTTCACTTTCTGTAATTGCAGAATATATTTTGAATCCTGGGACTTTATTTGTTCAACACATAAAATGTGTAGGAATGGCCATCTCCCTTCTTTCACAGTGGGCTTCTTGTTAACTTCAAAGAGATCTTATTTGTACCCACAAATCTAATAGCCTGGCTCAAAAAATAAAATGAAATTCAAAGAAGTGCTTCTTACAGGCCAAACCTTTCGCTTTATTCTCTGGTTGAAGTGCTTTTTCTTCTGTATTTTTCATGTGCGCCTGTTTAGCACAGTGGGTTCAGGTGGTAATTGTCAAAAGAAAGGGAGAGATTGTAAAATTCAGTGTGTTGACCACGCCACCAAAGCTAAAGAAAAAGGTGTCCTGTTTGTGTAGGTGAGACATTAGTAAGTATAAGTGAACTTCTTGGGAAATTAGGAATACTCTGTTGGAGATTAAAATGGCTAAAATAAAAGCAGTTCATAATTGGTTGAAGTATGTGCCATGCACATACACATTGAGGGTTCAGAGAAGCAATGCCAGACAATGGATTGTATTTCTTCAGATAGTTAGGACACTGTCTCCTGAGAAGTAAATATCTGCTTATTGTTCATTAACAAATGGAAGTGAAGGTAATAGGAGATTGTAGTCCAGGATTCCTTCTGGTGGGGGTACTTCATCTAAGTACTTCAGAGTTAATTTTTATTAAAGCATTAAGTGATGCATAACTCTGAAGATAAAACAGGCTTTGCCCATAATAAAGAAAAAAAACACTTTAAGTATTAATTTAAAAATGGCATATTACCTAATATTAAGATATATAGTCATGAACTCACTGTACTTGTGTTTTTAAAAAAGCACAATTAAAATTGTGAATTTCCCATGTGAAGGGGCTAATCATTAGTATAGAATAATACCTTCTGCGTTGCAGAAAAGTAAGAGCAAGTTTCTAAAATGAGTCCAAGTTTGGGCTGATAAATTGGGTGTGTGATCCTATGGCAACAGTCATTGCATGTTGCCTCTTATCATGTGCACCATCAGCTAGAGGGAGTTTGAGGACAGCCTGCTGTGGGGCCTGACGTCTCTTGTCTCCCATCATCACCACTTTGGGTAAGTGTGGCTGTGGGCGTTGGCCGGAGCATGAGTATTTACGGAGCATTGACTTTGGAAAGAGGACAGCAGGGTTTCTGCAATGGAAAACTCTCCATCTCTAGGAGAACACTGGCATTGAGGGAGCACTTGTAGGACAGAGAAGGACAGGATGCTGTGGAGCTGTAGTGGGGCATTGAAACGAAGGTAGGATCACCTGGAAGGCTTTTTTTGTGGCAGTAATGTTTGAGGGATATTTGAAGGGTGAGTAAGAGCAATGAGGCATTGTTTCTTTTTTCCACCTGGATGGCTACTGGAGTTTAGAGGGGTTTATTCATAAAGGAGAACTTCTACATGAACTCTTTGCGCAGACATGGACAGCAGCGTTTCCTTTGCATACTAATCATTTAGCATTGAGCTGCAGGAAAAATGAAAGTTGACTTATTTTGGTCAATAGATTGTATTCTTAAAGAATTAAAGAAAACATCAGATTTACTCTCCACCCTGCTGAAACTCACTGCAACTATCTTTGGTGCTTCTCAAAGGAAGGTCAGCCAATTTTAACTACATGAGAATCATGTAGTGATGTTTGTGAAGTGCAGATTTCTGGATCCTATCTCACATCAACCGAGGCAATAATCATGTGAGAGAGATGTGCAGAAAACAACAGGCTTCTGTTTTTTCAAAGTGCATTGACTGATAGAGATGCCATGTGCTACAGAGTCCTGAAATAATGCAAGATCTGTGTTGATCCAAATTTAACTCATTTTTAAATTTTTGTATAAATACTGGTTTTGCTTTTATTTCAGAATTTTACTGTTTTCTGTTTGTTTTGCCAGCCCTGGACTGAAGTCACATTATTGGCTGGTTAGGATTCTTGGGAGAATTTTTTCTTATCCTCCTTATGTTTTACTATACCTTAAAAAGACACTAGAGGGCAGCAGAAGGCCACAAAACATACTGCAGAGGACCCGGGAGTTGGGGAAACCTCAACCTGCTCCATTTGCAAGGGGAAGTAGAATTTCTTTTGTTTTCAGACATCTAAAATTCCACAGTTGGCTTTTATAGTGATGCATGTTTTTGTCCATAGCTCTGTTTCATTATAGGAACAGGACTTTTAGTGTAGAACTTTGAAAACTGGGGCCCATGTATTTCATTCTCCACCTTGACCCCAATAGAGACGATCAGAAATGGGCAGGAGTCTAATGATCTTTCTCTCAGAAGATAAATACCACGCAGCTGACCTTGTTCAGCTTATCTTTCCTGACACCGCTCGATTCTCAGGGGGTTGTGTGCCTCTCCCTGCTGATACAGTTTTGCTTTCATCTTTATTTCCCAGCTGTTTGTGTTCTATTCCCTCTGGTTATTATGTACAAGCAGTAACATGCAATGAAAGGAGCAGCAGAAATTTGCTCTCTGGAATGATTTCCTAGCTTAACTTTGTATTCATTTCAGGATTTCTGAGCCCTGCCTCCTTTGGAGAGATAAAGGGTTGGTGCGATTTCTCTTTATGTTCCTTCTCTTGTTCTTGTATTTGGCAAATTTGTATGTCAGGATGTGCATATATATGGAAGGGAGCTAATATTTATTAAATACCTGCTAAATGCTAAATAGATTTAACTGAGGTTATTGTATTTAAGCCTTGCAATTACCCAGGGATTTAAATTGAGGTCAGTCTTGCTCATTCATTAGTCTAGTTGAAGAGAGAAATAGGGAGGAAGAATTGCTTTTGGCCCCCACCTTCAATGAGTACCCTTATTTAAGGCATTACCTAAGTTTATCCTTCAGCAAATTGAGGATATATAGTTTACTTGATGGGGGAAAATTAAAGATTCCCAGCTGTGTAGCATAGAGCGCCCTCAGGTGGCCACCTAGCAAAACTACGTAAAACTGAGTACAGTGATTTATTTATGGGCCACATCTAGGTCAGCCCAGACGGCACTTTGTCCTTTCTTCCTCCTCTATTCTCTCTCTCAAACCCAAAATTCCTTCAGGGGTTTTGAGCTCTGGCATTGTCTTCTGATCTTGCCCCTTTTCCTTCTTACCGTGATCACCACCCATTTATCTCCTCAACATTCCTCCTATTCCTCCTTAAATCTCACCCTGAAGGGAACTGTCTGCCATTGTTCATCCTGATACCAAGCCACTTAAATGTCCCCGAATCAGAAACAACTCAACAGGGACTTTCTTTTCAAATATACTCAATCTCTAAGCAAAATTTGAAGATAAATAGTATTCTTGCTCTTTTCTTCTTGATCTCTGACCAGTCGCTATTACTCAGCTCCCTGCCTTCTCCAATCCTGAATATAACACATATCCCCTCCATTTTATACCGTTTCATGTTGCTACTTGACAAATCTTTACTGCATTCAGTAAACCAGATTCTGTTCAAAGTCATAATCACGTTTAAACATGCCCAGGCTTTGTAGATTCACCACACATGACACCTGACAGCCCACCTGTTTTGGCCAGATACTTTGTTTCAATAGAAAATATTCATGGAAGGGTGATGTTGAGCTTAGCCTTAGAGCAGGATACAGCACCGGAAATGGAGGGAAGGTTCTGCGGTTCTGCTGTCCTGTGGTTAGTCCACCTTTATTAGTTTTTGTTGTTGTTGTTTGGGGGTTATCAGTTTTGTGTGCGTGTGTGTGTGTGTGTGTGTGTGTGTGTGTGTGTGTGTGTGTGTGTGTTTAGTCTATAAGGGAAAGAGATTTATTCACATTATTTCCATTTGTAGGAGATTCATTTAAGAATCCCGTAGGAAGTAAGAGAGACAAGAAACCCTTTCAGCTGTTGAACAACGAGGCCACACAGAGGATAAGAACTTTGTTCTTGGAGTCATACTGGGATCTCAAGAGCCATCCTCTTGGTTGTTCCCTTGGATACACATGCTCACTGCTCCCTAATCCATTGCCCCACCAGGACAGCAGTGCGGCCACCCTCACTCTGTTCTGTTTGCTGGCACTGCTGTGAGATGGCTTCTCTCTGCCTCCTGGCTTCTTCCACTCTTGGCTTCTTCTGTCTCGTGGCTTCCACCTATGGCTTTTGTTCCTGTGTATGTTTGCACTTCTGTCCACTCACCGCTTCATCTCACTTTCCAATTCCCCCCAATACAGGATTTAATACCATGTGTGGACCTGGGTCTAGGCTATAACTTCATAAGCTTTTGCCCTGCTGCTACTGGCCAAGCTCACTTCTTTAGTCCAATTAGCCATGAACACAGAGGTAGCTTTTTGAACTTGAAAGGGAAGAGAAGGAGACTGTGTGCTGGAAGGCCATCTGTAACTGCTGAGAAAGGAGCAGGGTAATTTTCTCATTTTGAAGGGCCCTGAATGCCATGCCGAAGATAGGAAGGGTGAAATTAAAAGGTTTTGAGCAACAGAGGAAGAGTTCACAATGCTCGTTAGAATTATTCCTTTGGCTTCAGTGGGATGGATGAGCCAAGGCTCAGGAAAAAGACGCCACTTTGGAGGCAATTGCCATCGTATAGAACAAAGACAATAAGGTTCCCAGTATTTAGGAATGAGACTTGACATTGTTACTCCTTTCCTTACATGAGAATTACAGAGCAGTTACTTGAAAGACAGATAGAGATGTGAAACTACTGTTTCTCTTCTGCCACATCCATTGAATTCCCGGGTTTTGGAGAATTCATCTCAATCTATTCTCTTTACTGTAAAGCCTTTGTCAGTGTGTTTTAATCCTACCTTAAGGGGGTGGGAAGTTGAGAGTAGGATTGAAACATTCCCTTCCCATGCAGTTATTCCCTTCCTATGCAGTTATCTGAGACTTGCCATCCAACAGTTGGTTTGGAAGTTCTTCCCTCTGCTTCTCTGTGGTTCTTGGCCCAGTTCACAGTATTTCAGCAGAGTTTAAATTGTTTATTCTGTACTAAAATCATTTTTTAAAAAAATCCTTCACCCATTTTACTTGTTTCTGAATTTCTCTGACATTAACCACGGGTTGTCTATATTTACTTTTATCAACTCCCTCCAACTATATTATTTGAAATTTCTCTTCCCACCATTAGAATCATACAAACTGAGGAACTATAAGTGATCTTGGAGATTGTCTGCTCTGACCAATTCCTTTTACATATGAGAGAAATATGCTCCAGAGACGTTGGCCTGCACAGCTATCCCAGTTTCACACTTCTTTACCATAGCTCAGAAGACACAAGTTGTGTTGCTCATATCAATCTCAACTGACTGCTAGTGACAACCTAGCAGCAACACACTGAAAAGAAATCTGCACCTTTACGTGGATTCATTGTTGAAGATGATTGGTGTGATCAGTCAGAGACCCGAGATGGAGACTGGTAGTGAGAGGGCCACCTGTTGACTCTGCTTTTGGTGAAACTTTAAAGGTGTCAACCCATCCCATTTGCAGATACATAAAGCCCTGGGGCTGGTTTCTTCTCACCCAGTGCACTGGCTGAACTCTGACAGCCACAGGCCTTGGCTCCCATGCTTAGAACAGCCACAAGGAGGTTGTGCACAGGCAGAAATAGCTTTCTTCAGCTTTTCCCACAGCCAAGTGTGGGCTACTGGAAAGTTCAATCCTATGCCTAGATGCCTTTCACGACAAGCTGACAGTTTACCATGTCCCACCACCAGCACGGTGGTGATTAGATGGCTTGAGCTCCTCGAGGTGGTGACATTTGTGCCGTGGAGAAGCAAGTACCTGCAAGTGCTGAGAGCTGAGTTCTCAAGGGTCAGGTGATGGCTCACAAGACCTCAGCCTCATCCAGAGATGAGCCTTTGCTGCAGGTCCCTCTTTAGGGAATGCCAGGAGTGGTGCTGTGTTGTCTTCTTAGAATTCGAGCTTCTTGGTCAAGAGCTCTTTGTCAGCCATCTGAGAAGGCAGATGTCTGACAATATCTCTCTCATGCAAGTAGGATTTAAATCAGAGTTTTCCTGGCTCTGAGACCTCCCTCTTTTTGCTGAAGGGAGACTTATACAAAAGTCTTTGGTGTTCAGGTAGCATAAAACCATTCAGACTGACAAGTGATGGGGAAAGGGACAGGGTATAGCAGTCAAGGAAACCACGGACAAGAACAGAGAAAGATCAACGCTGGGCTTCATAAAAGGCATATTCAGGAAAGCTCTTAGCGATAAGTCAGAGTTGCAGCCTCACTTGGTCTCCACTGGGGCTGTGAGGTGCCTCTGATCGGCTGCCCAAGGAGCATTCCCTTGTTGCTCTCCCTCTCTGCGCACTAGTTTTCTCTGCTTTCGTAAACATTGGTAAACATGGCCTTCTCAGACCTGGCTTTTCACCCCTGATCAACTCAAATACCCAAGAAAGACTCATTTAAGTTTAGCAGTTCTAGTGCCAAATTCTTGGAAGAGGACATTTGATCGAGACAGATGTCCTCCCTGTGCCAGGATGAGGAAATAACAGACAGAGTCACATTATACAAATATGAATTTACTGGATTTGTTTAAAGAAATATTGGGATAGGCTACTTGGGTTATAAATGAAGATATGAAAAGCTCAAAAAGTGTGATTTTTAACCTGCTGTGCAAGAATTAAGGGATCGGGTTTGCCTTGCTCTGGAGTAGGGGATGAGGATAGGGCTTAGATTCTTCAAGGTGGTAGAATACTAGTTGCTAGGTGATACCCAAATATTTAGATGATGAAACTCATAAATACTCGAGTGAGCAGCATTTGTTTTTGGGTGGAGACAGAGACTTTGTTTATACATAGGAAGTACATGAGATAGCAAAGCCAAGCAACAGTCAGAGGTTCCCAGGAATTCAGAGGAAACGCCAGGAGAAGGAGGACTCTAGATTTTTACCTTCTGTCCAATTGCAAGAGTCCTAACCAGACTCATCTAGATCTATAACGGACATAGGGGCCCAGGCTGACATCTGGGCAACGTTACAATTGTTTACTATAGATCCTAAAAGGGAATGTCACTGTTATTTTCGGGCAGTTGTCTCATCTAGTTGGATTTCAGTAATAATGCAGCCCCTGCCCTGTTTCAGCAAGACCCAGAAGAAAACCAGCTTCCATCCCAGATACCATCCAATTCCTCTTGAGCCATGGGTCAACATGGAAGTCGACTTGAAAGTTGGGTGGGCTTAAAACAAAGTTGCTGCCCCCACGGTAGAGAAGCTCAAAAGCTAAATCTGCCATCTTTACCCCAACAGGAAAGTGCATTTTTAATGGCATCGTGCTGTTGTGGCTCTTTATTTTCATGCACTAGAGGGCACTTCCAGTGCTCCTCAGGAACCACAGTAGGTCAACCAGTGTTCCCCATTGACATTACATGAACATGGTTTTCTGTGTCCATTCTTAAAAGTGGCCCCTGTTTGGCCTTTGAAATTAATTATTTTGGTTTTTCTTAAGGACAATACAAAAAGCATATAGCATTATAATTAATAACACAGTCTTTGAGGTCAGAAAGACCTGGGTGAAATAGCATCTCTACCCTTTCTTTTGTGTATTTCCTTAGGCAGGTATATCACTGTCACCATAACCATCATAATCATCCTCATCTACCTTTACTAGGCATCAGGTAAGAGAGCTACATATATTTTCTCTTTAATTTTTGTGGAAAACTGGTGAAGTTGCTATACGTATCTCCATGTAACAGGTGATGAAACTAACATAAGGCTTAGGGAGGTTAAGCATCTCACCAGAACAATAATGATAGTAATACTAAATAGAAATTATTTTAATCATTTCTAAGGGCTTGTCATATCTCATGTACTATTATAAATATTTGCACATGGTATCTCATCTCAGTTAATTCCCAGAAAAATACACAGGGTTTGTCAGTGTATTCTTTGATGCTCACGGGTTTATAAAAAGGACTAGGAGGGCTTGTAAGACTCATTTGGATCTGACAGGTGTCGGAAATATTTAGACCAATTTCCCATAACTACCCTAGTACAGCAGAGCCCATTTGCCATCTCAAGTTTATCAGAGGTTGACTAGTATGATGTTAGTTAACAATATTCCTAACCTGTCTGTGGGAAGTTCTCTCCTCCCTCTCCCCACCTCACGCCCCACTCACACTCCACTGCCCACAATACACATACTCCTTAGGCTTCTCACCGCTGGCTTCCCCTTAGAGTCCTGGGACTGTAAAAAGAATTCAAACACTATAAGGGCCTGTACTAATGTACCATTATTTCTATAACACAACAGCCCTTTGACAGTAAAAAATTTAACATGTGTAGTTCCCTGTATTTTTTGTGAAACCCGATGAACTAAGTTTCCCAAAATGATGTCCAAAATGACATTAAATGTCTTTTGGCTGTGACATGTGTGAATCACACATATCACTAGAGTGGTATTGTAGAAAACTGAGTGTTTTCATGAGAAAAACTATCTCATAGCTTGGTTCTGTCTTTATTCTGTATCCAAAGGTATAATAAATTACCTTCATTACTGTCACTGTCATCCTCATTATTATCAATTATGTCATTTATGCATGCGTGTATGTCATGCATCATGTTAAGGGCTTATATGTGCAAGGGTTACATTAAATAAGCATGATGTCCTAATATGGTCAAGCTATAATATATATTTTTTTTTTACCTCAACCCATCACTTTAAAATGTATTGTGTTAAGGTATTTGTACCATGTACTGATTTAGAGTAAATGTTTGGGTTCACTTTTAAGATAATTATATAATAATTTTATACTATGAAATATAGCATTCATTAAAATTACAAACTGCCAATCTGAGTTACTAATCAAAGCTCAAAATTGAGGCTCCACTCTGCTTTGGTCAGTCACTGGCAGTGGGGGAAACGGCAAGTTCAGCTACTGCCTTTTCCTGCAGTTATCTTTCTACAGCTTTTTGACACGGCACATCAACTGATGCTGGGGCTCTGGATCTGGCAGATCTCTTGAATTCCTCCTCTCCTAGTGCATTCTTGGGTTCATCCAAGGCTTTTCTGTTGGACCTTCCAACCTTAATCCCTGTGTAGGGGGATGTTTCTGCTCCCTCTTCACAGACTCTTACCACATGGGGCTGCCCTGTGTCTGGGCAGCCCTGCCTGTCTTGCTGTCATGCACATGGGGCCCACCGTGGCCCATGAGGAGATTCCATGGATCCTTTGTCCCCCCAACCTTGGAAGTGCACCCCATTCCCAATGCTCTCATTTCCATCCCATTCCATCTCAAGCTCTTTAAAGTTTTCTCAGCATGTCAGGTGCCAGTTCTGCATCCCCCAACAGTCGGAAACACAAAGCAAGTGTTCCAGGAGACCCTTCTCTGAGACTTGCCTTGCTAGGCTTGGAGCTAGAATGTAGGAGCACAAACTCACTGCCTAGTAAGAGCTGCTTCAACAAATATTCTCAGACATCTTTCCTTCCCATTTCTGACCCATTTTATTATTATTATTTCCTTGATGTAGCTGAGGGGTTCAAGGGCCTTAGAACCAGTATTTCACCTGGTCCTTTATAAATGTTGAATCTGGGTGTCTGTCTCATTCTCACATTGTCTGATATTGACCGCGTTGGCACTTCAGTCAGAAATTCAATTTTAGTATTCAGTTTTACACATTCGGTCTCTTAATCCTCACAACAATTAGATCAATGAATTATTAGTGCCCCCATTTTACAGATGAGATAATGGAGACTTGGAAGGTTTAAGTGAGTTATTCATTCTCACATAGCACCAAGCAATAGAAACAGAATTTGAACCCAGGTCTATGGCAGTATTTAAATGCTGCCATCTGTATTTGCCAAAATATTTGAAAGAATTACTTCTGAATATCTAGAGAGAAAATCTAACATTTATTTTAATCTTGGGGTGAAATATCATAAAATAAAACACTTTCTCTTCCGTAAAAAATCTTAATCAAACTTCTACTTTTCTACTACATTGTATAACATTGAAAATTCCACTTCTGGTAGTTGCAAAGGAACTGGATATTTCTACTTTACTTTCTATATGTTCTCTTCTCCCCTATGCCTTGCATAGCATCTAGTATATTGGTTCTATCTTCTTAGCCCCTGAAGTCCTCCTCAAACAATACAACCAACAACTTTAATTGCTATGTGTCCTTTATATGTATTCTGCAGAACATTTGCATTTATAGGTATGTAGAACAAGCTCTGGCAAAGCTAGTACTTGGTTGGGTGATTGGGGGTTGGCCTATCAATCAGTCATTGGCTGGTGCAAACAGGCTACTTGCAGGCTCATTCAGCTGTCAAAGCCGGTAATTTTCTTAGCCTTTAGGAAAAGTTCCTTACACTTCCCTGACCTGGAGGAGGGATCCCTACTTTTAAGTATCTGCATTTCTCCGTAAGAATAGTTTATGTTGCAAGAACAAAGTGTTTGGAGACCTAAGTTAGGGAATTACACTATAGCAACTGGATGTGGTGACCTTATTGGTATTAATAATATTCCATCTTTGGAGCACAAAAGGAATTCTTTTTTAGGAAAAAAAATACAGAAATGTTCAGATACTTAAAGAAAAATAAGAGTGTGATTTGACTCCAGGAAGCTCATAATATTTTAAAAGCTCTTTGGCAATGTCTGTGCATTTTTTTGTGTATGCTTTATACTACTTTGTCCTTTCCAGCTACACAGAAAACCACTGCTAGTGATAACCTTTTTTTATCCTGTTTATATCTAAGTTGAGAGCCGGTGCCAATTTTTCACCTACATTAAAAAGACCTATTATAGGAAAGAGCTGTTCCTTTATATTTACCATTTATACCACTGGGTCTGCCCCACCCAAAATAAATGTTCATTTGTTTTGAAATAAGAAAAAAAAAAAAAAAACTGTCTTTCAAATAGGAAGTTATTTTGGGAAAGAAAGTCTAATTGTTCTATACACTATTTGAGAAAAATAACAGGTTTGCATAAGTTCTGCTACTTGTTCCCTATTTATAAGTCTCTTTTAATTTCCAGAACAATCATTTCTAAACTCCTCTATCTATTCTACTACTGTCATTGGGAAGCTTTTAGTAAAAATAGGAGAGTGTGGTGCATCAGAAATAGAAGTAGCCTGGGAGTCAAACGCTTAAGTACTGGCATTACTATTCTTGTATTGCTTGTATTACCCTGGGCAGGTAACTAAACTTTTCAGAAGGGTAGTTTGTTCATCTGTCAGGTAGGGATAATAATGACCTTCCTACCTATTGTGAATGGTTGCAACAAGGATCAAATGGAATAAGAGATGTGAAAGTGTTATGAGAAAGGGGCCCTGATCTGGAACCCAAGAGAGGGTTCCTGAACCTTGTGCAAGAAAGAACTTGGGGCAAGTCCATAGAGTAAAGTGAAGGCAAGTTTATTACAGAAGTAAAGAAATAAAGAAATGCCTGCTTTAAAGGCAGAGCAGCGTCATGGACTGCTGAACTGAGTATACTTATAGTTATTTCTTGATTATATGCTAAACAAGGGGTGGGCTATTCATGAGTTTTCCAGAAAATGGGTGGGCAATTCCTAGAACTGAGGGTTCCTCCCCTTTTTAAACCATATAGGGTAACTTTCTGACCCTGACATTGCCATGGCATTTGTAAACTGTCATGGCGCTGGTGGGGAGTGTCTTTTAGCATGCTAATAAATTATAATTAGCATATAGTGAGCAGTGAGCATGACCAGAGGTCACTTTCATTGCCTTCTTGGTTTTGGTGGCCAGATTCTTTTTTTTATTTTTTATTTTTTTTAACTTATTTATTTTATTTATTTATTTTGAGACGGAGTCTCGCCCTGTCACCCAGGCTGGAGTGCAGTGGCACAATCTCGCCTCACTGCAACTTCTACCTCCTGGGTTGAAGCGATTCTCTTGCCTCAGCTTCCCAAGTAGCTGGGACTACAGGTGCATTGCCATCATGCACAGCTAATTTTTGTATTTTTAATAGAGATGGGGTTTTACCATGTTAGCCAGGATGGTCTCGATCTCCTGACCTCATGGTCTGCCCCGCCTCGGTCTCCCAAAGCGCTAGGATTACAGGACTGAGCCACTGCACCAGTTAGCCAGATTCTTTATCGCATCCTGTTTTATCAGCAAGGTCTTTGTGACCTGTATCTTGTGTGGATCTCCTATCTCATATGTTACTAAGAACACATAACCTTTTGGGAATGCAGCTCAGCCCAATAGGTCTCAGCCTTATTTTACACAGCCCCTATTCAAGATGGAGTCACTCTGGTTCAAAAACTTCTGAAAAAAAGCACCTTTCAAACTGCACTGTTTATGCATGTGTAAGGTATAGCAGTTTATGTGCAGTTGAAAACCCTGCAAATCCATATTCAGTCCCAGAAAGCATTACACAGTGAATAAAAAAAATGAAGCCTGTAATGGTGACAGAATTGTCTGCTGTAAGGAATGTCACAGGTATTTAAACTGGCTGTCATTTGGATGAGGCAAAAGGAAAAAAACTGAAATTATTTGTACCCACTTTTTACCTAAAGGTAAATTTAAATATTTAAAGCCATTAGACGAAGTTAGCTTGGCTTGGATTTATATCCCTGAACTCGCACCCCATCTGCCACAGTATTACTGGCATGGAGTGGGTTTAAAAGAAGATGGATTACTACACACACTCCCATAGCAATTTCACTTTATTATTTCCCATTTAGCATGCCTACCAGGTTTCCTCACAGTCTGTGGCCAAACATACAAACAAAATGTCTTCCTGTTGTAAGCTGCAGAATCATACTTAAAAAAAAAAAAACTTTTTGGGGGCAGTTTTGTTTCATAATTTAAAAAAGAAACAAAAGTTCATCACGCCTGTAATCCCAGCACTTTGGGAGGCTGAGCTGGGCAGATCACGAGGTCAAGAGATCAAGACCATCCTGGCTAACACGGTGAAACCCTGTCTCTACCGAAAACACAAAAAATTAGCTAGGCGTGGTGGTGGGCGCCTGTACTCGGGAGACTGAGGCAGAAGAATGGTGTGAACCTGAGAGGCGGAGCTTGCAGTGAGCAGAGATTGTACCACTGCATTCCATCCTGGGCAACAGTGCAAGACTCCGTCTTAAAAAAAAAAAAAAATTCAAAATATCGAAAGAATTATCTGTTCTGTTCATATGGATAATAACAATATTAACTCCCCAACACTCACTACAGGAAAACTTTAAGGTCTAAACTCTTACCTTATTGGGATTGCTGTTCCCCAACTTGTCCCACATAAGTGCTGGTTTGTATTAGATTGGGCCCTGGATACATACAAGTGTCTGATTTATCTCTTTGTGGGGGACAATTGAAAAGTAACTGCTATATCTAAAAATCAGATGTTGATTTTTGGTAAAAACATTTTGATAAAATTTAATTTAAAAAGTTTTGAACAGAAGAATTCTACTTATGTATCAGAATTTGAATACCTAATATTTGTTATTATGGAAGCAAATTGACTTTCTCTTTATGTGATTACTCTGTTATTATGCAGATGAGTCTCTTATTGCACAAGTTGTCCCAGGAATTTGTTAACTTGCTTGGATTTTTGCTACCATTTATTACCATTACTTTTCTCAACTAGCCACAACTCTCCAAAATTTCCTGTATGCTGTTGTTGTGGAGCTGTATATATTGGCCACTTGCCACTTTAAGTGTACAGAGTGCATGTCAGTCTGGATTAACTGACAATTAACAACGTTTCAGAAGACCTGGATTTGCAATAAGACCCTACCCTTTTCTGGTACTGTAGCCCTAAGCTGTAGTTTCTTCATCTGTGGCATGTATCCCTGATAACCTTTACTCTTCTTGTAGCTCAACAGGCAACAACCAGGTAGAACAATATATGTACAAATGCTTGGTCAAGTTTAGGATACTTCACTAATGTCAGTTATTATTATAATGATAAAGTCAGAGCTGTTTTTTTTTCTGGTTTTCACCATGGTAATGCCTGACACTGATTACCAAAGATTCAAGGCAATAAGGAGGACCTCTCTCACTCAGACAGCACTCTGTACATTTCAATTCATTTGTCTCGGTGACTTTTGTGGAACTCAAAGTCATTTTAGCTACAGCAATATACTGCTAGATGTGTAAGCCTGCTGTAGGATCAAGAACACCTGTGGCTGGCAAGGAGCCAAGAAATAGAAGCTTCAACTAGAAGGACTGTAACCCTAGGTGTCCTTGAGTGGTGGCCCAAAGGCTAGATGTAGTGAAACATCTGCAAACCCAAAGGAAGTACAGATGGGGATGAACAAACTCACTAGAGCAGAGCACTAGGGGTCCACACAGTTAACTTCTCTGTGTTCTACGACGCAGAGAGCAAATAAATGTATGCCTTTCTTTGTGATAATAACAGAGGAGATGAGTCTGGAGAGACAGTGTGAAGTATTCACGGTGTCCATATGCCTATGGAGGATGCACGAATCAGGTCGTATTTGTATAGGGAGCAGCACAGAGCCAGAATGAAACAGAAGGCCAGGATAGGCTCAAATTTAATTTCGCCCAAAGGTTTTTATACTTGTTTTAATTGGAAAAGATGATTCATGCATGGGTTCTCATTACTACACACATTAATACTCCAAACTGTTTCTATACCTCTATCTTCACCTGTGTCTCCTTCTACAAATAAATTCAGTGTTTGTCAGTTAAAACTGGTCATGAATTACTCTATCAAGTTACTCTATCAGAAAGGGAAAAATATGCCACTGAATTCCCTAAATTTTTGTAATGACCTGAATGGCCTCACCTTTGTGTTTAAGAAAGGTCAGGCCGGGCATGGTGGCTCATGCCTATAATCCCAGGACTTTGGGAGGCCAAGGCGGGTGGATATCTGAGGTCAGGAGTTTGAGACCAGCCTGGCCAACATGGTGAAACCCAATCTCTACTAAAAATACTAAAGTTAGCCGGGTGTGATGACATGGACTTGTAATGCCAGCTACTCTGGAGGCTGAGGCAGGAGAATTGCTTGAACCTGGGAGGCAGAGGTTGCAATCAGCCAAGATTGTGCCACTGCACTCCAGCATGGGCAACAGAGCAAGACTCCATCTCAAAAAAGAAAAAAAAAAAAAAAACAGAAAGAAATGGATCTGTAGATGAAAGATTTTCCACAATTACATTAATTCATTATTGCTCAGGTGAAAGGAGCCAGGGACAAATATGAGTGCTGCCCTAAAACCTTCCCTATGTCCTTATTGTTTCAATGATTATTTTTTGAATGTGAACTACTAATTCATCCATTCATTCAGTGAGTCAACAAATAATTATCAAATGCTTACTAAGTGAAAATGAGAATATAAAAGTGTTTAGGATTATTCCTTCAAGTAATTTATAAACTAATAGATACATAAGGCTTCCACATACAAAGAACTGTAAAAGATAAAATCATTTTCAGAAAAGGAGTTCAATTTTTTTATGAGGATTCCAAGATATTTATCTGTGGCTAAGGAAACAGGTACACATTTCCAAGGTGGACTTTGAGTTGAGTCCCCCAAGTTCAGTAGGATTTTGAAGAACAACATCAGAAGAGGAAAGGCATTCATGCTGGAAATATTGTATACCATAAACTACGATGGAGCAGCGGGAAAAGGCAGGGTTGGAGAAAGGCTGCCAACGTAGTTTGACTAAAGATCGGAGTGTGGGGAGAAGATAGATATTATTTCAATCTTCTAGCTGGCAAAAGTGACTTTGGAAAGATAGTTCAAAGTTTAGCAAAAGTTTTGAAGAGAAGTAATTCAGAATCCTGATCACTGCTGAGCCTTAGACTTAATTTAGATGATACAGAAAGATATTGAAGATATCCGAACACGGTGGAGTGACTGAGACAGTGTTGATGAGGAGGCTGAATGGAGACAGTGACACCAGGTAACAGGTTAGTGTCTAAAAGGTGTGTACAAGGAGAAAAGTAGATAAAAACTGGAAATGGGAATGAAATCGAAATGACAAATGTCAGAAGTATTGGCAAAGTTGAGTCATTCATCCCTTGGTAGTAGTTTGATTCTAAGGTGTGATATATAAAATAAAGTTCAAAATGATTTTTCATGTCCAATCTGGAGAGCAGGTAGACTAGAAATGTGGCTGCTACACAACATGAAAGTCTAGAAAAAGTAATTTTATAGCAGGGGAGATGATGAAGGTTTGATTTTAGGCTGGACCTAGAAATTTAGGACAAGTCTACAGATAATAATTTATGGTTATTTCCTACAGAAGTAAAAATAGATTGTTGTAAGACTAAACCTTTTATGTACCAAGGGAGACTAAGCTGTATAGAAGTTAAAAGACGATCAATAAATCAAACTGGTGACCACTGAGCATCTCTTCAGCAAAGAGTTTCTAAAATTAATCTTTTAAAAAAAAATTTATTAAAGACACAGATCTTGTGTCTCAGAGCAAAACATCTACTTGAATTTCCACTTTGATTTCCATTTTGAATATTTTATAAGCCTTGAACTTAGAAATGATCTTGTATAGTTTTCATTGTTCATTTCTGTGTGGTTTGTTATAAAAGTTTCTATTTGTCTACTTGTAAGCTCAAGTAGGTTAGAGCAGTATTAACTTCCCATGCTTTTTCTTTTAGTAGTTTAATATTATTTATTTAAGCAGTCACACTTAGGCTTTCTACTAAGAAATCAAACTAATGTTTGTTTCTCAGATATTATAGGTCATTTTCTTTTATCTAACAGCGAGCACCTGTTTTAGAGGTTTGGATTTGTCTCCTAAAGACAAGCTCTCTCAGTGTATCTAGATAAGGTCTGACCTTCAGATATTCCTTTATGTGTGTGGAATACAATATTAAAATTAAAGATAATGATACAAATTTGGGGACAGAGGTCGATTGTTCCCCTAAAGGCACCCTTCCCGTAGAATGTTCTCAGAAACTACCCTAGCTTGATTGCATTACTTTTACCATCCAATCACAATAAGAATTGGGAGAAAGCGTTGCACCCAAATTTTCTCTCCAAGGTCCAGTCTTCTTAAAACGAAGTGTCTAGAATTGTCCTTTTTCTAGTCCAGCTATAGGAAAGTAAGCTAATGTGTGTGGCTTCACTTTTTCTTTTTCCCCAAATGCTAGTTATAAAAGTTTGTGAGAGCTTCCTTAATATTTCTTAGAGTTTTAGCTATTCAGATCTATAAGGCAATTGTCCTTTTTCTGTATGCTTTTTTAAAAAATTAAAATGAAAGTGAGATATTTAAGAGGTTCAAAAAAGTACATGTGAATAAACAGGAAAGCTGAGTCAAAGAACTAATTATACCTTGACACTTGCATTCTGCTGCTATAAGGCAGAGCTTGGTCTTTACTCTAATTGCCTTATGCTTCCTGTTTTAAGCGAAGAGAAAATCTCTGCCACTTCATTTGTCTGCTTTTGGTTGGTGGCTCCCAAGGAAGGCCTCCAAGCTCCAACCTCTGTTCCCTAAGCCCCAGGTTAGTATCGCTTGATTCCTCTAGGATGTTCCTACTCAAATTCCATATATGCAATGTTAAATGCAATTTTTTTTCTCCTCTGGATTATTACTGCTTCAAATTCCCTAGTTTCCTAGCCTGCTTTGCTTTGATCCTTGGACTTCTCATTGTCTTTATTTATTTTTTTCAGCCAGCAGTCATAAGTTCTATAGTGGCCTTTCTTTTGGCTTTACTTATGCAGTATTATTTACATAACTGAATAAATAACTTAAAACTCCTTTCTTCCAGTCAAGCCTTTTATTCTCTTTCCCAAATGCCATATAAATTTTATCTCCATGGTACATTTGTGCTGTTCCCTGTGTCTGGCATCCACATTTTTATCATTACAGTAGTAATGTCTCCCATACTTTCTTCTTGTCTCAACTTTTCTATGCTGCCCCACCTTGCAACCAAAGTCCACAAAAACCTGTTATTTCTCTGATTTTCTAAGGCATGTTTAGTCTGTACCTGACCACCTGGCCCTTGGACTTCATAGAGTTTTTTTTTTTTTTTTTTTTTTTTGTCCTCTTAATTGCTTTGTGTCAAATTACAAGATATTTGTCAAGCAACTTTCCATATTACCAGATTCAGTGCCACCAAATTTCGAATTAACTCAAAGGAGCTCTGTGAGCTGCTTTTAGAATAGTGTAAGGCACACTTCCAGCACACAAATGACTATCAACTAAATCCAATCGAAAAAAAATAGTATGGAAAATTTATAAAATTGACATCTTGTCACTCCAATTGTACTAGAAACAGGAAACAAACTATACTTCTCCTTCTTCTGCATTTCTCAGTGCAATAAGCATAAATTGAGGTACATCATAGATGTGTAGCCTTACAGATATACTGACATAGCCATACCAGTATCAATCATGGGCTAAGTCCGTGCTGTATACTAGATGCTTCATGTACATATTTTGTAATCCTACGGCCTTGCAAGGTAGGCATTATCAACCCCATTTCATAGATAAAGAATGTGACTCTCAAAGAAGTTATGTAACTTAACTTGCCTACATTGAGAGAGCCAGTAGGTGGCAGAGCCATGGTTTGTAGACAGAGGAAACCAAAATGCCTGTGCAGTGTTCCCTAGTCAATACTGCTCAACTACTGGGGAATGGATAGTCATGATATCACCCTATTCACAGATAACACTCTTGAGAGGAACATAGTGCCTGTGTATATACAGTACTAAAAATAAGTGTATTATTGAGATTATTTTTAGAAAATCACCCCCTCAACATTTGAGTTTTTGGTATTACACATGTTCTCTACATCTTTTGCTGAAAGTGTCCCAATTCAACCTTTGCCTTATCAATTGCCTACATGGTCCTTAAACATATGAATTAAAAATCAACCACTCATTTTGAAGAAGAGGTAACAGGCTAGATTCATATCTACAGGAAACTTGGCTTTTAATGGTTGCCCATCCAGGCTCTTGTTCATAAACAGGGCCATTAAGTATATTGTCTTTCACATGCATAGGGATTCACCTGCAGGACCCATTAGTGCTAATGGGTCATTTTTTTTTTTTTTTTTTTTTTTTCACCCATCACTTCAAGGATCAAAAAGAGAACCTACATCTTTGATAAAGTGATAATGGTACACAGGGCTCAGACCACTAAAGTAGTTTCTTTGTTCACTTCATGTGGCAACCCACCAAGGGACTTTAGACCACTATTTGCTATATCAAAGAGTTTATAAACAGTACTAAGCGGTGGTGCTAAGTACAGCTTCAGTAATGAAAATAAGAATGAGTCCCCTACTTATAAAGCCAACCTCATCTACCTTGGTGTGTTTGAAGCTTGTATCCCACAGTGCTTGAATTGATATTTTCTGCTCTTTAGTAACTCAAGGGAAAGATTACTAGTTCTCTTCAATAAGCTTTACAATGTTGTCAGGCAAATAAGTTTGCTAATAGAAAAACATAGGAATTGTGGTAGCAAGTGGGAAAAGGAAGTAAGTTAGTGCATTTTAGAATTAGCACTTTCCTCATGTGTTGCCTTACTGTTCCTCTTTTTTTTATTCTTTTTCTACTGTGGCCTCAATCCATAAGGTGGCTGACAATATTCATTGAGGGCCAGCCGTGCTTAGAGCCCAGTACTAGGCACTGTGGGAAACACAGTCTCTTTCCTTCAGGAGTTTACAATCAGACAGAGAAAGATTGATTAATAAATATATAGTGTTCCATACATAATTTTTATTACTGAGTTCTACATCTGAAAAGCCTAAAGCTGTGCCAAGAACTCTTCATTCAATTCCCCACTCTACTACATTCATTAGGCCTGGAGGAGAGCAGAAATTTCCTAACAAATTTTGTTCAACAAATGAAAGGAGTAGGTAGTATTTCCTTTCATTGCTATTCATCATGTCAAATTATAAATCTCAGCCCACAGTCTCTGATGTACAAGAAATGTAACTTTTCTATTTTCTATAACTCACCTTGGTTTCTATTTTGAGCTTTGATTCTTTGAGTTAGTGAAGGTACAATCTCAGGCAATCTTAGTTCGTTTCTTTTTCTGGTGTCATATCTAAATAACTCAGTAGGGGGAGTTCCACCGTACTCTGTTTTTTGTTGGGGCGGGGGTTGGGTAAAGAGAGGTGGCATGGAAGCTTGTTTCAAATACTCTAGAGTCACAACTCAGGTGCTCATTGAGCTGCTACCCAGCGTCTTCATTCTTGTGTGCATGACCCAACCTCTTTAGGTTGTTTTACTTTTTTTTTTTTTTTTCTTTTTTCTTTCTTTCTTTTGTTTTGCTATTTCTGTGCCAGTCTGGAAATTGTTCTATATCTCCCATGGCACAGAGGAGTACGGAACGTTCTGTGAGACTGTCTAAGCTCTCAGGTTATCTAAGTCCACCATGTAGCCATTTCTTTTCAGAGATCTCACTGCTCCCTCTTAGTTCTCCTGAGGATGCACAGAGGTTTGCATTACTCTTTGAAACTTACCAGAGGTTTTGAGATTCACCAGAGCTCAGTCCTTAAATTAGAAATCAGCACCCTCTTTGGCATTTGCCAATGGCTATGCTTGCACAAGTAGGTTCTTCCAACTTCATCTCCTGCTTGCCTGAATGAGGAGTAGGAAAACTTTACTTTTCTTACGCAAACTCCAATGTATTCTCTTCCATTCCTCGAAGAGTCTAGGTTTTTTAGACTTAAATACAGAAAGATAATATCTTTGATTTCTGATTCATATCCTTTCTCTGAGGCAACTAAAACACAATGGCTTGAAATTTAAGTGAGAGCAAAAACAAAGGACAGCATGGAAATATGGAAGGAAAATCAAATAATACTTCAAAAATAGTATCCCCTCTCTGACCAAAACCATGCTGTCTTTTAATATTAAGGATGATGGTTAATAGTCAGTAGATTTTGCTTTATGTAAAAGGAGGGGAAGTAAATACATCCAGTACTTTCAGTGCAAATTATATAGTTATAAAACTTAAGTTTTAGTTAGTAGGTCAAGGACTGAAGTTCTCAGTTTTTAAACATTAAATGACTTTGAGTATGCCACATGATCCCTCTATTTCAATTTATTCATCAGTACAGTTCAAGAGTGTTATATCTGTGGTTTGATTTTACCCTACTTACAAACTAATAGGTTAGCTTATTACTGTTTAATGGGTGCCTGCAGAAGACAGGATATTTCTGGATGCGAGACCAAGGAATTTGTTACTTACAGCTCAACAAATAGTCTGTAAATAGTCTGTGTATCAATTCTCCTTGTTCCCAAGTCTCATGAAGACAACACAGAAGGACACAGGTGAACAGTAAGATTGCAGGATTTTTGTGTTATACTGGGGAAAATGTGCCAAGTGACATGAAGTTGAATAGAATGGTTAACATGAGAAAGAAAGTTCAAAAGAAAATGAAAGTTAAAGAAGTGGCTACAAAGATTATGTTACATAACTTGTAGACTGGAGCTGTAGCAGCATATTACTGAATTTTGAGCTCAGCTTCCTTATGTTCCACATTGATTAAATGTTTACTAAAGTCAGTTAATTACTTTTATTGAATATTATCCAGATATGGTGAATAATCTGAAATAGAGAAAGAAACAGAATCCAACATAGATTTAAATCTCTCTCTCTTTTTTTTTTTTTTTTTGGTAACAGTTCATAAAGTTGGGGAATCTCAAACTTAGAGACAAAAAGTTGGCAAAGCTAAGCAATGTGTTCCATTAGAAACTGCAATAAAATTAGAAAAATAAGTTAAAAACTTGTTAACGGATTTCAGAGCAGCCTAAAAATTCAAAGTAGTATAATTTTACCTAAAAACAGAAACACCTGAAGAAGGATGTAACTTTTACTTATATACAGACTATTATGTGAGTTATTGAACAAGAGAGGTGCAAGCAAGGATAGTGGGCTTCAGCCCAGTATAGAAGGTGACTTTAGATACAAGAAGAAATTTGTTGAACTTCTGATGAAATGAAAGACGCAGAGATCTTCTAAGCAGAAGGTGAATTTAATAATAATGCCTGTTGACTGTGTGTCCACTACATACTTTTGCTCTGGTGGATGCTGTATATATTTCATCTCATTTAATCATCATGAAATCCTCTGGTGAAGGTTTTTATTGTTCCTATTTTAGAAACAATGATACTAATAATTAGAGAAACTAATATGTATGTATATATATATTCAAGGATGTAGGGCTTGCAAGTAACCAGGCCTGGATTTCAACGCAGGGGTATGCGTCTCTATAGCTAGCCCACATTCCTTCCATTTGGCCACATAATATGGAATTACTTTAGTTCTCTTTAGAAATAGCTTTTAGAAATGTCTCCTAGTGCCAGTATATTATTCAAACACCTCTATTGTTTAACACTTCGGGGGAAACAGCTGGTCATAAATTTACATTTTTATTAACTTAATGAAAAACCTCCCTGTTTTTTCTCCATCCTACTGTGTGTTTAAAGTCAATGACATGGTACTTTTGTAACAAAGACTTTGATCTTCTTGCAGGTGACTTATATATAGGAGGAGTAGCTAAAGAAACATACAAATCCTTACCAAAACTTGTACATGCCAAAGAAGGCTTTCAAGGCTGCCTGGCATCAGTTGATTTAAATGGACGGCTTCCGGACCTCATCTCAGATGCTCTTTTCTGCAATGGACAGATCGAGAGAGGATGTGAAGGTATTAGATTTTTGTCATCTAAATAATTCTAATTCCACCTGTTTAACTGAGAATGAATCTCACTGTCCAGTAAAGTTCTCATAACTGGTCAAATACCCAATTTGGGCTTAGACATCCTTATTCATGTTTTCAATTTTTTATCTCATAAACCTTAAATTTTCTGTACGGTTTGCAAGCCTACATTAATGCCCACTGTAAAATGGGAGCTATACCTATGGATCTTGTTTTTTTTTTTTTTTTTTTTTTTTTTTTTTTTTTTTTTTTTTTTTTTGCTTTTTTGAGTTATGTAGTGCATTTGATTAGTTTGTTAATCAGTTCTACGATCCTTGCTTTATAGCATTAAACAAATACTACTCCAGCAAGTATTAATCAACTTGTGCCCATTTTTAAAATCTACATTCTTTTTTGTTTTAATTTTAAGTCCAGGGGGTATATGTGCAGGTTTGTTATGTAGGTAAACTTGTGTCATGGGGGTTTGTTGTACAGATGATTTTGCCATTTAAGTATTAAGCCTGGTACCCATGAGTTATTTTTCCTGATCCTCTCCATCCTGTCACTCTCCACCCTCCAGTAGGCCCCAGTATCTGTTGATCCCCTCTATGTGTTCATGTGTTCTCATCATTTAGCTCTCACTTATAGGTGAGAACAGGCAGTATTTGGTTTTCTGTTCCTGCATTAGTTTGCTAACGATAATGAGAAGTCACTATGTCAGAAAGACATCTGCAAACAGATATCTATCACTGCACAATGCACAATTACAGATATATGGAATCTACCTAAGTGCCCATAAGCCAATGAGTGGATAAAGAAAATGTGGTATGTATATACCATGGAATACTACTCAGCTATAAAAAGAACAAAATAATGTCTTTTGTAGCAACTTGGATGGAACTGGAGGCCAATATTCTAAGTGAAGTGGCTCAGGAATAGAAAACCAAATGCTTCATGTTACTCACTTGCGAGTGGGAGCTGCACTATGGGTACACAAAAGCATACAGCATGGTATAAGGGACATTGGAGACTCAGAAGCTGGAATGGTGGGAAGGGGATTGAATGATGAAAAACTACCTATTGGGTACAATGTACGAGACTTGAGTGACAGGTTCACTGAAGTGTTAGACTTCACGACTATACAGTTCATCCATGTAACTGAAAACCACTTGTACATCTAAAGCTACTGAAATTAATAAATATTTTAAAATAAAAATAAATAAAATCTATATCCAATAGCAAATAATAAGAGAATACAGTTCAGATACCCCATTCTCAAATAACTATTCAATTGGTGTGTACCTGGCAGAAACAGTGTATCCTGTATATTTTCAGTTTATTTTAGCAAAAACAGGTTTCTTGTATTACCCCAGGCTAATATTCATACATCAGAAATGCACCAAAGTGTCTTCTTTTCTTCTGTGCTCTCTATCAGACCAAGATCTGTAGGAGTACTTTTTGATTGCTACTTTCATTTTAGATAATTTTCACTTCAACACCTCAGATTATTTGAGCAAATTCTTCCTCCATAAATGTAATTTAATCACATTATCATGAATTTTGTGGCTCTGGATGTGTTGCTGCTTATTCTGTAATACTGAACACAGTTTGGGCCATTTTGAAAATTTTAGATTTATGAGGAGATTTTATATCAGAGAAGAAGAAAGAAATTTGAATTCCTGTCCCCCAGCTGATTACGAATCATTTATTCTCAGCCAAAATAATGCCATTATATTTAGCAATTACTAAAGCACATGGAAATTTTATATTTGAAAATACGTTTGTTTCCTCTGTGCCGCATATGTTTCCATGAAATGTTAGGTGAAATTCAGACTGTATTTCAGTAATACCAGAGGATAAGGTTATTAATGGAACGTGTTGTTGAGTTCATTTTTAATGTTATTAGTATATTTCTTTATTTGATATTTTGGCATAATGCATCTGTAAAACATAAGGAAGCTATGTTTTTTTCCTTTCAGTTAATTTTAATTAAGAGAAACAAAATTGTTAAGGAGATCAATTCCCTTTACTGGATGAACACAGGAATGTGGGACAACATAATTCTTGGAGGTGGTCTCATTCGTGAGAATGTGTACAATTTATTTTGTTTTATTTTTTAAAGAAAGGTATTACAATCCCTTATGGAAAATATTTGTTAAAAATAGGCCTTTCTACAAGTTGCTTGGTAAGTGACTTCTCACCTACAAGAAATGGTGAGAGCAGACAGATATACCCAATGAGATAGAAAACAAGAGGCAAACACACAGGACCCCACCACTGGTATATAATGTGAGTGAGTGGGCGGAAGCAAGTAGAGTAATACGAGCAAGATCTACTAACAAAGGGCATTTGCAGTAATGATGTTTGGTGTTGTTTACTCATATAGTCTAGTAAGAAATTTGGTTAAGATGATTAATTACACATTAAACTCTTATTTGAACATCTGAACTCAGTCACTAATGGCATTGGTTCTTTATCTAGAATGCTTTATGTATCTGAGCTTTTATAATTTTTATCCCCTGACACCCCATTTTTTCTTTACTCTTAGATTATTACTTTCTGTCCTGATTCTTTCATTCCAACATCAAGGTGAACAACTTTTAATTTACTATTATTTCTGACCTGTATAGTTTCTAGGAATAATCTTAGATTTAACTGTTATAGGTACAGTTGATTATATTCACACATTTTTTAAGATTAGTGATTTAACTGTAGATACCTAATAAATTCTCTTTCTAAAGATTGTTATCTCATGGAATTTGAGTCTAAACCACATTGGAATCACTTAACTTCCATATCCATATTGATGGGACTACTTAGTATATGTTTGGTATAACCTAATAATATCTTGTGAGGATTTTCCATTGTTCCTACCCAATACACCCACACATCTCTAAGCCTCTTGCATACAAAAAGTTTTTGATCTTCCCTTAATAATCATTTGTTGCCTTTTATTTCTAACTTATTTCAATGAATAATAATTCATTTTATTTATAAAATACACCTCAGCTAGAGTACGGATTTTAACTTGTCAAAGTCTATTTAGATTATTGTTTCCTGAATGTTAGCCTATATCAGAATCACTTACAGAATCATTAAAACCCAAATCACTAGATTACAACCCCCTGGGTTTCTAATTCAGTAGATCTGAGGCCAAGCCCTAGAATTTCCATTTCTAATAAATTCCCAAGTGATGCTGATGCGGTTATACTGGAGACTATACTTTGGATGCTTTCTTTCTGTGTATGTAACAGAAAATGGATACTGGTAATCAACCAATAAGCAGGCCCACTAAAGTCAAGATAACATCTCTACATAAAATCAGTGAAATTTTAACAGATGCTCTTTTTATACAACTGTGACATTCAGCTCTAGGCTCCATTATATCTATAGGAATAATTTTCTGTTTAATTATGACAGCTATCATTGATTAAACACTGGGGGGAATATGTTTACCTATACTATCTCATTTAATCATCAAATCTCTATAAATTAGGTATCATTGCCTTTTTTTGAATGAGTAGATTGAGCCTCAGAAAAGTAAGGTAACATTCCTAAGTTCACACACCTAATAAGTGGATGATACAAGTTTCAAACCCGAGTTTACCTTACTTGAAAGCAGAGACACCTAACCTCTTTTGTCTATTATTCTTTGGTTTCTGGAAATTGTAGTTTTACTTTCATTTTTATTTCCCTTTTAGACATATTATTAATTTAAATAATTTAATACAAATGTCCCTGTTGCTTTTTCCCAATTTTATTCAGTGATAAAATAAAAAGAGTATTACATAACTAAAAAGAAAAATAAATTTAAGACTCTGTTTTGTGTAATGCCTATTAATGTTTAAATATTGTTCTGGAAGGTGAGTACTTTGAAAAATGTGTCTTGTCAGGCACACGCATGCATTGTCTTGTAATTCCTGAATATAAAAAGACTATTGTGATAATGAAAATAAAATAAAGCACGTCTGTATGCTTACATAAAAGCTTGGCAGGTACTCTGAGTTGCTGCTCTACAATATGGGCAGATTATTTTTCTAAGATTGTAGTTTTACTATTTTTAGAGTTTAACAGTTTAGCGTTGTTTCTCAATTGTATTTCTGATATTTTTGAAAAAACAAAAACCAAAATCTGGATCTTCATTAGTTCTTGCTTCTGATCTTTTCTTCTGCTGTGCAGGTCAGAGACCAAACAGCTATTGGATAAAATGGCATCTCCCCAAACTGGGCTTGTGTTACTCCCTGTTTATTTGCTTAACACTGGAAGAACTATGCTAAGGAATATTGCTTTGAGATTTTTTTTTAAATATGCTAACTATTTTTTATCTCTAATGCCATAGGATAAAGATCAGTAGACCACTTACCTCTCACAGTTTGGAACAAAAATTAATACTGAGCAATTAAGTGGTTCTTATTTCTTTGCTACAAAGAACTAAGTTGAGTTTAGTGGTTCTTAGTTCTTTCTTACAAAGAACTTTGTTACAAAGAACTGGCCGGGCGCGGTAGCTCACGCTGTAATCCCAGCATTTTGGGAGGCGGAGGCGGGTGGATCACGAGGTCAGGAGATCGAGACCATCCTGGCTAACACGGTGAAACCCCTTCTCTACTAAAAAATACAAAAAAAAAAAAAATTAGCTGGGCGTGGTGGCGGGCGCTTGTAGTCCCAGCTACGCAGGAGGCTGAGGCAGGAGAATGGCGTGAACCTGGGAGGCGGAGCTTGCAGTGAGCCGAGGCCACTGCACTCCAGCCTGGGCTACAGAGCAAGACTGCGTAGCAAAAAAAAAAAAAAAAAAAACTAAATTGAAAAAAAACTTGTTACATCTCTTCAGGTTTCCTGGACTTGGGAGGTCTTATTATTATTACGACTTATATAAAATACTATTTTTGTTTTTATTATTGTTATACCTATTTCTGTTATTATTATTATAGAATTAAGATATACAGTATTATAGTTTCTGAATTTGTGAATTCTCATATGCTAGGCTAAATTCAATAACATTCAGTAAAGAATGCCTTTACTGAAAAATTTGTAATAGAAATGTGATGATAAGGTGCATGTACATGTTTAGAAGCCATTTTCAAAATCATCTGTTTATATAAAGTAAAATTACAGAAAATTCTCATTTATTCACTAAAGGAGGCACCTCAGAGGCTGTCTCTTTTATATTAATAGCATCTAATTAGCTGATGTCTGTTTTTCTATCTTTATAAAATCTGTATGTTTATTTACTAGAAAATATATTTAGTTTATACTCTAAAGCTATTTAGGTAGACTGTATTCCCTTTTCACCCTTCTCTAAGATAGTTCCTATTGGTGAGGTTTTACTGTTAACAGTTATTAACAGGGAAGTTTATAAGAGTTGAAGACAATTGTGAAAGTGTAGAAAATACAGACGTAACTCTGGAATTCATAAGTGGCATATACCCAATCTGGTAAGTTCAAGGATAAACGCTGCATATGGAAATTTTATTAGGAAAATTCCTTTATGAGGGATTATATTGCAGTTTGTTTCTTCCATCCTTCCTACTTCTTTCATCCACTCTAAATGATATACAGTATCATTTATGCAGTATTTGGTTGGTGTCACTCTAAAGTCCAGCTGTTGTCAGTGAATGGCTGGCATTACAGTTTGAAGCCTTAATTGCAACAGCAAGATAAAAGATCTAGAGGGAAAAACATAGAAAGGGATAATTGCTCTGCTAATGATCATAGTCTACACTGTATCTGCACATGATGAATGGTGCTGCATGTTCCAAATAAGCAAAACGTCACTTTGGTAATGCATTCATATCTATCCAAGAGAGGAAACATACAAAGGCCCTTTTAATTTTCCTTCATTACATGTCATTGGCTCAATTAACCATTATATATGTATACATATGTACAATTAAATTCTAATAAATTACCGCTTTCTCATTTTTGGCTTCTCTTAAGATTTATGGCTGTTAGTATTAATTTCTTTGCTCTACATAGCATTTTTCTCCCCCTTTACAGCAGCATGCCTTTTGAATCTGAACGTTCTTCTGTGTTTGCCCCATTTCAGTATTGCTTACTAACATTTAATATATTTTGCTTTTTTTTAATTTTGCTGACAAAGTTGCATTGATGAAAGCTGACTTGCAAGGTAGATAGCCCTGTGTGTATAAAACAAGACTGAAACCCCATAATACACAGTGGAAACCCTAAAATAACATATTTTACATTTTTGCAGTAGCTGTTATTTGGGTTTGGATTTTTCATTTTTTTCCTTTCTTGAACATTGTGCAAGAAGCCTTTGTAGTATAGTTTGTATAAAGGCTTTCAGTCTTGAATATGTTTGTATAGTGATTGCCTTTAGTGCTTTGATCATGCTTTTTTCAGTTCTTTGTTTTTCAGTGTTCTAGTTATGATTCTTTAGAAATAGACTAGCATTCTTTTTACTTGTATGTTAAATGGGGGCATGCCATTTATATGGAGTTTTTAATTTTATGTTTTATTGCATGAAATTGTTAAAGCATGTGAATTGATACTTGCCAACATACCTATTCAAAACACCCAGCAATCATAACTTTATCCTTCTGAAACCTCTAGGGCATTTTTGCATAACTCTCTTCAGTTATTTTGCCAATCTTATCTCAATTTCATGAAGTTATAATCTCCATTTCTCATTATGTCTCTATTCATTGGTCAGAATGTTAAGGAGATCCATTCATTTTCTAAAATCCAAATGGTAATAAAGAATTATTGAAGTTGGAATGAGATTACCTGCTACGATAATCATACTAGAAGCTATGTGCTTGCTTTTGCTATTTGTTGGTTTAGTTTATGATTATAATGTATTTTATCCTATACTTGAAACTTAAGAAAACCTTCATATTACAGCCTCTCAGTTCCTAATTCAGGTGTGTGAACTAGAACTTTCAAAACGAGTTTGGACATATCATCTGAGGTGTTGGCAACTACTATATGTGATCTAGCTCATGTATAAAACACTTTTGGATTTTTTTTAAGAACCCAAGTTTCCTTTGGATTGTTTTGCAGGCCCCAGCACAACCTGCCAAGAGGACTCATGTTCCAATCAAGGTGTGTGCTTGCAACAATGGGATGGCTTCAGCTGTGACTGTAGTATGACTTCCTTCAGTGGACCACTCTGCAATGACCGTAAGTACCTCTCTGATTATGGACTGATACTCATCGTTGCTTCCAGTTTCCATTTGATATCTAAAGTCTAACATTGAAAGTCTTTATATTAACTCTGAGTCAGTCAAACTGTCATAACCCATAGAAGCAGTTGTTTCTACAGAAAGAACAGTTGTGAAATAATTGTTAAAGTGGCTAAATCCTGTGATGATGGTGATTCTTTGGTTTTTGGGTTTATTTATTTATTTTTTAATTACTAATGATCACCTTGTTCAAAATAATGTTTTTCATTTCCAATATATGACAACTCTCCCTTAGTTTTTGAAAGAATCTTCATATTGTTTTATATTAAATAATACTTAATTTCATATGATTAGGTCTCGAGGGCTATAATTTTAGTGAACGGTTACAGGTCTAATTTTTCTCTCTGTGTACATCTCTTTAAGCCCATTGCTGCCTTTTACTTTTTAAAAAATACGTTCAAACATTATCCTTCAGGCATTCTCCCTTGTATCTTAGCAGCTTATGGTTTTCTCCTTAAAAATCCTTTAAATGAGTATTGCAATATAAGCATGAAAATAAAACACAACATTCACATTATGTCATGGCATATCTGCTAGTGTCTAATTTATATCACAGCAGTGAGGGTTTGAAGATGGAGTTAACTGATCTATAAGATGAAGTTCTGTATCTTAATGTTCAAATAGGTCCTGATTTATAGCACATCATCAAAATGATAAAATAATTTCATACAAAACATCACATTCTGCTATATTAAGAGAATATTCCTGACAAATTCACCTGGTTGTAAAATAGAATACGTGCTATATGTTGTCAATGCTACAACATTTAAGCTAAAGCTCCAGGATAATGGAATCGAAGATGTAATGATTGAAGGTTTGGATTTTGCAGCAGAGGCTGAATTTGAATGTGGATTTAAAGAAAGAGTAGAGCTTGTTCATTTTGGCCTTTGTCTATTTGAGACTGTATTCATGTCAACAGATATGTGCATCACAATGTAGAAGATAGGATCAACCTCCAGTAATCCACTGAACTGAGTTGTTGCAGCCTAGCAGTAAAGTACCATTTACCTGCTGTCTTCAGATTTCCTTTCCAAAATATTGACTATAGGAAAAACACACAGCCAATACGGAGTAAAAACATATGTAGAAGAGGCCTTTAACAACCATGCCACTGTAGATGGAGAAATATTTGTTCTTCATTTTACTAGTTTCATCTCCCATAGAATTACATTAAACCTGAAGCAATAAACATGTATTCAAACCATCATACATTTGCGAACACTGTATTTCTGCAAGCCAAATCACACTTAAAACATAATGCCATTTTGGGTTATATAAAAAACTTTAGATAAAGTTTGAATAAATATATATACATAAAGCAACCTTACATGTGCTTTTCATAAGGATATGTACATATGTCTATAGACAATTTACTTCCTGCATTTGTTCCTGCTTCACAGAAAATGGCATAAATTTATTTTCAAGGACAATTAGAAGACTGAATATTTGTTAAGATTTTATTATTGCAAATTTTTCGTCCTGAATACGATCCTGACAGATGTATGACTACATGTGGTAGTTGAGAGGGATTTTTTTGGTGTGAAAATATTTTTCATGTTGCTAAAGAACTTTTTCTGCCAAACTATGCTTAATCTAGTTTCCATGTTTTACAAAACAGTTGCCATTTGGTTGTGGCAGACTGTGTATCCTCATATACCAGTTAAATATAAAGAATATAATTTTATGTATGTATTTGTTAGACTTTTCCTAAAGAAACATCAAGATACAACCTTAAGTATCATGCTGTCTTCGAATCATTTTTACAGAGAACTATTTTAATGCTGCTCTTGGGTGATAGTACTGGTGATGACAATGATAAGGCTATTTGTTATTTTCTTGTAAATAGGTAAATGTCATTCAATAAATGTGTCTCCTGATATGCCTCTTGCACAAATCAGCATTAAAATTACTTTAGAGAGCTCTCAGAATACATGCATTTTGATTAAATCATTACCTCTTAGTGGGTTTTCTGAAAATGTGAAATGATTTCTTGGCTTATACATTGGAATTTCAGTGGTGAGAATACATAGATACAAATCAATATTTTAAAGCAAATCTTATTTTGTATCAATTATAATTGGTAGAAGATATAGTAGCAATTGTTACTTTGAAGATGTGGAATTAATAAGCAGTAGAAATAGCAAGCAACACTTTCCTCACTTTTTTTTTTTCTTTTTTTTTTTTTTTTTTTTTGAGACGGAGTCTCGCTCTGTCGCCCAGGCTGGAGTGCAGTGGCCGGATCTCGGCTCACTGCAAGCTCCGCCCCCCGGATTTATGCCATTCTCCTGCCTCAGCCTCCCGAGTAGCTGGGACTACAGGCGCCCGCCATCTCGCCTGGCTAGTTTTTTGTAATTTTTAGTAGAGACAGGATTTCACCGTGTAGGCCAGGATGGTCTCGATCTCCTGACCTCGTGATCCGCCCGCCTCGGCCTCCCAAAGTGCTGGGATTACAGGCTTGAGCCACCGCGCCCGGCCATTTCCTCACTTTTTAAATTGATCAAAATAAATCTTGTCTCTACATCTCACTGTTTTTCTATAAGATGCACAAATAAAATTAGTGTGATTTCTGGGATTTTAACAAATTCCTTTACTGTATAGAAGGTGATTTTTTTTTTAAGCCATTTAAAACATTTCATTTCTTAATGACATTTTCATCTCTAGGTTAGTTATTTATTCATAAATTCTGTGACTGCAGCTTCCAATTACATAGAAAACAAAAAAGAAAATAGAAACAAAACTTTTTAATGGGGGAATGAACATTCCACATTACAAATGAGACCTTCCCTCCCCAAAAATAGAATTTCTAAATGTCATCTGGCTGATAAGTTTCATAGAGTGAGTTAGGGTAACTAGAAAATTTATTTATATTAGCCTGGAGATATAATTAACAATGGGAAGATGGGAATACTTTATAACTTGTAAATGTAATCTTGGATAAATCACACTAATTAATTGAACTGAAAGGAATCTTTCAAAAAGAAGTTCTATTCAAAATTATGCCAAAGGCTATTTTTAAAGAAATGTGTTTGTGAAACCCTTTCTTCCCTGGAAAATTGCCGTCTAAGTGACCTACTCATTGACAAAACAATTGTTCTGTGCATGTGTGTATGTGGATGTGCATGTGTGTATGTGTATTTGCATGTGTGTGTGTAGGGTAATGTCATATACTCACATCCTCAAGTTTTCTTCCATACCAATACCAAATTTTAGATCCTCTGTGTAATTTTTCTGATATATAACGTAATTTCTTAGCTATCTCCCGTTTCTTATTCCTCTTTCCGCTGATCCATTCTGTGCCTCTCTGCCAGTTTTGTTCTTTCTTTCTATTCCTCCTAGATTAAATGTCATCAGTCTCTTCTGATTCTCCTATCCAGAGGCAATATTTTTTTCTCCTCTGGCTTCCTATAGAATTTTGTTTATGCTATTTGGCCATCATTTTTTCCTTATAGTTACTTACGTTTAGTCTTATCTCCCTATAAGACTGTAGACTTCTACTAGGAATAATATTCTTCTTGTTTTCTTGGTTTATAAGCCCAGTGTTTTTTATAGCGTGCTGCATGTAATTGTAATAACTCACTAAATCAAAGCGTGCTAGATACATGAATCTTGCAGAATAATTTCAAGTATATCCTCAGTGTCCAATACTACTCTCCAAGTTAGTCAATGTGGAATTCATGGACCTCAATGGTCTGACCCTAGCCTTCATGTTCATACTCATCTATTGCAGAACCTTGTCCATATGGCATATTACTGCCAATTTACTTATTCACAGTTTTCTGAACATTACACTTTCCAATTTCCTCACCATTGCTTATGACAATTTCTCCACCTGGAAAATGCGTTCATTCCACCTGGAATACATTCTTTCACTATGTCTGCTTGAAGAAAAATAATTTCCTTTTCAATCTCTACTAAAACTCTTTTGTCCCATGGAAACTTCCTTTGTTTTCTGAGCTTGACATTATTTTTCTGTCTTCTGAAATTATAGGGAACAGTGTGCTGCACTACATTGTATGTGCTGCACTACATTGTATGGTATAGCTATTTATGAAATTTCTCTTGGATGTAACCATTTGCTGAGCACTTACTATGTGCCAGTTCTGTGCTAAAAGTTTACATTCATTATAAATTTTATGCATCACCTATTAATACTTACACATTCCTCCACCATCATCACACCAGTGTGCTACACAATAATCCTTTTCTGCTTTCACCTGGTGGTCCAGAATAGAATGTAACCATATTAAGCTAACTTAATGTCAGGTTGGAGAAGATGAATATGGCTATGACCACATGGAAAATAGCGAACATAATAACATTGTCACATTACATTAGTATAGAAATGTTGTATGCCAAATTACAGTTCAGCTTCAACAGTGTCTGTTACCATAAGGGAAGAATATATCATAGTGCTGTTATTTTGGTGCTACAGCTTAGGAGGGTGTGGGTTCTGTTTTATTAAAAGGCTATTTTCAGAATTCTAAACTTTGCCGAGAGAAAATCTTTCTGATAGGAATTTATTGTATCTTTCATGTGAGAGTTAGAAACATTCACTGAAACAAGGATAAAATACACTTCACTGTGACTTTTTACCATGACACTTAAAAATATCTTCAGCTTTGTCTCTCAGCTCCTTTTGTTGTTTGAAAGAGAATCCAATATCCAGTGTCTGAGCATCAATATCTGAACTAATGGAAGTGAATCATAACATATATTTTAAAAAACCTGGATCCGAGTAAGATTATTTCTCTCTCCTTTAGAGCTTCCAGTAGTATTAAGCCATGAGGTGATTTGCTGCTGGTGTCACTTAGGGCTGAATAAAATTTAGCAATTAGCTATATCCACAACCAGATACTCTTTGTGAGTGTGATGAATCTTATTAACCTTGATTTTTTTCTAAATGGAAGTCCTTAAGCTGTTTAAAGCCATTCATAAGCAATATTTACTGAAAACACCTTTAAAAAAACTATCTATGGGGAAACAGGGTCATACCTGCTTCAGGTAAATGATAAAGGATTAAAATATTGTTCATACTAAGTAAGAAAATGTAATAAAGGACAGAAAACAAAGCATAATGTATGACAGAGAAATGTAATACATCATAGAAATGCTATCTGCTACTATTTTATGTAAACTTATCTTTGTTGTTCTTGTGAGTAATTGACATCATAAAAGTAGATGCATAAATGGAAACATTGGTCTTTTTATATTATTGTTGGGCAGCTGAATAATAGTTTCACTCTGTATCTATATGAGAAAAGTTGGGTGGGGAGAAAAACACCGAAAAAGGGAGTGGAGTAATGCTGTATTTGAATTATCCATGTTAGTCCCTTGCACTGTTCAGCACCTTGATGATTCAACTCTCAGCAACCTTTTAGTCTGTGAATTCTGCCACCTTGGCCCCTAGAAATCAAAAAGGAAGCAGACCCAGTCAGAATGTTTTCTTTACTTATGGATTTTCCTACTAGTATGCTCTAATTTTTCTGGCTTCATTAAAACTCTGTCTGTGTAGACCTTAATTTGGCTCAAATGTTAGCACTGCTCATCATCGATCTTATAGGTAAATATGGAGGTGGTTTTCAGTGTTGGCCTTACTGTGGTAACACTATGCTATCTCACCAGAGCCCAGCTAACTAGAGCTGCATTCAGAGGAGGTTTTGCTAGTCAACTTGACTAACCATTCTCAAGGAAAGACAATGGTTTTAGTTATCACTAGATGCTATTCAAATAGATCTATGACCATAGTCTTATTTGAATTTTTTTTTCCATGTGAATATATTATATCCATGTTTATCATGTTACTTCCATCTATAGCAACACAACAGGTACAGAATCAAGGCAGGGTGGGGATACTGCCTTAATCAGAGGAGCTAACTTTTGAAACTTGAAGCCATTAAGTTTAATTTTACTTTTTATATAGATTTTACTTCTGTAAAAATGATGTACCAAAAGCCTGTGTGAACAAACTGAAGATAAATCACAGTGAATTATCAGAACCATGCAAAATACCAAATAAGTACAAATACTAAATAACTTAGTATGACAGATTGAATAAAGAAAATGTGATACATATACACCATAGAGTACTATGCAAACATAAAAAGAAATGAGATCATGTCTTTTGTGGGATAATGTATGGAGCTGGAGGCTATTATCCCTAGCAAATGAATGCAGGAACAGAAAACCGAATACAACATGTTCTCACTTGTAAGTGGGAGCTAAACTATGTGAAGTCATGAACGCAAGGAAGGGGGCAGCAGACGCTGCAGTCAACTTGAGGGTGGAGTGGGAAGAAGGAGAGAAGCAGAAAAAATAATTATTAGCTACTAGGCTTAATACCTGGGTGATGAAATAATCTGTACAACAAACTCATGTGACGCAAGTTTACCTATATAACAAACTTTCACATGTACCTCTAGACCTAAAATAAAAGTTAAAAAAAAAAAAGTATCATTTTATTAATCAGGAAGATATTTAAAGAGAGTAAACTGTTCAATACTTCTCCCACTTTATGAAATCAAATTATCATGAGTATTTTTAAAGTATAGGATTAAACATAATTAGCTTATAATTTATGAAATCTTTTATTTTAAAATAATATAGTTATGATTGGATTTGGAAAGAAGTGTTAGATCAGGCCTAGGTTGTTTCTATACTTTGTTGCTGTGGATAAGCCTAACTAGTGCATAAAAAGAACTACAAAAAATTTATGTAGATTACATCAACATATTTCAATGCTAATATAATAATTAATATGTATTATATGCATGCCATTTATATTTTATAAGCTTTACCTTATTTTTCTCCAAAAATATCTGATTACTTTAAATGTAAAAAGAAGAATACTGAAGCATAAATAGATTTTTTAAAAAATTATGCCAGGCGTGGTGGCTCATGCCTGTAATCCCAGCACTTTGGGAAGCTGAGGCAGGTGGATCACAAGTCCAGGAGTTCGAGACCACCCTAGCCAATATGGTGAAACACTGTCTCTACTAAAAATACAAAAAAATTAGCCAGGCGTCGTGGTGCATGCCTGTAATTCCAGCTACTCAGGAGGCTGAAGGAGCAGAATCTCCTGAACCTGAGAGGCGGAGGTTGCAGTGAGCCATTGCGCCATTGCACTCCAGCCTGAGCAAGGAGAACGAAACCCCGTGTCAAAAAAAAAAAAAAAATTATGGATACATGATAGTTGTACGTATTTAGGGGGTACATGTGGTATTTTAATATAAGCACCCAATATGTAATGATCAAATCTGGGTAATTGGGTATCCATCATTTAAAATATTTATCACTTATTTTTGTTGGGAATGTTCCAATTCCACTCTTCTAGCTATTTTGAAATATGCAATAAAATATTGTTAACTATATTTGCCATATTGTGCTATCCAACACTAGCTCTTATTTCTTCTACTTATCTGTATATTTCTATACATCAACCAACCCCTCTTCATCCTGTTCACCTTTCTACCCTTTATGGCTTCTGGTTACCACCTATTCTACTCTATGCACTGCTTCCAGGAGATCAATTTTACTAGCTCGCGCATATGAGTGAGAACATGTGATATCTGTCTTTCTGGGCCTGGCTTGTTTTACTTAACATAATGACCTCCAGTTCAAGTCATATTGGGATATATATACCATTTTTTTTTCTTTATCCATTTGTCCATGGATTCTTAGACTGATTTCTTATCTTGGTTATTTGTGCATAGTGCTGCTGTAAACATGGGAATGCAATTATCTCTTCAATATACTGATTTCCTTTCTTTTGGATATATACTCGGCAGTGAGATTGCTGGATTACATGGTGGTTAATGTGTTTGATTTTTTGAGGGACCGCAAAGCTATTCTCCATAACGGTTGTATTAATTCACATTTCCACCAGCAGTGTACAAGCATTCCTCTTTTTCCACATTTTTGCCAGCATGTGTTATTTTATGTCTTTTTTATAATAGCCATATTAACTGGAGTGAGATGATATCTCATTGTGATTTTGATTTTAATGTCTCAATGTGATTTTTGCATTTCTCTGATGATTAGTGATGTCAAGCTTTTTTTATATTCCTGTTGACTATTTATATGCCTTCTTTTGAGGAATGTCTTCTTTTGCCCATTTTAAAAATTAAATTATTTGTTACGATTATTTTATAATTGAATTGTTTGAGTTCTTTATGTATTCTGGTTATTAATTTGTATTTGGATTAATCATCTGCAAATATTTTCTCCAATTCTTTAGATTGTCTCTTCTCTTTGCTGATTGTGAGGCATGAATATTTTAAATAACTTCTTGGGGGTGAAATGGTTAGTAATTGGCACAAACAGAACTTGAATATATCTGTCTTCAAGGTCATATTCTTTTTTGCACCCACAATCTCTATTAAAGAGGGATAGATTCAATAATAATGCAGTTGAAATTCCCCAGCTGCAAAATTCCCTAGAGAAGTTAGTAATAAGTGTGCTTTAACACTGTGTAACATTTTTCCATGCTTTTCTGATTCTTAATTCTTAGATGTAAATTTAAACCTTATGCTCTTCCCCTCAACTGCTCGGTTGGCACTTCTAAAGATGAGTTAAAAATTCAGAGTAAGCTGTCAAAAGCATATTGTCATTAACTTCCAGTTCTGTTATTAAAAAGTACTGATTATGAAAGAGAGATGGGAATTTTCTGTGATTTTTCCATGACAGCCTTTCCGAGTTTCTCAAAAATAATAATCTAACATTTGATAATGAAACCAGACGAAACACTTCCCAAAGTACTTTTGTGTGAATCAGATTCACAATGTGTACAGTGGGAAATCAACGGTTAAGATTCAGAATTGTATGGCCGGGCGCGGTGGCTCAAGCCTGTAATCCCAGCACTTTGGGAGGCCGAGACGGGCGGATCACGAGGTCAGGAGATCAAGACCATTTGGCTAACATGGTGAAACCCCATCTCTACTAAAAATACAAAAAAAACTAGCCGGGCGAGGGGGTGGGCGCCTGTAGTCCCAGCTACTTGGGAGGCTGCGGCAGGAGAATTGGCATAAACCCTGGAGGCGGAGCTTGCAGTGAGCTGAGATCCGGCCACTGCACTCCAGTCCGGGTGACAGAGTGAGACTCCGCCTCAAAAAAAAAAAAAAAAAAAAAAAAAAAAAAAGATTCAGAATTGTGTTGACCAATGAATGTGTGGCAAATGATTTATTATGTTAATTATACCTGAGTATATTCTTTATACAGTTGTTGAGGGAGAAAGAAAAAAAGACTAAGTCAGAGGTTAGCAGTGTGGCCTATGATGGTCTTTGGTAGAGACACAGAGAAATACAAGAGGATGTATGAAGCCCAGTGTATTAAAAGTTAATACAAGATTAATAGTAAAGACCAAGGGACCCTCTTTTTTTTTTTTTTTTTTTTTGAGACGGAGTCTCGCTCTGTCGCACAGGCTGGAGTGCAGTGGCCGGATCTCGGCTCACTGCAAGCTCCACCTCCCGGGTTCACGCCATTCTCCTGCCTCAGCCTCCCAAGTAGCTGGGACTACAGGCGCCCGCCCCCTCGCCCAGCTAGTTTTTTTGTATTTTTTAGTAGAGATGGGGTTTCACCGTGTTAGCCAGGATGGTCTCGATCTTCTGACCTCGTGATCCGCCCGTCTCGGCCTCCCAAAGTGCTGGGATTACAGGCTTGAGCCACCGCGCCCGGCCAGGACCCTCATTTTTGTAGGGAAGGGAAAAAAAAACCCTGGGGAAACATGTAGAGTCCAGAAAAAAGGTCAAGATAACAATAACATTGTACTTGCATTAAGGAATAATTCAAGTCATAAGGGAAAAAATATTACTGTGAAGGAAATGCACCTTGCCCAGGGATCCCTTTTGCTTCCCTGAACAAAGCATTCTGTGTCTTTAATGAGATTTACTGTGCCAATTAAAAAGTATAGAATTCTTATATGGGGAAGAATTATGGCCTTCTCTATAGTTCTGTGATGTTATACATTTTTTACCTCTTTTGTAGCATTCTATAGCAGCATAAAGCACAAGGGTGATCTGTTAGCTCTGAGTATTATAGATTGTGTTATTTTAATGACCCTAATGACCTAAAGTCACATCTCTCAGAAAAAGTCCTATAGAGTGTGAAGCTTAATCTCACCAGGATTTGGTGAGATAGGAAGGTACCAAGGCATTTCTTAACTTGAAATGATTTCGGAATGGAACAAGTTTCATAAAAGGTTCAGCTACCATGGAAGAATTTTTTTAAAAAATGGGTCTTGAACAAGGAGGAGGCTGTATTTGAAGGAGACAGTGGAAACTGTTCGCGTAGGTGCGAACACTTCTTATAAATATATAACATATGACCCTTTAGGGAGAGAAACAGATGGAGTATGTAGCAGAAGATATAAAGTACACATTTTTTTCTTGGTTTCTTCATTCCAGTGGTACAGTGTATATTTTGATATTTGGCAGTTCTATTTGGAAGCTTTCAAAGAAGGCCTCATCTGGATTCCAGCAGTTCAGCGCACTGCTGACACTGTGAAGAGTTCTAGGTAGAAGCAGGCTGTTGAATTCTCTTGCAAAGCTCCTCCAGGTCATGACATAATGCCTAAATATCCCCGCCATGATTTCGTCAAATCTTTGATGAGTGCCCAACTTCAAGGAATCCAGAACCGAGGATCCAGATTCGTGCAGTCATTGCACAGTCGGAGTAAGGCAGTGTTGCTGAAACTGTGGGGTCCATTTTTGTTGACATCAATTCTGAATCTGCTGTCCCAGGTCCTATTCAGGGAAAGTGCTCCATTTTACTAAATTAAAAACAGAGAAGTGTCAGAGAAATACCATTTCCTCTCAGCCGCAGGAGACATCACAGAAGTAATTAAACTGGATTTTGGTGTGTCAGGCACATTTCTTTTATTGACAGTGACAGTAATTCTGTAAATCAAAACCTGGAAGCATTTTCAGTGTGTTGAAGTGGTAAAGATAAAACTTAAGGATTTTAAAATTAAATCTCATGAAACTAAAATTGATCTATGGAGTGCAGTATGAGAGGCTGCTGCCTGAGTTCTGAATGCAACCTCTCTTTTGAAATTCAGTACCTATGGTATCTGAGTCCCTGAAAGCTATGGCCATGTAAAGGCAAATGGAGTAGGTCTTCAGTATTATCTCTAATTTATGGTTTTGAGGACTCCAGGAAAATTCTGTCTCCACTATCTCAATATTTCCTTTTCTAATGTTATCAATAGGTTTTGTTAACATGCAGTTTTTCTGGCATTCTTTCATTGTTTCCACATTTAAGGTCCTCCACAATCTTATGCAACAACTCTACAGCGTGCTTTATTCTTCACATGCTCTGGCATCAACTCTTTGATTCAGAGATGTATAGAGACACACTGGTGTAGTCAATACATTTTCGTTGTGCCTTCATCCCTGTTAAATGATACCCTCATTTGGATTGTCCTCTTCCTTCCCTCCTTCCACTCTACGTAAGAAAATTCAGCCTATGGAAATGATCCAGCTCATATCAAGTTCATCCAGAGTAGTGCAGTCTTTGATTACTTGATGGTTCTTCTGTTTCTGAACCCAAATATTTACTGTCTAGAGTTGTCTTTTTATGTGTGTATGCCTTTATTTCGCATCTGTAGTTTATTATCTCATTCTTCTATTTTTGATATTATTTCTTATAACACTTATTAAATACTCAGTAATATTTGAAGATTGGTGTCTTGGAGCCTCCAATAATTAACTCTGTGTGTGTGTGTGTGTGTGTGTGTGTGTGTGTGTGTGTGTGTGTATGTTTATCTTTGCCCATTTCTACAGTTCTTTTAAGAAAATATGTACATGTCATATCACATCTGGCAGGAGTGATTTATTATGCTTTATCATATTAATGAAATGCATTTTTAATTATCTTTATTCCTGATAGTAAAGACCCGGTGAAATTAGAGTCTTATGTAACTGAAAACAAAATGCTTTGAGTAAAGATTCTGTGTGTGTATTTAGGAAAAGTTTGTATGTGAGTGTGTGTATGTGTGTATGTTCATGAGCATGTATGCATACCATGGGAGATGATAGATTTAGCAAACATTTTCTATTTTCTTCACATTCCACTGCAGCAGCCCTGATTTATATATTATCATATTGATTATTTTTGTTAATTTTGTTTTTTGAGATGGAGTCTCACTCTGTCGCCCAGGCTGGAGGTCAGTGGCATGATTTTGGCTCACCACAATCTCTGCCTCCCAAGTTCAAGCGATTCTCATGCCTCAGCCTCCCAAGGAGCTTGGATTACAGGCATGTGCCACTATGCCTGGCTACTTTTTGTATTTTTAGGAGAGATGAGGTTTCACCATGTTGCCCAGGCTGGTTTTGAACTCCTGATCTCAAGTGATCTGCCTGCCTCGGCCTCTCAAAGTGCTGGGATTATAGGCTTGAGCCACCACACCTGGCCCGTATATTATCCTATTAATTTTGACAACTGCTAGGATCTGTTGTCATTCAAGATAACTATTTTTTGTTCATTTTACTTTTTTCCCACTAATTAGCTGATACAACAGGAATCATCAGATCATTGTGAAAGTGCTACAATACTTATTTGATCGTTTTTATGTAAGCTTTAAGATTTGACAGTCTTGGAGTATTTTTCTACCAATAACATAAGCTCTCTGGGGATAATAATGCCATTTCTCTTCTAGTAGCGTATCACTTCTGTGCTTTGCTTTAGTCCTCCAGTGTCCTTGAAGAATTGTCTAAGTGTTTCCCTTGCAGAAGCCACAGGAGACCCAAAAGTTCATTTGATGTGGTATAGTTGGAATTGAAAATAATCTTGGTGATTTTTCTTTCCATATTAAACATGCAAAAGATAGCATTTATATATGCAACTGTACCAAGAACAAGAAACTTAGTTTGCCTAATTGTTTTGGTTCAATATTTTTGGAGAATATACCTGAAATCAGCTTAATATGTGATGAGTATAGTGACAACATCAGAAACAGAACAAATTGGTTGTTGGAGGAGTTAAGACAAAAAGTTTAAATAATAAATTCCAGGAATACTGGAATTTGTCTACCTGAATCAAAAAGAAGGTAGTTAGACTAATAAGAGATAGTTTGACTAGATTAATATTTCCCAAACGGAATTACTGGGTCAGCATTGTCAACATTGCCTGTGAATCTATCAGAAATACATATTCTCAGATCTCACCCCAGACCTCCTGAACCAGGAACTCTGGGAGGTAGAGCTCACAAATCTGTTTTAAGAGCCTCCATGTGATTCTAATATACCCTCACATTGGAGGACTATTAGACTATTCGATTATCTTTAAAGCCCTTTGTTTAGTTCTTTGCTTTCCAGATAATGAAAGACTTTAATAGAATAAAAGTTGTTCCCAAAGAAATTTTGTAAATAGAACATCATGACTACATTTATGAGAGGGTTTTTATACTAACTTGGATATTTAATATATGGTGATTTGAAAAGAATACAAAATTTCATTTTGATTGTCACCCTCCCCCATTGGCTGGCAATCTTGAAAATGTTTGAAAAGTTCCTGTTCACATTATTCATGCTATGAAAAAGCTATTTCAAGGCAAAATTTTCCCTCCAGTATGAGGAGAATGACCAAATCCAAGTGCACATTTCTCTATTATTATTCTTTTGGGTTCTTTGGAATAACAGCCTGATAATTTACATAGATGGAGAATTAAAGTTTCATTCTTGTCTGTAAAGAGATTTAAACCTAGAAAAAACTTGAATCAATAAAACCACTGTCCAAATTGCCATTTATATTAGGTATATAGTCTTCACATGGCATTCTTTTTCATTGCCTAAAACATTCCCCATGTTTGCATATTCTTACCACTTGCTAAACAAATTGACCACAGTTTACCAGCAATTCCAAACACAGTTTCCCATCTGGTTAGCAGCCTGTATCTAGTAAGATCTTCATATTTATTTCTTTTTAGATCACATAGGGTTTACATGCAAAGATTCTTTGTCTGTAATCCCAGTGTGTGACCTTGAGCAAGTCACTTCAGCTGTGTGGGCCCCAATTTCCTCATTATAAAATAAGGGATTTGGTTTGCCTTGTCTTTAAGGTCTGTAGAGCTAAGAGTCTGTGATTCATTGTCGCTATATTCTTTCCCTTCTTTTTCCTCAACCCTCAGACCTATTTTTACTCGTGTTTAAGGCTCTTCTAGGACGCAGCCTACAGCTCAGCCGCAGTACACGAATCTTAAGCTATACTTTAGCCAAAGACCTTTCCTGCCAAATCCTATAAAAAGGAAGAACTTGAAAAAGGAATCTGATTAATGGGATGTCTTCCTCTTTTCAGAAAGGAAACTTTGAATTAATCCTGCAACACAGGGCAAAGACTTAAGCTATTATTTTTCTTTCATGTTTGTATAGCTATTTATAACTTCTTTCAGATATCTATTTACATCAACTTTAAGTTGAAATAGTTTGCCAATGCAGAGATCATGCCTGTGTACTTGCTTAGCTAAATGCTAAGTGTAATTATTACTGGTATGTAAATAAATGCTTTTTCATAATTAAAAAACAGTAATATAATTACATATGTATAAGTGTTAATATAGACAGGAATACTACTACTAACTAAACATCAGCAATAAACTAGGATTTTATATATTAAAGATATTACTCCTCATAACATTCTTGCATAATAAAAATTGTGACATCGATTTTACAAAAACTGTACCTAAGGCGTATGCCTGTGTTCTTGTGTTAATAAGAATTAGAACTCATTTCAAATTTCATTTTCTGCCCTCCACAGATCGTGTTATGAAATATCTCAGTATTGAATAAAATAGCTAGGTTGAGAAGAGCCATGTGCATTCTTCTCTTTCAAATGTTTTAAAATGTATAAAAGATAGATTAATATATGTAGATTTATTTAACATAAGAAATTGCAAAAATGAGGAAGAACTGATGCAGAGCGAGATGAGTACTATTTTCCCTTCTAAATTGGTCATCTGCAGGTCTGCCTCCTATACATGTTAGTACATGTGACTAACAACCTAATGAAACTTTAGAAGAGCTATACCTTCAAAAAGAATAGCTTTGTATACTTCAGTGAATGAGCAGACTTTAAAAATGATGGTTTTATGAAATAGAAAATGGAGCATTCCAAATAACCAGGAAAATATTTATACTCTTTATTTCAGAAAGTATAAATTCAAAATGTCGTTGAACAAAATATTGTGAAATAGGCCAGGCATGGTGCCTCATGCCTGTAATCCCAGCACTTTAGGAGGCCAAACGGGGCAGATCGCTTGAGCCTGGGAGTTCCAGACCAGCCTGGTCAACATGGCAAAGCCCTGTCTCTACAAACAATGCAAAAATATTAGCTGGGTGTGGTGGCACGCACCTGTAGTCCCAGCTACCTAGGAGGCTGAGGTAGGAGGATTCCTTGAACCCAGGAGGTGGAGTTTTGATCATGCCACTGCTTTCGACAGAGGGAGACCCTGTCGAAATATTGTGAAATTATAAGCATGTTACTTCTCCTAGTTAGCAGGGTTCTAGTCAACGGTTTCAGTGTGTAAAGGAAAAAAGAGAATCTTTGCTAGTGAAAGTAACCTTTCATGAGGTTCTCTCTCCTGCCTATAATTTCTATACTTGTGAAAAGATATTTTTTTTGTGTGCTAAAAGCTACTATGATTAAATTTTAGTGAATTCTATCTCTCTGACTGATACCTGCACTGTGTGTGACTTTAATACTTCTGCTTCTGGCCTAAAACGCTGTTGGAGGAAAATGAGAAACAGCGTGAAAGCATCGTTTCACTTTACAAGGATAACTTGGAGAAAGAGAAAGGCCTTGTGCGTCATTTTGCTCTGTATATTAGGAACATATCTACATGGTAAATTACCTGACTGAGACTATTATTAATTGATCAGTTACTATGTACAAAACATAATGAGAAATACAGAAAGTGGAGTGATTGGGTCCCTGCCTCAAGTAAGTCTTCATTTTCGTTGGGGAAATTATTTCCAAGACCCAGGATAGAAGGGATATATCTATATCTATATCTATATAGAAAACAGAATCTCTCTCTCTCTCTCTCTCTATATATATATATATATATATATATATACTTTTTTTTTCTGTTTTGTTCCGTGACCTATCACAAGTGCTTCCAACCATGTCTGGTGCTTAATATATACTCAGTATATATTTATAGAATGAAGTAAATATACTGTTTATAAGATAACTAACAATTTAAGTGCTCATTGTGTGCTACAAATCATTGCTGTGTGCATTCAGAAGAGAGGAAAGGCACAATTGTGTGCTGGCTAAGTAGAATGAGCAATGGAAGTGAGATGGACCTTAATTGGGAAGACAGAAGCAGGAAGAGCAATCCACACAAGGGAGATAGTGTGAGCAAAGGTGAATCTATATATAAAGTGTTCACAGAGCAAAACACATCCCTTGAGAACCTTCTGTAACAATAGGTGGTTTGCTACACTCTCTGTATACAGAAGTAAATGGAGGAGGCTTCAGGTGCCATAGAAAAAGCAGACTTTGGAGTCAAAGAGATCCAGAATTTCATTCTGACTGCCACATGGCATCTGTGTGGCCATAGACAAGTTGATTAACATATCTGAGAGTCAGCTTCTTCATCTGTAAAATGGAAACGCAATTACAGATCTTGAAGGGTTGATTTGAGAATTGAAGATGATGTATAATAAGATCCTCGTTCCCCAAAACTAATAGGAATTACACAGTTGGTAGCTATTGAGATGCTGCCTTTGCCTTTGCTTTCAAGGATCTCATACACAAGAGGAAATGCCTGATATGTACAGATCATTATGGGACAATTTATTAAGTAATTTAATAACTTGCCTTTCAAAATGTAGTGGCATATACCCATGTAACAAACCTGCACATGCACTCCCGTATTTAAAATAATAGTTGAATTTTAATGTCGTCAGAGAACCAGGAGCATCAGCAGCACCTGCAAGCTTACTAAAGATGCAAACTCACAGACCTTCCCTCCCGCACACACCTACTGACTGAATTGCTTTTAACAAGATCCCAGATGATTCATATGCACATGGAAGTGTAAGAAGCACTGCTCTAATAGAAGCATGTAAAAAGGGCAGAGGAAGGAGTGACTAAGTCGACTTAAGGAAAGGAGGGAAGACTTCTCTTAGAAAGTGATATTTAGAAAAATTCAGAAAGAAATATTGTCGTCTTTTGGATTAACTTGTTTAGTAAATCTGAATATCCAATTTGAAAAATTCTGTCTAGATTCACTTTCCTGACTTCACCATTTTTACATTACATTTACTTTTTGGTAATCTCCACTGGTTTAGCAGGCTAAATGCATGCCAAGGCAACAATTTTATACAAGTGAAGACAATTCCTGCATTCCTGCGAATATGCATTAGAAATAATATGCTCTAAAATCAAAGATTTATTGTGAATTTGACCATAAAAGGTCTGAATTCACCAGCCAATTTGGGATGCAGATATTTCATTAGATGATCTAGTTTAATCAGGAAGATCTTGTCAAACTATGCTTCTTTCTGGGCAAGTAATAGCGTGAGAGTCAGTCATTTGGCATTCATGAAAAAATAAATACCAAGCTTTCCATAGGCTGCTCCTGAAGGCCCCTTTGGTTTAACATAGTTTCTTTCTCTTTTTATTTTATTTTATTTTATTTTATTTTATTTTATTTTATTTTGTGTTAGAATTGCTCTATTTTATGTGGAGCCACGTGCTTCTGTTCACTGAGTTGGCAGGTGGCTCCAATCCTGTAATTATGATCTGGATTGTCGGCTGCCAAAGCACAAAAGGAAACCGTAGTAATCCACTCCAGTGTTCTTTAGTGAATTGTTGCATATGCTTTTTAGTGTATCACTGCACATAAATCTCACAGTAGCAATAAAACTATTAGGATAGTAAAAGATATGCATTTTAATTTTAGTAAAAAGTGTCATAAAAATCAATTAACCACACTTTCCCAAATAGCAGTTCACTCTGGAAAGCTCAGGGTTTCCTAATCTGAAATTACATGTTCCTTTCAGGTTTCCTAGTGACCACCACTAATGCTTTAATCATTACACCTACTCCTCATTGTGCAACATTATCATCTCCCAGGGTCCCTTTGTTTCCTTATCTTTCTGCACGTTTTTTTTTTTCCCTGTTTTTCTACTTGTAGCTTTGTAGAAGCATTTCCAATACAATAGAGTCAGGTTTGGTTTTGCCGTTCTATTCTTTAATTGAAGGGAGAAAGTGAGATGAATAGCATAAGCAATCCACATAAAGTTAGGCATTATAATTACCCAGGAATTGAAGAAAATGTTCTTTGGTGGTGTATCCACAGCTAATGAGGAAAGAACAGAGTTTTTATTAATATTAGATGATAAGAGAATCTGACTAACCCCTGCTTTGCTAATCTATAAAAGTGAACATTCATTCTATATTTTTAGATTGTTCACCTTCCCCTCAAAAGTAGTTTAATAGCACAGAGTAGAGAAAGGTCTCCTGGTGTTCAGATTTTATTACTTTCACTGACTAAAGTGCAGTACATTTCCTAGTATAATTACACCCCAGTTGTCACAATAAATGAACACAGTATATTTTATGATACACTTTACTTGCTTATTATCATGTTTGTTCACACATCTCTCAGACTTAATAACCCATGGGGGGCTTCTACCATCATTGGTGAATGGAAATTAGTGAAGTTCTCTATTTCATTTGTGGTGAGATTTTTATTTCAACTGAAGAAACCATAAGCAGGATAGATAGTACATTTAGGGAATTTATATATATATATATACACACACACACACACACACACACACACACACACACACATATATATATGTATCTGTATAATGTTCCCCTGCTTACTATGTGATTTTTAAAAATCTAGGAATCTCCCAGCACTCACACAGGTGAATATTAGCTAAATGAATTTTTAATAGAAACCAAGTGAGATTTCTGATTATTTCTAAAAATAAAAACAAAGAAAATCCTGGATGTAAACAGAGCTATCTTTTGAAATATATATAATACATATTTATTATTATATATAAATATATTATATATTTATATATATTTATTATTGTATATAAATATATTATATATTTATATATATTCAAATTTGATTTCAGATCAACCTTTTCTGGGACAGAATTCCTTTTTTTTTTTTTTTTTTTGAGACAGAGTCTCACTCTGTCACCCTGGCTGGAGTGTCACAATCTGAGCTCACTGCAACCTCTGCCTCTCAGGTTCAAGTGATTCTTGTGCCTCAGCCTCCCAAGTAGCTGGAATTACAGGTGTGTGCCACCACACCTGGCTAACTTTTGTATTTCTATTAACAGTAGGGGTGGGGTTTCACCAGGTTGGCCAGGCTGGTCTCACAATTCTGACCTCCAGTGATCTGCCCACCTTGTCTTCCCAAAGTGCTGAGATTACAGGCATGAGCCACCATGCCCAGCCAGCATTGCTTTTTAAATTTGTGGAAGGGCCAAAAAAAGGGTCTAAATTTCTATTTAGTTTGATTGGTTTGGGGTCAGAATATCAGAATGCAATCATATTGGCATGGATATTTGAGGGATTGTCCATTCTGCTCACTACATGACAGTTGCAGTCATTATTAGAGAGATCTAAAATGTAGCAATATGGTAAAGAGATAATTTTATTTAACAGGAAGATAATGTATTGCATTACGTGAATTGCCTGATATTATAATACACTTTTGTAAATATGCAGGGCACTTTCCTTCAAATCAGACAAGGCACAATTACTTAGGCTTGGCCATTGAATAAGTACTTAACATCTAAATTTTTTGGCAGGTTTAAATCATTTTTGTCTAATTATAAAAATAATACATACTTGTAGAACAATTAAAATATAGAACAAGTAGAAGACAAAATAAAATCACCTATGATTCCATAGTTAGGTGTCTCCCCTTTTAAAGGAAGATTTCAATTCAACAGCCAAAAAGTGTTACTCAGTACTTACTATGGGTTTAGGATTATGTTGAGTATTGAGAACAAAAAAGAGTAAAGGAAGGAAGGAAAAGAGGAAAAAGGGAGGGAGGGAGGAAAGAGGGAAGGAAGGAAGGAAGGAAGGAAGGAAGGAAGGAAGGAAGGAAGGAAGGAAGGAAGGGAGGAGGGAGGGAGGAGGGAGGGAGGGAGGGAGGGAGGAAAGTAAGGAAGCAAGGGAGGGAGGAGGAAGGGAAGGAAGGAAGGGAGGGAGGAGGGAGGGAGGGAGGAAAGTAAGGAAGGGAGGGAGGGAGCAAACTAAGGAAGGAAGGGAGGGAGGGAAGTAAGGAAGGAAAGAAGGAAGGGAGGAACAAGGGGAAGGAAGGAAGGAAAGGAAGGAAGGAAGGAAGGAAGGAAGGAAGGAAGGAAGGAAGGAAGGAAGGAAGGAAGGAAGGAAGAAAGGGAGGGAGCAGGGGGAGGGAGGGAGGAAAGGAAGAAAGGAGTGAAAGAGGGAGGAAGGAAGGGAATGGGGGAAGGAGGGAAAGATGTAAGGAGTTAATTTTACTATGTAGATGTAAATTAAAAGCATGACATAGTGACCAAGGGTCATTGCATAGGATTGTACAATTTATATATTGCAAACATTTAAGAGGTACTATCCACCTCAACTAGTTGCACCATTATTTTATATGGTTTTCTGCACTTATGTGTCTTGATGAAGGCACACCTTTTTTTTTTCTTTTTTTCTTTTTTTTCCAGTTCACACCAAGTTACCATATGTGCTTCAGTGAGCAATACAAGATGGTGCATAATCAAGAATAATATGATATAATAAAATATAAATATCGTAGGCTTTATGAGTGAGGGATAACTTAAACCAGACCTTACACTTAGTAAGTTTTTTACTGTCTATTTAAAAAGGTAAAGAAATTGAGAATGCCAATACCATGTTTCAGGACCTATCTTTTAGAAAAGCAATGGAGAGGAGGAGTCAACAAAGACTAGGGGATGTCCCTGGTCCTGAGGGCCCTTCTCCTGAGGAAGTCTCCTCTTGCCAATCCCTAGGTAGAAATATTGCCACAGGTGTCCTCACCCTAACATAACCTATTTTTCGGTCATACCCTTTGCTCATTTGCTATGAAAGTCCTTTCATATATCATTGCTTAAGGTTGACAATTACACACAACAATTATACACATCCACCCACATTGAGGCAATTATCTCCTCATACAGAGTATAGGGATAAGTGAATTTCTCATGTATCCTAATATGCTAAGGATACAAAGATAAGCAAACAAGAAGTCCTGGTTCTTCCCCTCATGGAGTTTGTAGTCTTACTGAGATGAGTGGTTCACAAATTGAGAGGATAATAAAGGCGGATCTCAGATTTTTCAGAGCTCAGAATTTCATTTAGTTGCCTTTTGATATTGGATACAACCTCCTTATAAATTGTTTTTCTTTGACTGCAATGATTCATTCCTTTTGTGATCTAAGAGTTATGTGGATAAAAGCTATTGACTATCTACATTTGTTAGGTATATGTACAGAGAGATTCATGTACTTCCTCCAGTTGAAAAACTTTTCTTTGAGACTGCCTTCCTTACAACTGTCCCAGGATTTTGAGCAAAATATATGGAATTTATTTTCCTTCCTGATACTCTTTATCTCTTCTGATGCAGTGGTTGTTTTGGTTATGTGGGGTATTGCGGGCCATCTAGCAGGACTTTTTTAGGACAGCACATTAATAAACCCTTATATGGAAACTAAAAGGAAAAGAACTTATTGGGGTAAAATGTGGCATGCTTCCAGAAGCAAAGTCTGCTTTTATTATGGCAGCAGGAACAAATTACAGGCACAATGCTTCCTGCGTGCCAGTTATTTTGGTGTTAAATTATAAATGCTGAGATGAGGGTCAGGCACTTGCCTGAGCATTTAATTTAAGGGGGCACCAAAAAGCTCAATAATCAAGATAAATTATATTTCACTGCAATATTTGAAAAAATCTGAATAATGTGAAAATACACAATGAACAAAATGTGAAAAATTTAAATAAAGACAACATCAATATTATTGAATTTCCCTCTTGCTTCAGACTCCAGTATTGCTCAGGACACCACTGTTATTGATCCTGTCTATTTAAAATTTTGATATGCTATTCATCATGAACAACTTTTTATTTTTAAAATATTAATTTTGATTTTTAAGGTATTGCTTTAAAATGTTATTTATCTTACTCACTGAGTTTTTAGTGTCCTCTTAATAACTGCCCCTGAGCAAGTACCTCAAACTAGTCCCAGCCAATACCTACTTTAAGAAGGTCTGATATGCAGACACAATTCGAGTAGAGACAGAGCTGCATCTTGAAGTTGGCTTGATTCATTATTAATCCATAAGTCCTATGACTCATCTGCAGGACTGTAAATCACAAGACAAATAAACAATATTGAGTATATGACGCCATAATGGGTTCTGTGGGTGCTGTAATTTACTGAGGTTATTTAGCTTCTAACAGGCTAATCACAACCAGGGAGTTAATTGCATCCCCTTGCATTTCAGAAAATTAAAATCAGGCAGCTCTGTCCCACACTGTTTTCTATGAAATCTTATTACTTTTATGTATATTTATTTTTTCCTGTGACAGAGAATGGATGCCCCACGGCTAAAATTAAATGTCTTTGACTACACTTTCAGCTATCTAAGACCAAAGATTTTCATCAGAGGAGAACGAAAAGAATCATTGCATGCCTTGATTTTGTTGTCATTGGAGGAAATTTAAAGTCACAAAAGCTGTAAAGGAGGAAGTGAAAAATCCTTGATGAACAGGTTGTGGGTAGCAGTAGTTTTCTCCTCAAAAGCGGTCCATCTATAATACCAAGATTTCAAATCAAATTTTATGTTTAATTCTGCCTTTCATGCCCCAGGTACATTTTTGTAATTAAACAGTCAAATAATAAAGTTACTTTTAAATTTCCAAATGGCAATCTGTAAGAGAGAAAAAAATCCCCACAGACAACTGAGGACAGATTTTATAAAGTGTATATTGAAAGCCTAGAAGGTTTTACATGTTTGGTCCGTGAACACAAAGAAGTGTTGTATATATGGAACTATTTTGACTGTGAATAGCTGCAGGTTTGAAGACCTTCTTTAAGTTCTGTAATGAACCAGACAGTGACATGGATCATTCATTGGCCATTCTAAATAATCTCTAAGACTCTCCTTCTATAAAACAAAAGCTGAGGTTCAGATATTATCAAATGTTTAGGCCCAGATCACATACTGATTTAGAGGCAGATTGCAAACTAGGACGCTTGAATTCTAATTCTCAGTGAAGTTCCCTTTCTACTCGGTAACATGACATCCCTTAGTTACCAGTGCTCCACCCCTCAGACTAACAAACAGACAATAGAACATGAGCTGCTAGTTGTCCTGATACAAACTCACAAATGACCCATTCCTGGCCTCACACTTTCTATACCACTGAAGGCCAAGGCCGTACTTGAAGACAAAGCTAAAAGCAGTAAGAAGAAAATTCTCCTATATTCACATCCCCACTTTCTTCTTCATATACTGTATTTTGAAATTGTGTTTACTGTCTTATCCTGCTTATCTATCAACTACTTAGTCTTTCTGTGATTTCTCTCTTCCCCCCTTGAATTGTCAATATTATTTAATGGATTCTACTAATCTTAAAAACAAATAAGCCAAACATTGTTTCTCTTAACCTTAAGCATCTACCTCATGCTCTTTTTCTTGGCTTTCCTTCACAGCCAGGCTCTTTAGTAGTTTTAATTATGAATAAAACCTAATGTCAATTAGTCACCCACGTTCATTATTCAACCCACTCCAATCTGGCTCCCATGAAAGCATGTAGCCAAAACTCCCATTACAAAGAACACCAATCATCTTCACATTGTCAAATTCATTAAATATTTTTCAGATATCATCCTACTCAATATCTAATCGGGGTTAGATGTTGATGACTCCCTCTTTCTAAAAGTATTGTCCTACATGGCACTAAACACACATGGTTGTCCTCCTTCCTCTGTGGCTTCTTCCAAGGTGTCTTCACCGACTGTGGTGCTCTACCTGTCTCCTAAATGTTGATGTTTCGTGGGACTTGATTCCAGAAGTCTCCTCACTTAATATCCCTCATCCAACTAATCTCATTCATTCTCATGCCCTTAAATACTATCATTATGCCAATAACTCTGCTATTTCTATCATTAGCCCAGACATCTCATATTCAGATTTTTGCATGCAAAATTGTACTTAACATTTTCAGTTGTATATCTCACAGGTATCTCAACCTTAATGTGTTCTAAATTTAACTCCTGGTACTTCCCTCCTCACTCTCCACATTTCTCCCTCCTTCATCTTCTCACTTTTTAGTAAATGGTGCCTCAATTTATCTGGTTAGATAATCTGAATAACTTGAAACTTCAGCAACAAGTGGACAGGTCTGCATTTAATTAAAAAGTTACAACAAAGGACATTTAAGGATATGTGTGGCATCTAATTCTTCTTTTATATCAAGTGTTTAAAATATGTATTTTGTAATATTTCAGATATATAGACCTTAGAAATAATAATCATAGGCAACATGTAGGACCACTGTGTGCTAGGCATGGAACTAATATTTTATAGGCACTCGTATTATCCTAACAGATGATAAATCCAAGGCACACAAAAGTCAAGAAACTTGCCCAGGATCATAGAGCTAGTAAGTACAGAGCTGAGATTTGAGCCCATGAAGTCTCGTTCTTGGGTATTGTTCATAACAATTTTGTTCAGTACAGAAAGTCTGCAGTATAGCCACAGTGATGGACACATGTTAAGTCAGTATACTGAAGGCTGAATAGGGAGACTTCACTAGAAGGAATTACCAGTGGATGCTGATCCAACTCTGTAAACATGTAGCAGTGCTTGGAAAGAGCTGATGGTTTATCATATCATCCCAAGATTCTTTCCAAGATTTTTGACAATACAGAATTGAGTAGTAGGCGTATCTGCCTTATGGGCAGGAAACCATCAAATCAGATGCTGATGGATGACCTTTTTTTACATAAGTTTACAGAAATTTTCAATAAAATTTTTATTGTTTTGATATTTTAAGACCAAAATAATATCAAACTGTTTTATGTCTATATGGCACCATCTTCCCTGTTTCTTCCATTTATGACTACACTTAAAATAATTGATTTTTAAAATAAAAAGCCCAGAACAAGTTGTACAGACAATTTGTTGTTTCCATGGAGTAGGAGTCTTGGACAAAATGCACAACCCCATTCTTTTCCTATTAGGCTCTTGGGAAACACAAACTGTTTTCTAACTTTCCCACCCACTGCTGGAAAGAACAAATGCCATTTATCCCAATTAAAATGATAGGGTGAATTTTTATATCATACTAAAATAAAACTTGTTAAATGTTCCATGTAATTGGAAAGTTGTATAATTTTTAAAAATTTTAAAACATATAAGAAATATATCTCTATTTATTCATACCCAGATCCTTCTTTTTAAATAAATTAATTTTAAAAAGAGGAAGAAGTGGAATCAGAGAAGGAAAAAAGAACTAATAATCCATTTACCATGAAATAGGTAATTATATAGCCAATTTATAATTTGGGGACCACTAAGACAAGTGGCTACATTTAAGATAAAATATCTACTTTGAATCATGGGATTAACATTTCTTAAATTTCCTAGATTCCTTAGGTGATATCTCCAATGGTGTTCTGATGAAAAAACAAATTCAAAAATTCTATAGAAGAAAAGGCATCAAATACAGAACAATCAGAAGTTCTAGAAATTTGTTAATCTTCTCTGTATTTCAATTGCTTAAAATCTGTGTTAATGTGTCTTTTTTTTAATCAAAAAACTATAGAGAGTATCTATGATGAAGACTCAGAGTGAAGTGGAACCGCATAAATCTATTATAGATTCATATTTCTCTTCTGTCACAATGGATGGACTTTAAACCTCTTACATCAAAAGCAAATGAAAATTTTCATTTGATCAGATAGAAAATCAGGGTATGAACGTAAACATCAAGATCATGATAGCTTGAAAGTTATGTGCACACATTTTCATAAATCAAAACTATCAGCACAAAGGAAAAAATAACTCTTAGAGGAAATATAAGATTATTGTTGGTGATAATCCTAAACTACACTGGGGGAAAGAGAGGCAGCAATGAAATAAGAAAACTGAGGAAGGAGGAGTTCTTTGTTCAAACATTACTACTTCAATGAGACCTTTTCTTGCCACCTTATATAAAGTTATACACCTCATATCTTATCCTCCTTGTCCTCCTTTCCTGCATTGTTTTCTCATTTAAACTTGACATCTATCAAACTATGTATTTTAGTATGTATCTTATTTATTATTGATCTTCACTCCATAAGGGCAGAGATACAATCAGATTGGTGTAGTATTATATCTTCTAAAAAATAATAATTTAAAGAAAAAAACTATAGTCAGATTTGGTTTCAGAAACTAGATCCATCAGATTTGAAACATTAAGTGGTTGTACATACTCATGGCATCCCATCTCCAAACTTAAGTCCAGCTGTAAGACTGTCTTTGGAGATTCTGGACCCTATGTCATCTGGAACCAGATTCTCTCTTGACGCCTTTTTCCTTCCCCCTGTCTAATCAGCCTATCTCCTCATGCCCAGTCTATGCCATACTAGTCCCTGCCTTGCTGCCATTCATTGTTCATTTTGAAATCCTCTCTGGAATATCCTGCTATCCTTGCTTCCAACAGAACACATCCTGACAACTCTTGAGGATGAGTTGAAGTGTCCATAAATCTTTCCCTTTTTCCTCTAGTCATAAATGATCCAGTGTGGGCTTTGGACCCTTTGGGTGGAGATTGAAATCCATGCTCTGCTAATTTACTAACTCTTATACATTTTATAAAGTGCCTAATGTAGATTTTAGTCTGCATATTTTTGGTAACTCTTTTAATCTGTAACATTATGATAAATCTATTATGGAAAAGGCCTAGCACATAATGACCTTTCAGTAATAATCTTTTTATTTTATTTATTTATTTATTTTGAGATGGAGTCTCACTCTGTCGCCCAGGCTGGAGCGCAGTAGCGCGATCTCGGCTCACTGCAAGCTCCACCTCCCTAGTACACGCCATTCTCCTGCCTCAGCCTCCCGAGTAGCTGGGACTATTTTTAGTAGAGACGGGGTTTCACCGTGTTAGCCAGGATGATCTCGATCTCCTGACCTCGTGATCCACCTGCCTAGGCCTCCCAGAGTGCTGAGATTACAGGCGTTGAGCCCTCGCTCCTGGCCCTTTTTAGAACTTTCTAGGAATCTATTTTTCCAATTGGTTTGTGTATCAGGCTCTCTGCCTCTGTCAGAGCTGCTACAGCATGTATAACACTATCTTCAACGTTCACTTTTGTGTTCAGATATTTGTATATTCTTCAGTTTTGTTGACTGTAGTTTTCCTCAAGGATTTTCTTAAAGCAATGAGTAAGTATTATATTTCTCTATGTTCCAAAACTTTGTGCATTGTTGGCTACCTTTTATGCTTACTGTATGTGACAACTTTTCAGGGGCAACCAGAAATATTCAAAGACAAAACATCGACTACACATACTACCCAGCAACCTAGCTACAACTGGATTGCGTTGCTTGTTTCCAAGCTGCAACTCTTAGTGATGGAGGTATTGTAGTCACTATGTCCAGTCTTAATCTTTTGGCAGGACAAGAGAGCCACCGATCCTACAGACACAATTTTGGCTTTTTAAAGCTAGCCATTAGAACCCACAGTGGCCCCTGCAGATTGTGAGGTACTATTTTATGTACAGCCATAGCCCTCCAATGGCAGCTTACTTTGAGTATCTTTGGCAACTGTCCATAGTGACAATAGAAATAGCAAGTCTTTTGCCAAACAAGACAATATGTGAATGACAACAGAATGCATCGTGGTCATAGGAAAAGCCACCAGAAGATCTATTTTAGAGAATATTTTCTATGTTTTTCCTTACTGTTATTTTTTCCTTCTTCAACATTTAGTAGAAGTTTAAAGCATATATACCAAATATGCCCCTGGGTGGAAGTATTAGACCTTTTTTGATTATTAATAAAACATTTATTCGCCCTTTTTATTCTCCAGTAAAACTTAGGACAGGTCTATATTTGAAAATCTTTTTCATCCTGTAATTTGAATCAAAAATTAAAAAATATGGAAACAATATATGACCTCAGTGAAGCATAGCACCTGCTCAAACACACTCATAATGTGAGAAAAATTGCACTTGCCAGATTGTACTGATCATTTCCAAGTTGACACAATAAAGTGACATCTGTGCTTAAGCAGTAACCTGCCATTTTCTGTCAGCATTTTTGAGTCAGCTCAGAACAGGTCCACTCCCCACAATTCCAGTGCAGTCAGAAGGTTTTCCCAGGGTCTATTCCTGGACAGGCTAGAAGCAAAGATTCACTGGTTGACATTTTGCTTTGGCTGTCTATAGTGAATCATGTAAGATAAATCCCACTCCTAGTTTTCTCCATCTGGGGCTGTATATCCACATGCAAATCAGGCAAATTGAAATACAAAATCCCAGGGTTCTTGTACACTCAGTTAACTTCTAACCATGCCTGGGGAAGGGCTTTTGATCCTACTGGAAGTCAGAAAGGAGAAGGCTCTGCTATACTCAGTTAACTCCTGTCCATGACCTGGGAAGATTTTTTTGATTCTACTAGAAGTCAGGTTTTGGGGTAGTAGGAAAATAGAGCCCCAGGTGGAAGAACAGGAAATTTATTTTTGGTGTTTCTGGATGTAGATCTTAGAACATGCCACAGTGAGTCTGCTGTGAAGTGATAACTGAGGTTGTAACATCATTTTGCCTGGTTGCACTATCAGTCCCGAGAAAGATTTTTCCGCTGGTTAATTGGAACAAATTGTGTTTTGATGATTGCTATAGAATGGATATTCACAAATGAATTTTAATAAGTTTGGGCAGTTTCTGGCTCAGAGGATGCAAAGCATTTCACCCAGACATTATCCACAGCTTCTTGGTGACCAGCGTGGTATTAGTAACCAAAATGTCAATAATTTAGAAAATGTTCTCTTTTTGTCTTTTCACACACACACACACACACACACACAAATGCATCCAGAACTCCCTGTATCATGAAGTAGTTAGTAGGAACTGACTAGCATAATTTCAAGTCAAAGACAAGACTTTGCCTCCACCTTTTCTTCCTTCTCTCCTCCCCACAGCCTCACCCCCTCAACACATGATATCAACAAACACACTGAACACAGAAGCCTGTAATACTGCTACAATTCGTTCACTGACACTGAAATTATTTTCACAGAAAGCAAAATATTTTCTTGACTAACAAAAAGAGATACAGCTTTAGATGAAAATAACACTGTGACTTGCTTTAGAACAATTATTTGGAAGATATAAATGACACGAGATCCTTCCCTGATTGAGAACATGGGGGAAAGGCTCCTATAAGGTTATTTGTAGTAGAGGTAGGTAGAGGGTAGAAAAATATTGGTGCCAAGAGGACAAGTGGGCACAAAAGGTTTACTTGGGATTTTGTGGATATGTTGAATGCTTAAGTGTTGATTTGAGCAGGTCTAGTGTGTGTTTCTACTGCTTACTTATATCTTTAGCAAGGAATACTTCACTTAACTAGGTTTTCCTGTAATAAGTCATTTTGTGAAAATAAAATAGCCTTTTATCTGCACGTATAAGCTTGAAAGTTGGTGTGCCTGTGTGCTTTCCCAGAATGGATTTGGAAAATGACAGACTGTTTCTAGCAGCACATTGTCGAGCAGTTTTTACCATGGGTTTCCTACCTGCAGCACATAATTTGCCTAGTAAAGAGGCTACAGTTTGGATACTGTAGAAGGTAATTATGATTGTTATTAGGAGACAAATTACTTTGGGAGATAGAGTAATCTAGTATAAGCATTCTTTATCCTAGTTTTGAGATACCCTTGAGTATCTCCAGACATCACAAAGGGTATTGCAAGACTCCTCCAGCAAAATTAATTTTACTTTGTCCTACATTTTGAAATATATGCTATTCGGCACTATTAAAAGAAACAGAATCCCTTGTAGCCAAAATATGATGAGCATTGCTGAAAGGTGGAAAGAACACACCAGGTGAAGTACAAAATGTTGATTCCATGACTGGTTCTGCTACTCATCTCCCTGTTCTGAAAAGTCATACTTTCAAAAGAAAGTAATATCTGCCCTGAAACCTATCTGGGATTGGTAAAAATAAAATGGGATTTTAGTTAGAAAACATGTCTTACAACTAAAACATTTCATATCAATGTAAAATCATTTTTAAAGCAATAAATTGTGTTAAACACTTTTATATTAAATAGGAGGGGAGCTGGTTACCAGGAAGAACGATAGATTAAATTGTAATCTAGACTTCTTTTTCAAAATTTTCTTTTTCTTTACATTTTTTCTTTTTTTACCTTGGATAAGTCATTAAAAATTTCTGGGCTTATGTTAGTTATATGTAAAATAAAGGAGTTTGACTGCATGATACTTTCTATTTTTATAACTTTTATTTTGGTTCAGGGATACATGTGCAGGTTACCTATAGAGGTAAATTGTGTGTCACGGGGTTTTGGTATACAGATTATTTCACCACCTAGGTAATTAGTACCCAACAGGTAGCTTTTCAGTTCTCACCCTCCTCCTCCCCTCCACCCTCAAGAAGGCTCCAGTGTCTGTTGTTCTCTTCTTTGTATCCACGTGTTCTCAATGTTTAGCTCCCACTTGATAGTGAGAACAATCTGGTGATTTTTCAAATAACTCAAAGCAGAATTATCATTCAACCCAGCAATCCCATTATTGGGTATATACTCAAAGGAATCTAAATTGTTCTACCATAAAGATGCATGCATGTGTATATTTACATAACCACACTATTCACAATAGCAAAGATGTGGAATCAACCTAAATGCCCATCAACGGTAGACTAGATAAAGAAAATGTAGTACGTATATACCATGGAATACTATGCAGACTACCTAATGTTTAAGTTTCTTTACATTTTTAAAATTCTGTGATTCTAGAAGGAAGAATTGAGTTTTGGAGCAGAAATTGAAATACTTCAGGAATTCAAATATGTCAGCTTTCAAAGTTTCTTGCATTTATTTATATACATTTTACAGTTTGCATAATGGATTCACATGCATATTTACATTTATTCATTATAAATGAAGCAGGGAGAGCAGGAATTATCCCCGATTTGCAGGTGACTTGTTAAATGATTGTATAAGAACACAGATGGTGAGTGGCAGATGTGGAACTTGAACCCATTTCTGCAGAATCTGCTTGGTTATTCAGCATCCAACTCTCTCTCCTAAACTTAGCAACTTTGTACTTTTTCCTGTCTCTAAAATGCCCAGTATTTTATATTGTTTCTATTTTGTACAGTATAACCCTGTAAATATACATAGTTCAATATGTTATTTGCATTTTGAAAAAAATAGGTGCTTATATGTCTGACGTGTAATTTGGTATACCATAATTGTCATTGAGTTTTGACAGCAGATAATTTAATCTTGGTAAATACAATACTATATCCTGACACAGATACAAATATGTGGGCAAGCTGGGTTGGCAAATTTCTCAGCACTTTTCATGTTGTTTCCATTTCTGGAAATAAAGTCTGATCTGCAGGAGGGAAAAAAAAATAGTCTTATGAGAGCAGCAATGAGAAAGTTCTGAACAGTGCAGTCCAAGATAGACAATAAAATTACTGCTGGTAACATTAATTCCACTCCATAGTTTAAAGATTCAAAAACTGAACAAAGAAATTTTTAAAAAATGTTTTCATTGGCTGTAAATATATTTCACAGATAAGAATAGACCCTTAAAGATGACCTTCCCATTTCATGCTGTTTCTTTCAAGTCTGGCAACCAGCTTGTAGGAAAGTGCCACTTCTAATTCAGGATTTGATGTGTCACTTACAGTAGCTCATTGTCCTTCTTACCAGAAACGTTCTTCATTCTTGGGAGGTCTGAGAGGTTGTGGTAGTTTATTAATTTGTTTGTCTTCAGGAAGAAGTCATGTGAAGAGAGGAATCCACCTATAGAAAAAGCAAAAGATGGCCGGGCGCAGTGGCTCACGCCTGTAATCCCAGCTCTTTGGGAGGCTGAGGCGGGGGGGATCACGAGGTCGGGAGATCGAGACCATCCTGACCAACATGGTAAAACCCCGTCTCTACTAAAAAAAAAAAAATTACAAAACATTAGCCGTGGCAGGCGCCTGTAGTCCCAGCTACTGGAGAGGCTGAGGCAGGAAAATGGTGTGAACCTGGGAGGCGGAGCTTGCAGTGCTCGGAGATGCGCTACTGCACTCTAGCCTGGGCGACAGACCGAGACGCTGTCTCAAAAAAAAAAAAAAAAAGAAAGAAAGAAAAAGAAAAAAATGGCTTAGATACTGGAAGCAAGAGTAAGCAGGAGGTGTGGCAGTGTTTAATATGAAAGTCAGAAAGTCAGAACCTAAGTGAAACATAAGTATTGTCAGGGGAGTGAAAGAGCAGCTTGTTCAGTTGCTGCTTCAATTAGCAGGAGTTTTGTGGCCGAGGGGGAAAAAAAGCAAAAGCTCTACCATCTGCTTTTATTTCTGAAGCTGTCTCAGTATCAGACTACTGACCTCTGCAACCTATTTATCCTTTGAATACAAAATATTCCTTTCTTTCCTTCTCCTCTCCCTTTCTCCTCCCCTCCTTCCCTCCCTCCCACCTTCCCTCCCTCCCCAACTCCTTCCATCCTTCCCTTTCTCACTCCCTTTCTTCTTTCCTTTCTCTCTTTTATTTTTCTCTTTCATTTTTGGATAATCTGAGTGATGCATACTTCTACTACATTTTCCCTGCCCATAATACCCTGTGAAAAAAATCAGAAAAAAAAGAAAAGAAAAGAAAAGAAATATCTTACCTCCTGCTAGCTACCTATCAATGTTAGACAACTGTAATGTGTTTTGTACTGAGAAAATATATAGAAGAAAGGTTTCTTCTACTGAATATCTTCCAAAAACAGTACCAAATAGTATTTTATGTAATAATGCAAAATAATAATAACACATGGCATAGCTGAGTACAGAACATACATGCAATATAAGTGTGTGTATTTTTAAACTTGCGCTTATATATTTAAATTTCAATAAATATTTATTGACATGTTTATCAGAAGACTCTGCAAATAATAATTGACACATTTCAATGTAGCTTCAACAGTAATGGATTTCTATTACTTCTTAATGAAAAGTCTAGAAATAAGACGGCAGTGGGATTGACTAACTCAGTGGTTAAAATAAGTCATCACATACCAAGGAGCTTTTTATCTTTCTGTACATATCTTGAGTGTGATAACTATGCCGTTCCCCAATGTTTTAAGATGGTTGAAGGTGTTCCTGGCAACGAAGCATGTTTCCTTCTATGTATCACTTTTTATTAAGGAGGAAATTCTTTCTCTGAGGGACTCATTTCCATGTCAATGAGCCAGTTGCCTTAACTGGTTTAGGTCCATTATGAACAAGCCACTGGAGTGGGGGATGGGAAATCAGGGACGCTTTCACTGTATAAACAAAAATGGAGCCTCTGCTGGCAAAAAGGAAGGTGAGAGTATAGCTGTTGGTTAACAACTGAAAAAATCTACCTTGAATTGTATTGGATGCTATCAGGAATTTTGTACAAAGAGAATAAGATGAGTACATGCCTTCAAGGAGATTACAGTAGAGTTACAGAGATTAGATACGCATACTGAAAATTCTCCTGCAAGGCAGTTAGAAAAAAATGACATGAAAGAAAAGCGTTTCAGGGAGAGAAGGATAAAAACTCACCTGTCTCAAGTATTCAGATGTAAATGAAGGGAAAGGAATTCCAAGTGGCAGAAAGAAGAGGAACAAAGAGCACTCTAGACTGGCTTTATTTGTTGTAGGATATACCAGATTATAAATATACTTAAGTAACAGGAAAGAAGTATAGAAGTTATTCTTTAGGCAACTAGCATCCATGGAGGACTTTTAACTAGAGGAGTGGCAAGATCACAACTTAAGAAGCGTTTTACGAGATCCTTGCAGAGATGTAAATATGTGCGCGAGATAGTTTAGCCAGTATTTCTTTGGAGGGGTTAGTTGCTAATAAAATGTAGGGTAAATGGAATGCAGAAGAGAATAAAGGCAGAAGAGAATAACATGTCCTCATCCAGGCAAGGGGTAGTTATTTTCTGAACTAAACTAATGGCGAGGGAAATTGAAAGGAAAAGAAGCCCTTCTAGGGGAGGAAGTGGCATGGTTGGAATGCAGTGAATGATGTGGAGCTCCAGGGAGTAGAAAATGAGCCCGAGTATGGAGCATAGGTATTCACTCCCTGAAATGAACTAGAAAGTCTTCTCCACAAATTGCTAGCTAACATCAAGCAATATTTTCGGCAAGTTATTTAAGTTATTTAACCTGATTTTATATCTGTACAGTGGCATTGCCTGCCTTATTTAGTGGTGAGGGTTACATACAGTGATGCTTATGAAGCACCTGGCATAGTGCCTAACTTCTTATAGGATTCAACAATTGTTAGTTCTTGCCTCACTACATAAAAGTGATGGGAACAGTAATGATGAGTGAGGGAGAAGGTTTAAAAAGAAAAAAAAAAATGTGAGAACCATCTTATGCAAAAGTCAACAAACTTTTTGTGTAAAGGGCTGGATAATACATATTTTAAGCTTTGCAGGTCATATAGTCTCTGTTGCAGCTACTCAACTCTGTGATTGTAGTGTGAAAGCGCCATGGACAATATGTAAACGAGTATTATGGCTATGTTACAATAACACTTATGGACAATTATGTTTGCATTTTATAATACTTTCACATGACATCAAATGTTAATATTCTTTAGATTTTTTAATGTGAAATATTTTTAAATGTAAAAAAAAAGAAAAAGAAACAAAAGCAAATCTGTTCTTTGCCATTGTGCCATACAAAAATTTAGCAGGCTTAACCTGTAGGCTGTGAATTGATTTTCTCTTATCTTGAAAAATGCCCAATCTCAGGCAATGGAATGATGGAGAATATCAAATAAGAATGAGCAATTAAAGAGCTACAGGAAAAACCAAGGGAGTTTTTAAAGTATGTTGGATTAGGTGATTGTCAAGCCACTGGTCGAAGAAGTCATTTAGGAAGAACCTAGGATGCCAAAGGAAACAAATAGGTAAGCCATGGTAATTATAATAGTGCTAAGTATGATTAGTGGAGGGAACTGGGAAAAATTGCTGGTTTATATTAAGTGCAGAAGCCAGTGGGTAGACAAAGATTGGAGATACAAAAAGAGGAAAGAGATAATTATTGAAGAAGAGACCAGATCAGGCAGAAAGGGTTTAATAAGATGTCACAGTCATAGGGATGAGATTTTAAAAAGTGTGGGCATCTTTGTTGACGAGAAGAGTAGAAGATGAAAGAATAGAGAGAGATTGAGGCATGGTGGTAGTGATGTATGTATTCACAGAATTAGTATCATATGAGCTTGGGCTCCTTTGTGGATGAGGTATTAGTGTATTTTCTGAGCATGAAGGTGAAGAATAGGAGCAAGAATGTTGAATGTGGAGGCAATTTAGAACAGCAGCTGTGGCCAATGCAAGAGTTTCAAATGAGAAGAATCAAAAGGTGTCCAAATGGCAGTGAGTATTCCTATTAGGAATTAGATACCCCGACTTGTAGTCATTGGTGTAATTTAACAGATGTTGAAATATTCTCAGCAGTATTCCTAAAACAAACCCAGAAACACATTAACTAAGACTGGGAATTCACACACGTGCCTATAGCGAAAGACAGTTACTTCTCCAGCATTTTGTCTTTCACAGTCACCTAGAAATTTGGAGCCTGGTACAGGACTGTACTTGTTATTAAATAATGTAGCTGCAAGTACATAAACTATACCAAAACATCACTGTGGCTTCATGTGGCTATTTAAATTTAAATTAATTAAAATTAAAAACCAGATACTCAGTTGCACCTGCCACATTTTAAGTACTCACTGATCACATGTGGCGAATGACTATTGTATGGGACTGGTCGGACAAGAAGCATTTCCATCATCACGGAAAGTTCTGGACAGTGTTGGCATACCGCACAAATTGGCTTGCTGTTTTTTTCTACCTGCCCAGGAGTCATTGAGATTAAAGTGAAATTACAGACTGATATAAAAAATTTGCACATAGATCCCTACCCCAGGAACATGACACCATTTTAAAAAATGGTTTGGAGACAAACTGATTGCTCACCCTAGGTTAAACTCCCCATCATGACTGATAGGCAAACTGACAAAAATAGAGTTCAGTTGAGTGACAGTTAAGGATTTAAAATCCAAGGCATTGAATAGAACAATGGGAGCACTGTATTCATTCTGTTTCTTTTTTCTCCCACTCTCAAATTTGAGTTTAATGGCTGAGTCAGGTAGGTTAAATGTGTGCGACAGAGTGTATTCTGTTTTATGTGACTATAAAGGGCACATGGTGAAATGTAGAATATTAATATGTAAATCAATGCAATTTTTCATAATAGATATATAATTAAAGTGCTTAAGCGATAGCAAATGCAGCAGGTATTTTGATCACTTTTTAATTCTATAGCCCTTCATCTGATCACTGTGCTTCTCTCTTCTTATTCCATTATGCCCACAATAGAAGTTCTATTGATGGGGCACAACTCATGATCTCAGAAACTATGGTGGTTCCTTTTTGAAGGCTGCTGCTCAATTGCCTCAAATATTAGGTAATACATACAAAATTATGGATAATTTGTTCTTCAGTAGGATTTTTTGTAAGAAAAGATATTATTTTTCCTGGAAAGATTTTGTGTGTTACTCTTGATCTATTTCTCTTGGATCTACTTTTATTTTCTTCATAATTAAAATTTTGAGAGTATTATTGGCTGGGTGCAGTGGCTCATGCCTGTAATCCCAACACTCTGGGAGGCCAAAGTGGGTGGATCACTCGAGGTCAGTAGTTCGAGACCAGCCTGGCCAACATAGCAAAACCCCCTCTCTACTAAAAATACAAAAATTAGCCAGGCATGGTGGCATGTGCCTGTAATGTCAGCTACTCAGGAGGCTGAGGAACAAGAATTGCTTGAACCTGGGAGGCTGAGGTTTCAGTGAGCCGAGATCGTGTCACTGCACTTGCCTTGGTGACAGAGTGGGACTCTGTCTCAGAAAAAAAAAAAAAGAAAGAAAGAATTATATTTTCTTTTTTCCTAAAAAAGGAGATGATTTCCATACTTTAGAGAAACTCTATACACTTTAACAACCTCTCAGGTTAGGAGTCGATGAGAGTTGTGAAATGCTGTTATTATTATTCCCATTATTATGACTACTTTTAATTCTAAATGTGATATAAAATAAGGAATTTTAAAATTATTTCCAAAAAGTGTCTATGGCAAAAATGAGTAAAAACAATGGTCAAAGAATGTAAGACCTAGGTTTTATTTAATGCATGCATGTTTATTTACTTATACATAATTGCATATTGTTCAGACAAGCAATATACTGTGTTCACAGACCTAAATATATAAATATGGTACTTAGAAGCTGTGTGATGTTGGCAAAGTCATTTAATTTTGGTGAACCTCTTTTCCTCTTCTATTCAAATGTATTTAATCATGAGAGTACCTTTGTCATTGGATTTTTGTGCACATTAAATGAGAAAATGAATGTAAACCGCTTAGTATAGGGATGTATGTGCTAAAGCAAGGTCTATCATTATCTGTTGTTTTTCTGAAGGCCTAGAGCTCTAATAAATGTTGTTCAAAGACACAAATCCAGACTAGACAGTTAGCAAAGCTAATCTCTTTACTTGCTCTCCCACTTCCCCATCCCACCTCTAATCATAAGGTACATCTTTTTGGAAAGATACAATGAAATGAGTATCTAACTACCTTATGCCTGAAGGCAGTTAACAGAATCGAACAATTTAAATGTATTTACAAAAATTCTTAAATTAAAAACCAAGTTCTAAATGTGTCTCTCAATGAAAATGTGCACCATATTTTGTTTTTAATTACAAGTTACCTTTTTTATGTGTGTGTGAGACAGGGTTTCGCTGGCGCCCAGACGGGAGTACAGTGGTACAATCATGGCTTACAGCAGTTTCGACCTTCTGGGCTTAGGTGATCTTCCCACCTCAGCCTCCAGAGTAGCTGAGACAACAGGTGTGTGCCACTATGCCCAGCTAAATGTTTTATTTTTTTGTAGAGACGGAGCTCTTTCTTTGTTTCTCAGGCTGGTCTTGAACCCCTGAACACAAGTGATTCTCTCTCCTCAGCCTCCCAAAGTGCTGGGATTACATATGTGAGCCACAGAGCCTGGACTTGCCGTTATTTTTCATCTTACCCTTGTTTCTCCTGATTGACAATCCCCCTAAAGAATTGGGGCCTGAGTTCTTTCAGGAAAAGCAAGCATCAGAAGATTGCCTATAAAGAAGAGGAAGACGAAAGTGAGTCTGACCTTAGAGTACCTATTTCTAATTCTTCTCTTCTCCAGCAAAAAGGCTACTTGTACTTATATCCATTTTTCAGACTTGATCTTTTAAGTTTCAAGTTGTAAATCTAAGGATTCTCTCTACAGTCAGGCATTTTTCTCAGGACATGGCAGAAGACAAAATATAAAGAAAATGGGAATGGATAAGACATGAAATTTAAAAAAATATATATTCGAAGAAGTTACTTTTAGGTCTTATTAGTGTGTCAACAGAACCAAAGGAAAGTTCAATTGCTGACTGAAGCAAGGGCAGGTAGCAGCTCAACTTTGCCAAATTGATTTGGGTTAGATATTTTTATCATTCTAAATTTTCTGGAGAACAGTATGCCCTTCCGTATGATATTTGCTGCATTAATAAAACTTGTTAGAGAAAGAGGAAAGTAGCAGTCACATCACTAATACCACACACTTTGTGGATATCTCCCTAAATGGCACTTCCAGTTACAGAAATCTGCTAGAGAAACCAACCTGATGGGTCACACATACTCTGACTATGTGATCAGAACCAAAAATGTTAAGCATTTCTGCCATTTCCAGATATGACAGCAAAGGCGAGAGATATGGATTAGTTGTCCGAATGTTACGGGCTTTTTTTTTTTTTGGCAGAATATATGTTGCATACCTTCTCCTCACCACTTAAACTGTTGTATGATTATACATGCTGACAATTTGTCCTAAAGAGATATGCACTAATTTAACTTATTCTTGCACAACTATTTATATATTCACCAGCTGATGGCTTCTCATTTGGATATTGTCCTATAACTTTCTGAGAGCAATGGATTATCATTAAAGTATTTTTATTATCATCACAAAAATAGATTTAGACAATGTCAGTGATTTTGTATCTTAAACAAGATAGCTTGTAATTTGGAATCCACCCTTTTAGTTTGTGAGACATCAATGGAATGTCAGTATTCCTCTTACAGTAAAGAGTGGCAACACTGAGAGACAGCAAATTTGGCAGTAAACATATTGTCTTCAAATTTTGAAAGTATATCCAAATATCTCTTTCATTCCCCTTATAGGTATATTAAGTGTTGTCAGTGTACAATACAATTCTAAATGTTCAAATCTTGAAAGAAATACTGTGAATTTAAAGAAGTACTGTGTGGAGCAGAGAAAGTATATTTTGTCAGTTATAGTAGTGGCATGGCAAATGGACCTCATTTGAAATGTATCATACCATAGAAACATCTTTAGGTTTGGGTAGCTATATTCTGTTCTTTGGCATGGGTCACGGACTGAATTAGCAGTTAAATTTTTCAGGGCCGAATGCAACAAAAGTAACTGCATCCCTCAGGGAAAATCAAAGAGATGATTTTGCAAGACTGACCTCTAAAGAATTGGTAGATTAGATGTGGAAATTGTCCTGGAAGAACTCAGATATGCTTCTGAAGTTTATCTCCGCTCTCAAATACATGTCATCATGTACTGGGAGGTGTGAATGTAGAAAACAAAATACAACACACCATGTTGCTGTAGAATTTGTGCAGTACATGTGCTATTAAAAAATTTGTTTATAAAATACATCAAATTTAGGAGAATGTCTCTCGACTAAATGAAGCTTAAAAAAGTTGTCCTCCTCTGAGAAGGTGTACTAGGATAAGAATTATTTTAATTAATAAAAATCATCCAGACTGATTTTGTTGGGAGAATTAGATCATTCACCTATACAATCTCTTGTAGTTACAGCAACTAAGAAACACAGTTGGTGGCATTCATGGTTCTTTAAGCTTTAAAGCTTGCAGCTTTATCCTACAGTTGGTCTTTTATGCTTCTCTACTAAGAAAAGTGAAATTTGGAGTTTCCACATGATAGTTTAGAAGATCAAAAAGGGCAAGGTCAGTTTACCTTGAAGCATATGACTCATATCTTTCAAATAATGTCATTTGATTTCAGGTATCACAAAAGCTGTAGGTACAAGTAGTTATCTATTGAAAGGATGTTAAAATGTCTCTGTAACAAGTATCACTGATAGATGCACACAGAAGTTGGGATATGATAAGGATGCCTGCAATTTGGCATGCCCAGTGTGCCTCTTCTTTTGTAACCTATATTTTCTGTTTTTGAAGAATACCAGTAAAGTGATGTTCAAGGGCCAGTAGGAAAGAATAAAGTTTCTTGAAAAGGTGAGAAGGTGTGGCAGGCAGCAACAGGGGCCCTGTCAGGGGTAACCTATGACGGCATGCCTCTTCATCTCAAAGGCATCATGCTTCTCTGGAAACCCTTAGATCAAACTCAGAAGAAGAAAGAGGTGTTAAATATATAACGTGGAGTCAACCAGAGTGTTTAACAAAGGAAATAAACCTGAACAAATCCTAGAATAGAAAGCATTTAGGGTTCAACATTATATACTTGATCTTAATTTACAAAGATCAAGATGTACATAATTATGGGCTCATGTTGGCCTTTAATACCAAATGCTGTTTCACCTCTTCCATCTCTGCCTCTACCTGCCTCCATAACTTTTCAACAATAAAAATAAAAACTAGGATGCTATTAACACAGATAATAACTTGCAGGTTATGAATCTAGCAGCTGGAGAGTAGTTGTGAGACAGGAAGCTTACTGGTTGGAATAGATGTTTGTAATTTAAACAAGCCATAAGGTGAAACTTCTCAGATATCCAGACATGTAGGTTAAATAGAGGCTTGTAGTTCTAGGCAAGGCATTGATTGAAAGGCAACAAAACGGAGCTTGTTCCAGTATAAAGTCTTAGTTTCCTAGTTGTTATGAGCAACTGCTGAGAATACAAGCAATTATGTTTTAGTGCTACATCTTAAGATCTTGAAAGAATACTTTATCACAGAAGAGCTCAGGAGTCAATTGCCTGCTCACCATCAAGTTTGGTATTTTTTGTTTTTCTGGCAAAATGCACAATATGTCCCGAAGTGGTGGTATAAATTACAACCTGTTTCACTGCACAATTTTTCTTATTCTGAGACCCAGTCTCTTGTTTCTAAATAGTTGAGAAGCTTTACTTTGATGAATAGTTTCTCATTGTTACTAAATGTAGAATGAAGAACTACAGTGAATTTGTAGAAAGGGATGCTTATTTTTTAAACAGAAATATATTATGCAATAGGAAATAATTGATATTACTGATATTAATCTGTAAGTAACCAGTGTATACAAGGTCAGAAAATTAGAATCAGAGCAAAGAAGGAGAAGCCTTTGGTTTTTAGTATAAATAGGAATCCAGGACTGACACTCATTAGATATGGGTGCTGAATTCCTGAATTCTTTACAAAGCTTAGCCTGGAACAGGATATTTATAAAGTGCTAATAGAAGTCATATAATTAATTAAATCAAGTTTTGCTTGATACTGTTAAGTATGAAGAAAACATTTTTAGTATCACAGATTTTCAGAGCTAGCTTACCTAGGTCTTTGTCGTTTATTGTTAGAGAGCCATTGTTAGATAGACCTATATTCTCCCTGTCATTTACACTCTCTCTAAGCCGCTGCACTCAACCAGCCTACCAAGAGACAAGCAGAATGTCTCCCAGTCCTCATAAACATCAGGGGTTCTAGGTTCAGGCACCCTCTCTCTGATTTGCAAGCATTTCCCCCTCTTAAATCCCTATCTTGTTTATCTCCCAAAATTTATTTCCTCCTCCTCCACCTTTTTTTCTCCCCCTCCCCCGTCCTCCTCCTCCTCCCCTTCTTCTTCCTCTTCCTCTTCTTCCTCCTCCTCCTCCTCTTCTTCTTCTTGTTCTCCTCCTCCTCCTCCTCTTACTCTTCTCCTTCTCCTTCTCCCTCTTCCTCTTCCTCTCCTTCTCCTTCTCCTTCTCCTTCTCCTTCTCCTTCTCCTTTCTGATGGAAGGTAAAGAATCATGGTGCTTTTGCTCAGAACCTCCCACTGGTGGCCCATTTCGATGAACTTCTTATTGTGGCCAACAGCTTCACAGGATCTGGCTCCAGCCTATCTGTATGCTGTTCTTTCTCCACTGTACATTTTCAGTTCTGGAAGGGAGCAAACAAGATCTCACCCCTCATGGCTGTTGGACCTGCTGTTCCCTATGGCAGATACCAGCGATTACCCTGCTGCTGGTCTGACTGGCTCCCTCTCATATTTAGATCTTTGCTTAAACTTCATCTCTATAGCAAGCACTTTCCTGACATCTGGCCGTCCTTGTAAATTTCTTTCTTTTCCTGAATAGCAGTGAATAATGATACTATTTGATGCTTTATCGTGTGTCTCTCCATCACCATTGTTACCTCCAACACAGCAATGGAAGCTCTTGTTGGGTGGGGTATCTGCCTTATTCACTGCTGTATCTTCAGCTCCTAGTAGATATGTAGGGGCTCAGTAAAGATTTTTTTATTAATTCATTATGAAAAAAATTTCCATATCTCACTTCCTTATCTCTTTTCTAGGGCAATGGAACTGGCATGATGCGCTCTCATTTTTCTTTTCTAGTTGTTTTTCTTCTTAAGCTGACTTCTTTGTGTTTGCTAAAGATAGAATAAGATGGGCCATTGAGGACACAAAGCCAAACAGCATTGAAGAGTAACCTGGCAGATCAAACCAGCATGTATTGCTGGAAAAAGTCAGGCCAAGGTAGGGTGTGTACAGTAAAACCTAAAAATGAGTTTGAATAGGAGGGGATCCAATCAATCCTAAGTATTTGAGAACTCACCATATATTCACAAATAGGTTTTTCATGCTGGAGCATATGGATATATCCCTGTTTTTAAGGGCTTACATCTAGCTATGAGAGTTAGATAAATCAGATGAAAGAACCATGGGTTTGATGATAGAAGGGAAGACAGAATTCCAGGTAAGAGTGAAGGCTTAAGTAAAGGTAGACAGGAAAGGAATATGTTTTACCGGGGAATGAGGAAATAATTCTCACTTGTCAAGGATTCAAAGCAGGAAATTATGAGCTAGTAGACTGAAAATGTTAGTTAATGCCAGACTTTGATGAGAGCTGAATTCAAGGCTTTGGGTTTTATTTGGCCAGCAAAACGTTTTCCATAGGAATGTGGTAGGTTAAAAGTGGTATTTGAGGAAAATCAGTATGACATCAGTCAACAAGTTGAAGTGCACTTTCATATAAAACTGAGAGTGGTCAGGAAACCTGGAAAAATGTTGCATGTGTTTTATGTCTAAAGATTTATCCATGTAACTGCCTTGTATATTTCATCTATGAGCTGACCTAACTCTCAATTTTTGCTGTGTTACCAATTATATTTGTGTTTCTGGTTTTGCTATGGTTAAGCAGACAATTCTCTGAGAAATAGCACATCACGAATCACATCTTCATCTGAACTTAGATAAGTAATTGATCTAGATTGATGAGCAGTTGTGAAATATTCTCCTATGTCTATGTGCATTCAATACAAAATCTAGATTAGACCAACATAAAACCAAACCTAGAAATAAAATTCTGTCAGTCAGACTAAATGGCAACTTCAGCTGAGAAGCAGTTCATTATGAGGTTTCTGGCTTGAGTTTGCCACTTGGATGTCTAGATATTTTTTTTCCATAATGAGTAATATATATCTAATAATGCCAGTTCTAATGCAAACAATTTTATTTTTATTTATTTTCATGGTTGTCTTTCTCTGGGAAAGTAATCAGCCCAGTGGTAATACATTTTCCTTATTAAAATGTTTTTCTTTGTTTTTACTCTAGGCTATAGTTAGAATTCATGGGTACACAAACTGGTGTTTTAGATAAAATTATGTTGATTATCATGTTACATTGTGTGCAATTAGAGCCTCTAACATCCCAGAAACAGATTTGAATTTGTACGATTTTGTAAAAAGTTGGATATGACTAAATAATGTATTGTATTAGAAATTATACATTTTGTTTTACAGCTGACAAGTTTAACATGATGTTTCTCATTATCGTTCATTTCAAGTCAAACATCCTAGCACAAATAAGCTCCTTTGAGAATGTGGGTCAGAGATAATTCATTATGTGAAAAATTCTTAACCTGAAAGCATATATGAAGGAAAGTTGGATGAAGGACTCACGTGGGAGAAGTACAGAGAATATATCCATCCAGTGCCACTAAAGGGTTCATTTATTTTTTTTTTTTTTTGATCAATGGTCACAGACTTGTAAATTGACTATGCCAAATCATTTGTGGTTTCATTAGGAGAAAAAAATAGGAAAACAGGATAAAACAACAGTTCTGATCTCTTCATGATGAATTATGCATCTTGCATGGATGACTAGTTTATCACTTTTTAACTTGCAGTATGCACTTTGTTTAGCTACAAAATACATTGAATTGCTCTGTTTAGGAGTCCAAATCTACTAGTGCATATGGGTGATGTCATCCTGCAGGTAATCAACATAGTTCAGTGGTTTTAAATATAAATTAAGTCTTGCTAATTTTATTCATCTTGTGAAAACTCAGATTAAAAAGAGACAGCCATATGCAAATCAGATACATGCAGCCCAACTGAATTATATTGTTTCATGTCTGTGCTTTCTAAATAATAGAAGGGTAACTATACAGAATGATTCTTTTGAATATCCTGACAAGCATGATTTATGGTGTTCCTAAGATGTATTCTTTGCTTAATAGTCAAAAGAAAGGCCTTACTTTCCCACTTACCTAATATTGCATGCATTTATATTTTAATGTCACTCCATTTAGAAAGTGAAGGGGGAAGGGAGAATAGATGTAAATTATATCCTTACTGATGCATAAAACAGTATTGAAATTGAAAATTGCTGTTTTAGCATACAAAGTGGAATACCACAATTAATTCCTTTTCTTACAACAGGCACAAATGTTGAACTTTGTAGAAATGCAGCCTATTATGACGTTAGTGTAAAAGTCCTTTGACATGAAAAATACCCAGAAAAAAGAATTTCTGCATTATTAATGTCTCCTTCCCCACCTAGCAAATAACAGGGGTCCATTGCAAGATATATGAATAAGAATATGATAGGCCAGAGGGATAGAACAATGTTAAACACACACACACACACACACACACACACACACACACGCACGCACATATCTATTTTGACTAGGGTGACCAGGACCAGATGGATCTGTTTACTTAGAAGAATCCAAATGTATTCTTGTCATACTGGTATTAATTATTAATGTTAACACCTTCCACTATCATGTGTCCCTTTCTGGGTGGTAAATTATGATTACCCTAATATGACTACCACAGCAAAACACAGACCAAGTTTATATGGTTGAGTATTCTTACCAGACCTTTTCCTTGATTCATCAGTCTATGAACAAGGAAATTACGGACAACCAGAAAATTATGTGGATTTCATGAGCTGTACTTTCTCACACAATGCTAGAACCTCATCCTTAAGGTACTTTTAAGTGAAATACCTCAAATGGTCAAATGTTAAACACAAAATCGATGATGTTAAGTATCATGGGGACAGCTGGCTCATCCACATTTGTTTCTCCATTGGCCAGTGTTAGGACAATGCAAACTCTCCACCAATAGCAGCAAAAATCAATGATAACTTTAGTTGCAAAGAAATGACACTCATGATTTTTATTTGCTTAGTTTTTGCCGTGTGTGTGTGTATGTATGTATGTAAGTATGTATGTACATATTACAATAGAACTTTATTTGCAAAACCAGGGATAGTCTGTGGGCCTATTTAATGACCCCTGGTGTAGATATCAAAATGATTTCACTTTCTATTAATAATAATGAGTACTTTCTGCCAAGTATAGTTTCGTAGAGGACTCACTTTCTGTCTCTATATAGGCAGTGCTCACTTCGATTTCAATTGCCTTTGTATGTGTTTTACTTTCCTTGGATACCTTCTGTACCTCTGCTCTCCTCTCCATGTTAATTCTCTTAATCTGTTCCATGCCCTCTCTTAAGTCTATCATTTTTGTAAAAAGAGGAGAATTCTCAGTGCTGTGTTTAGTCTCTTTTGTTCCTTCCCTAAATCCTCTTTATCTCTGCTGTCTCATTCTCTTTAATTTAGATTTTCATTACACATGTAAGGCTGGCCAGATCATGTGTTCTGTTTCACCAGTGCATTCAGATGTATTTGGTGGAATGCAGGAGCACTAACTAGGATACAGTGGAGGACTATTTCACTGCTATTGGTACCAAGTAAAACTGAGGCTTCAAAAAGAAGTGTATCTGTTTAACCGTCAAATTCACTAACCATCTCTTATAAGAGCATATAATGGGAGGAGATGCAAATAAATATTTTATATTTTCATGATGGAGAATTTTTGTCTTAATGTTTGTACATTACAAAGAATAAAATTTAAATATTTCCAATTTATTCAAACTATTGTACGCATGCAAATTTGTAATATATACCCGCCTGCCTGCCTTTCTTTATCTCCGTTTCTTTTTTCCTACCTTCTCATTTTCTTCCTTATTGCCTCCCTTCCTTTCTTTTTCTTTCCCACAGAGAAATAATGAAAATTTGACAAAAATGTAAAAGAATACCCAAAATTTCATCAGTATACTACCAGTCAGTAGTTATTACTTGGATGATAATGGCATTTGCACTATTAGCATGAAATATTTTTAATATTGAGCTAGAGTGAATCTAATGAGATTTCAGATCAGGGTCCAGCTGATGCAGAGATGAATTATTCGCTGTGAAGCTTTTAACCAAGCAACCAAACTGTCACATGCTGTGTCTAAGAACTGATACTTGCAGTCCAAAACTCATTACCAAGTATGTCTTCTGAAAGATATATATTATTGCCTGAATCTCTTTCAGATATACTATTTATTTAAGCCTGGAGTTCATTGCCTTAAGAGTGTGATGATTTTACACCTATGTATCAAGCCTAGAGAAACTGACAGATCAAATGGGAACATGTGATTTAAAAGTGTGATTCAAAAGTCATTGAGTTCATTCATTTGATGACAATTTTGGGGCAAATCATGGCCCCTTCCTTAATTGTGTATTTTGTCTTCACTTATGGGATTGATTTGAAGATATTCAAAGGAGAGTCAAGATTTTTGTAACTTAACTATAATAAAAATATGGTTTAAATGATAAAAAGCTTAAAATAAAAAAAGATGATTTTTGTAACTTAAAGGTAATAAAAATATGATAAACTATGCCTTTAAACATGTTAATAGATGTACTCACAGTAGATTAATGGATTTGCCACATATATTTTAATATTTTTATTATTATAGCATCTAAGGTATATAAAAATACATGCATTTCTGCCTATGTTTGAGAATGATTTCTCTGCTACAGCATAAACATTGATAATGGTATAAAAATATTTTTTATTTCCTTTGACCCCTGGATGAATTTGCTCAATCACCAAGGGTGTTCTCCTGTACAAGGATATGCCTTTTTTAAAATTTGCTCTTAATGAAAATTTTAAAATCAGAGAAAGAAGAATTATTGAATGATGATTGAGCTAATCAAAATGTATTGGGCTTTCTGAAAAGTCACTAATCTAAGTACCTGCCAAATGCAAAGCACCGCTCCCTGTCTCAGTTCCAGTCACTCAAAGAAATAACTGTATTTGGAGATTTTACAGTTGATAGACGTGTAATACACATTTATGATTTGCAGCTTCTGAAATAAAACAGCTGTGTGTGTTGGGAAGGGTATACCGTGTGCTGAGGAATGAGTCTCAACCACATTTATACTTGTTGAAACTTGTTGGGCTAGTTGCACATTCATTCTTGGTGAAACTTTTTGAGCCCGTTCAGGACTCAATGGAGATTCCTGCTTGCTTTAGAGATATAAGAAGAGGCATGTGCTCAGTGATCCAAGAAGGAAACCCCTCCCTACATTCCATTGGTCACTTTTTCATCTCCGAAATAGCTCTCAAGTACAATAGGAAATAAAATCCTTTTGATTTTATTTTTCCTCTAGCTTCTACCCTGGTTCAGGTCATCATGATGGGGACCTCTCGGTTAGACCTCTGGAAGAACTAGTAATCTTTCTAAAATGCACATTTGGTCATTTTATTTTTCTGCTTAAAACTTCTCAGTACTCCGTTCCTCCACCTTGCCTTCAGGGTGGTCCTTCTTAACCCACATGTAATATTTTAGCCTTCTTATCGCTGCAGCCCTACCTATCTCTTATTCCTTCTTTACATTTTACACTTTTCTCTGTGATCCTGCACTTTTCAGTTTCTTGGATGTGCATTCTTTTGGACTTTGTTGCTGTTTCAGTACATTTATTCTCTGTTTCTTTAATATTTTCTCTTTTTCCAGGCCCCAATTCAAATGTTACTGCCTCAAGAAAGCCTTGCCTTCTCCCTCCCCACCAGACAAGTTATGTGACCTTCCTATGTGCCTTAGCAGGGTTTTCACACTTATTAGAATTATGATAGCTAGGTTATTTGTAAAGCCATTAGACTCTGTGTGAGCCTGGAATTTGTCTCCTGGACCAAGCACAGTGCAAATACCTACTACCAAGCAGAATGTCAGGGATACAGCAGAATACCTAGGACCAAGCAGAATATCAGGGTTTTAACATGTCAAAAAATCAGGGATGACTTCCTTCTCTTCAGAGAAATTTTACAGTCTTTTTCATTCATAGCGAAGCAGAAGTTTTAGGAAAACCAAAGATGCAGTGAGAAGTCAAAAAGTTACTCTGCTGCCCTTTTTATTCTGTACCCAATACAATAGTACACAGCATTCAGATATTTCCACATTGAATTCATCTTCCTCTTTATAAAACTTTGGTTTGAAATGTGTATCCAGATCAACAGCACACTGTCTTCCTTTCCTCAGTCCTACGGAGGATGGGTTAGGAGGCAGGCAGATACAGATAGAATTGACTACAACTGGACATCTGCTTGTAAGGAAAAATGGTTTGACCCCTTTTATAAAACATGACTGGAGGCAGAAATGAAATTCAGTCTGAATCTCTTTCCTCATTCAATGTGGGTTTAATGAGTGGGTCCCTTATTTATTTTTTTATGTAACTATTAAAAAGAAACCATTACTGTTTTTTTTTTATTAAGATTTCAAAATGAATCTGTGTAAGTATTGCAGTTTCATTTACTGAACTAATGCAAAGTATAACTTTCTGAAAAAGGCATACACATATCCTAAACAATAGTTTACATGGTTTGGCTGTGTGCCCACCCAAATCTCATCTTTAATTCTAGTTCCCATAATCCTCAAGTGTCGTGGAAGGGACCTGGTGGGAGGTAATTGAATAATAGGGGCGGTAACCCCCGTGCTGCAGATAGTGAGTGAGTTCTCACGAGATCTGATAGTTTTATAAGGGGCTTTTCTCTCTTTGCTTTTTCCCTTTTTGCTTGGCATTTCTCCTTCCAGCCATCATATGAAGAAGGACATGTTTGCTTCCCCTTCTGCCTGATTATAAGTTTCCTGAGGCCTTCCCAGCCATGCAGACCTGAGAGTCAATTAAACCTCTTCCTTTATAAATTACCCAGTCTTGGGCAGTTCTTTATAGCAGCGTGAGAACAGACTAATGCAATAGTGAAAATGTATAACATATTATTTTCATATTTCTCCTAAAACAGAAGGAAAATAGAAATCGTTAACTTTATGGTGAGTGAAATAGGGCCTACGATTAAAGGGATATTTGGGGAAGTCACCTGGAACCAGAAGAGGGAACGCAAAGCTTAAAGTAGATACGGAGGCCAGCAATCACATTAGTGTTTCTCAGCTCTTCTTTGCGCATTTTGTTCTCCCAGCCTTTTACTTCCCTGCCTTCTTCCTGTCTCCTTCCTTGGTATACTTTTTTTTGCTCAGTGAGGCCTTTCTTACCCTATTAACATTTACAATCACTTCCACCACTTCAAATTCTCTCTTTATTGCTCTGTTTTCCCCCATAGTACAGAAGACAATTGATCTTATTATATAGCTTAGTTATTCTGTTTATTGCCCATCTCCCTCCATTAGAGTATAAGCTCTTTGAAGGAAGGAATAGTTGACTGTATTGCTCACTATGGTATTCCCAGTGGCTAGGATAGGGCTACCATATAGGAGGTACTAAACAAATTCTTGTTGAATGAACAAATCAATAGTACTCATTCTAAGTTTTTTTTTATTTTAATATTGTTTAGTAACTACTAACAGTTGGCCATAAAAGTAGGAATATAGAATTTGAAAGTGATTCACAGTGTGGAAACTAACAAGCCTCTACAGATTTTGCCTATTTTTTTCTTTTTTTAAATGTAATTTATCATATCACATTGTGGGAGACTATGTCACAAGATCTTCTTGAATTAATGCAAAAAGATAAAATAATGAGTGGTAAGGTATTTGTCCTGGATTCAATATTTATGATGATGTGTAGTTATTTGCGGTTAGAGAGACGTGTGCGTTTTTATACGCTAGTTGATTTTATGTTAAAACAAATGTAAATAGTGGTTAAGACATCTCTGTGGCTAATATTTCTTTTTTTTTTTTTTTTTTTTTTGAGACGGAGTCTTGCTCTGTCGCCCGGGCTGGAGTGCAGTGGCCGGATCTCAGCTCACTGCAAGCTCCGCCTCCCGGGTTTATGCCATTCTCCTGCCTCAGCCTCCGGAGTAGCTGGGACTACAGGCGCCCGCCACCTCGCCCGGCTATTTTTTTGTATTTTTAGTAGAGACGGGGTTTCACCGTGTTAGCCAGGATGGTCTCGATCTCCTGACCTCGTGATCCGCCCGTCTCGGCCTCCCAAAGTGCTGGGATTACAGGCTTGAGCCACCGCGCCCGGCCCGTGGCTAATATTTCACATGCCTCCAGTGAGACCATAGCCTAACATGCTGTGGATCTGAAGTGTTAATTCAATCATTATCCATGCTTCATCAGAATATTTGCGGAATCTCTGCAGCGTGTGCTAGAAATGTTGGAGCAAAGGGTATCTTTATCACAGCTTCTAATCATCACATGACGAGACAGCGCATTTCCACCAGTTCATAGTGCACTTTGTCAATCAAGTGAAGAGAAAATACAATGACTAAATTCTATTTGAGCCATAAAAAAATACACCTTACACTGCAACCTCTGGTGTCTGGTTGCTAAAGTTAATAGAAAATGGGTTCTATGAAAGGGAAAGTGCATTAATCTGTGGAGTTAAAAATAACTTTAACTGTAATTTAATGTATTTAATATGAACTACCTTGTTATTTGATTTTATACAAAGACCTTCAGTTAGTAATGATTATCTTCTTTTTTCAAATTTAAAAACATTGAAACTCATTGCCTACTCCCTGCTTCTGTGAAGTCCTTGCTATGTGTCATTCCACAGTTTTTGTCATTGTGTTTACTCCTTCATGAAAAACTATGTTTAATGTGCCTGCTCCATGTCATAGTTACGAAGCGATGAGGGAGTAATGGGAGAGATGAAGGATATCTATTGAAAGAGCTTTAGTAAAAATTTTGATTTGTAAATTATTTCTGTTATATATATATATATATATGATTTGTTTCTGAAATTAATAGATTTCATATGAAATTTTCTTAAGTTCAACATAGTCTCCCTTCACAATTTTTATAGTTTAGTGATATATTTGGTATTACAAACATTCATATGACATAGTTTATGCATTTTAAAAATAACATAGAAATTCAAAATATACTTTTAAAGGTTATACAACCTCAAAACACTCTCCTTTTGAAATGGCAATAGTATACATTAAATTTTTATTTTAAGCTTATCCTTTAATAATTTTATGAGGGACTTACTACACTTTAGGAGTGATTATGATTTTTAGTATGAATTAAGAAGGATAGTAGTGTCTAAAACCTTAAGATTTTTGCCCAAGGAAAGATAGACAATACTCAAAGATTTTCATGTATTTTATATCTTGTTTGCTTTTTTATTGGAAAAATTTATCTTTCAAAAATATTCCCAAAAAGGAAAATATGGTATGTTTATACAAATGTTTGTGTGTATATAGTTGGTATATATATATTTATGGAGTGTATTTATTTATGGGATATATTTCAAAAAATATTCCCCAAAAGAAAAAAGGTATGTTTTTCCAGTTTTTTTGTGGGTACATAGTAGGTATATATTTATGGGGTATTTATGGACTACATAGTAGGTGTATATATTTATGGGGCACAGATATGCAATGTGAAATACGCACATCACAAAGAATGGGGTATCCATCCCCTCTAGCATTTATCCTTGGAGCTACATACAATCCAGTTACACTCTTTAAGTTATTTTAAAATGTGCAATGCAGTTATTATTGACTGTAGTAACCCTGTTGTGATATCAATCAGTAGTTCTTATTCATTATTTCTATTTTTGGTACCCATTAATCATCCCCATGTCCCCTGCACACGGTCTTCCCACCCCCCACCCCACTATCCTTCCCAGCCTCTGGTAACCTTTCTTCTAATCTCTATGTCCATGAGTTCAATTGTTTTGATTTTTATATCCCACAAATAAGTGAGAACAGGTAATGTTTGTCTTTCTGTGCATAACTATTTCACTTAACATAATGATGTCCAGTTCCATCTGTGTTTTTACAAATGACCGAATCTCCTTTTTTTTATATCTGAACAGTAGTCCATTATGAACATGTAACACATTTTCTTTATGCATTAATCTGTTAATGAAAACTTAGGTTGCTCCCAAATCTTAGTTATTGTAAAGAGTGCTGCAACAAACAGGAGTGCAGATGTCTCTTTGATATACTGATTTCCTTTCTTTGGGTATATATTCAGTATTGGGATTGCTAGATCTTATGGTAGCTCAACCTTTAGTTTTTTGAGGAATCTCCAAACTGTTCTCTGCAGTGGCTGTACTAATTTCCGTTCCCACCAACAGTGTACAAAGGTTCCCTTTTCTCCGCATCCTCACAGGCATTTGTTACTGCCTGTCTTTTGGTTATGAGCTATTTTAAATGGAGTGAGATGATATCTCATTGTAGTTTTGATTGGCATTTCTCTGATTATCTGTGATATTGATGACTTTTTCATATGCCTGTTTGCTATCTGTATGTCTTCTTTTGAGAAATGCCTATTCAAGTCTTTTGCCTATTTTTTGATTGGATCATTAGATTGTTTTTCTGTAAAGTTGCTTTATCTCCTTATATATTCTTGTTATTAATTCCTTGTTAGATAGCAGGTTTACAAATATTTTCTCCCATTCTGTAGGTGGTCTCTTCGCTTTGTTGATTGTTTCCTTTTCTGTGCAGAAGCTTTTGATGTGATTCCATTTGTCCATTTTTGCTTTGGTTGCCTGTGCTTGTGGGGTATTCCTCAAGAAAGTTTTGCCCAAAAAAATGTCCTGGAGATTTTCCCCAGTGTTTTCTTGTAGTGGTTTCATAGTTTTAGGTCTTAGATTTAAGACTTTAATCCATTTTGATTTGATTTTCACCTATGGAGAAAGATTGGAGTCTCGCTTCATTCTTCTGCATATGGATCCTGTATTCCCAGCACCATTTCTTGAAGAGATTGTCTTTTCCCCAGTGTATGTTTTTGGCACCTTTTTTGAAAATGAGGTCATTGTGGATGTGTGGAAAAAAGGTATGTCTGTCACATATCTGCATACCCTGAGTGTTATTTTAGAAAAATCGGATTATGTTCTTTTATTATTGTATGATTGCTTTAATTATTTATAATTGTTTCAGTAAGATTAAATTATTAGCTTACCACAAAAATAAGCAAGTGCAAGTGAGGATTTTATGACATGTATCTAAAATAAGTAAAATGAATTTTCTAAAGAGTGAAAAAAAGCAAACATTTTATTAGCTAACCTAAGAACTATATTATTTCATTTATAAATTAAAAACTAATGGCAATAAACTGAGAGTTCTTGCAGAATCATCATCAGTAGCTGCCCTGGCATATAACCCTATATTAATAAAATTTTAAAAATTTTAAAAACCTATATTAATATTAATAAAATACGTATTATTAATGTGTATTTTAAAATGGAAAGAAAAAATTATGTCTCTTTAAGGTTCTTTTTTAAAAACCCAAATATATGTTTGAATTCACAGATTCCATTAAAGGAAACATGCAAATGGTTGTCTTTTAGTTCGCATATAACTTAACACAGTTCAGGCAGTTAAATCAATATTCTAAATAATTTATATAAGCTAGGAAGTTGCCTCCTTCTCTTTTGATTCAGAGACCAACAGTGGAATGATGATGCAAGTAACGTCCTCTCTGGCCTCTCTTCAAAGTGGGTGAGGCACATCTCAGCAGCTTCATAGCCTGTGCCATCTATACTCTGCATCTCCTTTTGGCAAGATCAATAGGCCTGCCTAGAATGCTTTTTCTCATCATTGTCCTTTTTATACTTTTTTTTCTGAAATATTTGTGAGTTAGCATGGGAGTGTTAGCAAAGGTCAGCAGTTAAAATTTCACCTTAGTTTACTTTCATTCATTCATTCATTTTACTTAGTACATACTATCCATGGGGCTGGTCTTTGGGAGAATGAGTGTGTGAATAGTTCCTTGCTCCAGAAGCTTAGTTAAGAATATACAACATACAACAAGAGTGTATATATATAAGAACATGAGGTGCACATGTGCAGTTGACATTCTGCATACTTCTGAGAGGCAGATAGGTACAAAAAGTAGCTCATCATAGATGGTAGGATATGTTAAGTATCACATGTGTGTTTTAGAAAACAAAAACAATAGGAATTCAGAAGGAGAGGAGAGCATCACAGGTCTGAGAGCAGTGTAAGCTTTAGAGAAGTAAATTCCAGCCAGACCTTGAAATTGTATTAAGTGTTGGCAAGAAAAGAGACAAATTTAGAGATACTCTTTTTTTTTTTTCTTCATTCTATCCTGGTGGTGGGCTTAAAAATTGTTTGTTATATTGGAGAATAGGATTGTCGTGTTTCTGCATCCTTGCTTATATGTAAGAGAGCAAGAGGGATAGAGAGAAGGGGCGTGTCAGATCAGGCACTGATGGGAAGGACATAGGACAAAAAGGTCAATGTGGCAGGAGTAAAGGGTTCACGTGGGGAATGTCAACATGAGATCAGAGAGACATTTAAAGCTAGATTTAGGGAAGACTTGAAAATAATACTGAGAGCTTTGGACTCTGTCCTGTAACTAATGAACGAACAATGATTACTGTTTAACTGAAGAGTAATATAATAAAATCAGTTACAAAAGATGTATACACTTATAAAGAATTGCCTAATCATATCTATCAGGTTGCACTAAATTCCATTAGATAATTTAATCATGTGCTTATGTTGACACAGCACCTTACATTCTTATACATGTAACTATTGTAGTGAACTTGGCATTTCATCATCTGGGAAAGTGAACTTTGGAAAACCAAATGAGTTAGTGGTAACAGGGCTAAACTAAAAAAGTAGGTTTTCCAAGTCAAGTGTTCTTTAAAATCCTCATCTTGAGTATAATTATGTACTGTTTGAAAGGTTTAAACTGGTCCAGGTGATGCTGTCCCAGTGAAAAAGACGGTGCTTAACTATGTCCTTTATTGTTGTTGTTCTGAGAATGACAAGCCTAGTTATAACCAAGAGATGCAAATGGTCACTTCTTTGCCTAGGGTACTGCCTAAAAACACAGCAAGAGAAACACTTTGGAAAAAGTCCCAAGACCACTAGAAGTCAAACAGAAACATGGATTTTTTTCTGTATTGTTTTCTTTAGACTTAGGATGTCATATGAGTAAAGGAGGTTGAACAGTTTTGGCCAGGAAACTGATAAAGACTTCAGACTCGAAGGGTGGGGTAAATGGTATTTGATGAGTTGCTTTTCTCCTGAGGAGGTGAGCTTCATGAGCTAATAAGTCTTTTCCATCTGTGAAATCAAAAAACAGATTTTACAGCATTTGGCAGACAGGGTTAAGTATTTGGGGACCACATGGAGATTATATAGAGGAAAAATGAAAGGGGAGAGCTGCCTTTTGGCTGCAGCGTGCATCAAGCTTGGGCTCATCCATAAACAACCCTCCCCTCCCCTTGAAAAAGGATCAACCAGAATGCCACTCCAAAAAGCTACCACATGTCAGGTTTTTTTCCTGCTCTCAATGTTTGTATCAGATGTTTTAATTTAGTCCCCTCATACTATGCATGATGTTCTGAAAAGGTGCAGTCAGATTTAGAGCATATAAATATAAAAGAGAGGGACAGAGAGATTGAGATTGATTCATCCAACTCTTCACTTGCAGTGATTTCTACTCCCAGTTAGAGCCATAAAGCATTTCTACTCTTCAACTGTGGCAATAGGAAAGGGAGAGGGGCAAATGGAAGTCAGGTGTAGAATGTAAATTTATTTCTAAAACAGACACACACACACACACACAATCAATGTTAGAGCCAAATTAGGGGGACCTCAGAATTTGGAGTCTATTTTTCACTGTTGGTGCTTCCTATATCATCTCATTCTTTCAACAAATATTTTAAGAGCACCAAGTAAGCAAGAGGAAGTAGTGCAGAGTGGTTACAGCTGACTGAAAGTCAGACTGTTCCGCCAAGCCCTGGCTCACTCAGCTACATCATGCAACCTTAGGAAAACACTGGTCTCCAAAGCCAAAATTCCCTCACTGGCAAAATGAAGATTTTGCCTAGAGTTGTGGTGGAACAGAGTCAGGTGGAACACTGCCTAGAGTTGTGGTGAGAACTAAATGTGTACATGGTAAGTGCTCAATAACTATTCTTTATGAGTGTGATCTTGTGCCAGGCAATGACCTTAACCAGACTGTCATTACTACTTGGAAATTCTCTTGTTAATCTATTGTAGACTCAGATTTGCATTCTTCACAGTGGCCCTTGGAAATATTTAACCGAATTTATATTGCCATTCTTGTGAGACCTTACCATTCCAGATGGTAAGATCTTGGAGGGCTGGGAGTATATCTCATTTATTCTTAGATTTCCCAGATGGGCATATAGACATTATACACTGAAAACATTTACTGAATAAATATGGGAAGGACAATAAGTTTTTATTGAGTGCATTGTCATTATTTAACACTTAGTTTAATTGGATAGGAAAAACAAACATACAACAAATGTTAAAATAACACAAGTAAGAAGATGGTGGAGCCCAAGCTGTGTACAGAGAATAAAAGCTCTGGTCTTTCCCATATTCCTTTTTCTGTTACTTATAACAGCATACTTGAAACTGGGTAATCTATAAAGAAATGGAATGTATTTCTTACCATTATGGAGGCTGAGAATTCAGGTCAAGGGACTATATCTGGTGAGGGCCTTTTTGCTGCAGGGGTCTCTCTAGAGTCCTGAGGTGAGGTGGTGCAGGGCATCACATGATGAGAGGGCTGGGTATGCTAGCTCAGGTCTATCTTCCTCTTTTTATACAGACACCACCCCCAGTCCCATGATGACCCATTAATCCATGAACCCATTCATCCACAGATGGATTAACACATCCATGAGGGGACAGCCCTCGTGACCCAATCACCTCTGAAAAGCCCCACTACTCAATATTGCCATATTGGGGATCACATTTCAACACTAGTTTTGGAGTGGACACATATTCAAGCCATAGCAGTCTTTAAGAGAGGGACAGTATCAATGAGGCTGAAGATAGTGATTTGGGACTGAATTTTATGTCTTGAAGGAGAGGTAATTCACATATGCAGAGAGGATAATAGTATCATTGCCTATGGGAAGCCATTATTCATTTTGAACAGAAAAGTGGCAAGTTGATGACAAAAATGTCCAAAAAAGGGTAGTTTATAAAACTTTTAAAAGCATCTTGGGGAAGGAAAGAAAATGTTACATATGTTTTAAGAAGTAGATCTTTTAATGTTATAGAGATGGGGGAAATTGCAGAAACAATTTAAATTTTTCCGTCATTTGGTAGAGTAGAATATTGAGGCCATGGGAGTTTAATAATTTAAAATATACACAATTTGATAATCTTTAAAAATGTATATCACGGGCGGATCACGAGGTCAGGAGATCGAGACCATCCTGGCTAACATGGTGAAACCCCGTCTCTACTAAAAAAAAAATACAAAAAAACTAGCCGGGCGAGGTGGCGGGCGCCTGTAGTCCCAGCTACTCGGGAGGCTGAGGCAGGAGAATGGCGTGAACCCGGGAGGCGGAGCTTGCAGTGAGCTGAGATCCGGCCACTGCACTCCAGCCTGGGCGACAGAGCGAGACTCCGCCTCAAAAAAAAAAAAAAAAAAAAAAATGTATATCATTAATACTATCAGTAAGTTTATCATGAGTGTGCAGGAAATTTCTTCCTTTTTCATATTCCTGTTGTCCTCAGAGGTTATGGATACAGGCACTGGATTAGGGCTTTTCAAGCTCTTGAAGTTGTGAGTTGAGATTTTTCTGTTTCCCAGGATGATCAATCAATGCAAAAATTGAACTTTAAAGATTCACTACGATAAAGGAATGCTGCATAGATTAAATTGCATTTGAAGTTTAGACCTATAGCTTGGCTAGTGTATCAACAACCTCTCAAGTGGACCATTTATTTTAGTGGTTTTAAAGGTACATGGAAGAGAATCAGTCATCAGATAAGAACCAAAAGAAAGATACTGTGCAAACTCTCTGTCTCTCTGTATTAAATGGAAATGCTTAACCCAATGTTATTAATTATGTATGTGGACATGCCTAATACCTGGCATGTCATTAAATTATAATGAATATAACTTCCTTTTCTGTCTTGCCACTGTGATCCTACCTACACCTGGCTAAATATAGCCCTGAAGGATCTTCCTGATTGCAGAGTCAAAACAACAAAGTTTATGCAAAGATAGTGTTTCGCTAAAAAGTCGAGGTCATTAAAGGTGGGTGGAGTGTGGGTGGTGTCACCAATATCCAAGAGGTAAGGGACAACATTTTGGAAAGGACAATCAAAATCCTTTTTTATTCATCATTTCCTTTGCTTTTCACAAAAGATCCAGACTTTAAAAGTATGTTTTTCTTTAAGGGGTTAAGTTTTTATTCTTTTTTCCCCCTTTATTTAGTAGATCAGATTTATGACTGTGTCTCCTCTTAAAAGTTCCATCCTGTTTTATGGTGGTTTTGCCATCATCTCTTCTCCCAATAGATGTGAAACTATTATTTAAAGACTTATTCCTAGAGGTATCAACTTTTATAGAAAGCAGAAAACATTGGAAAAGCGTGATGTGGAATCAAAATAGGGGATTGAAACTGTATCAGAGGAGGAGAATTAACATGAAACCCTGTAGACTCTGGAGCTCAACTGCCTGAACTTAATTTTGATTTCACTATTTATCAGCTGCATGATCTTGGACAAATGATTTAGCAATCTGTGCCTCAATTTCCTCATCTATAAAACAATGAAGATAATATTACCTAGCATTGCAGAGTTTTGTGAGAATTTAAATGAGTTAACAAATGTAAAGCACCTTGAAAAGTGACTGGAGAATAAGAAATATTCATTAAGAATTAGCCATTATTATTTTTCCTTTAATTATTATTAATATCGAGTGTAATACTTCTTTCATACAAATATAATTAATTCCTCAGGAAATTAAAGCACTGAGTTTGAGTCATGTGAGTGAGTCATAAACATGGGAGCAAACTAAGTCTTCTGATTCCCAATTTTGTTTGCTTCCCACTGTACCATGTGGAGGTAGAAGGAAAAAGTCAGAAATATACTGAAGAAAGGAGGCATACAGGAAATGTACAATTTGCTGTGTTGAAAATCACAATTGTTTCAGTCCCCACATTGGGTCCGACCAACAGGTGGATCACTGTGACACAACAGAAAGAAGTTTTGTTTTGTTTTGTTTTGTTTTCATTGTTTTCTATATGCTAAGCAAATCCTAATGTCTCTGGAAGTTTGCATTGCCCTTCAGGGATCTTCATTTTCTTTCCACAGCTTGGAGATTGTTGGTTTCTGTAACAAACATAGCACTTGAAGAGACACCATTGTTTGCAATAGCATTTTATTTGCTATTTTGCCCTTAATTCCAATCTTGAACACATTTTTATTTGCTGTGTTTGATAGGCTCATGCGTTGAGCCTGCAACTCCACTGAACATCAACAAGGAAACTTTTCTGTGTTGAATATCAATCTGCAAGTGGAAAGATCCCCAAGATATTCCTTTAGATGAAAGCTATGAGAAGCATTATATATCCTTAGTTCAGTCCAGATGTATTTACCTTGAGTATTTATGAAGAATGCAGAGATAGACACGATCACACACAGCTTGTCATTTTGAAGCTCCCTTCTTTGGTGTAGTAAGTTGGGGTGATTATTCTGGACCAGAATGTTTGTCAACGGTGTGTTCTTGATTCGTTCTGCGAACCAAGCTTTTAAGCAAGAGAAGAGTGTGTCACTATAAACAGTGTAAGAGACATGCACCCTTGAGTCTCTTTTGAACTCTGTTCAGTGAAATGAACAGATTGGAAACCCTTTTACTCTGTCAAGTCAAGATCCTTTCTGTCTGACTAAAAGGTCTCTCACCACTAGAGCAGGGAGTTAAAACTCTTAAACTTCGGAGATCCCCCTTCAGGCCTTTTTCCTGATCCTTAATGTCAAACTTTAGTGACTGGAAACATATGGCTTTTCAATTCTTTCTCTCTTTCTTTTCTCTCTCTCTCTTTCTTTCTTGCCTTTGTTGTTGTTGTTGTTGTTGTTGTTGTTGTTGTTGTTGTTGACGACGGAGTCTCGCTCTGTCGCCCAGGCTGGAGTGCAGTGGCGCGATCTCGGCTCACTGCAAGCTCCGCCTCCCGGGTTGACGCCATTCTCCTGCCTCAGCCTCCTGAGTAGCTGGGACTACAGGCACCCACCACTAGCCCGGCTAATTTTTTGTATTTTTAGTGGAGTAGGGGTTTCACGTGTTAGCCAGGATGGTCTCAGTCTCCTGACCTCGTGATCCGCCCGCCGCGGCCTCCCAAAGTACTAGGATTACAGGCGTGAGTCACTTCGCCTGACCCTTTTCAATACTTTCAAAGGAGTGTTCGGTAAAGGAAATCAGACAAACTCTGAAATCCATATTTTTTTTCACAATTTTTACTCTTCCACAAGGATATTACCTGTGTAGCTAGCTAGAGCCTATAGTTTAGGTAGAAAATAGGCTAAAAAAGATTGGAGGGGCTTAATGGACCCAGAAAGGTACCTGGGTCCTGAAATATCTCCCACTTCAACCCTAAAACTCTTTGTATCTTAAATTGCATGAAGTTATGCTAAGAAGCTTTTCACTGAGTTGTGTGAGTATCTTTCCCAAAAACTCAGTGGATCTCCACTAGGGAGGTTAAAGAAGAATGTTCAGAGTTCACACACCTTAGTGTGCACTGGTTAAATCAGATGACTTCCTTCACCTATAGCCAGGACACTAAATAATAGGAGGAGAATGGATACTTTCATAGCAAGAACCAGTTAGAAAGAAACTATCCTAGGTGAAGCACTGGCATTAAAGTCTTTTCACCTATTAAATAGGGCATAGCTATGACAAAACAAAAACAAAACCAAAAAATACTAAACTAAATATTCCGAAAGGAAGAAGACACAACAGAGGGTATGAGGTGGAGCTTAGGATAAGTGGTAGGGGGTAGGAAATAAGTGAAAAAGAATGAATTTATTTCTAATACCCATCCACTCATTTTGCAAATTTGGTTTATTTTAAAATTGTATCTATAGAGAAACTGTGATCATATGTGTTGCTAGTACAACAATCCACTTCCAACAACTCAGAACATTGTCTTATGTTCAGAGGACATTAACTGACAAAAGATTGGGTAGCTGGTATTTTTAATGGAAGCTACAGCCCTCTTAGATTTTTCAAGTGTCTACTTAGACTTGAGTCTATTTTCTAAAATCTCTTCTAATGAAATAATCTACATTTTAAAATTCTATCAACACAGATACTAAGGGCAAATATAAAATGTGTATATTAATACAAATACATGAGATTACCTTAAAATCAATATTACAAAGCTATAAAAATTTTAAAGTAGCATAATACTAAGTTACGTTTAGGAACATCATCTTATTATCGTCTCTTTTGAGGCTCATGAAAATTAATTATCCTTAGCCATAGTTTTTCTTCCTAATTCCATTTCTCCAAGCAGTTTTAAAATAAGGTCAAGTCAAAAATACTATTCTGTGCATGTGTACTAGATAACAACTGATGTGTTGCCAGAGAGAGCTTATAGCACAAATGTGAAAGAGTGGAGTTTCTTAAACTTGAATGTATATAAGAATTACCTGGGATAGTTTTGAAATGTAGATTCTGATTTAGTAGGTCTGGGATGAAATCTTCGATTCCTTATTTCTAATAAGCTCCCAGGTGATGTAGATGCTGCTAGTCAGACAACTAGCAAGAGGATGGAGACTCAATCATTAATGGTTATCAAGTAAACAAGGAGCACCTTGATCTCCTTTACCCCATCACCTCTGTTTACCAACCAGTAGAGACCTCTCTAAATATCTACTGAATTCTGTGTCATATTAAAATAATCTGAGCAACATACATTGTTCAAAGGTACCCAAGTAAGTCCTTGGAAACCAGGTGATGTTGTAGGAATTTGAAAGTCTGATAGCTCAGTAACCATGCCTGGGGTGCCCAGCCTGGATTACCTTTTGATGATTATAAGGGAAGTTAGTTTAATTGTTAATGGAAGTGTCTCCCCCAGTCCACACCCTTACATTAATATTTGTTTTGCAAAGCGCTATGTCATTTTAAGTACACTTTACTGTGTGTAATTTCCGCCTCCTCCTCCTCTTCTTATGCTTTTGTAACAGCTCTCTACAGTAAATCTATCATTTATTATTATTACTAATTGAAATTTACAGAGGAGGAGTTGAGGCTTAAAGAAAGATCTGTGAGTGCCAGATCACATATCACTCGAGAAGTGGCTGAGCTAAGTCTACTTCTAATGGACTCTGGGATTCTTCACGCATAAAACAATCCTTTCCCCATTCTTCCCACTGCCAATGATGACTATGTAAAAAGAAATAGACAAAAAATAATATGCACACATTCCTTTCTTTTTTGTGACTTTTTTTTTCAAAACATGATGTGGCCTAACCAAGAGGTTTGATTTTCTCTCCGAAAGTTACTACTTCCACAATCGACCAGCAGGGGGCACTATGGCATAGGAATTCAGCTTTGCTTGCTGATTATCGTTCCAAGGGTTGTTTCCCTCCCCCACATTCTATTCAGTTTTTTCTATTGTTTTCACCTTACTCCCATTTATTAGATTGGCAAATGATATTAATCATTGGAAACAATTCACAATACTTTACATTTAAGCATAGGGTTTTACATTTTTTTTAATGTTAAAAAAAGGGATGTGGAAAAAATTAAAACTAATGTAGCAAGTAAGTCTACCATAAAACACACACAAAAAAATGATTTATCTTGTATCCATACTTTTAAAATTAATGGATGGATTAAATTAGTGGGGGAAAAAAGACATGAAGGCTCGTTACTTTGATCCCTTGGTACCTAGAGCAAATGTTTGTCACACCTACTTTCTTCTGCTACAGATTAATTTTATTTTCCAAACACAGGAATAGATAAAAGAAGATGAGCTATACTAGTCTGAGTTCCTCTGGGTCTTATTTTCCACAGATTCGATTAGAATAAAAGGCTGCTGTTCTAGGCAGGTCTAAGTTGAGCAAATTCTTGTATCAAACTTTCAGTTCACTCTTCCGGAATTTTTCTGCCCCTTCCCAGGTCAATAGCAGAAGACAGGTCACTTCCCTAAGAGTAAACTAACCTGAACTAGGGCTTCCAGAAAGTCAAAAGGCTGACTGGTTTGCATGATCATCTCCAGCTTTGAATATAGCAAGATATTAAATATCAGGAAGGGCTGTTAGGAAAATCACCACGGTTGTGTTTTAAGTTGCTTTTAAATGAGTTGTTTTGTTCGTGAAAAATACAATAAACTAAAATTCCAACCATAGGCTCTTGTGGGAACTTGCCGACCCCAAAATGATCTCAGTATGGAGTAATTGCTCCATCCTTTCCTGTGCCTTGCCTTTTGTTTGCCATTAGCTATTAATATAACCAATTAAAGACATCTCACATAGGATCCCAGCTGACTTCATCTAGTAAAGTGTCCTTCTCCCTTTAGGGTACCCCTAGTCACACTTTGGAAGGGGATCGAATGTAGAAGGAATCTTAGAAATTTTTGTTTTATGGGCCACTTAAGCCCTCTCCCTCCCCGCTGTCACCAGTGAAGAAGCCAAGTGCCCAATTATCCCATCACTTGTCAAAGGACACATGTCTACTTTCAGGGAGAGACTGGAGCATCTCCTGACTCTCCTGCAGTTACTATTACTCCTGGGCAGTGATTTTTCAAACCATTATCGATATTGGTATTTGATTCAAACACATACATTGAAAGTAATTTTAGTAGCGGCCCTTCCCATCTTAAGGTATAGATTTAAAAATATTTCCATTTTAGAAGCAAAAATTAATGTAAGCATTACGGGAAGATTAATGTAATCTTCCCAAATTGAGTGCAAATGAGGAACCTGAAAGTCTAAACAAAATGGTTGGTATCTAATATGAGCATATTGTGATAACATGGCCAAAAATACCTGAAAAAATCATGGAAGAAAATTTAAATTTAGGATGTTACATTGGTTAACCCACTTTTCTGAGTATCAGAAAAGGTCCACAATATTTCATTATTAGAGCGGGCACTTAGTGCGGTTCACAAGAGCTGCTGCTCTGGAATTTTGCATTAAGGTGGTCACAGAACACTGTGACATGAACAGAGATGTCTTGCAGAGCATCAAACCAGGTGTGTGAAATATCACCACAGAATGCCCTGTTTTAAGCAACTGCAGACCTATTATCTGTATATTTCCTAAACATACTCATACCTTCAGTTTCTACCAAATCTTATAAAACATAAATTTCTTGAATGCAAAATATTCCTTTTTGTTTGCCTAAAGCACACTTTTTTCAGTTTCAGCATTTAGAATTCTAGCAGATACTTTCTTGATAAGTTTACAGATTTTGACGAGAAACTTAGTTGTCCACAGTGACATGGTTGTTAGTGTATTCCAATTTCTTTTATTTTTATTTATTTATTTATTTATTTATTTATTTATTTATTTATTTATTGAGATGGAGTCTTGCTCTGTTGCCCAGGCTGGAGTGCAGTGGCGTGATCTCGGCTCACTGCAGCTCTGCCTCTGCCTCCCGGGTTCAAGCATTTCTCCTGCCTCAGTCTCCCGAGTAGCTGGGACTACTACAGGTGCCCGCTGCTATGTCCGGCTTTTTTTTTTTTTTTTTTTTTTTTTTTTTATATATTTTTAGTAGAGATGGGGTTTCACCATGTTAGCCACGATGGTCTCGATCTCCTAACCTCGTGATCCGCCAGCCTCAGCCTCCCAAAGTGCTGGGGTTACAGGCATGAGCCACCGCGCCCGGCAGTGTGTTCCTGTTTCATAAGTCCAGTGGAACCTTTTGTTTGTTTGTTTGTTTGTTTTTGAGATGGAGTCTCGCTCTGTCGCCCAGGCTGGAGTGCAGTGGCGATCTCTGCTCACTGCAAGCTCCACCTCCCGTGTTCAAGCCATTCTCCTGCCTTAGCCTCCTGAGTAGCTGGGACTACACGCGCCCGCCGCCACGCCCGGCTAATTTTTTTTTGTATTTTTAGTAGAGACGGGGTTTCACCTTGTTAGCCAGGATGGTCTCCATCTCCTGACCTCGTGATCCGCCCACCTCGGCCTCCCAAAGTGCTGAGATTACAGGCTTGAGCCATCGCGCCCGGCCTGTAACCTTTTTAACGTCCTTTCACCTGGAAACTTTCTGGTCTGGTGTCCTTGTGGTTTTGCTAATGAAACTCTTATCGTGTCCAGCCACTGATACCCTCTGGCCTTATTTATTTAAGCTAGTCGTTCTTTATTAAATTCATTACAATCAGAAACCTAAGTATTTTAATCATGTTTCCACTTTATTATGTTTATATGAGCAATGGCATTTCTGAAGACCCCTACCCCCCAGTAGCACTCCTTACGGAGTTCTAAACTCCGTATTAAAAAAGATGGAAAGTATAGATGAGTAAACAATTATCATCCTTGGTTTTGCCTGTTCTGCTGTTTTCCATTTCCATAACATGGAAAATCTTACACATATTGGAATATGGGAAATATGTCTGTATAAAGGAAACTCACATTGCTTCCTTCATTTGTGATTTTTTTCCCTAGTATATTAATGTTTTATACCAGCAAGTTACAGTAGTTGCATGCAAAGTATACAAATAGGTGGAGGGAACAATCTGTGAAGGAACCAAGTACAGTTTGTTCAGCCTATTTCTTTCTTGGGGGGGCATTATGCCACAAGCTGTGTTTGGGAAGTGTTAATTGTACTTGTCTTCCTGACATTTGTGCATTTTATTCATGTCTCCTAACCACAATTCTTTCCTGGACTCCCATCTATCAAGCAACATTCAGCTTTTAATTTTTAACTAAAGACCTATTCTTATTATATTTATTTACTAAAATTTAAATGTCTTTCAATGATAATATTTTTCTGAGAAGTTTTTTTTTTTTTTTTTTAATTTTTACCAGTTATCTGGTTACACAGCTGGGTAGATTTGGAGTAGTGTAAATTTTTGCAGCATACTGAACAAGGTTTTTCAAAAACACCTGGATGCACAAAGACCAATTTGGACAACATGACTTGGACAACATGACTTGGACAACATGATTTGGACAACATGACTTGTGGTGAGAGCCACACGAGCCTGCTTACTGGACCCCTGGGTTAGGCAAGCCTAACTCCGTGCACACAGTGATGTGGCCTGAGCAAGGGGCACCCATGAGTTAGAGCCCTTGAAAGAGCAAAGGGCCCTGTGCTTCCTTATAAAAGCTCTCCCAGCAGGAAGAAGCATAGAGCGGAATAGAACATGCCTAAAATTATTTTTCCCAAGTGTGGTAATCAAAGACATAGGGAAAAGCCGAGGAGAAAAATAAAATACTTCCTCATGAACTCAGGAATAGAGAAAATGTGTTACACTCTAACATTGCTGGAAAACATGTCTAGAAACATTTGAAAATATTGATCAACAACGGAAAAGTAAAAAATAATGCAAGTAACCTATTCTCATATGAGGGACAGCTAGGTTTAATAATGGGAAATACATCCTTCCAGACCTCATGCGGTGTCAACCAGGTTTTATGCAGTATTTAGGAGTGGCCTTTTCCTCTCTTCTTGAATTCGCATCTTAAAAAATTACTAAAGCCCTATCCCTTTAAAAACTCAACCCTTTAAAATCTAAGTGAAAAACATAAAAACAGAAGGTGAGTAGAATAATCAAGCTTATTATCTATTTGAATTTTACTTTCGAAAATCCATTATGACCTCCAATCAGTCCGGAAAATAGTCGTGCATATATTTGTCCAGACACGTTATAATTTATTCCAACTGAGTGGAAAAAGAAAGTTTGTTTCATGTATGTACTTGTATACTTACCCTCCCATCCTCTACCATCAATAGAAACAAATGACTGGATGAAACCCAGGGTGTCCCTCAGCCCTACTACTAGCTGATAATTGAATAGCATACCACTTTTACACTACCAAGCTAGATATAGTTGGAACTCTAGAAATGACAATAGAAAACACATAAGGAAACCTCTTAATTCGAGAATGATTACTTTTTTGAGCCAGCTGGGTTATAATTAAATCCTGTCCAAAGGCAGTGCCCATTAGTCTAATGACCACATGCCTACAAATGGAAATGGTTTTTGGACTTCTCTATACAGGGAAGATGACTGTGTATGTATGTTAATTAGCAGAAACTCCTTCCCAGTTTTATCTGCTATAATAAATTATTTACATTTCCACAAAGATACATATGATTGAGGTCTCATGTGTATCCTACACATACCTATGATATCCACAATACTGCTTTTTTCTCATTGCCTAACATAATAATCTTGTTCACTCTATTTTCAGTTTTCTTTTTTTTATTTGAATAATATTCCAACACTTGAATAACATTGCATTTAAATGGTATACCCTTTTTAGTTACCTGACTTTACCAGATGTACTTTCTCAAAAGAAACTAATAAGAATGCTAAGATAATGAGTACAATAGCAGGTAAACTTCAGTAGAGGGATAAATTTTAAAATTCCTTGCTGTTTGAATCTATGAAAAGGGTGACCTTAGGGGAAATGCAAAATAATGCAGATTTGCTAAACAGGTCTACATGTGCTGGGAGTTACTGTGGAAACTTAGCCAATAAATCAATCCCACTTAAGAGGGGAAAAACAGCCAAATAATCTATGTTCCTGAAAAATGTCAGAGCCTCTGAAACCTGTGTGTGGAAAGCAATGTTTAAACCAAATATGATAATGACTTTTTTTCAACATTCTTCCTTTCTGATGTGAAATAACTAATAATGTATTCATGTTATCTGTAAGATTTTATCTTGTTTTGAGTGTCCAAAAGCTGTATTTTAAGAACATTGCAAGGTTTTGTTTTGCAATTTTACTGTATTTGTTGGTAAATTAATTGATTGTCATTAGAATGGGACTTTTTAAATAACCTTTCATACAGAAATAATTCTGTTACTATAAAGGAAAAAGAGTAAATAACTAACACCAGTAAAACAAGTAATGAAGTTTTTAAAGATAAAAAATAGATCTCTTATACCTCTACCATTCTAAACACAACAGATCTCCTTTGAGCCTATCCTTTTTACTGACAGTAGCCAGAAAGCAACTGTGAATGAAGGGTTTTCCAGATCAATTCTTAAATCAAAAAGTGTTGGAAAACTCAGATTTACAAAAGAGAGAAACATTAGGAGCTTGTGTCCTGGTCAAGAAATGGCCAGTGAACTCCTTGATAAGCTTCATGCCCTCACCTGTAACATGGACTGAATAATAGTACCTACTGTTCATCTGTAACAGGGCTGTAATAATAGTACCTACTCATTGCTGTTAGTATTGAAGGAGCCAACGTATGCAAGCCAATCACTTAACAAATGTCCATTGTTCTGCTTGTCATTCTTTGCTTGTACTTCTTGACAACAACCAGAAACCTTAGAAGAGTGGTCTGTTCACTTTGGTGAAGGCTAAGTCAGCATTGGGTGTTTCCATCTTAAAGCACACGAGACAGACTGGGTAGAGCAGCAGCGTCACTGATCACCACTCTAATAGCTCTCTGGCTAAGTTTCTCATGTCGTTTGTGGTGTTAACTACAAAATGCATTGACCAGATTCTCCTCATGGTTTCTTCACAGGGCCAGAATGACACCGAAAGTAGATTAGGCCCAGTGACCTGATACCAGAGAGCCAGAACACTCAATAGAGTGCACAGTAGGGTCCTTGCATAGGGTCTCCTGAAGACCTGAGACCATCTTCAGGAAAGAGTCAGGAGTGGAACTGCTGCTTCTTAAAAAGGATCTAGGATACCAGATTTATCTTCTTCCCTTAGCCTCTCTAGGTTTCACCTGAAACTTACAAGAGCCTATCAACCCTCAACAACTTTGACCTTAAGTCCAAATCTTAAGGAGACAAAAATACTCATCTTCTATGTAAAATCGTGAGAAAACTGCTCTGAAAGATATATTTTAAAAAATTGATGATAGGTTTTTCCTGTTTTATTTGAGAAATTATCTTACATTTCTGAATTTGAACGCTTACTCCTCCTTAATGTTTGAGCACCATGGTCAGTATTTTTGCACTTCATCTGAGAGTGCATGAGTCCCTTTATGGTTATACTTACTGTCTTGCCTTGCAATACCTCCTTCATACAGTAGGTTAGGAAGCACTAGAGCAAAGCAGGCATAACACTGTTAACACCAAAGAGAAGTTCTCATTTTTTTAATCATAATTCTTCATATCTCTTACAAAAACAAAGCAAAAAAACCCCAAACTCTTGGTAACAAAAAAAATCACTACCTAGGAAAATTCAAGCAGGGTGTGATATATGTATATATTTGCTTTGTAGCAGGACTATGGATGATTCATGTTGTTTGCTATGTGTAGCTGTCTTAAAATATATCCATAATACAATTTTAGATCACAAATAGTTCTGATTCAGATTATCACAAATAGTTCTGAGAATCACCATTACATGTGATAGTGTTAAGTAAAGAAACTTTCACAAGTTAAATTGACAATAATGAAGTCTAAATAAACAGGAATTTGTTATTTAGAGTAAGAATAATGTTACTTGAAATAGTACTTGAAAAGCACTAACACTTTCATCTGTGCCCAAGATTTTGGCAGTTCTGCCTGTTTGCATGTGCTCTTTGCACAGGGTGCTATTTAAATTGCTCTCAGGTATTGGGTAGCAGCCAGCTTTCTCATTAGGATATTGAATTAGAATTCTCAGTAAACTCTATTAAGTACTAATTTTAGTTTATGAAAACTAAATTTTAGTAATTCAATAACTTTTCAATAATCTACTGGTAAGGATACTCTAGACATAGGTTAATTGCCTTCAACGTTGTTATTCCCTAAGGACAGAGCAGAGGCTTTACATATTTGGATGAACTGAGTCATCAGGGTCACCAGGAGTGTTCTTGAGTCCTGCTAGTGGCAGTAAGTTCTATACGAAAAATGACCAACATAGACATCAGAAAGGCAAGGCTGCATGTTTCAGCTCCACTTAACAGCTGTCTGGTGTAGGACAAGTTGCCTGATTCACTTAGTTTTCTCTTCTCCGAAATAGGGATCCTTATACCTCATGGAGTTGTCACCGGAATGTAAATGATATAGTGCCTGTAAAGCTTTTAGCACATTCCCTGGCATAAGTTAAGTTGTTCTATAAACATTAGTTATTGTGATTCATTTTGTTATCTTTCACAGGTTTCAGCAGAGTATCAGGAAGTGGTAGTTGCATATTCAATTGAAGTGGATGAAATCAGACTGTATTTTAAAACTAGCAAGCATATAAAGGTCCTGTTTTGACTTTTCCTGGAGCTGATATATACATTAGAATCCGTTTTTCTGTCAGAGTAAATGTGGGCAAGATAAATAACTAATGTATAGAAAAAAAAAATTTTTATAATCTCTTCTGCTTCTAGAAGAGTATGTTTAATAAAATATTTTAAGTAATCTTTGTTGGTTTCCTAAACATCTCATTTTAGCACTTCTTGATGTGAGGTAAAGAATTAGGACAAGTATTATGATCATTTTCTGGTATTTCAATCTAGTAGTCTTTAATTTATTCTTTTATTCAGCAACCCTTTGTTGAGTGCCAACTATATGTCAGGTTTTATGGGCGAGGGTGAACAAAATAGAATTCTTATCCTCCTAGAACATAATTTCTGTTGTGGAAGATCAATAATAAAGAAGGAAGAAATAATATGATGTGACTATAATATAATACCTATGAAGAAAAGCATAGCAGGGAAATGGGAAAAAGCATGCTAGAAATTAATAGGAAATTATATTAGAAAAAATTGCGAGACGCTTCTTTGAAAGGGGACCTTTTATTATACACTAGAATGAAATAAGGACAGTAGTCATGTGACTGTCTTGGTGAAGAGGATCACAAGGCATGGAAATAGCAAATGCAGATGTTTGAATAAGAAGAAGACCTGGGTAACTGAAGGAGCATGAGCAGGAAGGAAAAAGAGTAGGAGGTGAGGAAGAGCAGGAAGGTGGCCAGATGCCTTCTCATATCATTCAGGTTATTGAAAAGGATCTGAATTTTACCCTGTGTGTTAGAAAGCCATTGAGAACATTTGATCATGAGGATGACTTTTATTTTTTAAAAAAAGATAACTCTGGCTTCAGTGTAGACAATAGATTGCAGAGAGACAAGAGGGAGAAAAAAAAAAAAAAAAACATAGTAGGATGCTCTAGCAGACGTCCACAACGGAGATGGTAGTGGCTTAGATTTAGGTGGTTGTGAGATTCAAGCCAAGAAGTGGTAAAATCCCACATGCATTTTAGAGGCAGAGCCGATAGCACTTGCTGACAGATTACATGTGTGGAGTGGAAGAAAGCAGAATTTTAATATATTCTTTAATTTTGACCCACTTAATTGTGAGAATAGTAGTGTTATTAGCAGAAGCCTTGTTGTGAATGGAAAATCAAGACCTTTATCCTTTGTGGGAGGTTGGAGTGGAAAAGAGGATGTTTTGTTGTTGTTTTTAGACTTTGGTTTTGATATACCCAGGGGCATCCAAGTAGATAGATGAATACATGAGTCAGAACTTCCCGGGAGAGTTGAGGCTTGAGATGCAAACATAAGCATCATCACATGTAGATTGATTGTAGTCACAGGACAAGATGAAATTACCCAGAAAGGGAGTTTAGATGGTGAAGAGACATGAAAACTGAGCCTTCTCATATTTGGAGGTCACAAAATAACAGAATCTAGCAGAGAAGACTGAGAATAAATGGTCAGCAAGGTAGGAAAAATAGAACTAGCCCGTGACATCCTGAAAGCTGAAAAAATAAAGTGTTTCAGAAAAGAATAATCTACTGTGTCAAATATTTTATTTATAGTGTAGAGAAACAGTCTTCAATTACAAAACCTAGAAAATGGCAACATGGAGACAACAAAGTGACTTCTCTCTGGAGATGACACCTGTTGATTTGAAAATGCCTTGGGTTTATTTGCTGCCTGTGATTTTTCTCGCATAATTCTTCCTCCTATTTTCTTTTATCCCTGGGAATTGTATGTGTCAGCAGCAAGTGAGCCGTAATTTTGCCAGACTCTCATGTAGAGAGAAAGTCATGAAGAAATGGTAGATTAAGCCTATTTTTCAAATCTATCTATTCCTGCTAAAGGAACACTTCGATGTAACAAACTTCAGAGAATAAAAATACTAGTAAAAATGAAGTTGTTATGATAAAAGTGAGGAACAATATACATTTTATCCAAATTTTCAAAAAATCCAAACTTTGGAACAGCCTAATTTTACGTATCTATCTCATTTTTCTTAAGTTCGTTCTGTTTTCCACAGCCAAAATATCTTTACTTCTTAAATTAACAGTTTCCTGTTTTGTGTATTTTGAAAACAGCGCACTATCCTCTAATCCTTCTCCCTGAAATATTTCATTGAACTTCTACTTGGAGTGTCACAAGACTCAGAGTTCAGCAAGCAGATAAATTAAATGACCAAAGAAACCAGATATCATGAGAAGTGCAACTTTGTCTAAAGAGGTGATTGAGTTCTGAGAATAAATGGCAGTATGATTAGAAAAACAGAAGTAATGTTTAGCGCTTTGGATGTCAAAGAAATAAATTGTTTCAAAGAAGGAAAACATCCAGTATGCATATGTTTATTTTTTTGGTATGGAAAGGGCCCTCGTATTACAATACCTAAAAATTGATAACATCCGGACAACAGAATGACTTCTCTCTTGAGATGGTACCTGTTGATTTGAAAATATCTTGGGTTTGTTGCCTGCAATTTATCCATTATAGTTCTCCCCTTTCTTTTTCTTTCCCAGGAATGTTCGCATGTCATCCAAATTTTAAAGAAATGAAGATTTAAAGTAAAATCTGTTGATTTTTAAAAACTGTACATTTTGCTTTTTTTTAATTATTATTAGACAGAGTCTTGCTATGTTGCCCAAGCTGGTCTTGGACTCCTGTGCTCAGACAATCTTCCTGCCTTACCCTCCCTGGTAGCTAGAACTGCAAGTGCACACCACTGTACCAAGCTCATTTTGCTTTTAATACACTACCTTGGCCAAACCATCCAGTTAGCAGTCCTGATATAGCTTTCAGGATACCCATTTGAAACCTTTTCTCTACTACTTCTTTGTTTCACATGTTTATTCATGTATGCAACGTGTATTTATCAAGCACCAACCATGACTAATTATACAGAATATTACTTCAACTCTGAGCTTTCTCTTTGTCCTCTATTACTGTATATCAGTTCACCTTTTCCCTTAAAGTTCAAATTATTCTGGTCTGAGAGTTTAGCTCAAAAATTAGTACTGATTTATTATATTTCGTATTTGCATATCTTTTTAAAAAGACCTCTCTTTTTCACCTTACCTATTGTAGTCTAAGGCACCTTCTCATGACTTAAATGCATTGACATTTCTATTCCTCTTCCATGATCCTATCATCTGGCAATGTTTTACAGTCAGGGCTATCCAAACACTAGTATAGTAAAATGCATCCTATGGTGATAATCTGTAAATAATTTGAACTCAGTCAAATAAAGAGTAAGTCAAAACTTACTCTTTATGTAGCAGGAAAATAACAAAGGAGGTCGCTGTGGGAATTAGAAAGGCAGTAAGACAATCATATAAAAAGCCTACCTGAGAAGGTATTTGCAGTTTAATTTCTCCTTTAGGATATTTTTGCTAGTTCTGGTATTATTACATAAGTTAGGTTTGATGAATTTATCACTAGTTATCATATAAGCCTTGTGATCACATCATTTTAGAATTGCATGATTGGCTGTGTCAGTGATGAACAGATAGTAATTCAAGAGAGAGACACCTCGATGATTATCATGGATGGCAACTTCGATAAATTGATAAGTAAGTTTCATAATCTGCCTCATTAAGTAGCAGCAAAAATTAATCTGCAGAGCTGTTTACAAATGAAAATAAGTCAATTGCTCATAAGGTTTTTTTATTGTCAGAAACATAGATTACTAAATGAAGTGGTCCCTCTATATGTACCTCTCTGAAATGTACAGAAACTGCATGTAAAAAGAGAAGAGACATAATTGAGGAAATTACTTTCAATTGTTTCTCATTCATCCCGAAGCCATTTGTTGCAGCCTGACCGTTTTAGTTGTTACTCTTCTGTGTAAATTAGAAGCTTACCAACCAACAGAAAGTCTCAGATCTGGAATTAAGACTCATTGATCCATTTGCTAAAAGCCAGCCTATCTTATTAGTACGTTGGAACTTAAATAAACAAGAATAGGAGTCCTTGCCATAAAACTGCATTCTAACGGAAACCAACATTGTCCCAGTATTTCCAAATCTTCAATATCATGTATTAGATTTTCAAAATAAGCGATAAAATCCCTAATAAGTATATTTTAAGAGGGTTGCTGTTACTGTATTTTAAATGTAATATAAATTTGAAACACATGGATTTGCTTCCCAAGAAGATTATTTTTAAAGCACTATAATTAGGTTTAGTTATAACCAAACTCATTAACTTATGATATTACTATTCAAATAAAATTTTGCTCTATAGGCTTTTTTTTTTTTCAATTCCCCTTCCCATTCCATATTAATGTTCAGTCAACTCAGGGATCTTCTCCTATATTCTGGCTTTTTATCTCAGTCTTATTTACTTATGTCTTTCATAAGTCTTTTCTTGTCTTTTCTTTCGTAAGTCTTTTCTTGTCTTGTCTTTTCTTGCTTTTTTTCTTTCTGCAAACTTGTGAAAGTCCCTAACATATCTGAGACAACATTCTCATTTTCACCTGCCCTTCCTCACTCCCAAGACCTTTTAATTTTGCTGTTTTAGCTCTGTGAGCTCTACTAGGGAGGCCAAAATTCGTGAAAGTTGTTCTGGAAGTTAAAGGTAAAACATTTCCAAAGTCTGGGAAAATCAGTCCAGAGTGTGTTAGAATAAATGGTGTCAACTCTGTGCTGCATAGGTTTATTCTTAAAATTCCTACTCTTCTAGGTTGTGAAATACTAATATGATTTATTATCTTAGCCTGTTTGTGTTGCTATAAGAGAATACCACAGATTGTATAATTTATAAAGAACAGATATTTATTCTTTACAGTTCTGGTGGCTGGGAAGTCCAAAATCAAGGGGCCAGCATCTGACAAGGGCCTTCTTGCAGCATCATCCCATGGCAAAATGTGTGTGTTGGAGGGAGGCGGGGGTCAAGGGAGCACAAGAGAGCAAGAGGGGGCCAAACTTTCTTTTGTAACAAACCCACTCCTACACTAATGACATTAATCCATTCATGAGGAAAGATTCGTATGGCCTAATCACCTCTTAAAGGTTTCACCTCTTAATACTGCTGCATCGGAGATTAAATTTCTAACACATGAACTTTGGGGATCAGTCAAACCATAGCACTTATCAAGGTCTCCTGTCACCAACTTTTGTAGCACTAGTATTGTAACACGGCATTGATTTTTTAAAAATTAAGTCATTGTGTGAGCCAAGCTAACCTGTGTAAATTAGTTGCTCTCAGGAATAAGAAAAGTTCCTAAATTCACAAAAGGGTCTTCTCTTAAATTATAAGTTTTCAAATAGATCTTATAAGTTAAAAGAAAAATATACAAAGGGGCCTCCCCTTTTTATTCTTGGAATTAAACAAAGGGCAGGAGGAGAAGCTAGGAAAACGTAATCATCCTTATGAGAATTTCTCCTATTTCCTATATACCTCATTGTCCTCCAGGTGAAAACCTGTTTAAATAGGCAAACCTATAACTTATTAACTTACATGAAATTTCTATAAAAACACACAGGAAAATCCATGCTTTTTATCTGTCTTTATTTGACCATTTTTAAAGAAAAAATGCATACTTACAGTTTGATACTCAATACAGTCCAATACTACTATTTAAGAAAAAGAAAGTATATAATATCAACTTTAAGAGGCATTTAATTGACTAACTTGGTAAAAACAATTCTAAGATGAGTTTGACATACCAATCTGAAATTTTAATTTGTTAATTTAACCTTTTCAAGAAAAGAAATTTGATACCATAACATCACCAAGTATAACCAGCAATGGTGTATTTAAAGTTCCATTTGAATATGAGGCCTTCCCTGGAGTTTGGGTTATTTCAACAGCTTTTTAAACAATATGTATATCCACTACATTACAATTACTCTCCTATGGTCATAGGTATATTGGCAAAGAAGGCAGACAAGTCAGCTAAATGAAATTAAGTTTAAAAGTGGAAGATGGACATTGACAAAAAATAGCAATTTATTAACTTAAAATTATCGAAGATGCTTCAAAGGAAGGAGAGATTATAGGAGAACCTAATGTACTTTGGGAAGTGAAAGAAAGAACCTCTGAGAGGCCTTGAAAAACTAACTGTACATAGACAGGAGAAGAGAGAAAAGACAAATAATCAGTATTAGAATTTCATACATTTGGGTCTAATCAAGAGATTTACTTATATCAGTGATATGTTCATATATTATTGATACCAGTTATTATTATTATTATTATTAACCAGTAAATCTATTAACCAGTTAAATAGCTTGTATTCTGGTGGACATTGTCTCAGAACTTATTTTCTAACTTTCTTTCTCTAACTATGTAAGAGTTATCATTGGACTAAATGGTGTTCTTATTTTATTCCATATTTTAGGAAAAAAGGACTGATACTAGATGCGTTAGACATGTCAACTTATTCATATGCCTGAATCTGTCTGTTTATCACCACCTTGGTCTGATGTTGTGCTTGTACGCATATTCTTTTTTTGATTTTTGGTGTTTTGTTGTTGTTTTCTTGAGACAGGGTCTCGCTCTATGTCTAGCAAGTACAGTGGCACAGTCTCAGCTCACTGCAGCTTCCGCCTCCCAGGCTCAAGCTGTCCTCCTGCCTCAGCCTTCCAAGTAGCTGGGACTACAGGTGCACACCACCAACCCTGGCTGATTTTGGAGATTTTTGGTAGACTCCAGGTTTCACCATGTTGCCCAGGCTGTTGGCATACTCTTAAAGCCACAAGATGTGTTTTCTTTTGTTTAATGTAGTGACCCCATAATTAACCAGACTATAAACATCTCAAAGTAAGAATCTTTTTTTTTTTTTTTTTTTTTTTTTACTTTGCTATTGCATAAAATCAATCAGAGAACCTTTATTGAGTGGGAGATGTTCAATAAAAGAGTGTCAAAGAAATGGAAGACTAAAAGAATGATTGATAGTTATCTTTGAAACATGATAAGAAAAGAATGCCCCACCATTCCCAGAATATCAGGATTGGTTTCAATAAATATCCTGAATTTCAATAAAATTGAATGGAATCAAAGGAGCATATAATTATAATTTGAAAGCAATGGCACTCCTTAGAGAATGCCCTGTCAGAAACCCAATTTCAGAGTTTTTGCCAACTCCCTGATGAGGAGCATTTCTGGAAGATGTTTTGACTGTCAGCATATAGGAAAGCCAAACCCTGGTTTGTATACAGGACAATAAAGTTAAAGTATAGCATTTGTATGTGTTCCAAGTGGCTATGAAAGAGCCAGTACATATGTACCGGATTCTCAGTGTTGCTCGAGCCAAGGCAAGTCCTCCACAGAATTATGACCTCTAGAAGATCATCAAAGAGATTAGAACTAGGGTCATATTTGATGGTGATTATAAACAATTAGAAATATAGGTACATTATATTCTTTGTTTGAGTTGGTTGATACCAGGCCTGTGCAACTGCAAGGACAATTCAAGTACATGGCAGTCTATTTTACTTCACTGTATTATGAATGGCATAATTCAGAGTCATGCCTGTACTCTCCACCCCTGATTGCCCAAAGTGTAGTTTTTCTACCTGGCATGGTTAGTTCTTCTCCAAAATGGTTTACTCAGCATGTACCTTAAATCTGTAAGGGGTTGAGGCATCAAAAGGGTTCAAGTAAAAGATGAAGCTATGGACCGCTCTCTTGTGTTTAGCTTCTTCAAAATCGTTGAGAAATTTAATTGTGATTAATTATCTAATCATCTTTTAGTTTTACTTTTTCAAGATTTGTGTTTCATTACCCAGGCCCCTAGTGGATTTGATATTTATTGTCCACAGTGAGTGTTTTGTAAAATGTTATAAAATAAAGGTATTCATTTCTTAATTCACAGCCTCCTGGGAGTTCATAATGGTGCTGATTGTTTTAAAAGTAATCGAGTGTTTAAAAATATCTTGAAAATTAACAGGACCTGTTTTTTTGAAAATGCCATTAAGAGCAATCACAGATTCCCTGAAGAGAAGCTTCATAGGACCATGCACTTCAGCTGTCAATTATTTCTTCTTGCTGTTCCTATAATTTTAGCCTTTAGCACAACTAACTGAATTGAGCTGAACTTGGTATTCACTTCTCCTACCTTAGCAGAAGTTCTCTATTTAGGTATGAGTACATAAAAAAATGTAAAGGTTAAAACAATTATATTTATTTTTAAAGGACAACAGGTGCCCGTGTTGTTAAGGAGACATAATGAAACTGACTGCTATTAGTTCTGTTCACTCTAAGTGGTTAGAGCCTGAGGGCACTGGGAACAGTGTCCCAATGAGAGTAAAACAACTCAATTGATAACAATTAACTAGAAATGGATTTTAGCTTTTCAGATGTTTTCTTATCTCTTTTCAAGTTACCCCACCCACTCTGAAGTCCATTATAATTGTTACAAATGGGATATATTTTAAACTTTGTGAGGAATGCCAAGCAGATTACTCTAGCTTTACATAAAGGAAACTTTTTCCATTCCTACACCACCTCCTTTTCATTCCTCTTGAAAGTCTATTGTTTTATGAACAATATCAGACAAGCTGTATATTCATGGATAAAACATGTAATACATGAAGAATGCGAGGAACCGTTGGGTGAATCATACCCTATATGATCAGATTTGAAACTTGAGGTGGCTCTAATTGTTCTTTTTGCAATGAAGCAAGGAATGCTAACTTTAGAAAAAAAACTTGAGATACTATCCACTAGATCACTCAGCCTGTTCTGTCAATTATAAATTGAAAATAATGCTAAGTCTCATGGAGTATTGTATAAGGCATAGATATAATTGTGTTTATAAAACGTCCACTTTCTTGTCCAGCCCCTGGGCAGCATAACACTAAATATAAGCAGATTAAGAAACTGCAAGCTAAGTGCCTTGTTCAAGGCCACCAATCCAGTATTTCTCCTGCCTAGTCCAGTAGTCTCACTACACTGATCTCACTTCATTCTTAGGAAGTATATGTTTGTCTTCACAGGAAGCAATAAGCTGTCATTCCCATTTCCATTGCAATTTGGTATCATGAATCATTGAAATTGCAAGGGGGCAGAAGATCCCATCAGTAGCTCCCTGCCAATTTGCCCCCACAATTTGCTTGTAGGTCTCAATTTGGGGATTCTATTACTTGTTGGGCGTACTTGCTTATATTCATCTTATTAGTCTGTAATCTTATTATGACTTGTGCTCTTTCATTCTGGGTTTGCTGAAAAAAAGACAACAGCTCAATTCCTACTTCTGTAAGACTCATTAGTTGAAATTACTATGAACCATTACTTTTTTGGCAGTCAGATCTCATGATTGGCTTATGTTGAGATCACTCTTAATTTGAAAAAAAAAAAAATCTAAGATCATTTTCAATTTTATTACTATTAAGACAAATCTCCAGTATTTTCTATTTACAGATTTTATCTTTTAAACCATAAGTGCAGCAATTTTTAAATTTATCTCTGTAAAATATAGCAAAATGATAGTTTGCTTACAAAGATCAGTTCTGTATGATTGATGTCTTTTTTTTTTTTTTTTTTTTTTTGAGACGGAGTCTCGCTCTGTCGCCCGGGCTGGAGTTCAGTGGCCGGATCTCAGCTCACTGCAAGCTCCGCCTCCCGGGTTTACGCCATTCTCCTGCCTCAGCCTCCCGAGTAGCTGGGACTACAGGCGCCCGCCACCTCACCCGGCTAGTTTTTTGTATTTTTTAGTAGAGACGGGGTTTCACCATGTTAGCCAGGATGGTCTCGATCTTCTGACCTCGTGATCCGCCCGTCTCGGCCTCCCAAAGCGCTGGGATTACAGGCTTGAGCCACCGCGCCCGGCCGATTGATGTCTTTAATATTTGATAAAATGAATCTCAATAACGAATGACTTGTTAAAATAATTTTTTTCTCATCAAAGTACTATAACATGACTAAAATTGGAAAGTATGGAAAAACTTTATGTAGAGATCTACATAGATATTTGTATATCATAGATATTTGTACATTATAAATATATGTATGTATATTTAGTTATTAGTTTTAGTGATAAAATATATCACTATTTTAATTTAATATATTTTATTCCACCTTTTCATAGTGCATATTTTAAGAAAGTTTTATTTACATACATTTAATAATAAATAATTTTATTTTTTTCTTAGGAAAATTCTGAGATTTACTTAAGGTTGATGTTTTTTATCTTGAGGTCATTTCATAAATATAAGAGGCATGCTTCTGTTACTTTTATCAAAGCCATTGATAAACATTGTTGACCAGTATGGGAAATACATGATGATGTTGATTGTTGGTATTCTAAATGGTGATGGTTGAAAAAAGGCACCTCTTATGGTGTGTGAGAACAGGCTTGGAAAGTTTCCTAGAAAGGGAATCAGCTGTGATAGAAATCAAAGTGGTGGTAATATGTGGCTCAGAAAAAGAAATACGAAAATGGCACGCTGCCACTCCTGGTTTACCCACTGACAGTGTTGGCTTGAGGTATAAGCCACACACCACCAACATTCCTGGGTAGCATGAATACATGTGTTTCATTAGCTTCATGTGGAAGGCACTAAGACTTCTGAGATTTGCTGCTTTCAAATGCTTTCTGGCAGTACTGAATTAAGGAAGTCATTTGAGTAAGTTAACTATGCTGTGGTCTACAGAATATTTGATTTATCAGTCTCTGACATGAGAAGATTTAATACTGCAGAGAGAAGTAAATTGTTAACCATGTGTACATGAACAGTATCTAGGCTCTACAGTGCCCAAAGCAATGCAAATGTTCCTTTACTCATACATTGATGCACAGACTGCAATGGAGATTCATTTCTTAACTTTAGCATAAAACAATCCCATGTTTAAAATGAGAAAGTTGGGGGTAATTGAAGATTTTCATTCAAAGTGTAGCTTGGGGGTGTCTGGATTAAACTCTGAAGTGCTTGCTAATTTTTATGTGAAAAAAGTTAGTATTTACATTTTAACGTGTTAGGAGAGTTCTCAAAATGGTGAGGAGACTGATCATTGAAACTGGATGGTCTCTAAACAGATGGAGTTTGAGGAATTTTCTTTCTAAAGTTAGGAGGTGGCTCAAAACACATTGATTGGAAGGCTGTTCCAAGATTAAGGGACAGCGATATAGAAATTGACAAGAGTTGAGTGGGTGAATGATTCTAAGGAGCAGCTGGGATAGACCTGGGAGAATCAAAGGAATCAGGCCCGTGTGTAGGTGGAGAAAAATACAAGAGATGCAAGACAGGGTTGAATGTGGCTCTAAAAGTAATAATAATATTTTTTAAAGTATTGAACAGAAAAGGAAATAGGTGTGAAATCCGTAGACTTAAGGAAAATGCTGGGACAATAAGCAACCCGTTAAGTGGAGTTTGCAAGTCTGAAAGTTAGTTGGGTATTTGTGTGTGGGAAGGAGTATTACCTACACACCTAAAGAATTCAGTAGAGAAGAAGACAACCAGCAACTGAAACTAGGCCCTAAACAATACTTTATGGAGAGGATTTTTTTTTTTTTTTTGGAAACAGAATCTTGCTGTGTCGTTTTGGCTGGAGTGCAGTGGCGTGATCCTGGCTCACTGCAACCTCCACCTCTTGAATTCAAGTGATTCTCCTGCCTCAGCTTCCCAAGTAGCTGGGACTACAGGCACATGCCACCATGCCTGGCTAATTTTTTGTATTTTTAGTAGAGATGGCGTTTCACCATGTTAGCCAGGATGGTCTCGATCTCCTGATCTCGTGATCCACCCGCCTCAGCCTCCCAAAGTGCTGCGATTACAGGCATGAGTCACCGCGCCCAGCTGAGAATGCACTTTTTAAAGCCATCATAATTTTACTTTGTGTCAATAGGTAGGAAACATTTACTAGCTAATTTCTTTTTCAAGCTTGATGTCACTTAGGGAAATCCATACTCTGATACACAAGGCAGAAACAGATAAAAAGTCATTTAATGCTGAACCACCACTTCCTGTGTAGTAAAAGTTGGATGGAGAGAAGGTTTCTCCTTTCCTTTACTTTGTTCTCTTCAAAATCTAACAAAGATCAGGCATCTAGGCAAGTACAACATATATAAACGGGCTAAGTTGAATTGGCTTTTACAGCAAAGCTATCAGAAGGATGGAAGATTAGCTGCCAGTTCCCAACTGGTCTTTTTGTAGTACTTTCCCCAGTGGTGAGAAACTGTCAGGAGTAGATTTGATTAGCTAGAATCGAAGCAGCATAAACTATTAGGGCTGAAAAAAAATCTGTAAGGGATCATTCTGCTCAAGAATTTTAATTTTTCAGTTATGGAGAGAAGCAATGTAAGAGATTTGTCAAATGTATATTATCTTCAGGGAGTACCAGGACCCATTTTTCTTCCCACTCTTAACCCAGTTTTCTTTTGTCAGATTTATTCTTTCTGAGAAGAAAAGAAAGCCATTGTAGGAGGTGTGGCCAATGCGCAATTGAAGGGAATCCTTAAAATATATTTTGATCACCGTATAATGTATACATGTACTGAAACATCATATTGTGTCCCATAAGTATGTACAATGATTATGTATTAACTAAAAATACAACTTTAAATGATTTTTTTTTTTTTTTATCTCATGTGATTGAAGCCTGGGAGATCTCAGACTGTATGGAGATTACCTCTTAATGGTAGCAGCTGTTTTCTTTCTTGTTCTTCCCTCTGCCCTTGTTCACCTAGGCTAACTGATGATGGTGAATCTGAATGGGAAACAGGCAGCATGGTACCTGGGTTCCAAGTACCTTCTGGAGTATTTCCTAGGACAATTCAATACTCAGTGATCAGATCAGACCATATTCTGTCCTAGTTGTACTCTACTGAAATCCTCACAATAGTATACTAGGAAAACCTAACTGGATTCAAAGTTTTAGGAAAATTTGAATTCATATTAATTCATTCTGTACAACCTGATTGACCCTGAAAGAATCAGATAATAAGGAAAATGAATATTGTTTACAATCAGATTGCTTGTGACCAAGAACATATATGACGACGGGAACAATTCTAAAAAAAAAAAAAAAGGCCGGGTGCGATGGCTCAAGCCTATAATCCCAGCACTTTGGGAGGCCGAGACGGGCTGATCACAAGGTCAGGAGATCGAGACCATCCTGGCTAACCCTGTGAAACCCTGTCTCTACTGAAAAATACAAAAAACTAGCCGGGCGAGGTGGCAGGCGACTGTAGTCCCAGCTACTCGGGAGGCTGAGGCAGGAGAATGGTGTAAACCCGGGAGGCGGAGCTTGCAGTGAGCTGAGATCCGGCCACTGCACTCCAGCCTGGGCGACAGAGCGAGACTCTATCTCAAAAAAAAAAAAAAAAAAAAAAAAAGCAACAAAATGCAAATGAGTGAGGTAGATACCAGAAGGATCCAGAGAAAAAGTATGATGAACCTGAGACGGCTCAAGAAGGCTTCCTAAGGAAAGATTATCTCTGAGTTAGCCTGGTCTTCAGGGCATTACCAGTAAAAGCTGTGACTTTTCATTGGACTCAAGATCCAGAGACAACTGCATTCACAGTATGTCTGTCCTCCCACTCCCTAATATCTTAGCATCCTGACTTGAATCAGAACTGGTCTGCCCATGGGGAACTTCAGATGATACCTGTGCAGCTGAACTTTTCCTTCCACGTTGGACTTTTATAACTCACTATCTAGGGAGAAATAATGCCAGTCCAGGAGGAGAAACTTCCTGACCATAGGCTATTTCAGACCTGGAAAGCTGTGTGTACTTAATAAACATCAAAGAAAAATGAGTGATGAGGCCCAGGAGAAAGGTTTCCTCGTTGTTTCCCTATACTTTTGAAGAAAGGCAGTGTTTTTCATTTTTCCGGTATCCACTAGTGTAGATGTTCCCTCTGATGTCCCATGATAATTAAACTAAGTAAAGTCTATAAAAGTCTTGACAGATTGTCAGAGATTGTCAATATCTAACCATGCTTTGTTATATGTCACTTGACACCCCAATATTATGGTAAGACTATTCTTATTTCAAAATTAAAATCATGATAAGTATTTAAAGACAAATCAATCAATACAGTGGGGAAGTATCAGAGCAACAAAAAATTAATTTAACAAGATGATATTTGGTGCCTACTATATAGTAGGCATTGTATGCTAGTGATAAGGATTTCTGATCTTCCTTGTAAGGCCTTCATTCCCTTACTTCATTTATAAATGTAGTAATAGGGCTTTTTTATAACCTCCTTTTAAACTAGTTCTCTTAGTTCTGGTCAGAGATTGAGCCACTCTCTCAGCTCTACTCTGGGCCTTGCAGAATTCCCTCTTCAGAAACTACCTCAAACCCAGTCCTGGTTGGTCAGACTAAATAACTTCTCTGTCCTCTAACAGTCTTACCTGGAATTCATAGGATTCTACACTAAAGACCCATCTTAAATCATTCCTACTGTATGCATCTGTGGCCCCAGATCTTAGAATCTCTGAACCTACTCCTGGCAAAACTCCCTCTGATCAGTTGACTTACACTGGAGCATATTTGCTAGTTGATTGATAAGGCCAAGAACGCTGGTCTACAATTAGTTTAAGTGCCTTGCGTTTAAAACTATTAGGTTGGTGCAAAAATAGTCGCAGTTTTTGCCTTTGACAGTAATGACAAAAACCACAATTACTTTTCCACCAACCTAACAGTATCTGGATCTAGTTTCTCCTGATGTGCATTACTCTCTTGGATGCCATTTTATATTACTCTAGCTCCTTTTCACAGCTAAAAGCAGATTTGTGTGTGTGTGTGTGTGTGTGTGTGTGTGTGTGTGTGTGTGTGGTTAAAAGCCTGAGTCCCCTTTAGACTGCTCACTAAATTCCAATTTCTACTTGTCAGTTTATTCACAAAACTAACAAGACTGGCATGCCCTGAGCCCAGTAAAATATCACATTCTTTCCCCAGGTACTCTTTGGTAGTTCATCCTTTAAGAGTCTCTTCCTCCCTCTTCTGCCACCCATTCCTTTATTAACAATATAGGATGAAACCACCCAGGAGACTGTTGTGATGAGACTACTACTTCATTTATAAATTAGCAATAGCATTTTACTGACAGAGAGAAGGCAATTTTTTTCCTCGTAAGTATATTAAACTTTGTCTTATTCTCTAGGCTTTTGAGTGTCCATATTGTCTCTCTTCAACCTGAACTCTTCGAGCTTATCCATGTTCCATTCATTCGTTCAACATTTGATAGGCATCTATTATGTTCCAGATATTATGCTGGGAATATAGAGTAAGACTTATCTATGAAAGCACACTATCCAGTGGGTTAAATGGAGACAAATAAATCATCACTATATAGAATCTTGCTGCTTTGATAGAGGAAGTACAGATCTGGTAGTGGCCCGCCTGAAAGAATGATTGATTCTGGCTATATTCTTTAGAGGGCCTAATGTAATACCTTATGCTTATTAGGCTTACAAGAAATATTTATTGGTGATGATAATATGGCATAAGTAGAAATCCAGAGAAAAGAGGAGGTAGAAAATAGCCTTTCTTAGAATTGAGAGAGACGTCAGTCTTTGTGATGGTAACAGTACTGCTCTATAATGGGTGGTTTTTATTATTAATACTAGCAATCACTTATTGTAGTTATAAATTGCTATCATTTATTGAGTGCACATTATGTATTGGACACTTGCTGTCTTCTTTGCACAAGGCACATTATTCAATCCTCACACAATCCCTAGTGGCTAGGTATTTTTCCCACTTTATGGATGAGAAAACAGAGACTCAGTCAGATAGTAAGTGACTGAGCCAGAATTATAACCTCTCTGACTCTTAAATTTCTTCACTTAACCACTCTACTATTATTATCAATCTAAACCTCAAGATCAGATACAAATATTTAAAGAAAGAATTCAAAACAACTGTTTATTTGAAACAGTTGCATCAAAACCTTAGGATCATTTTGACAGTTAAGATAGTCATGATATGTTATACAGTATAATCAGAAGAGTTAAGGTAGATTCTCTTGGGAATATCTATACACACACACACACACACACACACACACACACAAATACATATGTAGTCATTTCTCAGCAATGTGGTAAGCTAAACACTTGTGTAGATTTGCACACAGTACCCAAACTTCTCTAGGCTCTCTGAGTTTCACAATGGTAAAGTTACAAAGCATAAAACCATTGTCTAAGATTGGAAAGTGTAGTCAAGTTCTTAACGAAAAGTGAAAAAATGTATACATTTTTTGGAAATATTTTTAGAGACATTTCATCAGCCAAGCTTTACACTTCATTTTAAATAAAGATCTTTCTCATATTGGATATTATCCTAGCCATTTATATTTCCATTTTTTTCTTTAAGGTTTTTATTAATCTGTGATCAGGATTGTTATAATAAAACTTGTTACTACTATTTACTGGAAACATAATCTTATTTCTCAAAGGGTTAGGCTCTAAAGAAGAATTAGTGTCACTAAACACAATGTGGTAGAACTGGGTGTTTAAAATGAGATACAAGTGTTTCAGGGACTTAAATTAAAGCATGTATTTAATAAAGAATTAAGCAAGTCTTGTATTCTGTTATTGTTTAGTTACACCGTTTGTGGAGATTTCCTCCTTTTTTATACCCCTCTTTTTTTTCTAAATTGCACATTAATATTAGATTGCTTTGGTATGTATTGCCTTAATCAGAAAAGCATATGAACTAAAGCCAGCTGTGGGACTGCAGAGCCTCTCAAAGATGCTATAAAGGGGACATAAACAAGACATTAGACCTCTTATTCTCTCTCTCCCTCTCTCTCTCTCTTTTATTGCCTAGCTCAGTGGTCTGTTTTATAGCCATGGTGCTCTGCCTGGCAGTCAATACTCTACCTGCAAGCTAGACTGATTCTCAGGGAGGTAGAAAATCTTTGACTGTGGAGTTGTACGCAATAGAGTTTGTCTGTTTCACTGATATTATTCCCTGTCAGTCTCTCTAATGTTCATTTCCATCCTCTTTTTTTTCCAGCCCTTCTCTGCAACCATTCTTAGGAAAATATATGTGTGTCAGGGATACAGAGTGAGTACACTGACTGATTAGGACTTTGACCTGGGTCACTCAATATGTGAAACAAAGAGTCAGTTGGTCAGTTTTGAATGTCATGGTGATAGCCCAGTCTCTGTTCATCCCTCTTGTCTTCTTCCTCTGAATAATGCCTTTCTCTCTCTTTCTTTTCCATTGTCTTTCTTTTTTCTTTCTATCCCTCTCCTCTCTTCAAACATATTGTAGCATGGACCTTTCTTCATTAAACAAATGTTTTTGAATGCCTGCTACATGACAGATACTCTTCTAAGGGCTGGGACTATACCCATGAGCAAGGCAAGGTCCATGATCTCTCTGGAAAATCTAAGAATACTTACATTAAACAAAGGATTCCACAAGTTAGTTCAAAAATATGTAAGTGAGAGAAAAGTCCTACAACTAATGTGTGTGTGAAGTCAGATTGCTTTATCTGAACATAACTTAGTCTGGTTAAAGGTCAGGAAGAGTTTCCCTCTTAAAGTTAACTGTTTGATGTTGAATTCCTTCCATAAATTTCAAATTTACAATTACTTTTCAGAATAAACTGCATTTTCTTGTTTCTCAAATTAGGAATGAGCCATCTACATTTATTATTGTATATTTCTCCCTCTTACTGTTTACTTATTAATAGTAATAAATGATGCCAAAGAGCCCCCAATTTAAGATAGTTCAATTTAGGATTTTTCAACTTTACGAAGTTGCAACAGTGGGTAGAAAGCAGTTCTTAGGCTCTCAAAATGCTGGACAGCAGCAGGTAGCTGCAGCTCCCAGTAAACCACCTAATCACGAGGGTAAGCAACCGAAATTCTACAGTGTACTGTGCTGCTAGGTGATTTTGCCCAACTGTAAGCTAATATCACTGTTCTCAGCACATTTGAAGCTAGGCCAAGCTATTATGTTCCGTAGATCAGGTGCATTGAATGCATTTTCAACTTATTTTCAACTTATGATGAGTTTGTCAGGAGATAACCCCATCTTAAGTTGAAGAATATCTGGATAATCAATGAATATCAACATCTACTTAATGTAAATTCTCATGGAGTTGCTATGTAAACATGTATGCCTATGAAAATCACCCCAAAAAATGAAAGGTCAGTTATTAGACCATGTCTCCACTGATTTAGGTATCAAGCTTATTGACTAATGCATATTTCCATGGCTGATCTAGTTTACTATATACTGACTAACCTATCGAATGTGATTCTCTTCTCCTTTGTGCCTGCTTTGTCTAGCCTGGTTTTAGTTTACTGAGATGAAGATTCCAATGTTTCTTGGCAGATGCCTAGAGTCAGAGAGCTAGATGATATTGTCATTGAACTTGGACAGTTATTTTAAAAAGTCCTGGTTACTGCTGGCTCTTCCCCTTTCTCCTATGGAGCAACAATAGCTTATAGAACTGCAATTCCCCTCTTTCCCACTTTCCATTGCCTTTCCTTGGAATGAATGAAAATATTCGGATTCAACCACTCAGCTCCTTCCTCACATATTTGCCCTTCTAAAACGTAGATGACTTCTCTTGTTTTTCTTTTCTTCACCATTTATTCACTTACAAATTTCATGAGTACGTAGTGACAGTGAAATATATGAGCAAATGGCGGAACACAAACTGGACTTGTGAGAACAAGGTAGGGAACTGAGATCTCAGCTTATTGTCTGCCATTAACTCACTTTTCTTTTGCAACCATTCAGTGTTTAGTGTGTTGGCACTTTGGGGATCAATAGTCCCAACTTTCATTTTAAGAATGTGAGAACACAATAACAAAGACATGGAATCAATCCAAATGCCCATCAATGATGGATTAAATAAAGAATGTGTGGTACATATAAATCATGGAATATTATGCAGCCATTAAAAGGAATGATGAGATCATGCCCTTTGCAGAGACATGGTTGGAGCTGGAAGCCATTATCCTCAGCACACTAACACAGGAACACCAAACCAAACACTACATGTTCTCACTTATAAGTGGAAGCTGAACAATGAGAACACATCGCCACAGGGTGGAGAACAACACACACTGGAGCCTGCTAGGGGGATTGGAAGGAGGGAGAACATCAGGATAAATAGCTGATGCATGTGAGGCTTAATACCTAGGTGATGGGTTGATAGGTGCAGCAAGCCACCATGGCACATGTTTACCTTCATAACATACCTGCATATCCTATACATGTATCCTGGATCTTAAATTAAAATATTGTTTGAAGAAAAAAAAAAATGGGAGAAAGATTTGGATAATCAGTTTGTAGAGAAGAATAAAAATGGTCAATATGATATGAAAAGATATTCACTCTCACTAATAATAAAGGAAATCCTTTACTCATGAAAGAAAGAAAGAAAGAAAGAAAAGAAAGAAAGAAAGAAAGAAAGAAAGAGAACGAAAAAGGAAGGAAGGAATGAAGGAAAGAAAGAGAGAGAGAGACGAAAGAAAGAAAGAAAGAAATCAAAGAAAGAAAGAAAGAAAGAAAAGAAAGAAACCACGCAAGAAAAGAAAGAAAGAAGAAAGAAGAAAGAAGAAAGAAAGAAAAGAAAGAAGAACGAATTGTGAGAACCTAAGACCGAAAGCAGGAAGAAAAGAAAGAAAGAAAGAAAGAAAGAAAGAAGAGAGAAGGAAAGAAAGAAAGAGAAATAAATAATTTGAGAACAGAATCCCAGAGAGGTGATGTGACTTGTTGAGACCCACACAAAGAATCGGTTCCTCTTTCTAAGACTTACCTGCCTTATCTATAAATCTACGGGACTGGGACTGAGATGGTCATTAAGTCATTGTTAACGGTTTCTTCAACTCTAAAACTGTGATTCTGCATCCTAGCTCTGACTCTACAGAGCCTAAGGGAACAAAGTTCTGCCTAATGACATGATCAGTCATCAGCCACAGAGAAAATTATCTCTATGTCTACACTTCATCTTTTTATTAATGTTTCCCTTGCAAGTATCTACATTTTAATCATTCTTAATTAATTGAAATTGAGCAAAATATATTTGCTCATACCTTTCTGAGCAACACAAGAAGAAACACATGTTTTGACTCCAACATCAAGTTGTTACAAAAACTACAGCATCAAAACCCAGTACACCCACACTTTCTCAATGTTTGAGTATATCCATGAACAGAACTTGGGTAGTTTAAATACATTGGGGAGTTTAAGGGATATGTTTTGGGAGGTTTGCTATAATTTCCCTCTCATTTTTTTTTTCTATTTTGCTTCAAAATTTGGCAGAGCAGTAAGCCAATAGAACACAAATGGAGACAAATAATTTTGTTCACAACCCAAATCACTGTTTTATGTTTTCATAAAAATTGATTTTCTCTCTTTCAGACTTACATGGTTGGAAATACTTGTACTGTGTCTAAGTCCTTTATACTGTTTTCTACGTCTTTTAGAAGCTTCAAATGCAATTTATATATGTATTTTCTTCAGGAATTAATGAAATAATAAAAATGATGATCCTTTCACCATTTTGTTTGCTCTCCCCTTCAGGAATATAGTTTTATATATATATATATATATATTTATATTTATATTTATATATATTTATATTATATAACATATATTTTAAAAATAAAAATAATATATTATATATAATAATGTAATATACAATATATGGTATTTCATATTATATATATTTCATATATCATTTAACTTACATCATATATTTTTTAATATCTTCTTTGCATATATCCTCATATCCCTCTCTTGTGTCTCTTTCCCTCTCTACCTCTCTCCCTCTCTTGTGTACTTCTTTCACCTCTTTCTTTCCCTCTCTTCTGTCTCTCTTTACCTCTCTCTATCTCATCTCTCTTTCCCTCTTTCTCTTAGCTATTTCTATATTATCTAATTTCTTCTTACCAGCGTCTAAGTTTTCTCACTATATTTCAGCATCCCAAACTGAATCTTTTTTTTGTTTGTTTTCACTTTTTGCTCTTCTTTTCGTCCGCTCCGCTGCTGCCCCCGCTTCCCTTGATTATCTTTGAAATAAACTTTCTTTGGTCTTTGGGTACTTCCTCCAAGCCTCTGAAAGAGCAGCCCTGCTGCAGCTTCTGTGCTGTGCACAGCAGGAATTCTCAATGAGTCAGGGTCTAACTAGAGAATATTTGTCCTCTAGAACTGACTATATAATTCTATTTTAAGTGCTTATTGGCTTATTTCTTTATTGTTATCTATGAAGGGGCTGTGTTTATTTCTTATTTCAGAGCCTAAAATTGTTTTTTACAAAAATTTTGTTTAAAACATTTTAGTTTGTACCCCTAGATCAAACTTTCGTCTTGTATCGTAGAGCACTCTTTCTGAATATTGTGTTTTCTGCTTTTTACTATGATAAATAAATTATATCACATCACATTATTATTTGGCTATTTTGGCACTTTCATGCATTTGAGATCTATAGGCTTCTGTTTGACTATTGCTATTGCAATAGTATAGTCTTTCAATTGACTACATTTTCAGTAAGCAAGCTTACTTTCACATACAAAGATATTTTAAAAGATTATTCTGTTTCCTAATATTTTTTCTATATTTTCAAATCAGTTGATATGCTATCTAACCTAAAGAGGTAGTATATAATTTAGTGATTAAGAACTTCAGAATTAAATAGACTAGCTTTCGAATTTTAACTCAGAGGCATGCTAGCTGTGTAATCTTTGGCAAGTTTCACTTAAAACACTCTCTAAGAATTAGCTTCTTCATCTATAAAATTGTGATAATAGCTAGGTATTGAAATAAATGTAATTCTAAAATCAAATGAAATAATGTTGGGAAGTATTTGGCTGGTATATGGCACAAAGTAAGAGTTAGGTAAAATACTATCATTGTTTTTATTATAAACCCAATAAGCTAAGCCTGGTATGAATAGTTGTCTTTAGCTATGTCAATTATTCAAGAGATAGTTTGCAACTTTCTTTTTAAAAGCAATGTTAAATTAAGGTATATTAAATGATGTTCAGAATGGCATCCAATATATCATGAATGCAAGTGTATATATGGAAAATATATCTATAGTTACTTTCACTGAGATATAAACAAATTTTTGTACCCACAAAATTGCACTTATTTTTAGGGCACTGGTGTCAACAGCCACCTCTTCAAAGAAATTATTTCTTTTGATCCATTTAGCAACTTGATCCCAACTGCATAAAAATAGACTTGCAGCATTTCATTTTTCCACAGACTGCTGATGGCTGCATTCCATAACTTAAGAAATCTGTCAAAAGGAAGGCTGTGAAACTCAAAAGCTTTTACAGAAACCTGTTGCACTTGCTAACATTCAAACTGTAATTATTTGAAATCCACAAAATATGGATTTGAAAATATAGTTTTAAAATATTGTGTAGCATTCTTAATTCTATATTAGATATTAACTGTTAAAAATTTCATCACACAAAGATTACCATGCAATCAGTAATTGCATAGTTTTATGGTGATTTTAATATTTTCTTTTTGATCAAATGAAGTCAGTCACTTAAATAAGTAGAAAATGTGCCCCAGAGTACTATGTGTTTATGAGTGCTGTGGTTGATAATAGTAGCTTCAGTAGAAGCTATTAGTTACAGCAATGAACATCTTGACCACTTGGCAAAAACTTTCCAAGTCTTCCACTTATATCTATGAGTTTATTTATGATGGTTGGCAGTTCTGTGTGACATTTTAGTGCTTTATTATTTAGTTATAATCCCAGATTTTATCAATCACATACACGTAAGGGAACAGGCAAGTAAAGGGAAGCCAAATGAAATTATCACCCATTTTATTTATTTATTTATTTATTTATTTATTTATTTATTTATTTATTTATTTTATTTGAGACAGAGTCTCACTCTGTCCTCCATGCTGGAGCACAATAGCATGCTCACTACAGCCTTGAACTTCTAGACTTAAGCAATCCTTCTGCCTCAACCTCCCGAGTAGCTGGGACTACAGGTGTGCCCCACTACACCCGAGTTTTTTTTTTTATAATATAGCTTTAAAATATTGTGTAGCAGTCTTAATTCTATGTTAGATATTAACTGTTAAAAATTTCGGGCCGGGCGCGGTGGCTCAAGCCTGTAATCCCAGCACTTTGGGAGGCCGAGACGGGCGGATCACAAGGTCAGGAGATCGAGACCATCCTGGCTAACCCAGTGAAACCCTGTCTCTACCAAAAACTACAAAAAACTAGCCGGGCGAGGTGGCGGGTGCCTGTAGTCCCAGCTACTCGGGAGGCTGAGGCAGGAGAATGGCCTGAACCCAGCAGGCGGAGCTTGCAGTGAGCTGAGATCCGGCCACTGCACACCAGCCTGGGCGACAGAGTGAGACTCCATCTCAAAAAAAAAAAAAATCATCACATAAAGGTTACCATGCAATCAGTGATTACATAGTTTTATGGTGATTTTAATATTTTTTTTTTCATCAAATAAGGTCAGTCACTTAAATAAATAGAAAATGTGCCGAGGTCTTGCCCAGGCTAGTCTTGAACTCTTGAGATGAAGTGATCCTCTCCACCTTGGCGTCCCTAAATGCTGAGATTACAAGTGTGAGCTCCACACCCAGCCTCCAGCATACAATTCTAACTACTGTTTTAAATGTAAAGCTGACCCTTTCAATCTCTACCCTCCAACTGCATCATTTTGAAGCAAATCCAGAGCTTTTCCTTATCCACCAGCAAATATTTTAATAAGAATGTTTAAAATACAAGAACTCAAAAACAAGTAATAATCACGGTAACTTTGGGGCTAATTTGATGATATTAAAGCCAAGACCTGGAAATGATTTGAATACCATCCTCAGTAACCCCTACTCCCCAGGATTCTCAGAAAACAATACAGAATATGTGACTAGCTTGCCTGCCTGCCTGCCTGCCTTCCTTCCTTCCTTCCTTCCTTCCTTCCTTCCTTCCTTCCTTCCTTCCTTCCTTCCTTCCTTCCTTCCTTCTTTCCTTCCCTCCTTCCCTCCCTTCCTCCACCTTTTCTTTCTTTCTGTTTCTTTCTTTCTTTCTTTCTTCTTTCTTTTCTTTCTCTCTCTCTCTCTCTTTCTTTCTTTCTTTTTCAAATTCTGGGCTTTCTATAAAAATTGAATTAAAGCACCTGATATGACCTTGAAGTTTAAGTGAGATCTCTTTACAAATCTGAATTTTTATCACTCTCGTTCTTATATCTTCCTGCAAGTGAGAGTATGGGGGCTAGAGAGCAGAAGAGTTCAATTAGCCATCCAGCTGCCAGGAGTGGAAGAGTAATATCAACAACAATTTTTATCCTGATCTCACAGTCTCAGAGTCTTCTACCTAGATCTGAGGCAAAATATATATATATATTTTATATACGCAGAGGAGTCTCTCATAAAGGAGAATGGGATCGTATTACCCAAGAGTCTACACTCATACTTGTCAAGATGTTAAAACAGAGTAAAGTAGACAGTTGCAGAAAATTGATTAATTAGATCAGTATGATATAGCACTGCTCAACGTGTGTTATAAGGGACAATGGTGTTGTGGGGTGCTAATGGATGTTGTTAAAAAGGGAGGTTTTGGAGCCTAAAATATGTAATTTGCAATGGGAATCCCAAGAAGCAGATATGGTAAGGGGTGTTTTTGAAGCGTATTTAGTTGTTGGCCTTTTATCTTTCCTGAGCATTTGGTAGGATCAATGTTGCTTCTAACAGTCTTTGGGGAGTGCTGGTGTAAATAATCAATGTAGAAATGAGGATTGAATATTTCATCTTGTCCATTTACTGCATTTAAATTATTTGCATGATTGTTGCTAAATCACTAAAGTTTGGGGTGTGAGTATTGCAAAAAAAAAAAAAAAAAAAAGATTTTTTGGAACTTTGTTATCAAGTAAATCTGGTGAGCATTTTTCTGACACTTGAAATAGAAAACCTTTATACTCTAAGTCATCTTTGCTCCTTTTATAAATCTGAGGTTTTTTATTCTTTGTTTCTGACTCAACCTCTGGTCAAAGTACTGGATTATTCATCTAAATAAAAGTGTGTAATGTTTCTTTTTTGGAAATTGCCAATGTTTTATTTAGGTGAACATCATGACTATTGAAGTTTGAAATGTGATTATCTAGAGATGGGTCTGAATGGCCAGATGCACATTTTTTACTTTGTTGCATTTCAGGTGGAAAACCTATATAAAAATCATCAGGCTGTGATCTTCCCAGTTAGACCATAAAACATCATGATTTCCCCAGCAAAAAGAGAGAACACGTCCAGGAGTGTCATGAACAAGTCATAGGAGAGATAGTCATGAACAAGTGAGATCACAAGTAGAGCACTGTTTTTTAGTTTTTTGTTATGTGGATTTTAGAGAATACTGACAAACTGAAATGTGTTTCTTGCAGCTCTAAGTTGCTTGAGTCTATAGTGGTGACTAGAATACTGAGGGATCTTGGCTGTTATGACCAGAGAAGAAATGTAACAGGAATTTACTTCAAATATGTGAAAGACATCGGAGTAAGCAATAGTGATTTTGTTTTTCATGGCTACAAAGGGTAGTACTTAGACCAATGTGAGAAAGTATAGGAAACAATATGGTTCAGCTATAAGAGTACCTTTTTAATTAGAGCTTTGAACCATGATAAAATGAAAGGTGGTTGGTTATCAATTATCTTAAGATACAAGGTAGAGTTTGCGTGCTATCCGTCAGAGTTATTATTTAAGAAATCCATTTATTAGCTGTAAGCTTGGATTACATGACCTTCAATATTTTCCCATATTTCATGAATATAAAAATACCGTATAAATTACAGTTGCAACAGTAACTGTCCCAGCTATGTTGAGGGACATTTTGAGGGTCTGATAAAATTATGGATCCTCTTTCCATAAAAATGCACAGATGAGAAAAATGCACAGATGTGCACACACAATTTGCATAAAATTTTGAAGGTTCATGCTTCTCTTGAAGCTTATTCGTAGATCCCAGGATAAAAATCTGGTCTATAATTTAATTAACTTTGCAACTCTGAATAAACCACGTAACTCAACTGACCACATAATCCTCATAATTAAGGTGTAGTGATTAGACAATCTTTAATGTATATAGGTCTTTCTGTTCCTAAAAAATAAAATATTTGATTTTTTGTTAGAAAGGAATTCTTGAGTACAAGGCATATTCTCAGTATAATCAAATGGAAATGGATAGCAGGGGTTTTCTCAACATTGATAATATTGAAGCCTAAATAATAGAAGCAATAAAGCCTCATTTCCCTGTTGCTTTGGACATAAGCAACATGTTTTTAAGTCTCAATTTCTAACTTTGGCTTTTGGCTATTGGTAATAATAAAATGAAAGCACAGAAGGTTTGTGTGGGAGTTAGACCTCAGTGGAAGATAAGGAATGCCCTTTGTAATAAAAGACAATTGGGCACCTGGGTGAGTCCATTTTACAGCCCATTAACACTGCCCTCAATCGACAAAGATCATTGCTAAGTTTATCCACGTGAAGTAATTATACTTACATACATATATGATCATTCATGTGCATGATGACATGGAAATGATTTCCTTGGATTGAATTTGAGGAGGAAAAATAGGGATCAGCACTTCCTTAGTATCACATATACTAAGGACAGATTTGTTGTATGCCAGTCATTTGTGACCTGTCTTCAGTTCACACAAGACTGTCTTTAGTAATCTCAAAAGCGTTATAGGAGGGTAATTTTCAGACTTAGCAAGAGCAGAGTGAAGGAATTAAGTTGAAAGGATTAGGAAGAGACTTCATTAGCACTTTTGAATTCATGTCCGTCAAAGCAAAGGAGTTTTCTGAATAATACCTCCCTTGTATGCCTCCCAACCATAAATTCACCTTCTTTTGCTTTTCCTCTTCCACCACCTTTCCCTTTCTCCTCCTTAACAGAAACAATTATTTATGGTGCATTCTAGGAAGTGCTTAGTGCTATAGAAAAAAATTTAAAAGGAGATACGGAGAACTGTCTGCGAAGGACATCAACCCTCAAGGTATTTACTAGCTAATGGCAGAGAGAGGACACCTTGAGCAAATCAACATCTCTCTCTTTTTTTTTTTTTTATAAATACATACAGACATGCCAGAAAGCATCATTCTAATAGCAGCACCAGACGTTTATGAGCACCTGTTCTGTGGTAGGCCTTAGGCTAGCAAACATTTGTGAGCATTGATGTTACTTAGTTTCTTGTTAAGAATGCAGATTCCTAAGCACATCCTACAAATTCAGTAAGTCTAGGATGATGTACAATATTAAACTATGGCTTTATGGGAAAATGTTGTAAGTGGCCGGCAGGCTGCATTTTGGAAAGAATAAAAATGGAGACTCAAAACAACATGAAACATGTACCCTGCCCTAATGTGTTTGCAGTACAGTTGGAGGAAATATGTATATACAGAGATAGAACAACAATACATGGAAACTAAAATCATGCCAACAAAATGGCAGAGAAAACAAATGAAGAGAGTATAGGGGTAGATAATGGAGTTTCAGTGAAAAGAGGTAGAAATTGAGGTCAGCTTTCAGTAAATAGAGTATCTTTTATGGAGAGATACATTTACCTTTGCTATTGGCCATGGCCATTATTCATTTTGTATTTTCCTTTTGACCTTTCTTCTACATTCTCTAATTTGCTTAGTTCACACTATAGTGTCCCCGCAATGGTGATGTAGTGGTTCTCTACCACTCTCCTCCAGCCCTACACTGGGAGGTTAACATCTTGACCAGTCTCTACTTTTAGGAAGCATCAGAGTTCACAGAAATGGGTACAAGAGACACTGATCATTACTTCGATTAGCCACTCTTCCTGGAGGCTGTAGGTCAGAAGTTATTTTAGCATCATTTACTGTAAAGATGCCCGTTAGCTAGCTTCGGATATGTAGGTGTTTGAGACAACAGGAATTATTACGGAGGGAAATTTTAGTCAGAAATCAACAAGAACATTACGAACTGGCTACTTTTCCAGATTGAAAGCACATAAAGTCGCTGTCCGTCAGTTCCACCAGAATATAGAAGACAAGTAACACCATGACATTATAAATTATTTGGTCCTATTTATTTGGAAATGTAGGATTTGTTAACTTCCTGTAAGGTCAATCCATGTGATTTGGCATGGAAGAATAAGAATTATTGCTGATAAAACTCTTTATTCTTATGATCAAATAGAGTACGCTTAATTAGCTTAATCTGAAACTGACAGTTCAGTAGATACAGTGTTAAGTAAAGAAGAGTTTAACAGAAAATATATAGGCTATATGTAATATACAATAAGTAAATGTATTCATTCGGGTTTTTTTTTTGTTGTTGTTTATTTTAAATGTACCTTTTATAGACCCTTTTCTGCAGTTGCTGTGATTTTTCTCAACACCCACCTCTTTCTCTGAGCTAGCCATATGAATGAAAATATGAAAATATATAGGATTATGACCATAAGTCTATTTACTTATTAATGGTTACCTGACTCCCTGGGAAGGTACTTGGCAATGAGTTATTTGTCCAGTCAGGGTACACCCAAATGTATCACAATGTTGACTTTTTGCTCCTTCCCTTCCTCTCTTACATGTGAATTTACTCTGTTTTCTTGGCTGACAGTTAGACCTAAAGCCATCTTGTTATTTCTTACAAATGCTATCATTTCTTTATTCAAAGAAATATTCAGAGGCAAGATCTTAGGCAGGGGAATAAATAAAAAATTCCCTGTGATAATGTAGATTAGTTCCAAACCCCCACTCCTTTGCTTTCTGGAACCTCCTCTTCATGTATGTTGAGTGTCATCAATATATGTGCTTCCTTATTAATCTATTTCTACCTATTGTCCTTTCCTATAGTTTCAAGGCCAATAAAAAATAAGCCTACTTCTCTTCTATATGAAAATCCTTGAAGTATTTGAGCATGTCTATTCTATCTCCTTTAGTCTCTGTTACTTTAGACTGAATATGGCTCTTATAACCATCTGGTCACTCACCTGTTTTTCAAAGTATCTTTTAAAATGGGCACATAGCATGTCCAACATACAAAGTTCTTATGCAAGTTCAGAAAAATGATTATTACTCTCATGATCTGGATACTAGAATTCAGTTCATACAAACATTTCTGCTAAAAGGTCCATCAAATTTGCCTATTACATTTTTGTTTAATAAAATCCCCTGTTTTTTTACACTAACAACTATAGTATTAAGTCTTCCTCATCCTGTGCTTATATTATTTTCTCAAATCTTCATACTATTTTTTTTTTCATTTATGCTTGTTAATGTTTCTTGTTTGGGAGTCTGATAAGGAGGATATCCCACCAGTTGAAAATGTGTTTCATGAGCTCTACCAGAATTTAAACAATCTTCAGTCCTATATGGTTCTTCTGGAATCTTCCTAGGTAAATTTTGCTTTCATTTGTATGAACAACATGTGCACAAAAGAAAGAACAAATCTAGTTTTAAGTATTTATCAGGACCTTTGAGGACTATAGGAAGCAATGACAAAGAAATTCTTTGCTAAGTGATGTAACTATTGATCTTATGCCACAGTGGTTTTCCAGCTGCCCAAATCAAGAATTTGTTGCTTGTATGCATTTAATCACAGTGTGGTGCCCAAGAGTTAGGGCAACTGAAACTCTTTACATAGACAGGTAATTGTATATGTACATCAAACTTAATAGTGGCCTTGCAGAATGACAGAATATTAAATGCGAGGGAAATTTTGGATCAATACTTGTTTCTTAAAAACTTCGTAAACAGCATTTGCCAAATAGGTGGTAAGCATATGGTCAATAAGTGTGTCTTAGTTGTGCACATTGTTGCTTTGGAACTAAGTATGAAGATATATTAACTGAGGCAAGATTACTCATTCAGCTTCAGTTAGATTCCATTTGCAGGGCCATTTCTACATGTCACAAGGTAGATATCCTTTCATGAACTTCAAGAGAGGATGGGGATCTGCCCAGCTCAGGATGAGGAAGCAGTAAGCCCAAAGACTTGTTTCGTCAATTTAGAACCAAACCCCTCGATCATTTATTTCTGAATGAGCCTAGAGCTTGGTACAGATCCTGCTGCAGAGTAAGTGCTCAATAAATATTTGCTAGATAAATAAATAATTTGATACATTGATAATTAAATGGATGAAACAATGTATGGCAGGCCACACTTACTCACATGTAGTTATATTACCTGTGAAGATGTGTTTCTTACTAGTAAGCCCACATCAGAGACCTCCTGGTTGAGAGTGTCTTCAGTAAGCTCTAATTCTCTTCTACAGGAAATGAATATTCTTCTCCTCTTTCGTAGCATGTTTAAGAAGCGGATTTTAGGTGCATTTCTTTAGTTCCATAGTATTATTTATTCAACGGCATTTTCTTCTGTTCAAGAGATGTGGATAGCCTTTTTCTCCTTGAGTTATTATTTCTAATGGGCTCCTGTATTAAAGAAAGTACTTTAACTTTCCTAAAATGCATGTGGATCTGGAGAAACCCAAAGCAAATAATATGTTCCCTACTTTCCTCAAGGGTGAATGTCTCTCCCAGATGCCTGGAGGCCTCAGCTGGCTTACTCACCCATCTAAGTAATCATACAGAAAATAGTTATATCCATTAGGGATGTATTTAGCTTCCAAAACCTGAAGATCTGACTTATGTAGGATTAAACTGATAATTTATTTTTCACATTGAATAAGAAGTCCAGAGGTAGGTGACATAGGGCTGGTGTAACTCCTGCAGGGAGACATCAAACATTTAAGCTCCTACTGTCTTCTTTCTTCTCCATCCTCAGTGTGTGGTTTTGACCTCATGATCTCAGAATTGGTATTGTTCATGGGCATTCTCTCTCTGCATTTAGAGCAACAGGAATAAGGTTTTATCGCAAAAAAAAAAAAAAAAAAAAAAAGGTGGGGTGGGGGGACAGTCTACAAAAATCTACTTTTAAGAAAATATTTTCCTAATTATGTCAATTCAATTTACATTTTTTCAAGATTAACTGGGTCACAAGGGCACTCTAACTCTAAGGTTTTGGAAAGCAAGTAGTTTTAGTGGGACATATTGCTACTCTGTGCACTTCCCCCTCATCCTTTCAATTGGTTCTACTTGCTAGGGGGAAGGCAGAATGGATATTGAATACTAAACTAAAACTACTTTGTCACAGCAGCCTGTCTAGGTTGATAGCCCGATCTAGTGAGCCAAGGACAGGGCTGCTCCAAAAATATTACAATTGAACAGTCACTGATTTTTAAAATGAATCTTGGTGTTTCTATATAGATACTACCTAGTAATTCATAGGAGACTATTGAATTATTTAGTCCTGGATCTGAGTGTCATTACAAATTATTTCATTTTTTATCTGTGTTTTAATCTGGGAAATCTCAACATACTTTTCCTTATTTAACCTGTCAGCAAATCCAACTCTGAATTTAAAAATTAAAAAAAAAAAAATTATCCAGCCTAGAAAACCCAGTGGATTCAAACTTTATTTACCCAACTAACCTATTATTATTATTGACTATTGGATTAAGGAATTTATGTTGGGTGAAAGTAACATTCATCCCTCCAAATTTCACTTACCTCAGCCATACTAAATGACTTCAACCTACTTCTAAGATTATTTTATTGTGTAATAGACAAATTGTATTCCACTTAGCTACAGTCCTGCAGTCTTCTAATTTGGTTTCCCTGCATAGTTCCTTATTCTATTTCATTTCTGCAAAGAGTTTGTAATTTGTACAATAGATTGTTCCACCAGATTTAGAAAATATTACTCCAGTTATATATAAAGCAGGAAATGTCTGCTATGTTAATATACTTATTTGCTTGTTCTTACTGTCTATATAGGATGAGTTCAACAATGACTTAATAGCATCAGTATTTTGACAAAGAGGAAAAATGGCAATTAAAATCGTAGCTAGAACTTCGTCAACTAATCACCTACTGTTATCTCAGGTATCTGTCAACAATGTGAAGGGTTTTAAGATACTAAGAACTGGGCAATTATGGAATAAGATAAGGTTTTGTCAAAAACCTCTTATTTAGCTATGGAGACTTTTTATTGTTAATTATATGGCATAAAAGTCATTCACTATAGAAAATTTGTAACTTTCTTAAACATACCTCATAGAAGCAATAAACCTTTAAAAATGAACTGTGAAAATAGACTCATGATTTCCCTTCCTCACATTTTATACATGTAGCTATTATTTTCCTTTATTATTTAAGAGTAGGTTTTATTCCTCCATGAATGTAAATGCATTTAAAATTGATTAGGATTTTCACATGACATTTCAGAGCAGTTTTCTGCTACAAATTTTCTCAGATCTGAATTTAGTACCAACTGATAGCAGTGGTTAATACCAATGTGAACCTAAATAGTAAAGCATACATTTGCCGAAATTTACAGTTTTCAAGTTTCTAATGCTAGCAAAAGTGAACTGCTTCTAAATAAAAATCACCTATATTTTTCCTGAAAAAAAAGCAAAAAAAAAGCCTCATGTATCAGTTCAAATTCTTCCTTGTTAAACTAGTTATCTTTTGGTTATGTAGCAGTTTAATTTTTCCCATGCTGTGTAAAGGCTTGCTCAAAGCAGTACAACGTAAAGGACGTTTGGGTTTTCTTTTCTTTTTTTAATTTTCCTTATCTTTTCTATTGATTGGCTGAGAGGGTATGTGTTTGGGGATCTCTTGCAGTTTCTCTAGAGACTGTTTATGTAAATTGAAAAAAATCAGTGTTACTTGGAAAAATAACTAAAACTTTGATTTAACAGTACAAAAGAGGGTACTATCTAATCCCTCAAGTAGGAAATTGCTTTTCTTCATGATCCATTGCTTTCATACTATTTCTGGCTGCTACTGCCAAAAGAGAAAAGACCCACCTTTGCTCTTCTGTTACCATGTCTGTTTTCTTCCCTCTGCAAAGCTTAGCAGTAAATAATAGCTGAAATGAGTAAATTTAAATAATAATAGTAAAAGTGCATGACTGATAAGATCATCAGGTCTCAGTTGGACAACTGTGATTATACAGGAGAGAAGCAGGAAAGAATTGACAAAGGAACATAAAATGGGAAATTAAGAATTTGGCATAGTGTAGCAATGAAGATGTGACTTATTTGTAGCTGTTTTATATGCTACTGTAAATATTAGCTGGAATGGGATCACACGTACTCCAAAATTGGTGATTTTTCTGAAGGAGGCAGGTTTTCTATAAGATGCTTTGAATTTTATTTTCAACAAATGCTAAATCAAAATGCTGCCTATGAAAAGATACTGGTTTTGTTTGTTTATAGTTGATCTTTCAATGGCCATTAAACTGTATAGCTTTAACCACAATTTAAGCTGGTGTTTGCTAATATTTTTTAAATTGTACTTTAAGTTCTGGGATACATGTGCAGAACATGCAGGTTTGTTACATAGGTATACATGTGCCATGGTGGTTTGCTTCCTCCATCAGCCTGTCATCTACATTAGGTATTTGCCTAATGCTATCCCTACCCTTGCTTCCCACCCCACAACAGGCCCCAGGGTGTTATGTTCCCCTCGCTGTGTCCATGTGTTCTCATTGTTCAACTCCCACTTACGAGTGAGAACATGCGGTGTTTAGTGTTCTGTTCCTGTGTTAGTTTGCTGAGAATGGTCGTTTCCAGCTGCATCCATGTCCCTGCAAAGGACATGAACTCATCCTTTTTTATGGCTGCATAGTATTCCATGCTACGTTTTATTTATCCTGTCTAATATTGATGGGCATTTGGGTTGGTTCCAAGTCTTTGCTATTGTGAATAGTGCTGCAGTAAGCATATATGTGCATGTGTCTTTATAGTGGAATGATTTATAATCCTTTGGGTATATACCCAGTAATGGGATTGCTGGATCACATGGTGTTTCTGAACTTCTTATTGGTCTCTTCAGGGATTTGACTTCTTCCTGATTTAGTCTTGGGAGGGTGTATATGTTCAGGGATTTATCCATTTCTTCTAGATTTTCTAGTTTATTTGCGTAGAGGTGCTTATAATATTCTCTGATGGAAGTTTGTATTTCTGTGGGATCTTTGGGGATATCCCCTTTATCATTTTTTTATTGTGTCTATTTGATTCTTCTCTCTTTTCTTCTTTATTAGTCTGGCTAGTGGTCGATCTATTTTGTTGATCTTTTCAAAAAAACAGCTCCTGGTTTCATTGGTTTTTTTTTGTGTCTCTGTCTCCTTCAGCTCTGCTCTGATCTTAGTTATTTCTTATCTTCTGCTAGCTTTTGAATTTGTTTGCTCTTGCTTCTTTAGTTCTTTTTATTGTGATGTTAGGGTGTTGATTTTATATCTCTCCTGCTTTCTCCTATGGGCATTATGTGCTATAAATTTCCCTCTAAACACTGCTTTAGTTGTGTCCTAGAGATACTGTTACATTGTGTCTTTGTTCTCATTGGTTTCAACGAACATCTTTATTTATGCCTTCATTTCGTTATTTACCCAGTAGTCATTCAGGATCAGGTTGTTCAGTTTTCATGTGATTGTGCGGTTTTGAGTGAGTTTCTTAATCCTGAGTTCTAATTTGATTGTACTATGGTCTGACAGACTGTTACAATTTCTGTTCTTTTGCATTTGCTGAGGAGTGTTTTACTTCCAGTTATGTGGTAAATTTTAGAATAAGTGCAATGTGGTGCTGAGAAGAATGTATATTCTGTTGATTTGGGGTGGAGCGTTCTGGAGATGTCTATTAGATCTGCTTGTTCCAGAGCTGAGTTCAAGTCCTGAATATCCTTGTTAATTTTCTGTCTCATTGATCTGTATAATATTGACAGTGGAGTGTTAAACTCTCCCATTATTCTTGTGTGGGAGTCTAAGTCTCTGTGTAGGTGTCTAAGAATTTGCTTTATGAATCTGGGTACTCTTGTATTGAGTGCATATATATTTAGGATAGTTAGCTCTTCTTGTTGCATTGATCCCTTTACCATTATGTAATGCTCTTCTTTGTCTTTTCTGATGTTTGTTGGTTTAAAGTCTGTTTTATCAGAGACTAGGATTGCAACCCCTGCTTTCTTTTGCTTTCCATTTGCTTGGTAAATCTTCCTCCATCCTTTTATTTTGAGCCTAAGTGTGTCTTTGTATGTGAGATGAGTCTCCTGAATACAGCACACCAATTGGTCTTGACTGTATCCAATTTGCCAGTCTATACCTTTTGATTTGGGCATTTAGCCCATTTACATTTAAGGTTAATATTGTTATGTTTGAATTGATCGTGTCATTATGATGCTAGCTGGTTACTTTGCCCATTAGTTGATGCAGTTTCTTCATCATGCCGATGGTCTTTACACACATTAGTCTTTCACATTACAGTGACTGGTACCAGTTTTTCCTTTTCATATTTAGTGCTTCCTTCAGGAGGCATATTTCATATTAGTACTTTTCATTAGTACTTTCACATATAGCACTTTTCATATTTAGTGCTCCTGTAAGGAACGTCTGGTGGTGACAAAAATCCCTCAGTATTTGCTTGTCTGTAAAGGATTTTATTTATCCTTCACTTGTGAATCTTACTTTGGCTGGATGTGAAATTCTGGGTTGAAAATTCTTTTCTTTAAGAATGTTGATGGCCGGGCGCGGTGGCTCAAGCCTGTAATCCCAGCACTTTGGGAGGCCGAGATGGGTGGATCACGAGGTCAGGAGATGGAGACCATCCTGGCTAACACGGTGAAACCCCGTCTCTACTAAAAATACAAAAAACTAGCCGGGCGAGGTGGCGGGCGCCTGTAGTCCCAGCTACTCGGGAGGCTGAGGCAGGAGAATGGCGTGAACCCGGGAGGCGGAGCTTGCAGTGAGCTGAGATCTGGCCACTGCACTCCAGTCTGGGCGATAGAGCGAGACTCCGCCTCAAAAAAAAAAAAAAAAAGAGTGTTGAATATTGATCCCCTCTCCCTTCTGGCTTGTAAGGTTTCTGCAAAGAGATCTGCTGTTAGTCTCATGGGCTTCCATTTGTGAGCAGCCCGACCTTTCTCTCTGGGTGCCCTTGACATTTTTTCCTTCATTTCAACCTTCGTGAATCTGATCATTATGTGTTTTGGGGTTGCTCTTCTTGAGGAGTATCTTTGTGATGTTCTCTGTATTTCCTGAATTTGAATGTTGGTCTGTCCTGCGGGTTGGGGAAGTTCTCCTGGATAATATCCTGAAGTGTGTTTTCCAACTTGGTTCCGTTCTCCCCTTTACATTCAGGTACACCAATTGAATGTAGGTTTGGTCTTTTCACATAGTCCCATATTTCTTGGAGGCTTTGTTCATTCCTTTTCATTCTTTCTTCTCTAATCTTGTCTTCACGCTTTATTTTGTTAAGTTGATTGTCAATCTCTGATATCCCTTCTTCTTCTTGATCTGTTCGACTATTGATGCTTGTGTATGCTTCACGAAGTTCTCGTGCTCTGTTTTTTCAGCTCCATCAGGTCATTTATGTTCTTCTCAAAACTGGTTATTCTACTTAGCAATTTGTCTAATCTTTTTTCAAGATTCTTAACTTCCTTATATTGGGTTAGAACATGCTCCTTTAGCTCAGAGGAGTCTGTTATTAACCATCTTCTGAGGCCTACTTCTATCAATTCGTCAAACTCATTCTCCGTCCAGTTTTGTTCCATTGCTTGCAGGGGACTGTGATCCTTTGAAGGAGAAGCGGCATTCCGGTTTTTGAAATTTTCAGCCTTTTTGCACTGTTTTTCCTCATCTTCGTGGATTTATCTATCTTTGGTCTTTGCTGTTGGTAAACTTCGGATGGAGCTTTTGCGTGGTTGTTCTTTTTGTTGATGTTGATGCTATTGCTTTCTGTTTGTTAGTTTTCCTTTCTGTTACTTTTCCTTCTAACAGTCTCCCGCAGGTCCACTGGAGTTTGCTGGGGGTCCACTCCAGACACTGCTTGCCTGGGTATCACCAGCAAAGGGTGCAGAACAGCAAAGATTGCTACTTGCCCACTTCTGGAAGCTTCGTCCCAGAGGGACACCTGCCAGATGCCAGCTGGAGCTCTCCTGTATGAGTTGTCTGTCGACCCATGCTGGGAGGTGTCTCCCCATCAGGAGGCACAGGGATCAGGGACCCATTTGAGGAGGCAGTGTATCCCTCAGCAGAGCTCAAGTACTGTGCTGGGAGATCTGCTGCTCTCTTCAGAGCTGGCAGGCAGGAATGTTTAAGTTAGCTGAAGCTGCACCAACAGCCGTCCCTTCCCCTGTGTGCTCTATCCCAGGGAGATGGGAGTTTTATCTATAAGTTCCTGACTGGGGTTGCTGCCTTTTTTTTCAGAGATGCCCTGCCCAGAGGGTAGGAATTTAGAGAGGCAGTCTGGCTACAGTGGCTTTGTGGTGCTGTGGTGGCTCTGCCCAGTCCAAGCTTCCCAACAGCTTTGTTTACATTGTGAAGGGAAAACCACCTACTCAGGCCTGAGTAACGGTGGACGTCCCTCCCCCCACCAAGCTGGGGCATCCCAGGTCGACTTCAAGCTGCTGTGCTGACAGCAAGAATTTCAAGTCAGTGGGCTCCGAGAGGAGTGATTCACTGAGCAAGGCCACTTGGCTTCCTGGCTTCAGACTGCTTTCCAGGGGAGTGAACGGTTCTGATTCGCTGGCGTTCCAGGCACCACTGGCATACAAAAAATAACTCCTGCAGCTACCTTGGTGTCTGCCCAAATAGCCACCTAGTTTTGTGCTTGAAACCCAGGACGCTTGTGGTGTAGGCACCAGAGGAATTCTCCTGGTCTGTAGGTGGTGATGACCATGGGAAAAGCCTAGTGTCTGGACCGGACAGTACCATCCCTCATGGCACAGTCCCTCACCAGCTTCACTTTGTTAGGAGAGGGAGTTTCCTGACCTCTTGTGCTTCCTGGGTTAGGTGACGTCCCACCCTGCTTTGGCTTGCCCTGCGTGGGCTGCACCCACTGTCTAACCAGTCCCAGTGAGATGAACCAGGTACCTCAGGTGAAAATGTGGAAATCACCTGCCTTCTGCATTGGTCTTGCTAGGAGCTGCAGACCGGAGCTGTTCCTATTTGGCCATCTTGCCCAGGAATCCAGTTTGCTACTTTTAAAGCAAACCACTGTGAAAACAGTTTCATTCTTAATATTTGCCTTATAAATTTTATTAATGCATGAAATTTTACACTGCACAGAAAATTGGAAATTTGCCCCTCCCTTCAATATGAGAATAGCACATAAATAAATAAAAATATGCCCGGGTACAGTAGCTCACGCCTGTAATCCCAGCACTTTAGGAGACCGAGGTGAGTGGATCACCTGAGGTCGGGAGTTCGAGACCAGCCTGACCAACATGGAGAAACCTATCTCTACTAAAAATACAAAATTAGCCAGGTGTGGTGGTGCATGCCTGTAATCCCAGCTACTTGGGAGGCTGAGGCAGGAAAATCATCCGAACCTAGGAGGCGGAGGCTGTGGTGAGCTGAGATTGCCCTATTGCACTCCAACCTGGGCAACAAGAGTGAAACTTAGCCTCAAAAATAATAGTAATAATAAAAATAAATAAATAAATAAATGTATTATTTATTTGTTTATGTAGAGATGGGATCTCTCTGTCACCCAGGCTGGAGCACCGTGGCCTTATCATTACTCACTGCTGCCTTGAACTGGGTTAAAGTGATCCTCCTGTGTTAGCTAGCACCACAGATATATACTACCATGCCTGCCTTATTTTTTAATTTTTTGTAGAGATAGGGTCTCCTTATGTTGCTCAAGCTGGTCTCAAACTTGTAGTCTCCAGTGATCCTTCTGCCTCTGTCTTCCAAAGTGCTGAGATTTCAGGCCTGAGCACCTGGCCCAGTTTACATTATTTAAGGGCATTGGTAGTGAGACATTTGTTTCTTCTATTTGATTTAAAAATATTCTTAAGTCTAGATAGTTTCTTGTATCTCTTTGATTAGGTGCCTAAAGCAATCTGAAGGTAAACTAGTTCATTTAAAAATAATGTAAGAGGCAATCATCAAGTATGCTTTAAAACAGTCATCAGATATGCTTTGTTTTAATACCTGTCATGTGTTAAATTTTGAAGACCACACCATATGTCTAATGAAAGCTTCATTAGGAAGATATTAGTAGATTAATTCCACTTGCTGTGTGGTTTATTTTATTTAGAATGCAATAAGGTAAGTTCATTACTTTGCAGGCATAATGATTTCTACTGTACTTGAACACAACTAGGAACAATTCCACAGAGGTCTGTGGATCTACTAACACCTGTCAAGATAAACACACAGTTCTCCAGGGGAATCATCGCAGCAATAGAACAGAGAAAATGTGAGGCAAAGTAATTCTTTTACAAAACAAAAATAAGACAGTTTTTAAAAAGCAACATTGATTAATAATTTTTCAAAATGCCTCAGAGGTCTTACATTTCTTATACAGGTATCAAACAATTTCCTATCTTTTAAGAATAAATGTTTTGTAGCATATACATCTTATTTTAAAATCAATATTCTAAGAGACTTGAACTATTGGAATAATTGTGCAGTTTGAATTGAGCTATTGAAAGTTTTTCCAACTCTTATAGCTAGTCTTCCCTCATCCATTCCAGAAAAAAAAAATACATTAGATGATAAGTTTTGCTATAGTAATATTATTTGAATAGTTTTAGTGAAAACGGTGACAGTATTTCCATTATAAAACCCTATAGTTAAGAATTTATAAGTTGGCTATAAATGTTTGTTCTGTAATTCAACTTGGCAGCAAGCATCTTAGCTTGGCGGTACTTTCTTTTTTTTTTTATGAAGTATGGAAAAGAAAGACATCTGTTTATAACATGAGTAGGATAATATGACAATGAATTCCATCATTCTTTATAACCAGCTTACTTAGCATTCAAATTAAAATTAAGCCTAAACTTCCTACATATTTTAGGTAATAAAAGTAACTCACCAATAAACCTGTAAGGATAAATTGAAGAGGATTTGTTTCGTTTCTCTGTTGGCTTTGGTGATTTTAACCACTAAACATGGTGATAGACTTAACCAGTTACTTTGATCATCATTTGTTCTGCACAGCAGTAATGTGAATAGACTGTTACATATCCTCACTATTTTTTAGATATTTGTAATATTCTACACTTGTGAAGGTAGCAAAAAAATGACAGAGTTCAGAAATTTTTCCAATGGAGAAATATGTATTAACATTTGATAGAACAATTAATGCAATACTAAGAGAGGAAGGAAGTAGAAAAGATAGTTTTACAGAGAGAATAGCATGAGCTATGTCAAAGTAAAAAAAACAACAAAAAGCGTGCAGTGTGTTTTACGGAAGAGTGAGAAGTTCATGTGGCTGAAACCTGGGGTGTTTGTGGGGAAAGTGGCAAACGTTGAGATGAAAGTAAAACAAGTGGCATGGAGGCACATTTTAGAGGGCTTAATATAACATGCTAAAGAATTGTAATTTTACCTGGTAAAAAGGTCTTGATAGTAGAATAGTCATACCAACTTATCTATAGTATTAACATCAAAATATCTCTGACAAACTGTGTAACCTAACAAATATATATAAATGTATATATATTTATATATGTGTGTGTATATATTTATATATATGTGCATGTGTATGTATGTGTGTGTGTGTGTATATATATATATCTCCTGAATTATTGAATTGGGTGAATTCTTGAATCTCTACCTGGGATTATAGATCCCAGGTAGAGATTCAATTTGAACTGCGTGATTAAATTCCTTTCAGTGCATTCAAATGGTAATAAATATATGCTCCACAACATATATTCGCAAAGATAAATCAAATTGGTTTATGCTCTGAGTGCTTGGACATTCAAGAAATTAAACATATGGTACATGATTTCTGGTTCCTGGTTTGAGTATCTGTGTTTACTAGAGAATTTGGAAATTATGCTTTAGTCTTAATATTACCCTAACTTGCCTTAGAATTGTCCCTCCAATTCTAGTTGTTCTCAACAATCTCATGCTTCTTTCTGCAGTGATAGATGTATATGACAGACAGTGTCTTGGAAATCAGGCAGACAGATACCAGATTGTCAGTTCGTGGCATTGATCTTTTCTCTAGCTGATGCTGGTTGGACTGGAGGCCTGACGTACCCAGACCTGGAAGGGACTTTTTAATTTTTGTTGTTGTTTAGTTTAGTTTAGTTTTGTTATGGTGACTATTTGGATGACCAGTATTAGGTATTATATGGAAAACAATATTATCATAAATTCTGATTTTTTCTCCCTACCATAAAACAAAGGGAAAAATAACCCATTTCAGAAAACAAGAGCAAAAACCTAGTGTGTGTGTATGTGTATATATATACACATACACACACTGTACATATATATATATATATATATATATATACACACATACATACACACACTCTAGACAGTAAGCTAGTGTGTGTATATATATATACACACACATACTCTAGGCACTGTTGTATTTTAAATGCTTTAAATTTGTCAACTCATTTAATCCTCACAACAACCCTACAATTAACCTTTTTTACAGATGGGAAAACTGAGTTTAAATAACCTGCCCAAGGCCACATAGCTAGCAAGTTAGTAGAAGCAAGAATTAAACCCTAGTGTAGTGTCTGAGTTCCTGCTCATAGCCACTGGCAAGACAATAAATAAAATAGCTCAAATACAAAAGATGAGAAGGAAAATAGAATGTTTTTTCTAATTATAGTAAAGAGAATTTATAGTTACATGGTGTGAGATGAGAACAAATAGGTTTATATAATAGACATCTTGCAGTTTTTAAAGAATGCTCTAAAGAAGAGAACTGGGAACAGCACTATTATCTATGCTTAGGGAACGCTGATCTGGCTGTAGTTATAGAGGATCAACTAAGGGGAGATGAGATCATTGGTAAGGAGCTTAATGAGAAAGCTCTCCATGTGTTAGTTAATAAAACCTGAAACAAGGACCTTGGCATTCCCCCGGACTAGCAGCTTCAGTATCACCTAGAAACTTGTTAGAAATGCAAATTATCAGGGGTCTCGAAAGATTAAGGGAATCAAAAGCAAGGCAATCTGTGATTTAACAGACAGCCCTTCTAGCCCCTCTAGTGTATCTCCTATGCACACTAAAGTTTGAGCAACACAGATTTAGAGAAACAGAGGCTATGGTAATACATTAAGAAGTGGCTGAGCTTGACTATAGACTGAGTGGGAAGACTTTAGAATATGGCCAAATTAAAAACCACATCGCAGCTCATTATCTTTATGTCTTTGGCATAAAGTACTTCTGAATAAAGAATAAATAAGCTAAACTAAGTACGCATGGATAAAGAGTAATAACTTATATTTATTATGTGTTTAATAGATTTTAGAAATAGTTCCAATTTCATTACGTATAGCGTTATAATCCTTTTTCAGATGAGGAAACTGGGACAAGGGGCCCTTAAACTCAATGTCACATGAATAAAAACAATGAAGCTTGGATTCACACTCATAGTCAGGCACTCCAGTCTCATGTTGCCACACTACATTATGAACACATTCAAACTGAAAGAGAATGAGCCTAGGAAGTGTTTGTCACCAACAGAAATCGGTTGAAACAATTCTACAAACTATATAAGCTGACAGTGATTAAAAGATGGTGTATGATTGCTTGGTGCCCCTGTGATGCCTGCAACACTTGAATGTGCAGTTATAGTGAAATCTCGATGACCCTGACTTGGTACTTCAGCACCAAGTTTTATACAAGGCACCAAAAATGAAATTTGTATTAAATCAGATGGAAGACAAGATAGAGATTATAGAATATTTCAGACCTAAACACAACTAATCTTGACTTGAATAAATCTAGTTATGTTTCCAAGTCAAACTGCACATCTACGCTTTAATTCAATTTGAGTGACTTGAGTACCATATGGGCTCATCTTGATACCCAGCACTCCCTCTGATTTGTTATATCATTGGGGAGGAGCTAGGTAATAGCTAAGTTGACTGAATTAACCAATCTGTATCTATGACTGGACTGTTGGTGGTTGGAGATGAAAGTGTTCTTCAAGATAAGTAAACACTTCATAAATAAACTTGACTTTTCTGTAACACAAGTTTATCATCTGAATAATAAAAAGATTGTAGTAAATCTCCAGAGATGCTTTTAGCCCAGCATTATTATTATCATTATTATTTTCATTCTCAGTGCTCTTACTCTCATTTTCTGATCTTACTCTTAGGGACCTGCAATCATCCAGAGGGATAGCAGGATCAGGGGTTTATCTTTACAACTCTCCAGAACAAACCCTCTTCTGAGTCTACCCCTCTTTACTGACTCTCAGTTCCAACTCAGAAAAGTAGGTACATGGATATGTGGGGTCTGCTTGTCTTTTCTTTATGCTGATACTGGTAGAAATGCAAAATGCAAGACTGACACTCTTCTCATTTTTAATTTTTAAAATATTAGTGCTGCCTGTGGGTTTTAATATACTTCCCCTCTGCTGTTTTCAGTGTCTACTTTTCTGTTTAAAAAGCTTAATACTGAGCTTTAAGGGTTTCCAATTAAGCTTAAGGAAAATATGAAAAGGATGAAAGTGTCTGCCGGACAACCATCCTGTTTCTTGACACAAAAAGGTTGATTTTTGCAATATGAAGAAATAACTTGAAATGGCCTGTCTTCCCATTTCTCCAGAATCTCCCTCTTCTACTCACTCTCCTCTTCCGTCTCTTTCTATTTCTTCTGTCTTTTCCTCTCAGCTTTCAAATCCATCTCTCATTTTGTAAATGTTGTTCGACTTAGGCTACTTGTATTCATGTTCATGATAAATCATCAGGTGTGAGTGGGCTTAGGAGAGCTTAGCACATACAGTCCTTAGATTCTTTTAGGTAAATCTCAGTAGCCATGGTTGTTGGTGGCAAGTGAGTGTTGACCCCGTTTCCAAAAGTTCACACAAGTACAGCTCGTAGTGAATTCAAGACCAAGACCAAATTCTGCTACAGATACAGACATTTACTAATGAGTAGGCACAAAACTTTATAGCCTGTTCTAGAAGCTTGGTGAAGTTCCAGCTCTTCATTCTTTAAGGTACCTAAAAATAATGTCTTGCAAAAAATGGTTTTCCTGAAGCAAATATGACAGTATTTCAATGGTAGCACCCACCTCACCATCTCTCTGAATTAAGTGACTAAGGATTATTAGGGATCAACAATAGTACCTACCTCATATCATTTTGTAATGATTATGCAAATTAATTCATTTAAATCACTCAGAGTAGTGTGCTAGAAATAAGTGTTAGTTTTTATTATTACTATTATTATGGAACAATTCCTCATAGCAAAGGGTGAAAGGCCTCTTAGAGTCACATACCCAATTTATATAGACGTGAGGTATGTTCAGGTAAAATTTAGTTAATTCACTCATCTTGCCTATTAATGATTTCACCAAGGATAACTTCTTCCTTACTTTCATTGGACAAATTTACAAGCCCTTAATTTCACCAGTGATAACATTTTCGACAGATATTATAACTAATGAGCACAGCCACATCATAATTAGAGATGATAGTAGCCCAAGGCTTCTAGAAACCACCTTTGTCTTCTGTAATTCTGACTGAGATGTTGGGGCATAAATTCCTGATAAAGGCACTGACACTCTCGGGGTACAGACAGTGTTAAGAAACATTTACGTCACACTGTCTGTGCCGAATGTTTTTAGAATAAATTACAGTTAGCCAAAAACCGTGTTTCCTCCAACCAGTTCTTTAATCACCTGAGAACAATTTGTGAGATGCTGCCTCAGTTTCCCTTAGATAACACAATTGCAAGCACAAAGACTGACTAACTGAAGAGACACAAATTAATGGGTACACACAAGCTTTATTTGCTTCATCCAGATTAGTCATGCTTTTGCCCACAATACTTTTTCCACACTATCTAGACAGAGAATTGCTCCTTGTTCCACAAAATTACAATCATTTATAACAAATATTGCTGTATCTGTAACACAGAATCCACCCTAGAACCCCCTAAGTATTGCAAAGGTGCCCTAGACATCTGCCTGGAAGACTACAGCTACAATTTCTTCTTTTGAGGCAGCCATAAATATTTTCTCTTTAGCTCTTGAGACTACCGTAAAACTAAGATTTCTGGCCTATCATTTCTCTAACCCTGCCTTTATGTCCCAAGGCCCCAGACAATATAAGACAGGTGAGGGAGTAGGGGAGGAGGGGAAGCATCTTCCTAATTGAATGTTCTTGGGAAAGTTATTCTCAATCTTCTACCCTTATTCTATTTCTATGGCTTTTCGTTATACAAATCACTCTCCAAGATCCCAGCCCTATCCATTCCTAGCAATCAAGAGAATAACAAATACAGTTGATCCTTGTTATTTATTTGTAGCCTGTGGCACTTTGGTGATCCGTAGCAAACATGCAGAGAATGGCAAAGCATTTGTGTTCTCAATATACATGTTCCTGGCTGAAGTTGAACAAGACTATTGGCTTCCTTCTTGTTTCAGCTCTCACATTGTAAACAAATGCGCTATTTTAGGTCTTTTTAGCACCACGCTTCTGTGCTTTACTTTGGTGACTTTGCTGTTTAAAATGACCCTCAAACATAATGCTAAAGGGCTGTCTAATGTTCCTAAATGCAAGAAAGATGCGATGTGCCTTATGGAGAAAATACATATTAGATATGCTTCTTTCAGACATGAGTTAGAGTGCTTAGAGTGCTGCTGGTCGTGAGTTCAATGTTAATGAATCAACATTATGTATTAAAGAAGGTATCATTATCATTCAGAAATACATGAAACAAGGTAATGGATTGATTCAGTGATGAAAAATGTGATCAGAGATTTGCAGGAACCATAGCCCTATATTTCCCATAGGAGCAATGGTTCAGTATTTGCTAATTCAGTGTTCACAGCGACTTTATTTGCCACAACTACTGTGAATAATGAGAATTAACTATAAATACTAAGAGACTAGATATATTTCACATATGCTGGACACTAGAGGGAGTAGGAATGAAGACTTGACTTTTGTCCCCTTCAGGAATCTACCATTTATTTTGGGAGGGAAGGACAGATTAACACAATATATGAGGGTATTGGAGAACAATGCAATGCTCTACATATCTTTTAGATGGAAGGCAACTGAATGTATTGTACATGGTGATCAGCTTGAGTATGTTAGACCTGTATGAGAGAAGAGACATAATGCCTTCATTGCAGGGAGCATTTGATATATTTTAAAGAACACCAACATTAAATATTGCATGATATCCTTTCTACCCTGTGGGATTGTTAGGAAAGATAGAAACATGACTATTTTATAAAGGAAGCCACAGTGCCTCAGGGAAAGACTCGGTAACTAATGTGATGTAACCAGTAAATGGTGGCATCAAAAATGCAGCACAGATTTCCTAACTCCTAATCCAGTGCTCTTTCCATGCTAACACTATGAAATATCAAATTCAGAATATGGACCTGTGGTCTTGAAAACATACTGTGTGGATGATTTTCCTTTTCTTTTTGAGGCTCTCCTTGATATTTTTAAAATGAATAATCACGACTCTTGTTAGTGAATTAAAATACATATGTTGCAAAATAACAAAAAGAATAAGAAATCACTGGGGACAAGGGCAGAAACAGTTCACAGTGGAAAATGATAGATTTTGCTTCTGCTGGTCTTTGAGCAGCTGTAGAAGGTTGAGAGACATGGCATATTTAAATAGGTAAAAGCATTGTGTTTAGCAAAGCTGAACTGTTTCAATCAATATACTACTGAAGAACTACCTTTTAGTATAATAAAATAAACTTTTGACAGGAATGTGAGATGTGTGATTGATACAGGTGTGATTTGGGGGCCGCTGGACACTATTTATATAGTGGGCATCAGAGTCTTATGGTTGAATCTGGGAGTCTCATGGTTGAATCTCAGAGTCTCATGGTTGAAAGTTTCTTTCTTTTGGCTTTAAATAGAAATAAAGACCCCCCCCCCCAAAAAAAAAAAGTCTGGCCACTGGACATGTCATAGTTTTTTATCATCTTTTGGAAACCAAGGAAATGTTTAAATCATAGTCCCAAGTCTTAATCACCAGCTTCCAGTGCCTGTGGTCCTCCTAGCCAAGTCCACTTGCATTGCTAGATTTCTACTCTTAAATGTATGCTGGCTTTGCTGGTCTTTCATCTAGGACACACAGCTTTCAGTTAAAGATGCTGTATTTCATCAACAGCATATAAATGTCCTCTTTCCCTTGGGGGCACTAGATTTAGGAATTTTCATTTCCTGATGCTATTTTCTTTATAAGACAGGATGAGAGAAAGGAGGAGTTCCACCCTTAGCAAAGATCATCACAGCGGGGCTTCTGAGAGATCTTGGAAGTTCTTAAATATTCCTAAAATACTGACTGAAATACAAGCAATTTTATTCATGCCATTTCTTTCTTTTCTGCTTTCTTCCTGTTTCTCTCCTGACCCTTCTCGTCTCTTCCCATTCTTCCACTTTCTGCCTCTTCTGCAGCTGCCAAATTAATGCATCCTTTTCCCTCCTTGTGAGTTTTGGTCCCCTGAACTTCCACTGCCTTATATGAGATATAGTATGGTAGTGGGAAGAAGAATCCTTGTTATGAATAATGTATGTGATTAACAGATCATCGCAACTGATGCTTGAGTACAAGGTGTCAAACCATATTTAGCAGATTGGGTTTAAACACCTGGTAGAACAAGTTTGGTCCAATAAAAAGACCCGAATTCTATCCCTTTTAAGATCTCTAAAGACACTGGTTACATCTAAACCATTGGGTAGGGGAAGGGTGCCATTTGCCATTGTAGTTCAGATGGAGGGATCACCTGGTGAAGGGAGAGTTGCTTTTTAGGTGTTCCCGTTTCGACTTACACGTGTCCCTTTGATGCGTGGAGAATGCAAGGGAGAGGCAAAGCAGGGCGATTTTCGTGGGAAGCTAGACCAGCCTCCCTCGTTACATAGGCTCGTCCTCTGCATTGCATCCGAGCTTCAGTGATTTGCTGTTTGGAGACTGCAGATTTGCATAGAGCCCCTTGCTTCACCAGCGTGTGTGGTTTTTCTTTTCTTTCTTTCTTTTTTCTTTTTTTCTTTTTCTTTTTCTGTTTCTCTCCCTTACTCCTTCGTCCGCATCTTCTTCTCAGCTGTCTTTCCCCCGTTCGATTCCCACTTCCTTCAGAAGGGCGCACTCTTCCCTCTGAACCCCTCGCCGGGCGTAAGTGTCAGGAGGCGGCGGACGCGGAGATTGCCTCGGGAGCAGGCGATGCGCGCCGCTGCTCCGTGCGCAGCCCGGGGGAGGCTGGCGCTATCGGGCGAGCCAGCCGGGGCTGAATGGAGGGAAGGGGCGCCTGGATTCCATGGGGTCTACTTCTGTCTTGAAAGGAGGTTGGGCCGGCGAAGTGGCCTCCCTAGTCCCCGCACACAAAGCTAAATGGATTTACCTAGTGGATTCGCGGTGGATGGCTGTCATGTAGAAGTGAGGACCCTCCGGGAGGAGCTTTAAACAATTTCTCTGCCCCCCACCCGCCAGCAAGCACTCTCGCCCGAAACTCTTTGGGAGTATCTCTTGAGAACCTGGAGCCCTGGAAATCTGGGAGCAGCCACCCGCTCCGTGCTTGCCGTTCCCGGGGCTGCCTTTCCGGACAAGCCCCTCTCCAGCTGCATTCGCCTCGGCTATGTTTCGGATTGTTTGGGGTGCTAGGCACGGCGGACTCCAGGACCCCGAGAAGACTGTCCGAAGGAGGGAGAGGATGGGTGCCCTGGCGCGGTGAGGCGGCCGGCCCCTCAGCCCACCCCGCGCCGCCCGCTACCCTGCGCCCTCTCCTCTCCCCACGCCCCAAACTTTGCCTCCAGCGGCGGCTGCCCCTCGGCGGGCGCCCCGCCATGTACCAGAGGATGCTCCGGTGCGGCTCCGAGCTGGGCTCGCCCGGGGTCGGAGGAGGCGGCGGTGGCGGCGCAGGGGGGCGCCTGGCCCTGCTTTGGATAGTCCCGCTCACCCTCAGCGGCCTCCTAGGAGTGGCGTGGGGGGCGTCCAGTTTGGGAGCGCACCACATCCACCATTTCCATGGCAGCAGCAAGCATCATTCAGTGCCTATTGCAATCTACAGGTCACCGGCATCCTTGCGAGGCGGACACGGTGGGTCTGCGATGCCAAGTTCTCGCGGGTTACCCCCTTCGCTCCCCCCTTTCTACCCTGCACTCACTCCTGGGCTCCTAAGGCTCAGAGAAATGGGAGCTCGACAAAAGGGAGGTGCATTTGGGTGTGCTTGGTGCGAGACACTTATCTCTTTGAAGACAATAGAAAGGGGATGGGGGAAGGCGTCGCGGGTGTTGGTGGTGAGGGGTGGGAGGGGCGTTCCTTGTCGAGGTGCTAGGAGAGAGATGTGGGCACCTACTAAAGGACCAGCCCGGGTCGCTCGGCTGGGCCCCGTGGGAAGGGGGCGTCACTTGCCAGAAGGTCACTCAGTGGCCGGATGGGGCGCCGCGCTTAGCTAAGGGACCTGAGCACCGGAGAGAAGAGGGCTCTGCAGAACCTTTTGTCTGTGCTGTGTATGCTGCCCCACCTCCTGCCCATCTTCTCTGGCCCGGGGGAGGGAGAGATTCCAGCCCGCACATTCCTCCAAAGTGCGCCCAGAGTGCAGTGACAGCAAAGCAGTCCTGGGACTCACTCAACAGGAGGCCGATTACTTTTGCCCCCACGCCTTCCCTTAATTGGAGAAGGTAGGAGGGCAACCGAGGCACCCCCTCTAATGCGGGCCAACCCTTACCAGGGATGGAGGGGACCTCTGGACACCATTCCCCTTCCATCCACTCTGCACATAAATACATGCCTTTTCCTTGGTAATTAGGCTGAGTTCTTTTCTAAATGGAACAGAGAAAGGCTTGACTACACATACCCATCTCCCTGAGGATCATGTCTGAAGGCTGTTGGAAAGAGGGAGGTCTTAACTTCCTCCTTCAGTGTTTAATGCTTTTCAAGAAGGGCAAGTCATTCAATGCCGGCTGGGCTAAGCCCGGAGGTCTACCTGGAGAAGGAGAAGTTAGAGCTAAGGGAAACTATTCTCCTAATGCCCTGTCACTTTGAAAATAGCTAGAGTGTAGAGAAAACCCTTGGTTGGCAGCTTTCTCCTCCAGAGTGACCAGCACTGTGAGGCCGGGTTCCTCTAATTTTCAGATAAATGTCTATTCCAGATTTCCCGAATTGCCAAAAAATAAAACATCAATCTGGTTTTGTGAGTCGTTCCCCACTCCCAATTTTTCTTCTCCCCCAGTGTAAAATGCACTCTTTTAGAAAGCAGAGTGAAAGTTGTGGGCAGTTTTTTTTATATCCGTTTTCCACCTCTTTCTTGCAGGACCGGTCACCTTTCAGACTTGTTTCAGCTGGGAATCTTTTGCCCCACTCCTTATGAGTTTGCTCTGCCCTGAGCAGATGCTGGTGCTACCAAGATGACCCTTTATTCCATGGATGCGGGGTGGGCGGGGGCTTCCTACCTGGGGACAATTCTGGTTAGATATGAAAAACTGTAGCATAATCTAACTGAAGAGAGACCAAGTCCTAGCAAGCCCACTTTGGGAGCACAATAGAAAAAAAAAAAAAAAAACACACACACATCCCTGTGGGTTCTAGGAATTGGTTCCTTTCTCCTTCTCCTAGTTCCCTCCCAGGAATTCTCTCCAGTTAATAGTGTCTAGTATGGAGACATGAGTGATGTCCCAAGCCGGGGATTCTTTGTTATAAGTAACAGAGATTAGATCCCTCTGAAGGAATAAGGAGTTTCTGGTGATCTCACCACAAGCCCACAGTATTCTAGGAGCTTGTTGCTCCTTTTACCTGAGTGCAATTCTCAACCACTGCCCTGCCTTTGTGCAGAATTATGTGAGTCCCGAGGGATGGAGGCGAGCCAGGGTGCAGGAAGGGCAGACAGAGCGAGGGTGGGTTTGTGCGGTGAGGCAGATGGGGATATGCAGGGGGTGGGCACCTAATTGTGCCAGTGGGGAACACTTGGCTAATAATCTCATATGCAACTTCTCCTTTTCTGTGTCTCGGCTTCTCTCCAGAGGGATGAGGCTGCTGGGAACGTGGGAGAGGAGAAGACCAAGGGGCCCTGCTGCAGAGTGGGGCACTCCTTTTTCCTCTCCACTGCAGCTTCTACCCCAGTCAGGCGCCGTCTGCTGGCCTTTACAAACATTTCTTTCCCTCCAGAATACAGTGATTGTCTCTGCGTGTGAATGAAAAATCAGAGGTGCCTGTCATCGAAAAAGAGAAAGAATAGGATAGTAGAGAAAATTGTTGTGTGTATAGTGGTTGGTATTATTCTTTTGGGTCAAAGAACTTTCTGTTTCCTTCAAAGGTTCTGTTGTATGGTCGTGTTTGTGTATTTTTGGAATTCTGCCCACCCTCCTTCACATTCACTCTTTTGGAAGAGGCTACACCTCTTCTGATTCTTTGTTTCTTCAATCAGAGGCACAAACTTACCTGTCAGTAACCAACCCCTGCCAAATAAAAGCCAGGTGTGAATTTTTCATACTTCATCCTTTCCCTCTTTTGAAAATAAAATTAACTTTATATAGAACAATCAAGGAACATTAGGATAAAAAAAATAAGCCTCTTAGGGTGAAGGATGGAGATCTGGGGTGAAGTGTGAGTGCAGAGGGACTGAGAACACGGTAGGCAGGGTGATGGCTTAAAGATAAACCTAATAAGAAAGAGGTGATGTTGAATTTGTTGGGTCAATAGCTCTCTGAATATTTTGCTAATTGTTGGGACAAAGGACCCACAAGTAAAGAACCCTTGAGCCTAATAGATGAGGGTGAAGGGAAAGCACACAGGTAAATGACAGTATGATTAATTCATAGCTGAAAGTCAAGACAGGTGAAAATGAGGTTTTGTTCAACATCTGAGACTGTTGCAAATATATATGGCTAGATGAACACATGAACTAGGCTGTGTGGTTGTATTAGAATTTCTGTGAATCATAAGACATTTTCTTTCATAATACGGAATGCATGTATATGCTTGAATGTGTAAAATAAAAATTTGTGTGTGGTATATTTTAAGGAATAAAATTGAGTCTCCTATGTTTTGAAAACTGCTGGGTTGACTATCCAGGTTCATTCTTCTTCATTTTCTCATCTTGCCATGCTTCATTTGCACTATTATGAGGTGTCACTTACAAGGTTTGCAGGGTGCAGAGAGCGCTCATGGCTACCCAAGTATCTTTGTGCAAGCTGACCCAGTTGCAGAGATTATAATGAGGATTTTTCTTTAAGTGCCTGTGAGAAGCAGGTTTTGAGAACGCTGCAGAGTCTTTTTATATTTTGCATTTGCTCTAAAACATAAATGGTGAAACTACCTCCATAGAAAAATTGTGGGTTTTTTTCTAGTTAAATAAAGGGAGAACTGTGTGACTGTAAATGATAAAAAGCAAGCCTGTTTGTAATTAAGAATGCTACTTAACGCCAACAAGAGTCCAGAATAGACCAGTGTGCTCAGCCAGTACTGCTTATGTGATGTGCCATATGTGGGGAGCATGGAATGATGTCAGTTAAATGCTTAGGTTCCCATCTCAGCTCCCAGCTTTTCTAAGTGCTTCTGCATACTTTAGAAAATTAGCTTAGAGTCTCTCAATAATTTCAGGAGATAAAGGAAGGAGAAAGCCACCAGTGCCAGCCTTTCTCCTCCCACAAATATGAGCTCCGGAAATTATATTGCCATGATTAGCTTACACTATTAAAGGGCAAAAGGACTTTCCCAGAAGGAAGTGTTAACAGATTTTAAAAGTATAGTTTGTAATTGAAGTTACTTAATGGTGTTATATAAGGATAATAATTATATCTTGAATTTATAATGTTTCTTTTTCTGAGACACTTTCAGTGCACATACCAAACTTCTAAGAGGATGGGTAGGGTTTCAGAGTGAGTTTGAATATGATTTTCCTGTAGGGATACTGAGGCATACCATAAATAGGCCAAAAGACGGAGCCAGATGTCTATTCAGAGTCAAAGAGGAATTAGAATCAAGACCTATGGCCCATAGCCCAGAGCAATTCTATGAGCTCAGAGGTTTTTAAACTCTTAAACTAAGGGGGTCCTCTATGCCATTTAATGGTTGATCTCTTAAGAAATAATTACAAGATACATGGTCCAGGGTTTTGCTTCAAGCATGTTTTAACACTAACGCACACTGTTAGAAAGCTGATGGTAAATCATTGGAGTCCCGCAGATTACTTCATTGATTCTGCTGGGGAGGTTTCTGTTTCTCTGTTTTTCTAGGAGGCAGGAGGTTACTGTTTCATAGTATCCCTTTACTCTTTTGTGTGGCAACCAAGAGAGCTAGCAAAACCTTTGACAATATTCTCTATATTGGGGAAATATTTAGCTTTAATGTTTAATATTAATTAGCTGGTAACAAATTTATATGTGTGACCTAGAATGTTTTTGGCTATGACAATTCTGCTGAAACAGACACTGCTGTTCCACACCTTTTCCTTACTTTGGGTTCTTGGACAACATTTTTCATCGCTTAAATGTTGTTTTCAACAAGATGGCCAGCTAATATTTTTGGAAGAATCTTTGAATCAATCATGATCCAAGTAACCCTGGCACTTTAGAATAATTTTTGGTTGCCTAAAACTTTAATAGATTTATTTCTTAGATCATTCATTCATTCATTCAGTAAATATATCATAAATTCCTACTGTGAGCATGTGTTTGTGTTTGTGTACCATGTACCGTGGAGGACCAGAGAATAATAAGGGTGAGAGTCAAGGTGAGGTTGGAGGAAGCAAGATATCTGAGGCAGAACCATCAAGAAGTTTACAACTTAGTTCTTAAAATCCAAGCTATTGTTGGAAAGAGTTTTAATCCTTAAAGAGGCAAATTCAGTTTTTTCCTTACAAATAGGTAATTTTCAAGCATAAATGCAAAAAAACATAAGGTTTATGTATATGTAGCAATCATCGGGGACTCACCATGAAATGATCTGATAAAAACATCAAAATAGTAAATTTTATCTACACCACTTTTTATTGCCCTTCATTATTAATGTTCTAGAAAGAGCTCTTTATACAGTTGTTTTCCACCAAGTTGCTGCATGTATTTTTTCTAACAAAACATACAATTTCTACTTTTCAAACAGATATAAGGCTTGTTTTGTAAATGTAGTTAAGATAGGCATTCAATGATTTATATTTACACTAATTATAAATAATTAATGCAGATTGGTCTGGTGAGATATTTCTCAGAAATATATCTGTGTAAAAATTTGGCCATTGCCATTTACTATCACTGTATAAATGTACTAAGCTGCTTATCTTTACTAAGAATGTTTTCTCCTTTTATAAAATGAAAATACAATCAGGGAAGAATAAATGAGACCATGAATTTAAAAAGTGCCCAGACTATAATAGGTTCCCAAAGGTTCCCAATGTTTTTCTTTCTTTTTTTTTTTTTTTTTTTTTTGAAAAAGAAATACTTAAAAGAGACTTCAGAGTACATGTAGGGGAAATCTAGACCTTGAAATCAGAAGACCTGAGTTCCTGTCCCAATTCAGCCAGTTATTAACTCATTGACTTCTGGAATTCAGTTACCACTTTGAACATCCTTTCTTTCAGCTGTAAAGTTTGAGGATTGTATCCCTTTCATTTTATAGATGTGACAACAGAGATGTAAATAATTTAAGTGAACTACACTCATAGAGTCATAGCAAATTAGCAGCAGAGATGGTGGTAAGACCCATATCTTCTAACTCATCTTCCTCCTCCTATGGAATACTCTTCCATAAAGCCTGTGCTCCAATAGAAGGGAGAGCCTGCACTAATTCATCTACACTCTCACCTGTACACTGTATGACTAAAAGCAATCCTTTTCAGACAATTAACTGGGATTAGAGGCTTGGTCTTTAAGAAGAGAATAGAGCAACCAAACTTGGTTCATATAGAAAACCAACTTTCCTCTACTGTTGACCATCACCACAGTCAGCCCTCAGTGACTCATTTATACTATAGTGTGTGCCTCTTTTAAGAAAAAAAACACAATTTATATTTTGAGATGTTAACAATCCCATCATTAACCATAATGAGCATGACTTTTTAATATTGTTTTGTCATTCATATTCTTGTTTTGTTGTTCCATTTCTCTTTTTTTTTTTTAAATTGGACTAGCAGACCTCTAAGATCATTTCCAGTTCTAAGTGTCCTTTGATCATAAGCATCTCTTAAAATCCTCATGCTCTTGTTGCCTTTTCCTGGAGATGTGTTGTTTCTAAACATATTGCAACTGGCGATATTTTTGCAAAGATTAAATTCAGGTCCCTTAAGCCATCCAACTGTCATCATTATTCCAGGAGTGGCTTATTTAGGTGCACAGGAGCCATGGTGTGGTGGTCGGGCTGAAGGTGCGTTTGGCCTAGTACTTGTCTCACAACTGAGATCTCAAGAATTTCCTCTTAGAAAAGCACCTGCTTCTTTCATTTGATCTTTTTGCCCAGCCCTTTCTGGTCTATGTAGGGTGTAGAATATCTCTCTGCATAGAAGCTTGTAATAGCCTTTTAAAATATTCCATTCTCCCACCAAATACAAGATTTTTCAGTGTTGATCATGTAACAATGCATTCCCTTAAGCTTTTGACAGAACCGAGTGAAAACAGCTATCTTTTAAGTGTATATTTCCACAGTGCCTTCATGTAAAGTGTCTCATTTAATCATCATCACAACCCTGGCAGGGCTTATGATCATCATTTTGCTGACAAGGAAGCAAATTTAAGCAGGTGATGATTATGTCAGGGTCACTTAATTAATAAGTAGCCACAGTACATTTGCTTTTCAATGACAATATGATAAAAGGCAGGGTTTGAAAAAAAAAAAAAAAAACTAACAAAACCCAGTGTATCACTGTATTTAAATTAGAAGGCCTGAAATTTGTCCCAGCATTGGTACTTTCCAATTCGTGTCCCAAAAAATGTTCCTCATTAAGAATAAAATTAACCATAAAAGAGTAGCTAACTCATAGTTATTAAGAATTTCAAGTCAATATAGATGTGAAATTTATATCTGCATTTCAGTGGAAGGAATTTTATCTAATATTACCTTTTGATACCTAGTCAATATGTAGGAAGATGGAGATGGATTAATAAATGAGGACTGTTCTCAAATTCGGCTTAAAGGGTTATGCTCAGGCAGTGATAAGGAATGCTATTAATTAAATAGTAACTATTATACTAAAAAGCTTTAACACTAGACGATGGTGATTCCTGTACAGACTTCCTTTTAATCACCAAATATACAAGTAGATAAGAAGACCCTGCTGCATTAATTGTGGGAACTTAATATCTGTGAGATTTGTGAATTTTGACTGAGGCAGTGTAGAAAGGTGTTTCTCCAGTGTATTTTCAAGATATGTAGTTATGCACATGTTAAGTTTTCTCTGAACTTTCTTTGAATCTTGTAGCCATTTTTATTGTGAAATTCAGAATATAGGATTCTTTTGGGCTCTGACATCCCCAGTTCAAATGTATTGTATAATGTGACTGACATTTTTTAAAGCAAGGTTGTGAAATTTTAAATGTTCTTATATACATTTGGTGACTTGTTTGTCAAATAATTAAAATTGGTAAAAGTATTATGATATATCTCTGAAAATCAGCAACTATAAAGAAAGAAATTAAATTAAACGGATTGTAAAGGAGTGCTTTTTAGTATGTGGTAAAATACAAGGCAGTGAAATTTACTTATTTGGACATCACTTCTGCATGTTTTTTAAATTATTATTATTATTATCTGGGTTGCCATTGGACTAACAATGGTACATGTAATTATTTATGTAGTTTAGCCTGTCTTGGCTATTAGTTACTGTCTTGGTTATTAGATCTGGTCATCATGGCATATTTTTCTAGATGACTTCAGGTTTCAGAGCTGCTTAAAGAGAAGTACTATTTTTAATGCTACTTAAAACAGATAATTTGAGATTCTGAAATCTTTAATTTTATGTTAAGACTGAAAAACCTAAAGTGTGGATAGTAACAGAGCATAAAGCAGCTCACTAGGAGTTTATTGTGATGCTGTTCTAAAAAATACATTCAGGAAAAGTGTGGTAGCCCAGTGACACAATACTCTCACAGTAACCGATTAGCACGTTTTGAGGGGGCATGAAGCAACACATTGTTTTATCTTTTTTTTTTTTTCACTTTCTAATATAAAACTATCTAAGCATGTCTGAAAGAAGTATATGGTTTTTCTGAGGAACTTGGCTTTCAAATTTTTCAAGATCCTGTAGTTGTTAATTGAATGAATGCTTTAGTTCATATCTATGTATGTATATCATTTTATGTATAGTTATCCTTTTCAATTATAAAATATATTACAATCTAGTGTAGAGAAATAATACTGGAGCATGGCTAATTTAAATACCTCTGAGAATTTTTGCCTAGAAGATGTATGTAGAGATTGAACCTTCTATTTGGTTTGCAGGCCATTGTTTGATAGCTTATTTCCTTTATATTTCATATTCATTTCTGAAAGTTATCTCATATTGGCCCATTTATGCCTTCATGGTAGAAAAATTGATCATTTTCTAGATTACATCTTTCTGAAGGTGAAGCAGAGAAACTATCCTCAACAGTCTAAGCTACATTTTCTTGAAGTCCACAGTTAATGTTTTCAAAATCACAATGTGCTGTATCAGTCATTTTTCATGTGTATGTCAAAGTAGTAACATATGCTGGAATAAGATGAATAATAAATTAACCTCTGTCAGCAAAGTGGCTAATTGGACATGCTGTTAAATATGCAAATAATGTATTTGGTTTCCCCACTCATTCTCTTTCTTGGGACTCGTTCTAGGTGAGATATAGAGTTGTTGATGCTGCTGGTTGATAACCTTTTGTGCCATAACTAAAAGTGGAACACTCTTGATGGGCTTCTGATAAACATCTTCATACAAAAGTCTTGTGTTAATACACAAGGTATTGATATCTGGATGCCTTTAATGACTAGACTATACAAAAACAGTCTATTTGTACTGTTAAAATTTTGCCTCAGTAATCTTATTTCTAAATGTAAAATTTGTGTTTTTTCTTTTTAATAGAATTAAATTTTATTTTATTTTTTACAGAATGAATTAATTCAAATCTTGGCTTATAGTGAGGAAGTGATTAAAAATATTGTGAGATTACTTCACAACCGCAATTCTCCCTCATAAAAGGCTCTGCAGAGAAAGAACTAGAGTTACATAAAATGGTAGTAAATGGCCAATTATATCATTTAGTTATTGAATAATCATTCAGTGCTTATTATATGCCAGGTGCTTTTCTAAACTCTTAACAAAATATCAATTCATTTAATCCTCACAACAACTTTATGAGATAGGTACTTTACTCTCCCATTTTACTCATAAGGATATTGAGGCAGAGCAAAAGATATAGTTAAGTCACCGAAACTGAAGTTGTAGACCCTGGATTCAAAGCCAAGCAGGCCCATTAGAAAGTCCATGCTTTTGGCCAGGCACGGTGGCTTACCCCTGTAATCCCAGCACTTTGGGAGGCCAAGGCGGGCAGATCATTTGAGGTCGGGAGTTTGAGACCAGCCTGACCAACATAGAGAAACCCCATCTCTACTAAGAATACAAAATTAGCTGGGCATGGTGGCCTTTGCCTGTAATCCCAGCTACTCAGGAGACTGAGGCAGAAGAATCACTTGAACCTGGGAGGTGAGGTTGCAGTGAGCCGAAATCAACCATTGCAGTCCAGCCTGGGCAACAAGAGCAATACTCTGTCTCAAAAAAAAAAGAAAAGAAATAAAAAAGAAAGTCCATGCTTTTAACCTCTACATTATGCTGTCAATAAACATAATTTATTCTGACTGAGCATTTTGTTTTCTCCTCTAGCTTTTATTGCCAGTGGTTCATAACAGACCCACAGAGAATGACTATCTGGATTTACTTTGTCTAATTTCCAACAAGTCATTTCTCTGAAGGTTTAATGCCTTATCTTTATCTTCCAATTAGTTTTTAGGCGTTGTGATTCTTAAGTACACAGGGCATCGAGAGGCTTCCCTGTGCTTCCCTTCCTCATCACTTTATTTGTTCTGACTGATTTATTAATCTCAATTGACATCTGTCACCACACCAAGAGTAAAGGAGTGATTGACTTAAGATGTTTATTAATGTTTATTAACTACTTTCATTCTAGTTGGCAAATACTTTCCCTACCAAATTGATAATCTGCTGTGATAATAGACTAATTTGCAAGTGCAGTCATGATTTACAATTAAAAGGGAACAGTGGTGATGAGTCTGATTATATGATTATACTCTCCTGAGATGAAAGGAATCCTGCAAATGGTTAAATAAAATTGTATAATTCTGAAGGCAGGATATAGAGAAAAGGCTGATGATTAATACATTTCTTTGAGTATTCTAATTTTAATTATGGTCTCTTAATTATGAAGCCTTAAAGATTTTAAAAATCAAATTGTGTTGTTTCTATATGGATGGTATTGTATGACTACATAGAGAATTTAAGCATCTCTACTACTCATTTTTAATGAGTTTCTATATTAGGCTATAAGTTGGAGCAACATTCAGAAAGGATGGTAAATGCTTTGAAGTTTGAGTCTCTTAACTACATTTTTAGTAAATATTTTTTTGTTTCTTCAATTTAACACCAGAATTTTTGTTGTTTATTTACTGGCATTTCACACATTCCACTTAAAATAACATTACAGGAATTCTGGAATTCCCTTGTGACATAAAGGATTACTCTTTTAATTCTCATTGCATCTACTAACTATCTGACCTTGGGCAGTGTCTAAACCTCTGAGCCTTGGTTTTCCCTGGAGTGAAATAGGGCCTCTGTAGGACTGTTGTGAAGACTTGATACTATGTAAACATCTGGCACAGGAACTGATAAATTGCTGCTGCCCCTCAAGTGACAGATGAACCCCTGTCCAACAGTGGATCTTTTCTGCTCTGGAAAAAACTAGAAAGGACTTAGCTTAGTTATAATGCAGACACCTCTGAGCTTTTTAAAACACATTTCATTCTTATCATTCTGGACTGATTTGGTAGATTCTTTAAGTAAAAGACAAGGGGTTGAAATTGAGATCCCTTCCTGGGTCTGATTCTTCCAAAAGAGGATAACACAGATGTTAACAAGAGGATATTGTGTAGTCACCCAACAATTTGTATCCCCTTTGTCCGTGTGGGAGTTAAACCAGGACACCTGCAGTAGAACTGAACTGTCAAGGCTATTGCTGCAGTTTAGTGTTGAATATTTTTCTCCTTGCTCTCTTAGAACATTCCTTTAGAATTTAGAATAGGCCTTTTGAAAATAATGGCAGGGGGTAGAGGGAAGAGGGTAAAGATGATGAGGAAAGACTTACGAAAATGATTGCACCTTTTTTGCCCAATCAACTCTGAAAATGTCAGCAAACACAAAGCTATCTTTACCTGGCTGGATTACAGCTGCAAGAGATTTCGGTAAGAGAAACAATGCTTCCTAGCCCAGAATTGCTAATGTCACTTCTTTTACTGTGGCCATTTTGATGAGTATACCATAGCCAAATGCTAAGAGTCTAGCATTTAGACAGAACACAAGCATTTCAAAATACCAAGTCAAATGAAAATGCTCAGCAATTGTAATTTAATTATCTATTTTTAAAGCATAACTAGCGAATTTCTTAAAATAAATGAGTGTTTTAATAGGAACTTAACATCCATGTTTGAATGTTTTCATCCTCTTTCTAAAAAGAGGTTCTTTTGGGGACTGTGTATTAGACAAAATTTCATGCTAGTTTGAGGCAAATTTATTTAAGCTTTATGATCACCTGGGATGATATATATACTTTGGAACTGAATCACTTTACAGAGTGTCCCATCACTTTCTCTCCCCAGAGTCTGAAGAAAGCTTTTAAGCTGTGGTATCAACAGTCAGGAGTCCTTAGGATCAGAGTAGTTCAGTCAAAACAAGATATGGTTGAGACAAGAAGCTGATATGATTGAAGTTGTCTATATTACCCCTCCTCCAAGGTTAACTTATAGTGGTATGTAAGTGCCAGCAATAAGTTTAATCTATGAAACCATGTAATTTGGATTTTCTTCTAAATATCTTAAAATGACGATTTTCTACATAACAGATAATAGTGAAGAGTATCCCTGGATAAAGCATTGTCTGGCTCCTCTGGAACCAAAATGAATATAGGTCCCACCTCACATATTCATACATTCCCTAGTGTTTTGGAGACTTTTGGAGACCCTTGTGATGGAGTGCCTGCCATTTGGGAAATAGAACCTCCAAAGAATATGACTTAGCAATCTGTGCTAGGGCACTGTGGGTATTTAGAAATCAGAGAAACATTTTCCAGCAAGGAAATCAGTAAAAGCTTCATGAAAGATATAGGCTTTTAGAGAAGCACTGAAAGATAGGTATGTGGTAAATGGAGAGAAAGGCAATCTTACGTGAGCATGAGCAGAAAACACTACTTTAACTTGTGCTTTTAAAAGAAAACAACAATGCAATAATTACAAATTCAATTTTTGTTAGTAATTCCAGACAAATGCAGCTTACTACTGAATGGGTGACTTTGTATGCATGTGTGTGTACGTATGTGTGCGTATTTTGCTTATACGTGAGGCCTGTTAAACAACATATGCCTAGTCCTGATCTTAAGGAAAGACAGTAGCAAAGAGACCTAATTCTTAGTTAAGTTGGAAAACACAGTGCTGTGCTCCCTAGATATTGGCTGGGAGTTGCTAGAGAGGAGCATATTCTTGAATGAGGGCCAGACACACACATATAGGAAAAAAGCTCCCAAAGAGCAGGGCAGGGCTCCATCCTTCCCTTGTGGATGTCCTAATATCCTCACTGTTAAAAGTCCTGCATCTACAAAGAGAATGGTGAAGGCAAGACTTGCAGGGAGTTGACTCTCTGTTTTTACATAATTTCATTCAGTCAGCCTCCTCATTCACAATATGCAGATATTTAGGTTATTACCAAAATGTGGGTGTTTACACACTCTGCTGGCAAATCAGTGTTTTACTGAGTGCCAAGAATGCAGAGACCAATCAATCAAGTGCTTATCAAGTGCCTTCTGCTTGGAGTAGGACATTCTGTCACTCTCTGCCAAAAGACCTAAGGCCTAATAGAGGCCGTCAAATCCATTCTCTTGTCTTTCACGCTTAACCTTCCTGCCTTGTGTTCTTTCAAACACCTTCGGGAGGCCTTGCAGTATCCTAGAACAGACATAGGAAAGATGGGAACCATCTCTTTTCCATTCTCCAGTTGCTTTTCTGACACACCAGAGGCCCCATTTGTACCACGACATGGACTGGGTGGGCACACATCCTCCTTCATTACCAATTTCTATAGGAGTCTGTTAGATATCCTGCTAATAGTGGGGAGATGTTTGGTTCATTTTCATTTTCACGTTTGTAGAGCTTTCCAGGTTTACACAGTGACTTTTGTTTTAAATCATATGATATCTACACAAGCCTGTAAATTAAATATGGAAGATGCTTGCCCCATTTTGCAGGTGGGGCAACATTGCAACCCGGTCACTTTAAGTGGCCTGACCTAGTCGCATGTTTGTAACTGGCAGAACTAGGACTATAACCCCATAAGCTGGTTTGAAGATTCCAGGGCTGCTATTGCCACCCACATAGGGGAGCACAGGCTGTTTTTAGGCTATCCTCAAAAGATCAAAGAGATGAGTAAGTCAAAGAGATCAATGATTCTGCAGGGATTCTGGGAAAGAAACACTGAAAGGGTCCAGTCTATGTGGACTTGCTAAGCTAGTAGAAAAAAAAATGGGTTGGTGGCTCTTTGTGGGAAAATAAAATAAAGGTAGCAGTTGTTGGTGTGATGGCCAGGATTATTGATTGACTTTTAATACGTTTTGTTAGTGTGACAGTTTAATTTTTTTGTTGCTTATTAGTTTTTGTCTTTTGGAAAAGAAATGAGGATTCCAGTTTGAAGGATGAGCTCACTGGCTTTTGATCATTGTTGAAATAACTCAAAAAATATGCATACAACCCAAGAAAACACTCAGACTGAACATCTTTGTTTAATGCTGTGATGTTTTTTAGATGAACAGTGACAAGAAGCTACATATAATGAAAATGGCCAATTACTTGCAGGAAATTATTAAAGAGCACTTGGAAAATTGAGATATTCTGTCAAAAACTTGATAATTTAAAGCATTGATTCTTCACAAGAATGGAAAAGAAATGTACAAAGAGAGTCTTACTTTGGAAATGCCTTTTGCTTATTATAGTATGAAGAATGATGCCTAGCTGACAAAATGGTCAACATTTTCCCTGCAGCAGAGATCTCTCCAACTAGGTGAAGATGAATGCTTTCAGGTATCATTAGTGAGCTTAGGAGATGATGTTAAGATACATCCAGTCCGTGTTTTTTAAAGAAAGGTCCTATGCTTTCAAAACAGAGCTCTAATTTTCCTGGATTAAATTTCCTGAAGACAGGAAGTATGGTTTTTGTTATGTCTCAGTGTCCAAAAGTAGATTTTCATAGATACTCAAATGTTTGGAGAAAGATTCCTAAATAACCTCTTCTACTCACACAGAAGCAATAGTATGTTCATTCTGTTAGTCAGAATTTACTTTAAAGCTAGCTACAGTTTGCATGGTATGGTTTTTAAGCTATAATAAATTGCCTGCAAAACCTAAATATTCCTCCCATTACCTGTGATTTCACCATTTACAATTCATTTCTTAGTACCTCGATAGTTTTTATTAAAATCTGCTGTATGTTGAAGAGATGTAATACAAAGAGATATAATGAAATTTTAATTCTTAAAATTTAAACTTCTTCAGAATCACCTAAGGAGTTTACTGAAACTGCAGATGCCTAGATTGTACCTTTAAAGACTCTACTGAGTAATCTGGGGGTAGGGCTCAAGAATTTGCATTTCTAAATATCCACTTTAGGAGATTATAATGTAGACGGTCCTTGCACGATTGTTTGAGGAACACGACCTTATGCTGTTATGAACTAATATCTTCAAGTTACGACTTTTACCTCAGATCTTTGCAAGCCTCCAGCAGGTACTGTCTAAGGAGCAATTCTTAGCAGTGATGGTTTCTCTTTCAGAAGATGCAGGAAAATCACTTGAATACAAGGAGAATGATGTTGGAAGTTACCTAAAACCTGATACCTTCACGTTAGTGATCAATTGATGTTGATATACTGCTAACAAGGATACTAACAAGTGGTTAAATCTATAGCTCTTCTCTTAGAATGAACTGTTACACATAGAAAGTATTCATATAGGAAGTAGACTGCAAGAAGATTACCTTTAAAGCCTCATAGACATAGTTTTGATGGAATAGAACCTCCCTAGGTACAGCTGCTTCTTTGTTTTTGGTGTGGAGTTATGCTTTTGAGGGTTGTATGCATGCACACACACAACTTTTAAATCTCAGTCTGCATTCTCCTTTTGTCCTTCCGTATAAACACTCTTTGGTCCTCTATTCTCAATATCCTTTGAAAGGATTAGTCTATAATGCAGACTAAGGTGTTTCTTTTTATTTTGTAAGGGGAAAAAAGTCTCTTAATAGTTAACACTTTTTCCTTTGACCAAGAAAGCTTTGATGCAGGTGTTATTTGCAGCATATATTTTATCATATCGAATTTATAAAGTTTTAGATTTTATAGTGTGTTTTCCAATTTTAGCCTCCTTTTATGTTTGTGGTTTTTCAACATTAAATCTTTTATGAACTGCCTCTTTCTTGGTCTTAAATCATCTATACTTTTCTAAAAACAATGACATTATTATTGGGTTATAATTCTGCATTCTTTTTGACTTTGTATGGATGACAAAAACACCCCTAGAATCAGAAATGGAGTACAAAGTGGGATTTTAGCCAGTAATTACTTCCCACACCTAATTTTACAAATGTAGACTCTGACACACAAGAATGTTAAATGTCCAGCTCTAGGTTTCTTTCCTAGCACTGTCCCACTTTTCCTTCAGCTTTATTAATGAGTCAGCACACTCAGAATAACCTAACCATATCCAAGTGATACTTTGTGAAGAAGTTTAAATCAGGTAATTCCCATGACAGTAAACAACCTCTGAGAAACTGAACAAGTTTCCCACTTACAGTTTGAAAATCTTTTTCTTTAGCTACTTTATTCATTAAAATTTTCTTGAACTGAGAGCAGTCATATTTCCTGTGTGCACCATTAAGCTGACAGTTTAAAATGTTTCCTTGCTTAATTTATATGACTGTGGAGTTTTTTTTTTTTTTTTTTTTTTTTCTTAATGGAAAGAAACTAACGTCTGGGTTGGGGAAGGGTAGGAGTAGGTATTGGAAGGAACATTCTAATGTGAAATCCCTGGGGATGTGAGGTTAAAGCAAAAGGACGTGGCCTTGTTTTAGTAGCCCATCATCACTAACGAAAGAAGGAAAAGGAGAGCCTATGTTTTTAAATTCTTTCTGCCAAACTCTTTACGGCATTTAGAGATCATAGACGTTTTCTATAACATTTGTTATTAGTGATTATAATTATCGCTATAGAGGATTTGGAAAACAGAAGTTTGAGAACAAAAATAGAACATCCAGAATCATATCTAAAGAAAATCACTATTAAAATTTTGTTATATTCCCTTCAGTAGTTTGCCTTTATATATTTAATCATTTAAAAAAATGGAAACCTACTGTGCAGACTGTCTTGCAACCTTTTTTAAAAAACTAATAATGTATCATAAACATCTTTTGTTGATATTAATTTCCTTCTATAGTATAACTATTTAGAGATTCTGTGGTATATTATCTAGACTGCACTTATTTTACCAGTCTTTTTGATATTGGACAGATAAAGTATTTCCATTAAAAATTTTATAAACACTGGCCGAGTGCGGTGGTTCACACCTGTAATCCCAGCACTTTTGGAGGCTGAGGAGGGTGGATCACGAGGTCAGGAGTTCAAGACCAGCCAGGCCAACATAGTGAAACCCTGCCTCTATTAACAATAAAAAAATTAGCCGGGTATGGTGGCACAGCTACTCGGGAGGCTGAGGCTGGAGAATAATTTGAACCTGGGAGGTGGAGGTTGCAGTGAGCCAAGATTGTGCCACTGCACTCTAGCCTGGGTGACAGAGTGAGACTCTGTCTTGGGGGAAAAAAAAAAATATATATATATATATATACACACATATATATATACACACACACGCGCACACACACACACACACACACTACTGTTATATATAATAGTTGAATCAAAATATTTGTGTTGTGTACAAAGTATGGAAATAAGTTAGAAGATCTAGTTATTTTTAGATTTTTAGTACTCATTGCCAAACTGAGTTCTTCTTCTCTATGTGTTTCTTTATATTACTTCCTGTACTGTATGGCACAATGGCCCTCTCAGATTGTAATTACTATTTTCAGTCCTTATCATTTTATAAGAAGAAAGACCCTCATTGTTTTAACTGTTTTACACTGTTGTAACTTCCACTGTGTTTCAACATCTTCACAGGTGGATTTGCCAATTGTATTTCACCAAATTATCTGTTCATTACCTTTTTGGGTCAGTCTAGTGATGTGTTCCTTTTACTAACACTGATTTGTAAGAATTCTTTATTGATGTTGTTTGTTAGCCCTTTCTTATATTTCTGTATATATGGCTAACATATTTTTCTCAGCTAATTACTTGCCTTTTAATTTTGTTTATGGTGCTATTAATGTATAGGAATGTAATATTTTCCTGTATTCAGTCTGTTGGTATTTTTCTGTATTGTTAACTTCTTTCCTAGCCTTCTTATCTTCTACCGCTTGGAGATGATTCTGTGTGTGGAGGCATTTAATATATTTCCACAGGCAGTGGGTATTGAGCTAGCATCTACTCAGATAACTGTGCTTGAAATAACAAGAGACAAGATGTGTTAAAAGGGTGACCAAGCAGTTCTGGGTCAGGAGTCAAGTGCGTGAGGCTCTTATTAACATAGTGAGGTTTCGGAATTTAGGAGAGGTGATGGAAGTTTATGGCAGTGATGGAATTAATAGGAAATGAATAGAAGTTTCCAATTCTTTTTTTTTTTTTTTTTTTTTTTTTGAGATAGAGTCTCACTCTGTTGCCTGGGCTGGAGTGCCATGGTGTGATCTCAGCTCACTGCAACCTCTGTCTTCTGGGTTCAAACGATTTTCCTGCCTCAACCTCCCTAGTAGCTGGGATTACAGGTGCCCAACACTACGCCAGCTAATTTTTTGTATTTTTAGTAAACACGGCTTTCACCATGTTGACCAGGCTGGTCTCGAACTCCTGACCTTGTGATGTGCCCACCTTGGCCTCTCAACATGCTGGGATTATAGGTGTGAGCCACCACACCCGTTTGAAGTTTCCAATTCTTAAGAATGCTGCAGCCTGGAGAAGGGAGAGTGAGGGAACTAAACGTTATTAAGTCCTTCATCTCTTCTGTTACTAGCCTTGGTGCTGAGGTGTTTACTCATGCTATTCAGGGGTGTCCATGATTTTGGCTTCCCTGGGCCACACTGGAAGAATAATTGTCTTGGACCACACATAAAACACACTAGCACTAACGATAACTGGTGAACTAAACAAAACAAAACAAAATTACAAAAAAATTCATGTTTTAAGAAAGTTTATGAATGTGTGTTGGGCCACATTCAAAGCCACGCTAGGCCATATGCAGGCTGCAGTTTGGACAGGCTTGCTATATGATGTCTTTCTTTTCAAGATGCTCTCTGTTGTATTAATCACATGTTAACTGCTTCATTTCAACAACAAAAAATCCTACAAGGAAAATCAGAATACACCTATAAAAAAAATATAAGAAAAAGAAAATAAGTGGCCATGTAAGAAAAAGAAGTGGCTGGGCACAGTGGCTCACACCTGTAATCCCAGCACTTTGGGAGGCCAAGACGTCCAGATTACTTGAGGTCAGGAGTTTGCGACCAGCTTGGCCAACATGGTGAAACCCTGTCTCTACTAAAAATACAAAAATTAGCCAGGCAAGGTGGCTTATGCCTGTAATCCCAGCTACTCAGGAGGCTGAGGCAGGAGAATCCCTTGAATGTGGGAGACAGAGGTTGCAGTGAGCCGAGATTGCTCCACTGCACTTCAGCCTGGGTGAAAGAGTGAGACTCTGTCTCAAAAAAAAAAAAAAAAAAAAAAAAAGAGAAAAGAAAAAGAAGCATGATGAAGGTTTTCTTTGGTTTTGACTTCTATTTAACAATAGAATATAACTTCAATACAATACAATGTGCAAGTTTTTAAGTGTATAAGTCAGTGGAATAATTTTAACCTGTATATACCCCCCATGTGTTTACTACCCACGTCCATACACAGGGCATTTCTGTAATTCTAGGAAGTGACTCTCAAGCTATATCTTAGTCACAGTTCTCCTCTCCCTCGCTGCTATTCTGATGACTGTCATCATAAGTGATTTTCCCTGTCCTGAAGTTGATAAAAATGGGATTGTAAAGAATGTTCTCTTTTGTTTCTATTTTCTTTGGATCATCATATTTTTTAAATTTATCCATGTTGTTGTATGTATCATTGGTTGGTTATTTTTTATTTCTGAGTCGTGTTCCATTGTATGCATATACCACAATTTGATTATTTATTCTCATATGGAGGAACGTTTGGTTTGTTTCCAGTTTGAGGCTATTGTACCTATAAGCATTTTTAAATGAGTTGGGAAATAATAGTCATTTCTATTGAGCATGTATTAAAAGTGGAAAGTCTGGGAAATAGGATTTTTTTTGACTTTTGTTAGACTTTGTCCCACAGTTTCTCAAGGTGGGTGCATGATTTTAAACGTCCACTGATAATGTATGAGAATTACAGTGTTTCTATATTTTTGTTTACACTTAATGTTGTCAATTTAAAAATTTTTAGCCATACCTAAGGTGTGTTCCAAATTTTATTGTTGACATTCTACCTAGTTTCAACAGAATAAAATGCAGTATAGATGTGGTCTAGCTGAAGTCCCTTAGCAAAGAAAAGCCTAGGAATTATAAAATATACCCTTTAAAGCATTGTTTATGATAACATCAACTCTAAGTATATAATTATGTACATAGAATATAATAGCAAAAAGTAACAAAGGAAGTTAATGGACAGAAGCAACTATAAGCAAGTAACTCTAGATAGTAGTGTTACTACTAAACTGAAGATAAGGTTGCAGGTGAAAACTTCAGATATATCAAAGTTTCAGGTCCTTGCTCATGACTACCTGCCCTCCTTTGGTGTTTCCATCTTTCTCTTCCATTATATGCCTGAACCTACAGCTGCCAGCCTGCAATTTTATTTAATAGCTAAGTGTTATTTTAAGAAGTTAAAACGCTTATGAAAAAGTACGTTCTCCTTTTACATGGGCTAAGTCTCTTGCTGTCTGCAGATACAGCAAGTACAAAATAATAATTTCAATAAACATCTGAGGGAGAAAATTATTTCTTAAATTGAAAGAAAATTTATCATTTAAGGTAATTGTTGCTGAAATTGTTTTATAGTTTTAGCTGAAATTGCTTGTTAATAATTCCTGGCATTTATTCAATTCATCGTTCAGCACAACATGTACAATACATTAATCCATGTGTTAAATATTAGTATTGGAATATAAACGTAAAATATTTTTAAAATATGAAAAGTCAGCCCATGAAATGAAAAAAACAAAATTCTGTCTTATTTTCTTTATATTGATGAAAACTGATAAACACTTTATAGATGCAAGAAGTAAAATGATTACTTTGAACTTCTTTGTAAAAAATTTATTCAAACAACAGGTCATACTTAGAAACTTTCTCTGCTAAATATATTTCTATCAGGTTTTTCCTTATTTTCTTTTGAAATGCTAATCATTTTTTTTCATTAAGCTCTACAGATTAGAAACTGTGAAGAAGGAAAAGTAATGTGCCGACATTTTAGCTTTTTAACATGTTCACAAATGTTATCACATTAATTTTTAAATAAAGGGTTACAAGCATATAAAATATTACTGAAGCAATAGCCTGCATTTTCTAATGTGTGCATTTCTAATTGAAGTGGAACCACAAAAAAACAGTCCTACAATTAGAATCAAGGCTATTCTGATTCCAAATTCCAGATAATTATTTGAATAATACTGTTAATAGTGAAGATAGACAAGTACATTGCTTTTAAAATTGGCCTTGAAAATAAGACAGTGGGCTTGGAGTTAGGAAAATCTGGAATTTGAGTTCCAGCTCTGGTTGGTGGTGTGACTTTGGACACGTTTTCTCATTTGTAAAATGTAAATCATACTAGCTTACCATCTTATGATATCCCAATGGATATGTAAACTGCTTGTCACTAGAGCAGCACCAAGCTTTAGTCCCCGTCCCTCTAAGGGAGGTAAGAAAAACTGTCCTTCTGTAGCTCCCCCATGGGACCTGGTGGGGGGCATGACAAACTTCTCCCTCTATTCGTATCTTCCCTTCCAGTGACCACCAATCCATAGGAATGGCTTTATATCAGCACTCATCCTTTCTGGTCTTTTCAGCACAGGGAACAGTCTACATCTTTACTTAGTTAAGATTCATTCTTCCCTTGGCATTTATTTCACTGGACTACATTGTTTTATTGTGGTTTTCATCCATTCTGATTGTTCCATCCTCTTCTTTCTCAGTTTCTTCCTGTTCTTGATGTCAGGGTACAGAAATTTTATATTAGGTCTTCTCTCCTCTGTCTGCTTTCTCTTCTTGAGTAATTCCATCAACTATCCTCATTCATTTCCCCAGTCCCAAATGTTCTGGTAGATTTTTAAACCCATGCTAGACTTTTTCCACCTGAATTTCTGGGTAGTGCATCAAAGTCCAAGAATAAAAGTGAGCACAGCTTCCTCACAACCAGAAACTATTCTTGCAGGGTCAGATTCAGATTTTTCAGGGCTTAAAGCTAATATAATTCAAGGTGTTCTAATTAAGGAAACAATGCCAAAAGTTAAATAAAAATGACCACCGCCTCTCCAGGGCCATCTGGTAGGAGGTGAGTGTGACTAAGGAAAAGTTGGAGGAGTGAAGGAAAAGCTTCAGAAAGCAAAATAGAAATGACTTACACACTTTACACATGTATATGGCAAAGTGAATGCACTGCTAGGATTCCCCCAACCCAGAGCTCTGATAGAAGTTCCTGCCATTGAGTGCCTCTGAAGTTTATGATTAATTATCTTTAAGTTTATTGACTCCATCATCTTGGTTTCCTTAGCTTTTAAGTGGCATCTTCATTTATTGGGCCATTAAGGCTCAAAACCTTTCCATTTAATTCATTTCTCTCTCTCCTGCCATGCATTTAATTGGTTGCCTAACTGTGGATTTTGCCTTCTGTGTGTTTCATTCCTAATGCTACCACCTGCGTTAGGTCGCTCTGACCTCTGTGCAGACCATTTCAATAGCTTTCTCACTAGTCCTCCTGCCTCTAGTCTCCTTCTACTCAAGCATATACCCTGCCTGAAGTTTAGTTTTGCTAAATATTGCTTTCTTCCCACCCCTACAAAAGTAAGTTCAAATTCCTTAGTCTTACATTCGAAGCCTTCCCTTCCTCGGGCCAGTTTTATATGTTTATGTAGTTTTTCAGCTCTTTGTGTAATTCCCTATCTGCTACCTACCTCGAAATCCTCACTAGTGAACTACTTGGAGTTTCTAGAACATCTCTTGTTTCTGGTGCTTGGTACCTCCTATTCCTAGAATTGTATGATGAATACTTGTTTGATCCACTTTTATTAAAATGAAGTAATACTTTTGTCAACTTGTCATTTCCCATGTTTTCTAGCTTACTTGCTTATGGTATATATTCAGTAACTGTTTGCTTAATGAACAGATGCACATAGGCATATTTTGGAAAAGGACTTAGAGGAACCTAGATCAAGTATTAATTTCAAACTCTCCGCATTTTTCTTTAAACCATAATGATTTTCACTGAACCATTTATAAGGTCAGTGGTTTAAATAAAATTTGAGTCCGCTAAGTTATATGTATATAGTTTATTTCCTGAAACTTCCATTGTCTGTCTTCTCATTTTTCTTCTCCAAACATTGCAGGGTCCTCTGCATTCTTTCATTCAGAAATATGTATTGAGTGTCTAGAACATGCTAGGCACCATATCTGCTCTTTAGTGGTTCTAGTCCCATAGTGGGAGACAGACTTTTTGAAAATGAAACGCTGTGAAAGCAGTGGTTCTTCAAATGTGGTCCCCAGACTGACAGCATCAGCATCACCTTGGGATTGTACAGAAATGAAAATTATTGTGTTCCACCCAGACCTCATAAATCAGGAACTCTGACGGTGAGGCTCTGAAATTTGTAGTTTAACCAGCACTCCAGAAGATTCTGCTGTATGTTAAAGTTTTAGAACTACTATTATAATGTATTACTCAAGAAATGACAGACTCTGAACAACCATATAGGGTACAGTAACCCCTGAGGGATTTGTTAATTGGGTGGAAGAAAGCTTCTGATAAGTTTTATCAAGGATATGACCTATGAGCTGAATCTTAGAAGAACGCTGTTTAATAGTTTTTTATGCTTACATTCCACTAAATTCTAATATATACTGTCATACAACTAAATCATTTCAACTTTTCAAAATCATAGTTAATAATGAAAAATAATACTAGAATTATTTCACAGTTAGGAGAGAGATCATCATTTTAGAGTAGGTGTTAGAATATTAGTCGCTTATTAATACAGAATGGCTTACAGATAAAACACTGGTGTCAAGTAACAGACTGTGTTTAGGACTAATGTCTTTTAATATTTAACTCCATGAAACTTAATTTTTAAATTGTAGCTTTTGAATTTAATTTTTCAAGAATTAATTATTTTCTGTATTTTGGAATGAATTACTTGAAATATAACTAATGGGAAAATAAAATAGCATTGATTTACAAATAAATCTTTGGTGAAGGCAAGGAATGAATGTGTATTTAAATTCACATTCTGTCTCTACTCATCCTAATTAGTTTTCAAATCTAGTGATAGATTAGAGAACTTTCACACTTACAGAGTAGCATCATTCTAAAAGAGTTATCACCTGAACAATTCCTTGTCTAATAAATCATTGTTGTCATTTCCTTGTTTAAAATGTGTTTGCATACTTTAAAAAAGGTATCTTCTAGGGATCAGATATATTACACACATTTTACTATAAATAATACAGAAGTGAACAGAATGGTTCTTGATGGTCAGATTATGAAATGCAACCGGCTTGCTCATACCCCACACCAGCATACTTCCAATCACGAAGTATTTGGAGGTTTCTGGGTTTTTGTTGTCATTGTTTTTCTCGCCTTTATAAATGGTTGTTTTGAGGCAACTCCTACGGTTACATAGCTAAGGTGATAAAAAGGAATTGGCCTTCATGGTCCTTGTGTTAACCTTCTAGTTAGCCCTTTTCTCCAGGAACCCTCTTTGCTTGTAACAGCTGACCAGGTAGTAGGTGTTTAGTCCCTAGATTTAACCCAGTTCTAGCTTGAAGTGCACATGACAGACGGGTTTTTTGTTGTTGTTGTTGTTGTTGTTATTTTTTGATGTTGTAATTTTTTACCTCTGTGATCACAGGTAGACCACCTTGCTAAGCTGAACTTCAATGATAACTAATTCTCATCTCCAAAATGGGGAGATAATAAATATTACAGTAAATATAAAAATTAAATGAGATAATATTTGTAGATCATTTAATGTCATATCTGGCATATAAGTATGTTCATAGATACTAGTTAGCTACTTTTAGTTAGTTGTTTTATTGTTTTATTATTATTAGAATGGAGTGGAATGTAGAATGGGATATTATACAATATTGTAGAATGGAAGATAGTATTAAATTTACTGAAAAGTAAAGTTAATAACTGCTATTTTTTTGTCATTTTCCCTAATTTAAAGCAAAACCAAACAGAAAGCACCTTGCCTCTCTCATTTGCTGTCTTTTAAAAGGTAGTGAATATTCAATAACTTCCATTTCTCGAAAAGTACTGCTACTTAGGAAAAACAATGTTCATTTTGTAACTTTATGTCTCCCTGATTCTCACTCCAAAGTTATAAAGCTATGCACTGTTTAAACTCTTTTAAAGTTCAAAGGTATAAATTGTGTCACTGGTCCATAGGATGGAAAAGGTGAATCTTTCTATATCTTAGACACGAACTGCAGTTTATTTCTTCCGGTGACTGAATATCACTTCACTCCTTGTTCTAATATGACATACTGCATTCAGTAACATAATCCTTGTTAGTTCCATGATTTCTTAGATTTAGGAATACAGAAAATATATTCCTAAATACAGGACCAGTGTATTGGTTTGATAAAGAAATACAAAATGAGCTTAGTATCTTACTATAAAGATGTTAGAAGAGAAGGTCTTCTAACCAAGGTCACTGACCAGTGACAGTGTCATACTAGGTGTCTCTGGATACTTTGTGTATCTCTTTGGTGCAGAGTCATGCAGTCCAGGACACATAGTCTGGTTTTTCTGCATACTGTGCTCTCTCTCTGAATTGTATGTGGTTAGAGAGCAAACAATGCCTTTGTTCAGTGGGGCTACCTAATGTTAATGTTCATGTGGTTACTGGCTTTGGGACTTGGCTGTAGAGGGTGATGATTTTCTCTTCGCTTCCTCAGCTTTCCAGTTGTTAATAATCAATCCTCAATGCCTGGATTTTTTTCAGGATGACAAGGACTTAATTTGCCACCACAGATTTTCTTGCACAACTTTCAGACTGCAGTAATTTGGCATGACAGAAAGTGTGTGCTGCCAGCAAATTATCAGAAGATAGAAGAGTACAAACCATTGCTGTTTGAATCAGATGGCATTCAATGCACATTCCAATAGTTCAATGAATAAAACAGCCAGACATCAAAGTGTTTGTGGTCCTTTCTTCATATTCTCGTCAGAGCAGATACTGGGATCAGCCCCCTCCATACCTCAGGGTCATAGCCGCTGCTTATCTCCACATGCTTGAGCTGAATTTCATATTCTATTTCCAATGCCAGAAATACCCTCCTCCTTCCCCTCTGCCTTTTTAGCTCCTGTCCATTCATCAATTCCGTAAACCCTAGCTCTCTTCCTACTTCCTCTTGGAAGCCTTTATTAGATACTCCTGCTCACATTGATATTTGTCTGTGTTTTGAACTTCTGTGTCACTTAATACCATTGCCAAATCATTTGGCACTGTGTTATATTAACATATAGAAATGAAAACATTTCCATTTTAATTCTATCTAAATGTATACTTTCTCTTCTAACATCTTTATAGTAAGATACTATGCTTATTTTGTATTTCTTTATCAAATAAACCCATTCCTACTCCCAGACTAACCTGATGCTAATCATATACTATATATATATATATATATATATACACACACACACACACACTATATACACACATATATATGTGTGTGTGTATATATATATTTAAGATTCAGGTATAAGAATAAATGAATACCTTTTTAAACAATCATCTGATAAAATAAGAAAAAATTGCTTTAAGTATTATCATTCAAGACCCTTCTCATTAGAATTGTTAGGCACTTGAACTGATGATACTAGAAGACTGTAGAAACTTTTTGCTTCTCAATCATTAAGTCATTGATCGGTGTTTGGAATGATCTAGGTTATAGGAGAAGCTCACTGATGAGGAGTGGGGGTGGGGGTAGTTAGGAAAATGTTAGGTTTCGATAACACTGTCTTTTACCTGTGTAACTCTTATTGCTATAGTGCTTTATCCTCTGGGTAAAAGAGGAGTCATGTCTTGCCAAAGTGACCATGTCCTATTCTAATGAGACTGCAACTTGAGTTAGAACTGGAGGAGGCAAGAATAGAGAGAAAGATTGTATAGTGAAGTTGGAGCTTAGGGGACAAAGGAATATGAGAGGAGGTTAGTGCTTGAAGTCAAGGATTTCAGTAGAGCAGAAAACAGCTTCTTTGACAGGATGCAAGATCGCTTAGGGGTCTTTGTTGCATTATTTGAGGTGCTACGGTGCCACTGTCTGCCACTGTCTTCTTTCCAGAGTCCTGATACAGTCTTCTTCACACAGGTGCTTCCATGAGAGCTAATGAATGCCTGGAATCTAGGCAAATTGCACAATTCGTTTTGTAAATTAGTGCTATTAATGGAGTAATTTTCTCAGAAATTAGTTCAGAAAGGAAAAAAAAAAAGTGAGTAACAGAGGAGGCCCCTTTCCTTTTGGATGAAAACAAATAGTTTTGCTGCAGGTCCGTCAAGTCAGTCAGGTATCTTTCTCATGTTAGCAGCATTCAGACATTTTGGAGATAAAGGAGGTTGTGATCAGTATATTTCAAGGCAATGGCTATACAAATGACTGTGGGTATCAGCCACTGTAATTTTATGCTACATTTTATGAAGCATAGTATTTCTAATTTTATTTGTTTTCATTTTGCATAACGGAACTGCAATATATAATTAATGATGAGGGAATGCTATAAAAATGAAGTACAAACTAAAATAATTAAACAGACAAACATTTTCAACTCTCAGTCAGAATAGCAAGAGTCATTAGTATTCCACTGACACTATGGAAATGTATGACTCAGGAAAGAACCCCCATTTAAACTCCAGTTTTGCCATGTTTCTTTAAATGTGATTTTTTAATAAAAATCCCAAATTTTAAACATTTAGTTTAAAAGCAAAGCTTATCTTCTTAACTTAAACTTATTAATTTTGTTTATTAAACTGCAGTTAACAATATTAAATATATTTCTTTACTGTGATAATAATTTACATTTAAAAGTTATATAATTCATATGTGTCTACTAAAATGTAATTAAAAATTGAAAACCTTTGTGGCCTGCATATGACATACATAAACCACTACCAATATCTGAAGCACTGTATATGTCCCTCTTGTTTATCCTAAGATAGCTACCTTCTGAATTTTGTGTTTATAATCTTCTTAGTTTTTAAAATAGTTTTATCATATATGCATGTATCACTAAATGATATACTGTTTACTTTTCCCTGGTTTTGAATTTTATATAAATGGAATAATAGTAGTTATATTCTTTTGTTTTTGTCTCTCAAACTTGTTTGCGGTTTATTATAGCATTTAATTTAATCATTCTTACCACTGTATATCATTCTACTGAGTGAAAAAAATCACAATATTTTAACCCACTATATACTCATGGATATTTAGGTGGTTTTGAGTTTTCGCTCTTACAAACAATGCTCCTTGAACCCTGTTTCATGTGACTCTGGATCATGCACAAGAATTTCTCTAGGGCATAGATTCAGGAGCAGGATTGTTGCAGTACATGTAATGCATACAGAATGCACATATAACATTCCTAATAAAATTGCTTACCATTCACCTGTTGTCCACTGGGGAATGATGACTTCCCATTGCTCTGTATTCTTATCTAAACTTTTAAAATTTTTGCCAGTTGGGTGATTGTACAATGGTATTTCGTTGTGATTTAATTTGAATTTCCCTGGTTACTAATGATATTGTACATGTCTTCATATATTTCTGGGTTATTTGTGTTTCCTCTTCTGTGAAATATCTGTTCACATTTTTGGTCCACTTTTTTCCTATTAGATTATCATTTCTTTATTGTTTCTTATAATTCATTATTATTTTAGGTTTATTCTTCTAGTATGTGACTGGAATTTTCAGTCTTTTTATGGTATCTTTTGGTGAATGGAGTTCTATAATTTGATATAGTTAAATTATCAGTATTTCTCTTTATAGTTTGTATTTAGTATCTTGTTTAAGATATACTTTTCTACCTCTACCTTGCAATCATTAAATATAAAACATGAATATCTGAGGTTACAACATCTAATGTTAACAATATTTTCCTCCCAGACAATAAAAGGACCTTTGAATGTTTCAATTCTATTCATGATCTTTTTGGAATAACATGTTGTTGGTGACTTTTGTTGTATTAACTCTATAAATTAAAGACTGTTAATATTTTTACAAAGTAAGTCTGTCTTTAGACTTACTGAGATGTCCGCTATGGTTTTAACTTTTCTTCTTTCATCTTAGACATTTTTTTCTGTGATTCTTTTCTTTTTTTGTTTTTTGATGTACATTATTTAGAAGTTGCGTTAGTGAAAGTCTGTTAGTAAATTCTTTCTTTTTTAAATTGTTTGAAATATCTTTATTTTAACCTCATTTTGAAAAATTTTTTCACTGGGTATAGCAACTGTAATAGAACAGCTGTTGTCTTTTATATTTTGGAGATATTATCCCAGTATTCTCTGGCTTCCATTGTAAGTGTTGAAAAGTTACTTGTAAATCTAGTTATCATTTATTTCTAACTACTCGTTCGTTCTTCCAGACTGTCTTAAAGATCTCTTTCCTTGAATTTTCAATTATTTTATGCTTATGTGTGTGTCTGTCTTGGTAAGGGTTTCTTTTTATTCTTCTTGCTTTGGATTCACTGGGCTTCCTGATATTAGGATTTGTCTAATTAATCACTTATGTAGACTTATGAGTCTTTTCCCCATTCTCTTTCCCCTCTCCTTCTGGAATAGTGATTACATGTATTTGGATCTTTTGATTATCTCCTCCATGTGTACTAACATGTCTTTCATAGTTATTTGTCATTTTTAAATGCATAGCAGAAAATATTTCTCTAAACATTCAGTACATGATATTGGCAGCAAATATAACTCCAATATACTCTTTAAAAATGTCCTCGTAGATCCTGAAAACAGTTATTATTTTTTCTTATGGTATTTTCTAATTGTAATTTTGAGGAAAATTGATATTTGAGGTTGGACAACATAAAAAAGTTACCTAAAAGAAACCCCATAGTAAATACTGTACTCCACAGTAACTGCTTTCAGTTCACCTTAGGTTTTCTGATTTATATTTTGGCATTTTTTTACTCTATTTTATTAAATTTTAGTACTACCATCCCCTCCTAAAGAAGGAAGACATATTTTCAGCAAACTGATATTTCGCATTAAATCAAAAGTGAACTTTATATCAGGACATATGTTTGTTACTTGTTAATCTTACTACCTTACTATCTCCAGCATATTTGTACATAGCTGTACCAATGGAATCATAACCTTTAAGAGTGGGTTTCATATTTTATTACATGTCATCAGTTATGAAATCTGCTTTGTTGATTCCCTTGTTATGTAAAAATGTTATCCTAAGGAGATTCTCACAGATTGCTTAATCCAACTTAATGTGATTCTTATTGGGCAAATGGCTATACTGGTTGCATGTGGCAAGATCTTCCCTTGCTTGACTTCCACATTCCTATTTATTTTCATTGTTGTTTGATGTTTGATCTACCTTATTAAATGTTTGAAATTATCATTTCCAGTTCTACTGCATTTTCTAGGCATCATAACCATCCCCAATACAAGTCACTAGGCAGAGTCCTCAATGGAGAGATAGATGATAGACGTAAGACTTCAGTTAGAATGGAAATGTCTTAATACTTGCGCAGACTTCCACTGATCATTTTTATCTTCACCCCAATTCACCAAATCTTCTTTCCCCAACATTTCTACTGAGTGTGGAAAACAGACGACATCCAGATATTATAGCCTCCAACCTTCTAACTAAGATAGGAGCTCAAAGTCGTGGGAAGATACCCTAGAAGAAGGCTCTTTTTCTCCATACTTCATCATTTTCTCCTTTCTTTAGCATTATCAGTCATACTACCAACTCCTTCATCTCATGCCATTTACTACTTTCCCTGTTCAATGTGAATCCTTTTCCTTGATCTCTGGCCCTGAATCCTCCTGATTGAATTCCTGAAATTCTTTAAACTTTATTCTTCTATCCTACCATTTGCCTCTAAGGATGGAAACTGTCACCAGTAATTTTCGGAAGAGGAGAGCTATTCTTGTACCTCCACAATTGACCTCTGAATACAACTTCAAAAGAAACATTACTATGGTGGTTAATTTCCATAGTCTTCTTGATGTTATTTTTTGATCATGTGCCTTTTAATAAGCTGGCCCATAAATGCTAGTCTAGGAATCTGAGCACCATTTATAATGTTAATTCTATGGGAAACTTAATACAGAGAATGGAACAATGAGCTTACAAATAGATTCTTGGAGCATAGCCCATTTGTGAGATGGACACTGACTGTACAGGAGGGAATTTGGATCACCGTATGAGCTGGGAGGGAAATGCCTTCTGTTAACCAGCAATGCCACAGAATTGAATATTGCACATTTGTTTTGTGTAATCTTCCATCTAAGTGTGAGCAGAGCATGATTGAAGTACTGCTGATTGTGTCTAATGCTTATAGATTCCATTTTAGTAGAGCAGACTGCTATGTTCCATCCTTCTATCTTAATTCTAAATATGGTTTCCATTGTCTCCCTTCTTTAGTCACCCAGCAGCATAGCAGGGAAGTAATTTTACCTTGCAGTTCAGTAACTTTTAATTGCCTGTTCAGTTTCACTTGATTCTGAGAAAAATGGAGCTGCTGCCTGTGCAGTTTTAGTTGCCAGAACCTCGATTGTTAAGCACTTAAATACTAAAACGAGTGGCGGGGGAGGGAAACAAAGCGCACATATTCTTCAGAGAGATAAAACAGAAAAGAGATTCTACTGTGTTTATTGTGGTCATTATGGCTTTTAAAAAAAAGAACCAAAGCATTACCTAGAAGAATATACACCAAACTGATTATCTATGAGTGGTAGAATTATCAGAAATACACATTTTCCTATCTACATTTTTTCTAAGTAAAAATAATCAGAATAATTTTATAATCAGAAAAAATATCCAAAGCTGAGTGAGCTGGGAAAACATGTTGAGATCACCTACCTTTAACACCCTCATTTTAAAAATGAGAAAAATAAGGCTCAGAAGGGTTCAAAAATTGTTCCAAACATCCCAAGGCTCAGGCTACAATAGAAGGGAACATTATTATAAATACTGGTTAGTTTTCTCTGATCTTTGGCATTAATCTTCATGATTCTTATGGAAAGTATACAGTCCTAAGAACCTTTTATTCTTACTCTCTTAAATTTACAGAAAATATATTCTTGTTTCCGTTTGCACTTCAATGCTACTAAACCACTCTTAATGTGGTTTAGTGGCATTAAAAAATAATGACATTTTAGAAATGGCATTTACAAACCAATGGCATTTAAAAAATAAACTCAGACCATCATCGATGTCAATGCACACATATTTACATGGGATGATTTTTTTTTTTTTCTCTGACTGAGGGATTAGAGCTCTTCTGGCCTTTCGAGTGACAAAAGATGAGAAGGAAACTGCTTATTTTAGTTGTAGTGAGTTGCTTCTAATTTGAGCTGAGGAGGAAAGGGAAAGGCTGGATGGAGTGTTTTCTAGAGATTTTAGAGAGAGGTGTTTTGTTTGTTTCATGTTGTTTTTGTTTTTTAAAGTGGCAGGACCCTGTTCATTTTTCCCCCCAAAAGAAATCATACAGAGTCCATATGGGAAATAGATCAAAGTGAAGCTTATCTTTTTGAAGCAGGAAAGGTATCTGCAGAAACTAGCATTTCTTAGCATTCCTCAGTATTTAAGTGAGAGGAAGACTAGCTTCTACCATCAAAGATTAAGATCTTTCATTATTAAGATTAAGATTCCTTTACAACCAGAATCAACCTATTCTGAAGCTTTCATCTTCAGCATAGAAAAACCATTTCTTTTTCTCTTTGAGGTTCCCAGATACTCAAGTGAAGGAGCAATTGTGTGTAAATTATTTTTGTTAATAATTATATTGATTAAACTACATCACATGCTGTCAGATTAACAAATTCCTTGTATACAATGCTTATATGCTAATATATAAATTATTTACAACAGAGCTCCCCCTGATAGCTGCAGGCAAAGTCCCTGTGCCCAGATTCTGTCTGCAGAGCGAAAAGTTAACAAGTAAAATCATGAAAACATGAAACATTTGTCTCCAGTGTCATTAGCTGCCTTTCTTCATACTTTTTCTTCCCTAAAGACACTAAATATCCTAGCATTCCTGATGTCTTCCAAAAAAGGATCTGATGCCCATCATTTATGTTTTCGTTTAATGGGTCTGGCTACTCTTGGATTGAAATGCTGTTGGTGACCTCAAATAAGTAGCAGTATGGTATCCTTGTCACCTTTCTATCTGCTTAAGTCTGCACTTGCTATTATACCTGCCCAGATTCCTTGGCTTACAACCTCCCCATCACCACATGTCTAAGGGGTCTAATGCTTGCTAGCACCACAGAACAGATTATCAGGCAAATGACTTTAGGGCTTACAGCTTTCATGGCAGGGAGACTGCTTGAAGGGCATTTGGCTTGGCCTTCCTCACATCTCTGTGGTTCCTGATTGTTGAAATACACAAGAGCATCATAAATGCATAAATAAACTAAATAAACAAACACTCATCCTAGGCACTCAGAGGAGCAATATTGGTGTCACTGAAGAATCAAATCGTAATAGTATAATTCTGAGAGCTTAGGGTGGGAACTAGGGAAGTAGGAGTGAGCAGAGTAGAAGGCAAAAAGAATGAGATTGTAGTTATTCACCATCTTTGATTAATCGATACTGATGAGATAATTGTTGACAGAATATATACGATAGTTTTGGAGCTCTATTCAAACTCAACTTCATCAGAAAAAAAAAATCCCTACCTAAATCTTTGCATAGAAATATCACTCTCTTCTTGATTTATTTTTTGTAGCATTTACCCATATATAATGTTACCATATAATTTAACTTATTTCTTAATGTATATTATTCATGTCTATAGCCATCTATGTTTCAGTTCTCTCTTTCTAAGGAAGTGACTCTCAAGAAAGCCCCAAGAACTCCATCAGAATTCTGTGGCATGCCCTAACAAGTTGCTTATGTAGTGCTCAAGCACTGCCTGCCTCTATCATAACTTAAAATTATATGATCAGGATATGGAGGGGGGTTTAACCTTACCACTGTTGTTTGTTTTGTTTATTTTTAGCTGGTGATAAATGAAGTAGCTGAAATTGCAACATATGTGTTTGGCTTACCTATGACACAGATCTGATTGAAGCATGTTCTAGTGACTAGATGAGAGGATGTGACAAAAAATCAGACAGACTCTCTGAGATCCCCTACTTCCAAAACATACCTCAGATTTAGCATGTGTGTAGGATGAGAACATAGGGAGAGAGAAGTTGGATGTACACTTAATAGAATAAGCTGAATTGTCAGAGGGGAAAATATAAAATGCATTGAAATGTAAAAGTGATGTCAAAACTAGCTATATTGTGATCTAGATCATGGTTCTATGAACATGTGTAAAAACTGCAAAGTTTCCCAAGATTAAAATAAAACCCACAAAGAACAGCCATCTCATAGCTGGACCACTATCATGCCCACATCAAGTGCCTGCAAATTTTTTTTTTTTTTAAACCCTGAATACTATGACTGTCCTCCTACTCTGCGTATCTTTGTTCAACTTGCAATAGCATGATTCTTCATTAAAAGTAAAAAACTAAGATCCTGAATCTATGAATATCCAGGTTCCTCCTGTGAGGTAGAAATTGGGGAGAAATCTCAGAATTTTGTTGAACTGGTAAAGGGTAAATCTATTAGGAGTCTTGCTCAGGAGAAGAAATGCCAAGTAAATTAAATTACATTAATAGATCCATTGTGTCAAATTTACATATTCGCGAATAAATACGGTGATTAACACTAACAATAAAAATTTTTTACATCAGCATATATTACTCAAAGCCAGGAGGGAGACTAACTATATTCTGTTATTTTTGCCTTCCATTCTCCTCGTTCTCATTCTCCAGTTTCTACCATCTCTTTTCATGATTAAACCATTTTGACTTAATTCCTCAATATAACACTCTTCCTCCAATTGTGTAGGTATTTATTATTTATACATACATTTATTTAGGTTTATGGACATTTCATTTTATATTTAGGATGCTCCTGAATGTTTTGACAGGAACCACAGATAGTTTGAAAGCTCAGCTAAATATCCCTGCAAAGTCTCCCTACCCTGAAATTCATACAAGTGAAATAAGTGAAATACCTTTTATATAAAGTGATTCTTTATTGACTATTATAATTTGAGACGTGAAGATCAGTGGCTGCACCTATGTAAAGGTCATCAGGAGATAGCAATAAAGGTAACTCGAGGGTCCTTTTGAGCTGATGATTTCCACAAGACAATGTGAATTCTTATGTGTAAAGTGCACCCACAAGCTGTTGGGTAAAAAACTCATTTGAGTCATAAAATAATTTCATTTACTATAACATTTTCTATTTTGCTCTCTCTATTTAGCTTCTTGATTGTGTGACCAGACACACATAAAAGTGAGCTGAACATAAGTGTATGGCAGAGTGAATTATCTGCCATACACAAAGAAAACACCTGTGTAAATACCACGTAGGTGAAACCAGTACCCCAGAAACTGTCCTCATCCCCCATCCCAGTCATTTCCTAGTCTCTCATCTTCAGAGTTAACCACTCTTTTCACTTCTCTTTCATGAGTTTAGTTTTTCGTAGACTTGAAATTTATATAAATGAATTATAAAATATGTATTATTGCATCTTCTTTAACTCAATTTTTTGTTTGTGAGATTCAGACATATTTGGGGGGAAAATGTAGTTCATTTTTTAGTTACTGTATAGTATTTTGTTTTCTAAGTATGTCAAAATGTACCTATCTAATTTCTTATTAATAGGCATTTGTGCTTTGTCCAGTTTGGGGCTATGATAAATAAGGCTACTCTGAACTATTCTGGTGCATTTCTTATGATACTCTGAACTATTCTGGTGCATTTCTTATGATACTCATTTGGATATATTTCTATTGGTTATAAAACATATACACTGTGGAATACTATGCAGTCATAAAAATAGAACAAGATTATGCCCTTTGCAGAAACACGGGTGGAGCAAACTAATGCAGGAAGAGAAAACCAAATACCGCATGTACTCACTTAAAAGTGGGAGCTAAATGATGAGAACACATGGACACATACAGGGGAACAACACACACTGGGGCCTACCAGAGGGTGGAGGGTGGGAGGAGGGAAAGGATCCAGAAAAATAACTAGTGGGTTCTAGGCTTAATACCTGGGTGATGAAATAATCTGTACAACAAACCTCCATGACACAAGTTTACCTATATAACAAACTTGTACATGTACCTCAGACCTTAAAATAACATTAATTTACAAAAAAAGGACTGGAATATGAAATGCTGGTCCATGGGGTACATATATCTGTAACTGTAGTAGATGATGTCAAACTATTTACCAAAGTGGCAATACAAACTTATATTCCCACCATATCTTGTCTACTTCTGCCATTGTAAATCTACATCTGTATCAGTTTGATGGTTGTTTATAGACTTTCTGAATTCCCTTTTGACTTTTGTGGCGTGGCTTTCTTTTTCCAAGACAGTTTCCATTTGTATCTTGGGGCAGAGAGAAAAACAAACTTGATCACTACTTCCAGGTACGGGAACAAATAACACAGGAGATTTCTTTGTATTTGCAAATGCAGAAGAAAATATTTTTCTAGTAACTCCTGTTTATTATGATGATTTGAAGACATTTGAAGACTAATATATTAATAGATTATATTAATTAATATTAATATAATATTAATTATATTAAAATAATTAATATTATTATGATTAATAATCAATATTATTAATATTGATGTATATGGATGTTTTGCATTTTTAATTTCTTATAATATATTTGGTACTTCTTTTTATAATAAAAGTATTTTTTTAAGATTAAAATTAAATTTTGTATATTTTAAACATTTTTCTTCTTTAACTTTTTTCACCACTGTGTCTTTTTATCTCCCAAATTTATAATTCTTCACTGGCAACACTGTGAATAATATAATAAATTCCACCTACCTCTGTGTCTATGAGGGGAGTGCACAAGTTGCTGGCTAGAATTCATCCATCCAGGTTCAGAGTGTCAGTGCATGGTTTCTTCATTCTTGAGCCCATGGCGATTTAGAGACCTTAGAGAACTAAAACTCCCTAAATACACTCCTATTTGTCAACAGTGCATATATTTAAATATTCAAATAATCATTCTTAGCTTGTAAATAGAGACTCTCCAAAATTGCCTCTTGATAATTCATTATCTAGGAAGATGTGATTTTCTATGATGCATGTGTTTCTGTGATATTTTGTTAAATTGATAAGTGCAGCAAACCACCATGGCACATGTTATATATAACAAACCTGCACGTACTGCACATGTATCTGGAACTTAAAATAAAATTACATAAAAAAGAGAAAAGTATGAAACTTCATTGTGATTCGATTAAGCAACATTTGAGATTAATTTTGTTTTAAAGAGAAGACGAGGTGCCCTTGACAACATGATCCTTTTGTAAGCATGTATTATATAATACCCTATCTAACAGAAGAATAGATGGCATTACTCTCTTTAGCTTATTTCTCCCACATTAAAATAAAAAAGGCTACTTTGTCTGTATATGTACATACTTATGTAAAGTTTTAATAGTCATGCAGCCTTTGCCATTATCTAGGGAAAAATTGGAATTTATATTGTACAAATTATAGGCTGTTGCATTTGTTTTCTTCAAATATTTTAATTTGAAAATTATTAAGAAACATAATAATGTGAAAAGACCATCCATTATTCTACCACATGGTAATTATAAATGCAGTCTTATAAGGTAAGATGTGATGCTTTCTATCTGCTGTGTTAATCTCATCTTCACAAATATTTTCTCCTCTGTGGAATCAGTATATATATGATATAAACATACCTAATTGTGCATCAGTATAAACATATACCTAGACATATTTTAAGAAATGGGACCATGACATCCATAATGTAGTTTACAGACTAAATGTGGGTATATTCTCCAATAACTGTAGAAGTATCAGATTGATTAATATTTGTTACAGTTTTTTTGAAGTAATAATATTTAGATTGATTTATTATTCTTTAATAAGAGACATTTGAGGCCAGAATATGTTATATTCTTATACATTTGCCTGAGGAGGACTCTATTTGAGCAGTTTGGAATCAAAATAGAAACAAAATATCATTTCAGAAAGTACAGGATGCAGTACTCAAATTGAGCAGCCCTGAGCACAAAGGATCATTGCTTTTTTCAAAGCCTCATTCTGAATGAAATATATTGAATGGCAGTTAGTTATTTTTGCTCCTTTTACAGTGTTGCAATTTTGGTTTTCTATGAATATGTGCTAAGAGTTAGAGGACCTAGGATTTCCTGTTACCCATTTTAAGGGGAATGGTTCCAAGTGGTCAGTTAAGTTATCCAAGAAATGAAAGAAGTGAGCAATAACAATTTTGATCAAAATAATCCATGAGCAGGCTGCTTGAATTGTTGCCTTGGTATATCCCAACACAAACAAGAGCAAGACACTCTCTCTTTCCTTTTCTACTGCATTTCTTCTCTGCTTCTGAGACTACAGGATGAAGCCAGAGGCATGTCTTTTTGGAATTTGCTCTCTATTAACGCACATACACCACCTGGAACTGAAAACATAGCAAACTTTCTTTTAGAAGCAATCCTCAGGCCTCTAGCCTTGGAAGGAGGGTCCATTCCGAGAAGCTGACATGTTATGAGGTCCATTTTACTCATGAGTCTGTTTGTAGGAATCTGTTTGGAAGGAGAAAGATTGTGAACTTCTTTTTTTAGTTTCTCTGCTTCCCCTAGGCTCTCAGGGCATCACTGTAGTGTGATCTTGAAGGGGACTTAGGAGGAGGCTAATTTGAGTAAGTGCAATTAATAATTATTTCCTGGGAGGCAGCTGGCAAGGGTCCCATAGTGGCATCAGAGGGAACAAGAAAATTAGTCTAGACGATATAGGCTGGAAGCATGTCGCCTCTCTTCCTTTTCTGGGTGATGAACTGGCCTGATTTTATGCATAACTAAAAGAGTTTCCAGCATGGGGACTGCCATAGAAAACCAGGACAGAATTTTACACACGTGAAGAACTTGTCACAGGTTGGGATTTATGACATACAGGGGGATAATCTTTCTTTTATTTTCCTCACAAACGGCATTAGGGTTACATTCTGAATTAGTGTTCAGACGTATTGAAGGGAACTAAGAGGTCATTTTGTCAAAACTCTCATATCCCAAATAAAGGAGACCAAGGCCTTCACAATTAATTAGTGTCAGAGATACCAGTGGAAGACAGAACTCCTGGTTTTTCATCAAGTTAGGGGAAAAACTGTGGCCTAGTAAAAACTCTGTAGTTTTAAAGACACTGATGTTTGCATATTTTTCTTTCTTTCTTTATTTATTTTATTTATATTATTATTATACTTTAAGTTCTAGGGTACATGTGCATAATGTGCAGGTTTGTTACATATGTATACTTGTGCCATGTTGGTGTGCTGCACCCATCAACTCGTCAGCACCCATCAATTCGTCATTTATATCGGGTATAACTCCCAATGCAATCCCTCCCCCCTCCCCGCTCCCCATGATAGGCCCCGGTGTGTGATGTTCCCCTTCCCGAGTCCAAGTGAACTCATTGTTCAGTTCCCACCTATGAGTGAGAACATGCGGTGTTTGGTTTTCTGTTCTTGTGATAGTTTGCTAAGAATGATGGTTTCCAGCTGCATCCATGTCCCTACAAAGGACACAAACTCATCCTTTTTTATGGCTGCATAGTATTCCATGGTGTATATGTGCCACATTTTCTTAATCCAGTCTGTCACAGATGGACATTTGGGTTGATTCCAAGTCTTTGCTATTGTGAATAGTGCCACAATAAACATACGTGTGCATGTGTCTTTATAGCAGCATGATTTATAATCCTTTGGGTATATACCCAGTAGTGGGATGGGTGGGTCATATGGTACATCTAGTTCTAGATCCTTGAGGAATCGCCATACTGTTTTCCATAATAGTTGAACTAGTTTACAATCCCACCAACAGTGTAAAAGTGTTCCTATTTCTCCACATCCTCTCCAGCACCTGTTGTTGCCTGACTTTTTAATGATTGCCATTCTAACTGGTGTGAGATGGTATCTCATTGTGGTTTTGATTTGCATTTCTCTGATGACCAGTGATGATGAGCATTTTTTCATGTGTCTGTTGGCTGTATGAATGTCTTCTTTTGAGAAATGTCTGTTCATATCCTTTGCCCACTTTTTGTTGGGGTTGTTTTTTTCTTGTAAATTTGTTTGAGCTCTTTGTAGATTCTGGATATTAGCCCTTTGTCAGATGAGTAGATTGCAAAAATTTTCTCCCATTCTGTAGGTTGCCTGTTCACTCTGATGGTAGTTTCTTTTGCTGTGCAGAAGCTCTTTAGTTTAATCATATCCCATTTGTCAATTTTGGCTTTTGCTGCCATTGCTTTTGGTGTTTTAGACATGAAGTCCTTGCCCATGCCTATGTCCTGAATGGTACTACCTAGGTTTTCTTCGAGGGTTTTTATGGTATTAGGTCTAACATTTAAGTCTCTAATCCATCTTGAATTAATATTCGTATAAGGAGTAAGGAAAGGATCCAGTTTCAGCTTTCTACTTATGGCTAGCCAATTTTCCCAGCACCATTTATTAAATAGGGAGTCCTTTCCCCATTTCTTGTTTCTCTCAGGTTTGTCAAAGATCAGATGGCTGTAGATGTGTGGTATTATTTCTGAGGACTCTGTTCTGTTCCATTGGTCTATATCTCTGTTTTGGTACCAGTACCATGCTGTTTTGGTTACTGTAGCCTTGTAGTATAGTTTGAAGTCAGGTAGCATGATGCCTCCAGCTTTGTTCTTTTGACTTAGGATTGTCTTGGCAATGCGGGCTCTTTTTTGGTTCCATATGAACTTTAAAGCCGTTTTTTCCAATTCTGTGAAGAAACTCATTGGTAGCTTGATGGGGATGGCATTGAATCTATAAATAACCTTGGGCAGTATGACCATTTTCACGATATTGATTCTTCCTATCCATGAACATGGTATGTTCTTCCATTTGTTAGTGTCCTCCTTTATTTCACTGAGCAGTGGTTTGTAGTTCTCCTTGAAGACGTCCTTTACATCCCTTGTAAGTTGGATTCCTAGGTATTTTATTCTCTTTGAGGCAATTGTGAATGGAAGTTCATTCCTGATTTGGCTCTCTGCTTGTCTGTTACTGGTGTATAAGAATGCTTGTGATTTTTGCACATTAATTTTGTATCCTGAGACTTTGCTGAAGTTGCTTATCAGCTTAAGGAGATTTTGGGCTGAGACAATGGGGTTTTCTAAATATACAATCATGTCATCTGCAAACAGGGACAATTTGACTTCTTCTTTTCCTAACTGGATACCCTTGATTTCTTTCTCTTGTCTGATTGCCCTAGCCAGAACTTCCAACACTATGTTGAATAGGAGTGGTGAGAGAGGGCATCCCTGTCTTGTGCCAGTTTTCAAAGGGAATTTTTCCAGTTTTTGCCCATTCAGTATGATATTGGCTGTGGGTTTGTCATAAATAGCTCTTATTATTTTGAGGTACGTTCCATCAATACCAAATTTATTGAGCATTTTTAGCATGAAGGGCTGTTGAATTTTGTCAAAAGCCTTTTCTGCATCTATTGAGATAATCATGTGGTTCTTGTCTTTGGTTCTGTTTATATGCTGGATTATGTTTATTGATTTGCGAATGTTGAACCAGCCTTGCATCCCAGGGATGAAGCCCACTTGATCATGGTGGATAAGCTTTTTGATGTGCTGCTGAATCCGGTTTGCCAGTATTTTATTGAGGATTTTTGCATCGATGTTCATCAGGGATATTGGTCTAAAATTTTCTTTTTTTGTTGTGTCTCTGCCAGGCTTTGGTATCAGGATGATGTTGGCCTTATAAAATGAGTTAGGGAGGATTCCCTCTTTTTCTATTGATTGGAATAGTTTCAGAAGGAATGGTACCAGCTCCTCTTTGTACCTCTGGTAGAATTCAGCTGTGAATCCATCTGGTCCTGGACTTTTTTTGGTTGGTAGGCTATTAATTATTGCCTCAATTTCAGAGCCTGCTATTGGTCTATTCAGGGATTCAACTTCTTCCTGGTTTAGTCTTGGAAGAATGTAAGTGTCCAGGAAATTATCCATTTCTTCTAGATTTTCTAGTTTATTTGCGTAGAGGTGTTTATAGTATTCTCTGATGGTAGTTTGTATTTCTGTGGGGTCCGTGGTGATATCCCCTTTATCATTTTTTATTGCGTCTATTTGATTCTTCTCTCTTTTCTTCTTTATTAGTCTTGCTAGCGGTCTGTCAATTTTGTTGATTTTTTCAAAAAAACAACTCCTGGATTCATTGATTTTTTGGAGGGCTTTTTGTGTCTCTATCTCCTTCAGTTCTGCTCTGATCTTAGTTATTTCTTGCCTTCTGCTAGCTTTTGAATGTGTTTGCTCTTGCTTCTCCAGTTCTTTTAATTGTGATGTTAGAGTGTCAATTTTAGATCTTTCCTGCTTTCTCTTGTGGGCATTTAGTGCTATAAATTTCCCTCTACACACTGCTTTAAATGTGTCCCAGAGATTCTGGTAAGTTGTATCTTTGTTCTCATTGGTTTCAAAGAACATCTTTATTTCTGCCTTCATTTCGTTATGTACCCAGTAGTCATTCAGGAGCAGGTTGTTCAGTTTCCATGTAGTTGAGCGGTTTTGATTGAGTTTCTTAGTCCTGAGTTCTAGTTTGATTGCACTGTGGTCTGAGAGACAGTTTGTTATAATTTCCGTTCTTTTACATTTGCTAAGGAGTGCTTTACTTCCAATTATGTGGTCAGTTTTGGAATAAGTGTGATGTGCTGCTGAGAAGAATGTATATTCTGTTGATTTGGGGTGGAGAGTTCTATAGATGTCTATTAGGTCCACTTGGTGCAGAGATGAGTTCAATTCCTGGATATCCTTGTTAACTTTCTGTCTCGTTGATATGTCTAATGTTGACAGTGGAGTGTTGAAGTCTCCCATTATTGTTGTATGGGAGTCTAAGTCTCTTTGTCTCTAAGGACTTGCTTTATGAATTTGGGTGCTCCTGTATTGGGTGCATATATATTTAGGATAGTTAGCTCTTCCTGTTGAATTGATCCCTTTACCATTATGTAATGGCCTTCTTTGTCTCTTTTGATCTTTGATGGTTTAAAGTCTATTTTATCAGAGACTAGGATTGCAACCCCTTCTTTTTTTTGTTCTCCATTTGCTTGGTAGATCTTCCTCCATCCCTTTATTTTGAGCATATGTATGTCTCTGCATGTGAGATGGGTCTCCTGAATACAGCAGACTGATGGGTCTTGACTCTTTATCCAGTTTGCCAGTCTGTGTCTTTTAATTGGAGCATTTAGTCCATTTACATTTAAGGTTAATATTGTTATGTGTGAACTTGATCCTGCCATTATGATATTAACTGGTTATTTTGCTCGTTAGTTGATGCAGTTTCTTCCTAGCCTCGATGGTCTTTATATTTTGGCATGTTTTTGCAATGGCTGGTACCGGTTGTTCCTTTCCATGTTTAGGGCTTCCTTCAGGGTGTCTTGTAAGGCAGGCCTGGTGGTGACAAAATCTCTAAGCATTTGCTTATCTGTAAAGGATTTTATTTCTCCTTCACTGATGAAACTTAGTTTGGCTGGATATGAAATTCTGGGTTGAAAATTCTTTTCTTTAAGAACGTTGAATATTGGTCCCCACTCTCTTCTGGCTTGTAGAGTTTCTGCCGAGAGGTCTGCTGTTAGTCTGATGGGCTTCCCTTTGTGGGTAACCCGACCTTTCTCTCTGGCTGCCCTTAAGATTCTTTCCTTCATTTCAACTTTGGTGAATCTGGCAATTATGTGTCTTGGAGTTGCTCTTCTCGAGGAGTATCTTTGTGGTGTTCTCTGTATTTCCTGAATTTGAAAGTTGGCCTGCCCTACTAGGTTGGGGAAGTTCTCCTGGATGATATCCTGAAGAGTGTTTTCCAACTTGGTTCCATTTTCCCGCTCACTTTCAGGCACCCCAATCAGACGTAGATTTGGTCTTTTTACATAATCCCATACTTCTTGCAGGCTTTGTTCATTTCTTTTTCTTCTTTTTTCTTTTGGTTTCTCTTCTCGCTTCATTTCATTCATTTGATCCTCAGTTGCTGATAGTCTTTCTTCCAGTTGATCGAGTCGGTTACTGAAGCTTGTGCATTTGTCACGTATTTCTCGTGTCATGGTTTTCATCTCTGTCATTTCATTTATGACCTTCTCTGCATTAATTATTCTAGCTATCAATTCTTCCACTCTTTTTTCAAGATTTTTAGTTTCTTTGCGCTGGGTACGTAATTCCTCCTTTACCTCTGAGAAGTTTGATGGACTGAAGCCTTCTTCTCTCATCTCGTCAAAGTCATTCTCTGACCAGCTTTGATCTGTTGCTGGCGATGAGCTGCGCTCCTTTGCAGGGGGAGATGCACTGTTAGTTTTTGAATTTCCAGTTTTTCTGCCCTGCTTCTTCCCCATCTTTGTGGTTTTAGCTGCCTCTGGTCTTTGATGCTGGTGATGTACTGATGGGGTTTTGGTATAGGTGTTCTTCCTGTTTGATAGTTTTCCTTCTAATAGTCAGGTCCCTCAGCTGTAGGTCTGTTGGAGATTGCTTGAGGTCCACTCCAGACCCTGTTTGCCTGGGGATCAGCAGCAGAGGTTGCAGAAGATAGAATATTGCTGAACAGCGAGTGTACCTGTCTGATTCTTACTTTGGGAGCTTCCTCTCAGGGGTGTACTCAACCCTGTGAGGTGTGAGGTGTCAGACTGCCCCTAGTGGGGGATGTCTCCCAGTTAGGCTACTCAGGGGTCAGGGACCCACTTGAGCAGGCAGTCTGTCCGTTCTCAGATCTCAACCTCCGTGTTGGGAGATCCACTGCTCTCTTCAAAGCTGTCAGACAGAGTTTTTTGGGTCTGCACAGGCCTCTGCTGCTTCCCCTGTTGTTTTTTAGCTGTGCCCTGTCCCCAGAGGTGGAGTCTACAGAGACAGGCAGGTTTCCTTGAGCTGCTGTGAGCTCCACCCAGTTCGAGCTTCCCAGCGGCTTTGTTTACCTACTGAAGCCTCAGCAATGGCAGGTGCCCCTCCCCCCACCTCGCTGCTGCCTTGTGGTTAGATTGCAGAGTGCTGTGCTAGCAATGAGGGAGGCTCCGTGGGTGTGGGACCCTCCCGGCCAGGTGTGGGTATAATCTCCTGGTGTGCCTGTTTGCTTAAAGCACAGTATTGGGGTGGGAATTACCCGATTTTCCAGGTGTTGTGTGTCTCAGTTCGCCTGGCTAGGAAAAGGGATTCCCTTCCCCCTTGCGCTTCCCAGGTGAGGCAATGCCTTGCCCTGCTTCAGCTCTCGCTGGTCGAGCTGCAGCAGCTGACCAGCACCGATTGTCCGGCACTCCCCAGTGAGATGACCCCAGTACCTCAGTTGAAAATGCAGAAATCACCGGTCTTCTGTGTCACTGGTGCCGGGAGTTGGAGACTGGAGCTGTTCCTATTCGGCCATCTTGCTCCACCCCTCTGTTAAACCGTGTATTTTTCAATTTGGAGTCTTGAGAATATCTTGTTTACATTCTGCCCTTTTGAGTTTCAAATGATAACTGAGGTTGGGCTAATCAGCCCATCTTCATAAAAAGTAAAATAAAATGCATCAAATAACAAATCTGTAAATGGGAAAGAACCTTGGTCGAATACCCAGCTGTAAAGTATTAAGAAAATACTTGTCTTTGCATTCAGTGATTTTCTTGAGCGATCCCTTTATGTTAGGTCCTAAATTTGTAGCTAATATTTACTGGGCAGCTCCTATGTGTCTGACTTCATTAAGTGCTTTACAAACATGTCTCATTTAACCCTTACAAAAGCCTTAACGATTATCAATCTATCCCCATTTTTTGGCTGAGGAACATATGACTCTAAGATAAATTAAATAACCTGCTCAAAGGTCACATTGTTCGATGAGTGGTGAGCTCAGATCATTAACCCAAATCTGTCTGACTCCCTGTCTACCATGCTCTTTAGCATCATGTATGATGCCTCTCAATGAAAATGAATGTCTGGAAAGCGTAACACTAAGTGAAATAAGCCATACGCAGAAAGAAAATTACTGCATGGTTTCACTTACACATGTGGAATCTAAAAATGTCTAATACACTGAGTGTAGTAGCTCAAGCCTGTACTCCTCAAAACTTGGGAGGCTGAGTGGAAGGATTCCTTGAGGCCAGGAGTTAGACAGCTGCCTGGGCAACACAGCAAGGCTCCCATCTCAAAAAACTGAAAGAAAAAAAAAAATTAGGTGGCAGTTGTGGCACGTGCCTGTAGTCTTAGCTGCTTGGGCGGCTGAGGCAGGAAGGCCGCCTGAGCCCAGGAATTCAAGGCAGCAGTAAGCAAAGAGCACCACTGCACTCCAGCCTGGGCAAAAGACGAAGACTCTGACTCTAAAAATGTGAAAAAAATTGAATATACAGAAACAGTAGAAAGATAGTTATCAGGGTTAGGGAGGTGGGGGGAGATGGAGAAATATTAGTAAAAGTATACACAGTTGACGTTTTTCAGGATAAGTCTAGTGATCTAAGGTACAGCTTGATTACTATAGTTAATGATATTATATTGTACACTGAAAACTGCTAAGACAGTAGACAGGAGACAAGTGCTCTCCCTATCAAAAATAATAATAATAATAATAACTGTAACTGGTAATTGTGACTGTGACTAGATGGTTATATTAATTTGCTTGACTGCAGTAAATATTTCATTACGTATAAGTATGTCAAAACATCATGTTGTACATATTAAATATGTACAATTTTTAAAAGTTGAATGTCAGCTTAAATGCAATGCTCATAAAACTCCATAAATGAAATTATTTCATCCTGTTTTTCTTTTTTTTGTTCTTTTTTTTTTTTTTTTTTTTGAGGCGGAGTCTCGCTCTGTCGCCTGGGCTGGAGTGCAGTGGCCAGATCTCAGCTCACTGCAAGCTCCGCCTCCCGGGTTTATGCCATTCTCCTGCGTCAGCCTCCCGAGTAGCTGGGACTACAGGCGCCCACCACCTCACCCGGCTAATTTTTGTATTTTTAGTAGAGACGAGGTTTCACCGTGTTAGCCAGGATGGTCTCAATCTCCTGACCTCGTGAGCCACCCGTCTCGGCCTCCCATTGTTTTTCAAAGTAGTTTTATCATCGATTACCTGGAACTTGTCACTTCTGTTTCTTTTTTTCCAGTGTTCTCACTATTCCAGAGCTTTGGGTATAAATCCACAGAAAATATAAAGAGAACCTTTGAAATTCATGAGTCATTTCAGTGGATCATGGTTTAAATAAAGTCATTATGGAAGCATTTGAGAGTAAGTCAGGAGTCATGAAAATAGTCACTTGATGGTGTTTTTACATAGACAAGGTTTCAGTGTATTTGGCCTGATCACTAATTATTAATATAAGGCAAAATGAAATTGTTTAGAGTCTAAACAGGGCTTGAGCAACATTTCAGATTTTTATGACTATCAGAATGAGCAATTAAATCTATTACCACTTCATTTGCAACCTTTCTACATTCTACGTATGACCAAGAGTAATACCAATTACAGCCTGTCATCAAATGGAGCCTTCCCACTTAGTGACTAATTAAATTGCTCTTCAGGCTTTAGAGGCATTCAGAATCAGAGCCTCCCCCTACAAAAAGTTAAGCTCCTTCTTGATCCTTCCTAATTTGACATGTCACTAACCTTTCAAAATATATAATGAGGATAAATCATAAACTAAATAAAAGGAAGAGGCCAGCTGCAATGGCTCACGCCTGTAATCCCAGCACTTTGGTAGGCTGAGGTGGGTGAATCAGGAGGTCAGGAGTTCGAGACCAGCCTGGCCAAAATGGTGAAACCCCGTCTCTACTAAAAATACAAAAATTAGCTGGGCATGGTGGTGCACACCTATAGTTTCAGCCGTTCAGGAGGCTGAGGCAGGAGAATTGCTTGAACCCAGGAGGCGGAGGTTGCAGTGAGCCTAGATCACGCTACTGCACTCCAGCCTGGGTGACAAAGCAAGACTTCATCTCAGAAAAAAAAAAAAAAAAAAAAAAAAAAAATGCTCATATTAGGGCAGACAGTTCCTCATTTTTAATTCATATATTGTCTAATATACGACATCCACATTGTTTGTATTATACAGGAAACTGAAGAACGATTTATTAAATAGGAATATACATACAACAAAAACCAAAAAAAAGCCACCTTAGCCCTTACTCCTTTTTTCAGTTTAGAACTCCATCTAAGTCAACACTCTGGCATTTTGATTACACTTGAAAATGTCAGTATTAAAAGTTAGAACCAAAGTCTGTTTCCATTTTAGCTGAAGTGTAGGATGAGGGGCACAAGGATGCATCAAATGTGAATCTGAGCTAATGTAATCAGTGACTTGATTTATATCAAAAAATGTAAATGTTTCTTTGAAAGGGGAAAGTACTTACTGAGAAATCTGCATTGACAGAACAAATCCTACTTGCAAAGTAGAAACCAATGTTGTTGACTTGAGTAGAGCTCAAGTCAGCTGTGAAATTCATAATCTTCTATCTATAAAATAGCTTCTCCTCTGAATGACAAAACTATTTTTGAACTGTTTCCTAAGTTAAAGACAAAAGGCTCAGCATGCACACCTGAACACTACTTTCAGGCTGGATTTTAAAGGAATGGTTGTTTTCTTAGGGATCTCAGGTGCTGCCATTGTGAATTAATCAGTGCAAATATTGCTTTAATACGTCATCTATTTTATTAGTAAAAGCCCAATGCCTTAGTGACTTAAAAAGAAGTCCCAGACTACTCAATGAATTCACTGACGTGTGTTTCTTATTTTGCACCAAGTAATTTTTTAGGGTGTCCCATTTTCAGTTACTTAACGCCCCAGTAGATGAATCTAGTTTTTCACTGATTAATTTAATTATATTGTAAGACAGGGGTCTAAAAGTTTCTTTATGTTCGGTGTTAGGTTTGATTTTCAAAGCACCTGTCATTCTTTAACAATCACACAAGTTCTAGATTTTCAGTGCTTTTGATTTGTCTCATTTTAAATAAAACCATGAGGCAACAGGTGGGGGCCAATTCAGCCAAGAAAAGTTAAGGTAGGGCTAAATTGATCATGAAAGAAAGAAAATGTTATTTTCTGAAACTCTATTCTCACATGGAAGGATAGAGAATTGGCAGGGAAAAGAAGGGATAAGTTTTTACCTTCTCTATGACTCCCAAGGGCAGGAACACTGGGAATTCCAATTTAGAGCAGACTCTGTCTTGAGTTTCTTACAAAAAAGCAATGTGAATGTTGGAAAGCATGGACTTTGATAATAAAAATAAGAATATCAAGCCTCAAGTAGACTTTCTCATAAAGTTGTGATCTATGCTTATTAGCAATCAACTTTTCATTTGTTATGAGCTAATCTAGGACCAAAGGAGATTTTGGGCATTGGATATTTAGTATTAATTGTTAATGACTCAAGTTAAGATTTAAAGTATTTTGAATCCATTGGCCTGAAATTGTGACTTAAATCTTAAATTTAACAAATAAGATTTTTTCTTGTTTCTAGTATGTTTATTAAATTTTTAAATTTTAAATCTAGTTATTAGATCATCATTGGAATTACAAGAATATATTAAAAATATGGTTACAAAATTCAATGGCTATTTGATTTTTAAGGCCCTGGTTATTTAACAAACGTTTGCACATCAAGTTTTAAGAGATTTGCCAATCACACCTACTTTAATTTATCTTCTTGGTTAAATCTTACAGGGATAATATTATTTAAATAAAAGCTGAGAGCTCTATAACTCATTTCTGTTTCTGAAAAGGAATCAGCCCTTGAATCTCTAAAATCATTTTTTAAAAGTCTTCACTTGTTTTGCCTGCTGGTAATGTGGATACAATTTAATGTTACCAAGTTAATAAACCAGTGAGTACATTTTCTTCTCCCCCACCCCACCCCCAAGACAGTCTTGCTCTGTCACCCAGGCTGGAGTGCAGTGGAACAATCTTGGCTCACTACAACCTCTGCCTCCCGCATTCAAGCAATTCCGCTGCCTCAGCCTCCCGAGTAGCTGGGATTACAGGCACCCGCCACCCCACTCAGCAGATTTTTGTATTTTTAGTAGAGACGGGGTTTCACCATATTGGCCAGGCTGATCTTGAACCCCTGACCTTGTGGTCTGCCCGCCTTGGCCTCTCAAAGTGCTGGGATTACAGGCATGAGCCACCACACTCGGCCTCAGTGAGTACCTTTATATCACTGGAGGTTGAACATTTATTTAGCATGCATTGAACACTGTGATAGATGCTTCCCATTTCGTAAATCAGACTTAGAATCCATTCCTTAGCACACTACACACTGATAATAAAAGAAGAGAAATTTAGAGGAACAAAAAATAGACTTTAATTAATAAGGTCTGCTTCCATAGCTCTATAAAATGGCTTTCCTCTGGGGTTCAAGTAAAAAGGATGGACATTTGTGTTTACGTATTACCCAGCTGTAAAGAGTGAAGAAGTCTCTGAGCACCAGTGCTCAAAAGGGATTAGTTGGCTCCTAGGGACTTTTGAGTTATTGTGGTATAGAACAAATAAGTACTACATATACCTACAGTTCATTGTTACCACTACAAGTTTTTGTTTTTGATCTTTGGAGTATTTTTAGCTCACATTTAATCAAAGAGTTCAAATCTCCAGATAGCCCAGAAAATTTTCAACCCTTTCAGACTTTTTATTAAGAGTTTATTTAATAGGACTGCATTGTCCTCAATCCCTGTTGTATTCTAAAAAAAATTTACCTAATGTTCACAATTCTGGATACATTTGGGTTTATCTTTATAGGGTTTGATTCACAATTTATTTTGGTGTGCCCAGAATAGATAACCAGAAGAATACATATTTTAGTTTCTGTAGTCATGATGAGTGTAACTACCCTTCTCAATATGCCATACCTTTTCTGCTACATCTTCGTCGATCTATGGCTGTAATCTTATATGTCAAGACTTTCAGCTAATTGGGATAAGTTATGAACGTATACAGTACCATTATGATCTATAAAATTCTATTTTATCTGAAGCTGTATAGACAAAGGCTGTCTAGATTATAATTTGCAATGAATATTTTTTGCCAGAGAAGACTCTGCTAAGGTATACTTGGGAATATTACATTTTGCAAATACAGAGAGGAGGTCAAAAATTTCCAGTTAATAATGATGCTGAACTATGTAGGTCTTAGGATAGTAAGTAGAAAAAATGTAAATGGAAATTTTTTTACCTAACTTTTATAAAAAGAATCTAGAGGTGATTAAGCTCTCGTTTTATGAGTTTTAATGACACAAATCAGGATGCTTTTGAATAAACTGTGTCTTGATGTAAATTTTTGTGGTGTATTCTGCTTATCAAATATTTCATTACTGATACTCAAATACACATGAAAGATTTACAGAGAATATTTATAATACAGAGTGTGTAGGTCCTGATTTCAAAGTGCTGTCGTTCAGAGGGATAACCAAGTGTTGAAGTACATAGACATGATATTCATGTCATGAGTAATGCATGATAATAACTTCAATTGGCTATAAAGACTATAAAGCCAGAGAAAAAAAATGTGGCCACTCTGACATGTGATAAATAAAACTTACATGAGTTTCAATTAATTTGTCTGTTCCATACCAGCCAAACTGTCTTGGTATTGAGAACATAGCTATAGTTTTATCAACACTCATCATTCTAAATAACATTCCTTTGTCCAGAAAGTATACCCTGTGATGTATGTATGCAATACATGCATAGATATGTGAAAATTTAAGTGTGGAGTGAACCTAAAGACTACTGATTAATTATGCAGATAGCTGTGAACAAATAGGATGTGTTCTGGGGTTGCATATGCTTAAAAGGAGAAAATGTGGATTCTGTTACTCCAGTGAGGTCCAGATGAGAAGATGAGTTTATAGCAACACATTTCCAGAATTTTTGACTCAGGGGTGGTGTTCTAGGCAGACTGAGTTCAGAAGGTTCTTTTGGACTTTAGTTCAAAAACTTTTTTTTGACTCTTAAAAGATGAAGTATGAGGCCGGGCGCGGTGGCTCAAGCCTGTAATCCCAGCACTTTGGGAGGCCGAGACGGGCGGATCACGAGGTCAGGAGATCGAGACCATCCTGGCTAACACGGTGAAACCCCGTCTCTACTAAAAACTACAAAAAACTAGCCGGGCGACGTGGCGGCGCCTGTAGTCCCAGCTACCCGGGAGGCTGAGACAGGAGAATGGCGTGAACCCGGGAGGCAGAGCTTGCAGTGAGCTGAGATCCGGCCACAGCACTCCAGCCTGGGTGACAGAGCGAAACTCCGTCTCAAAAAAAAAAAAAAAAAAAAAAGATGAAGTATGTAAGTATGTATGTATGTGTTGATGGATGAATAAATGAATAGATGGATGGGTGGATGGATGGATGACCTAGTAGACTATAACAAATGAATGAATGCATATTTATTTTTCAAATTAATAAATACCCAACAAATTCTGAACTGTTGTTTCTCCATCCGCCCTTTAAAATTCAATTAAAAATACAGTGTAGGGATACCCTAAACATCTTAAGAATTAAATTTCAGTGAAAAGGAGTGTTTTTCCTGAAACTGGCATAATGAAAGATGTTTTCAGCGATGTGCTTGGTGCTCATGTTTGCAGAAACAAACTATTAATTTGGGAGAATGTTTATTTTAAAATGCCACATTTATATAAGAGCTAAAGTTGATATTAATACAACTTCCCAGTGTATAAATCAAAATTGCAACACACTTTCCAAATTGAAAAATGGAGGATAGAAGTCACAATAATGGAATTGGTCTTAGTAATTAATTGTCGATCAAGGCATTCTTGACTTTTAGTATGGTGGACTTTGTAATCTATAACTGTCAATAAAGATGATTGACAAAATGTGTCTTGAATCTGCAATTAGTCATTTGCCCCTATTATGTATTAATTGATTAAATTCTTCATTATTTCAAGAATACAAAAAGCCCCATGGCTCTTGGTGCATTTCTAAAACTTTAATTAAAGTTAACTAAAGTAAAGTGGCTATTCATTATTGAAAAGTTGAAAACTTAAATCTCTGCAAAAAAAGAATCTTCCAGGATTCATTCCTTGATACTTGGGGAAAAAAGAAAAAAATCTCAAAGAGTGGGCCCTAATCTTTGTCACAAAAATGCCACAAAACATTTTTTAGTTTTGAAACCAACTTCATTATATTTTTTCTCACTTTTTTTTTCTACGTATCTTCATTGCCCCAATAACTTCTGGTTCTTAAAATAATTTTTTAAAAAAAATATTTCTTTATGTTTGTCAGTATTTCCCTTTTTCCATTCCACTGAAAAATGATTTGCTGGGACTTATTCTCGAGAGACCTATTAGTTAAGGGAAGAAAACAAGAGATCTTTGGAAAGATTTCTACTCAAAGGAAGCTGAATTTTAATTCTTTGAGGGAAAGAATGTCTCATTCATTTGTATAACTCTTCCACTATCACCAAACATTTGGTCCCTGGCACTTAGTAGGCACAATGCTAATAGAACAGAAAACAAATAGGAAATGGGCCTCATCTTGATTCTTCATACTGTTCATCTGTGCTCCTTTTCAGTTCTCTTGTGGTCCTGTATTGTCAGAGCACATCTTTACTCAGCAGTAGCTGACATGCCAGGGTATTCTCAGAAATGCTAGAAACTAGCTACATAAAAGGCTGCAGGGTACGGAGTACCCTATAGGACATAGCTTACCATCTAAATTGATCATTTTTCCTTTGTTGAAGAAGAAAATCAGAGATTACGTCAACAAATCTGTTCATGTTGAGACTTCTAAACACAGTTACGCAATTTTAAACAAACAGATTTTCTGTTAACTTTTTAAACAAATGTTCCCTTAATATTTGTTAAATGTACGATGTTATGCTAAATGGTATGACCAAGTATGTAGACTCTGGAGTCAGATTTTCTGGATTCAGACCATGGATCAACCATGTGACCTCTCAGTGCTTGAATTCTGTGTCTCTAAACACAAATAATAATGTTCTGTTTTAAATTATTTTCTTATGTAATGAGTTAATATAGTAAAAGCACTCAGGACACTGCCTGGCACATGGTAAGGGCTATAGTATGTTTGCTATTATTGTAAAAGTTTTAATGCAGGAAAAGAGGTTGAAATTTAAATGATTTAAGCAAAATGAAGTTTACCTCTAACTTCTCATGTAGAGTCTGAATAACAAGATCTGAACAGGTGAGATGGGCTCTTTTCTGGAGAATTTTTAGGAGTTCTGGCTCTTTTTATATTTTTGTTCACTAACCCTATGAGGCATCCTTATCTGCTTGGTCCAAGATGGCTACTCAGCTGGGCGTGGTGGCTCATGCTTGTAATCCCAACACTTTGGGAAGCCAAGGTGGGCAGTTCACCTGAGGTCAGGAGTTCAAGACCAGCCTGGCCGATATGGTGAAAACCCGTCTCTACTACAAACACAAAAATTAGGTGGGCATGGTGCCAGGTGCCTGTAATACCAGCTACTTAGGAGGCTGAGGCAGGAGAATCACTGAACCTGGGAGGCGGAGATTGCAGTGAGCCAAGATCATGCCATTGCACTCCAGCCTGGGTGACAGAGCAAGACTCTGTCTCAAAACAAAAACAACAACAAGATGGCCACTCCCATAGAGAAAGACCACATTCCCATTTAAGGGTATGACTTAGAAGTGGACCTCATCACATCTGCTCACATCCTATTGGCCAGAGTTAGTCACATGGTTACACTTAGCTGCAAGGGAGACTGAAAAATGCCTTGTTTATGTTGTATGGCCATGTGCTCAGCTCAGAATTCTATGTGGACAGGGAAGCCGATGAGAAAGCTTATTAATGGAAAAATTATAAGTCTTTGCCACAAATAAACTCTCCTGGAGTCAGCACAGAGATGACTTTCCCTCCGGAGTTGGTGGCTTTGTAGTATCTCCGTTTTTCCATAGTACACGTGAGTACATAAGAAAAAAGTAGTTTGGCAATTTTCAGTTGTATGACAATAAGTGTACCTCAAACCTTTTGTGTTGGGACCACTTGCCAAAACCAGCTCAGTCGTAACCCAGCAGTGCTAGAGGGATTAAAGACACACAAACACACACACAGAAATATAGAGGTGTGAAGTGGGAAATCAGGGGTCTCACAGTCTTCAGAGCTGAAAGCCCTGAACAGAGATTTACCCACATATTTATTAACAGCAAACCAGTCATTAGCATTGTTTCTATAGATATTAAAATAACTAAAAGTATCCCTTATGGGAAACAAAGGGATGGGCCGAATTAATTGCAGCAGGAACATGCTCTTAAGACACAGATCGGCATGCTTTTGTTTGTGGCTTAAGAATGCCTTTAAGCGGTTTTCCGCCCTGGGTGGGCCAGGTGTTCCTTGCCCTCCTTCCTGTAAACCCACAACCTTCCAGCTTGAGCGTTAGGACAAGTATGAACATATTACAGTGCTGCAGAGATTTAGTTTGTGGCCAGATTTTGGGGGGCTTGCTCCCAACACAAACGATTGTTTGTAACTAAGATATCTCTGGCATCACTAGGATCAGGATGGTCTTATCCAATGTACTCAGTCCAACTTAAAAAGTTAAAATGACATTTTGAAACTTCAAAACCAACGGCTCTTTTGGTCAATATTATTACCTTTTCCTGGTTGCTCTTTAGCTTACAAATGTCCATTAAAGCATCCATTCTTCTTAAGAAAAATTGCTCTCATATTCTTTTTTCTATTTCTCTATCCCACCTCCCTTCTAAATTAACACAGTTTCTTGCCTTCTTCCCCGCTGCCTTCAATTTCATATCCAGAATTAGATGATAAATAAAATTCCCAAATGCCCATTTGATAGGCTCTGTTCTAGGAATCATGGTGATGGGAGTTTGATCCTTTGTTCCTCTTTAATCACCTTCATAATTCTTTGAAATTCATTACTTGACTCTTTCTTCCCCAAGCACTAATTTCAAAAGCCTTGGATTTGTTCATAAAGGCTTAATGGATTATAGACTGTTTGTTAGCCTAAGGAAATAGATTTTATTTAAAACTAACCATTTCAAAAGGACTGGAACCAAAATCAGCAGGTTTAGTTGAACTACTTATATTGCTTTATGTGGATATACAGATTAACTACATCTCTTCCTTCAACTTTTAAAAATAGAGAACAATTTGAATAATAAAAAGTTCAGACAAAACAAGGGCTTGATAATATTTATACTATGTTTTTAATATGTACTTAATATGATTTATTTACTTAAATTTTGATACAATAAAGATGACCTACTAAATGTAAACTAAGCATTGAAAACACATGCAGACTTACTAAACTTTTATTATCTAAGAGTATAAAATACATCAATTCTTCAGGGGGAAAAAAGACATTTAAAAAATAAATTTAGATGTCAGTTTAAAAAAAAAAAATAAAACATTGGGCAATGACCAGGATATGGGCAATGACCACGATATAGAACTCTATCTTTAGCATTACTTTATTCAGTAAATGAGAACTGCAAAAATTCTTCTGGAGAGGACTGGATGCAGATATGGGATAAATGTATTCTTAAAGCATTATCATTAGAGCCAATATATAGCAGATGACAGATTTCTAGCTGATGTAGAAATTCAGTTCTCCTGCCATATATAGCTTTCCTACTTTGGAAACATATTGGAAAGGAAGAGAGGATGCAATTGTATAAAGCCAGAAGTGTGAAATCTTCTGTATATAAAAAATAAATCCATAAATAAGCCATTTCCTGAAAGGGTCTACATGATTATGTAGCCCAATTCTCCAAAGTGCTAGCTCAGGGGTCAGATCAATTTTGAACATAATAAAAGGATGGCATTTTCTCCTGCATTATGCCAATATCTTTTGAAAATTTCATATCTACGGAAGACAGGACATTACATTTGAAAAGTGGACAGGCTACCCGTAGAGAGCATGTATTATCTGAAATAAATGTTCATTTCAAAAGGAGAGTTTGAGTGACTTGGGGTTAGCAAGAGACACACCTGTTAATCATAAAACTCTGTTTTAAGAATCTTGCAACAGGCAAGTAATATATCCAAAGACAACTAAGCTACATGCATTTCACAAATATTATGTGTAGAAGAAGACATTAGAAATAGATTATGTAATAAATGATTAAAACAGTGTACTTAGCAGAAATTTCAAAAGCCAGATCTGAGGAACTATATAATAGGAAAATATTTGTTTACTGAGATTAGGGAGAATCTCCCTCTTGGAAGGAAGGAAGTGGTGGATAAAATATCTTGTTCAGGTTCATGGTTATTTTAAGTTGGTGATTTTGCTTGTTCTATAAAAAAGAAATCTGTAAGTTTACAGATGTACTGAAAAAGTCTAGCAGGGGCCTCAAATACTTGCCTGAATTTTCACATAATTTTTAGGGGTTTTTCATGAAAATTTCCCTGGGATTCTTCATCCTGGCAAGTGTTCAAGAAAAAATCCGGCATCAAACTGAGGCATCATAACCTGTCGGATAGTGTTGCTTGTAATTAGAAAGTCTAAAGGAGAGTAAACATCTAATTTTGAACTACTTATATTTCTATTCAATTTGTGTTAATTTTATTCCCTTCCTCCCTGAAAAATCTGTGCCTTAAAAAAATAATTTTCAGTGGTAAAGATATTGGGACCCTGAAGAAAGAGAGCCAAGAAGAGATGTAACTGTCTATTTTAGTTCTTTGATGCTTTAGCACTTATGACAACTTCATCATTGAATTTGATGTCATTTCAAAATTATATCTTTTTATTACTCTTAATATTAATATTAAAATTAAGCTTATTAGGAAAAGCAACATATTGAGATGTGCTGATCACAAAAAGAGGAATGTAAGGAGGATACAAACTCTGAGCCACATTGGACTATTTGATCCCTGAGCATGTCAAGTGCCTGGATTTTGTTTTATCTAATCCTTCATTCAGGTCACCTAAGTTGCCCTTATACATGGCTGAACTCCTATGCATCCTTTAAAACCTATTTTAAAATTATCTCTTTGGAAAGACTTCCTCAACACTGTAAGAAAAAAAAAAAAATCCCTCTCTCTTGTCTACCTAGCTGCACATTTTATATCACCTGTATGGTCATTATACTTCAGAGTTTTAGAATTTCAATTATTTTAATATAAACTGTTATCCCAGGAACTTTGTCTTGATTAAATTACCACCTGGTGTTTCTCTTGATTCTTTACAGTTGAGACTTCTGTTGTGAAATATTATGGCAGAGTGGAACGAGAATGCAAACGTTGAAATAAGGGAGACCTGAAACAACTTTAGGGTGAATTCCATAGTAGTAGTGAAGCTTTTTTTGAACTTGGATTATCTACATGTTAGCTTTGTACAAGTTACTTATAATCTTGATGAGCTTTAGGTCTGACGCCTGTAAAGTACCGACAATAAAATACATTTAAAGGTAGTTCTGTGAATTAAAAAAGCAAACTATAGTTACCTGACGAGCACTACTTCTTATTTGTATTCATAGCCAAATTGCCAACTCCATGGTTCTTCATCATCAAAGATGTTAACCACATAATCAACCTAAGTGTCCATCAACAGATGATTGAATCAAAATATATGGTACATGTACACCACAGCATACTATACAGCCATTAAAAAGAATCAAACCAGCTGGGTGCGGTGGCTCACGCCTGTAATCCCAGCACTTTGGGAGGCTGAGGTGGGTGGATCACAAGGTCAGGAGTTTGAGACCAGCCTGACCAGCATGGTGAAACCCCATCTCTACTAAAAAATAAAAATACAAAAAATTGGCATTGTGGCACACGCCTGTAGTCCCAGCTACTTGGGAGCCTGAGGTAGGAGAATTACTTGAACCTGAGAGGTGGAGATTGCAGGTTGCAATGAGCCAAGATTGTGCCACTGCATTCCAGTCTGGGTGACAGAGTGAGATTCCATCTCAAAAAAAAGAAACAAAGAAAAAAAGAAACTGTGTCTTTTGCAGCAACATGGATGGAAGTGGAGGCCAATATTCCAAGTGAAATAACCCAGAAACAGAAAATTCATACTGCATGTTCTCACCTATAAGTGGCAGCTGGCTGGGCAGCGTGGCTCATACCTGTAATCCCAGCACTTTGGGAGTCTGAGGTGGCAGGATCATTTGAGACCAGGAGTTCAAGATCAGCCTGGGCAACATAGTGAGATTCTGTTTCTACAAATGTATTTTAAAAATAGCCAGCCAGTAGTGCATGCCTGTTGTTCCAATTACTCAGGAAACTGAGGTGGGAAGATTTGTGAACCCAGGAGTTCAAGTAATAATAATAATAATAATAGGAGCAAAGCAGTGGGTACACATGGATATGCAGAGGGAGATGACAGACACTGGGAACTGTTCAGGTGATGGGCATGCTAGAAGCCCAAGCATTACACAATATATCCATTTAACAAATCTGCACTTGTATCCTGATGATCTGTATTTTAAAAAAGAAAGAAAGAACAAAAAAGATGTTGATCACAACTCTTGTGGCAATTGCATGAAATCTGTAGCTTTTGAAGCATTTGCTTCTCTCACTTATCCTTTCAGCGATTCCTTTGTGTAGGGAGTCAGATGGATGACTGACAAAGGCTTAGAATACTGTATGAGTATTGTAGTTCTGTGATTAAATGTAATCAATCTATAATTTATCTAAAATGATTGCATATCAAGTAGGCATGAAACCTAAGCATTCCATTCGTCTTTATACAGTCGAAGTGAGTATTAACATGGTCTGCCTAGAAATGCTGTGCCCTCTGAGGAAATTCACCTAGTCTGCGCATCAGGAGTAATGACTTTTGTAAAGCAATCATTCTATATTTTGCATATGCCAGTAATTAAGACAAATTTAAACGTGCTGCTCTATTCAAAAAACTTTAGGGTGAATTCCAGGGAAATTACTATAATAAACTGGTGAAGCTTTTACAGGTAAGTAGTGGTTTGTCCTCTCTCTCAATTGTCTTTCAGTGCAGTAAAAATTTAGAATTTTCCCAGTTATTTTTGAAGTGGTCTGCATTGCGGTTTTGTGAGAAATTCCCTTATGCCTACTGACTTGCTCATTCTTTAAAGAGCAATTCTTCATCCCCATTGAAATTTCAAGTTATTTTTGTCAGATTGCTTTAGAAATCAGTCAGTCTGCAAATGTCCCAGAAGACTGGTTCAGAATCTAGTAAATTAAGCAATGACAGGATAAAATAAAATTCAGAGCCCACATTTGTGAAAAGTGTTTTATAGAACAAGATTGAATTCAACAATATTGGAGTGTAAATTCAGATTTATTTTATTGCTCATATTCCTTCTATTCAGAGAGATTACAGTAGTAAATTATATTTTTTTTGCTAAAGATGGTAATATTAAATAATTATTTACTCTTCCTCCTTATTTTGTGATATTCCCATTTAATACTGAGTAGAAGAAAAATAGAAAACATGAACAATATTGTCTAATGATCTTTCATATAAAAAATTTACCTTGAGTCACATTTGTAGGACTTGGGATAGATTTTCATTGACCTATCCAAACTCTCTTGGTTCCTTATAATCAAAGGATGAATTTAAGAGATGTACATATAAAGATATGCTTTGTAGTGTTGACCCAAAGTTTACTGAAACTTAAGTTTCAAAACTTAACATTAATTGATACCACATGCTATGGTACCCTCAATGGAGGGTAGGGAGAAGACCAGGGCATAGAAAGCAGAAACAGGAAAAAGAACAGAGTCAGAAAATGGAACATAGGAAATATGTATGATTCATCCTTTCTAGGCATATAATATGCAGACAGAGTATTTCCAATAGTTAATATAGTTTGCCCAAATTAAATTCTTACATGTCCACAGCCAGAGCTGGACCAAACAGTAATTCTATGAAACCATTCCTCTTCCCTCTTTATTCTGTCTTATTTGTTCTGCCATCGACTGATAAGGATAAGGTTTTACCTGGACAGACTTGTAATTTAAACCTTCCCAGGAGAGTTTAGTATTTTAATAAAGTAACTTTGGAAATAACACAGATTCACTATTCCAGTGTCTTCAGTGATCAGCAATGATGCTCCTTTGGCCAGCAAGTTCTGATATTTTACTCATCAAACAACATGGATCAGCCTGTTCCAACAAGGCAGAATGTACCTCATCCTTCAGGGTTAGGTCAAACACCATTCCTTCTCCAGAAAACCTTTCCTAAACTCTACCTCCTCCCCACCCCAGACTGGATCAGGTGTCCCTCCTTGATGCTTTGTTGTATCACTGATTTAGGTGTCATTCTCCTTCACAATGAACTTCACCAGAACAGAGAAGTCATTTTATCCAACCTCTCTTCAGTTCTTAGCATATAGTAAATGCTTATTTAATGAACACATAAATGAATAAATTACTATTTGCTATTTCTGATTTTATTTTTATAACAGAATACAAAGTATCATAAATCTATAAATGTCTCTGTTGTTACTGTTTTCAGATATTGTAAATAAATGATTAATTATCTTTGTTTAAACATAACAGAAACATTGAGCAATTCCTAAAAACTAAGACTTACAGACAATGTACACTGCTCTACAGATAACTACCTGGTGATTTAGGCTGTCTTATCATTCCCTAAAGTATTATAAATTAATTTTTTGTCCTTACTTTATTTTACTCCATTAACTGACACATCCAATAGAAGCAGCTTTAAAGTCATGAAGCTCCTTTTGAAAAACCTTACCAAGGGTTTCAATGGAATTTGGTTCTTTTAGTAAGTCATCTGGGATTATATACACTTAGTGCACAGACACTGATGCTACTCAAAGCAATTTTAGAATTCTCTGCTCCTGAAGTCACAGCCAAGTTAGTAAATGAACAGGAAATCAGTTTCCTTTCTGTGAATACAGATTTTTTCAGGTTACAGTGAAGAGACCCATTTAGATTACTATGAAAAATAGGAATGTGAGAAAATTCCTTGCAGGGAAACCTTCCTTGCAGTCACACAGCCAGGCATCCTAAAGAACTAGAACATGGTTATACTACTTGGGATATTATAGCAAATTCATTGAACTCGCAAGTCTACTATCTCCCGCTGCCTCTGGGAAGGCATCATTCTGTGGCTTACCTTTCTGTCTTGACTGATTTCTGAGAGTGCACTGCTCTTTCTAACAGTATGTACTTCTACAGACCGCTCATTTCCTATGTCTCCTTCCTTCCTTTCTCCTTTACTTATACCAGTGTATCATGTCTTCTAAGAAAAGTTCTACTTGAATTCCATATAAAGGTAGCCTTGCTGTGGGAAAACACAGGGGAAACAGGGATCTACAAAGCAGTATTGAATTTTGTTATTTTAGGCGTTTGCCACAATGTTTCATAGATCCCTGTCTCCCCTGCGTCTTCCCTATACAGGTCTGCCTTTGATATGCATCTGTGCAGTGTATCGTGGACAGGGTAGCATGATATAAGACTTGCCATATCATGCATGTGGAAACCTATGACTGCTTCCCTCAGACAAGTCTGTGAATATGAAAGGCACTTTGGGCTGAGAACTATCACTGGTGTGTGTGTGTGTGTGTGTGTATATATATATATAATCTTCTTTTTATAGCTATATGGGCATGTTGATCAGAACTGGTCTGAGAGATGGAAAAGAGATGTGACAACTGAAGTCCAGAGCTAGTAGTCAGATGTCAAGCAGGAGCTGAGACAAGTTAAGTGTAGGACAATGAGGCAGGCTTGGGAATGGAGGAAGGCAGTGGAGAATCAGATAAAATCGTGCAGATTCCCGGAAAGCCAGCAATATTTGAAAACTAAGTGTAGAATCAGAAAGACTTAGGGTATGTACATTTAGGGGCACAGATAATGGACGGATATGTACGTCTTCAGCTGGTGTTTATTCCTTTAAGTTGCATTAGCGTCACTTTATATCGAGCCAGCTCAATTCATTTCACTAATATTTATTGAGGTCACCGTCTGTTCCTGGCAATGTACTTCTCCCTTTTATTCACTGATGGTAGTTCTGAATGACTTAAGATTAAAAATATGAATCAAACTCAAGTATAATGAATCAAGATTTGGCATTATTGAGATTGTTAAAAAGATAATTTAAAAAGAGCTTCTAAAGGCAGCATCAAAGGTACACTCCAAATATGTTTTGAACAGATTCTTCGCGAATCTTTGGCAGATTCTTTGCAATGAATTTCAAAATTACTCCTTTGAAGGGAACAAATTCTATTATGTTAGTTTGGGAAAAAAAATCAGTGATACTACTTTTCAGTTATATGTTGCTTGAGCAAGTCCAGAGCTTTCTAAAGGTACTATTTTAGTCTTGATCCTTGCTTAGCCCACCCAGAGCTCTTGCATGCTTTTCTTAAGTGGAGACAACAGATCTGACTGTTGGGAAATGATTAATTTTGACCAGTGGTTAAAGAGGCTGACATGGAGCCTTCCTTTAAGTTGATAGTAATGCATTTCAGAATCTGTTAAAGGATGAAAATGACTGATAATACTTTCAAATCAGGGATCAAGCTTTTTCTCCAGAGAGCCAGGAAGTAGGATTTGGGGTCATAAGTCTCTGTCATAACCCCTCAACTACCTGTTATAGTACAAAAACAGCCCTAGACAATATGTAAATTAGTGGGTGTGGTGGCTTGCCAATATAGCTTAATTTATGGACACTGAAATGTCAATTTTATATAGTTGTCATGTGTCACAAAATATTATTCTTTTTTGATTTCTTGTCAACTGTTTTAAAATGTAAAAAACCTTCTTTACTAATAGCAATGCAAAAAGAGGCAGTGGGTGGGATTTGGCCTAGCACCTTGGTTTGCTGACTCCTGATTTTAATGAAGAAACCAGCATCTAGGAATTTCAAGTTGAAGGGTGGTAACCTGCAGAATGGTTGCAGTGCTGGAGCAGCTTCCAGGAGCCACGCTGTGGGTGAGTTATCTACCGTCCTGGTGTAAAGCACTAAAAGAGTGCCATTAAGGTTTAATAAGCTGGCTATGGAGCAGTACTGCTATGCATTAGAACCTTACAGGGCTGCTGTGAAAATGCTTACTCAAGCCTCTGCAGTCCTCATAAATACCAGTAGTCCTTTGCAGGCCCCTTTGTTTAGAGGAAACAGGGCACTAGAATTTATTCCTCCTGTGACTTAAGTTCCTGGACATACCAATCTACACTTGCTCTTTTCAAATAAAAGTCAGTTTGGATTTATTTAGGGACTTTCTCCTTATGGAAAAAATAGCAGAAGAGTATGTCAGAGAGAGCAGGACACTCATCTCTTGAAAATTTGGCAGGCCTCTGGCACTGTTAAGTTGTTTCTAGCTGGTATTGGGGAAGTTCCCTTGTGACTCATAGGAGATGACTTTTTCAGGGAGTCTCAGTTCCAGGGATGAATGCTTCTCTAGAGCTGGGTTCATGGGTTGCAAATGCACTGCTGAACATCTGGCCACCTTGATTTCTCTGCCTGGCAAAGTATGGCCTGTTAAACGTATTCTTACAAATCTGGCCCAAATGCTCTTTGATATCTAGCATAGAGTAGGTGCCCAAGGAAGCAGTTAAGGATAAAATCTTCAGCTGAAACTCTTACCTCGTTTTAAAATAGTTATGCATATTTCATTTAGGTACTTGGAGGAAGAGAAATGCTTTAATAGATGCATGCATCTGGGAAAACAAATAAAGCAAACCAGATTATTTGTTGAAACTGTTCAGTTCCTGAAAGTGGGGAAGCACCTGAGCCAATGTTTCCTAACATCGGATTTTTCCCCTTAATTCAGAGACCTTTATATATATATATATATATACTTTGGTGGTTCAGCTCCAGGAGCAAAATAAAACATCCCTTTCCTTGCGACAGTGAGCATACGCTAACATGATTACACTAGGGGATTTTTCTTTGCTATCTTTCTAGAAATAGAAATATGCTGATGTCACGTGGCTACATTACATCCACATTCAACGGGTAACTGCACCTCAACTGCAGGCAAATGGGCCCTGGGATAAAATGCAGCTCTGGAAGGGGTTCCTTTGCCAGTCGCATTGGACGAAAGCTCTCATTATTCACTCAGACTGTTAGCCACATGCAGCAGTGCTTTCTAGAACAGCTGCATTCCTTTGTTGGCCCCACGTTTTGTCCAGAAGTGATCTGGACATTTTGCCACTGTTATTTTCTTTAAAATCAAATTTCTTTAAAATCAAATTCAATTTCTGCTTTGGCCTAAACTAACATTCTAACTCCAAAGCAATAGATGATTGGGAACCCACAGAACAACCCCCTCCAGTTCCTCTCTGCTGTACAGTGGGAGCGCAGTACCAGTGGCTTGGCCTCCTTCATGGAGATCTTCTTGCGTAGTTGGCTAGAGAATGCTGGAAACTAGCACTGTCTTATTTCTCTTCCTCCAGACATTATTTTCTTGGTTTATTAATCAGAAAGAATGTTCAAACCACACAAATTTAATGATTACAATAAAGGGCAGGTCTGGTGTTATGCCTCTGACTTATATCAAGGAACCACAAATAACTTCTAAAGATGTTTAGAAGGAAGTGTGGCACTTAAACATTTTTATTTTCTTGCTGTCTTATTATATACAGAACAACTCATGCAAAGCAAACCCAATTGAATAAATTGCTTTTGTTTAGCAGCTGGTGAAAAAAGAGCATCTTCAATTTCAGATGAGGTATTGGGTAAATGAAATAATTAAGTGCCACATGAATCTTTTCTTTTAGGGGAAAGAGATACTACTCATTTGTCATTAATTATTTTGCACAAATGAGCTTCACCTGTTGATTTTTCCTTTCTTGGTTTTAAATGTGAACTTTCAGAGTTTGTACTTTCATTATGTGTGTGAAGTAGATAAAATATCTGGTATTGTTTATTCTGTACAAATCTGAAAGCCATTTTCTCACTATTATAACTTACTGTCTTGCTTAATTGGATTCCAATTTCACTTAAAAGTTAATTTCTAATTGCTTCTTAGCACGTAAGTGCTAACAATAACTGGGTTGCCTCAGGAAACATGATCACTACTTGAGGTTTGGAATTCTGAATATTACATTTTTCCTTGTAAAAAATTAATGAATTTGCTAAAGGTTAGCTGATTATGGAATGGACAAATATCATATTTCCTTCCTGTGCACTGAATTCAAGTGTCTTGATTCTACTTGAAATCAATAGCAGTAAGGTACTGTGTGTTTTGCAGACAAGTAAATTATACACAAATCTATTTATAAATTATATAAATGTGTTTGTAATGCATATACTTATAATAAATACTTCAATTTAATTTCAGACCTTGATTAATTAAGCCTACCTGAAAATTCATAGCTAACAGTAAATTGCCTTTAGAAATACAGTGAAATGGCATTTACTTCGTGTAGCAGAAAAGAAGCCAAATAATATAGAGCTTTAGCAAATATATCAGTTTCTGGTTTCTATTTAGGTATCTTTTCTGTCAGTCCAGCTTTATACCACATATTCATAGGAAAAGGGAGTGAGTAAGTGGATATTTCTGTGGAGAATAATATTAGGTGGGGGACACACTACTACTAAAAATTGTGTACGTGACTTAGAGGGGAACTTCACCATTATGGGGGAAATCACAGCTACCCAGCTCCACACACCTTGCTTGCATTGTGAGAAGGGCATCTAACAGCTACATCTTTTAATCAGTAATAATATCTAAGGTTTAAAATTTCAAATTATTTGATGGCTAGTTCTTGTCTTTTTAATATTAACCTTGGGGCTCTGTAGATTTCCACATTCCCATATATAATTATATTCTTAGCAACTGGCTCCATTTAAATATTATTCATTCTCCTCTAAGTCATTTCCCAAACCAAACTAACTTCCCATCCAGTTCTGTTTCTCCTTATACGTTCCGCTATCTCAATATGCTGTGAGTTGCTACTAGGTCATCAAAAGCAGAAACCCAGGAATTGTCCTAGATTCCTCACCTTTCTTACAGGCTTCTCTTATAGCCTCTCAATTGTTGTATCCTGTCTATGGTCTTTCCCCACAATCTCTCCATCTGACTTTTCCTCTCATTTCAACCATTATTTAATTCATGGAGCTGTCTCTTCTAGCTAGGATTAGTACAGTCACCACTTTAGAAGGAGATATGCTTTGGCTGTGTCCCCACCCAAATCTCATCTTAAAGTGTACCTCCCATAATTCCCACGTGTTGTGAGAAGGACTGGTGGGAGGTGATTGAATGATGGGGGCATGTCCTTCCCGTGCTGTTTTAGTGATAGTGAGTCTCGTGAGATAAGATAGTTTTATAAATGGGAGTTCCCTGCATATGCTCTCTTGCCTGCTGCCATGTAAGATGTCATTTTGCTCCTCATTCGCCTTCCGCCATGATTGTGAGGCCTCCCCAGACATGTGGAACTGTGATTCTATTAAACCTCTTTCCTTTATAAACTACCCAGCCTTGGGTATGTCTTTATTAGCAGCATGAGAACAGACTAATACAAAAGATATTCTTTCTTCATTTTTATTTCCCTTTAAGTCATCCTTATGTCTTCATCTGAGAGTTTCTCAACTGTGGCATTATTGACATTTTGGAGGGGGTAATTCTTTGTTGTGCAGGCTGTCTTGTGTGTTGTAGGATGATTAGCAGCATCCCTGGCCTTTACCTACTAGACGCTAGTGGCACTTCTTTCTTAGTTGTGGCAATCAAAACTATCTCTCAACATCGTCAAATGTCCCTGGAAGTAAAATCTTCTCCAGTTGACAACCACTGCTTTAGCTTCATTGTTGAATAAAATTCCTAGCAAATTGGTGTTCAGTAAATGTTTGATGTAAAGTTATTCATACGATACAACATAATTACATGCTCTTTAAACATCTAAGAGAAAACTTTGAGTTTTTTTTTTTTTTCCACTGGATAAAGACACAAAGATGTATTTACTTTGTGTATCAATAATATATACTTTTATTTTGGTCACCTCCCTCTTTGTTGTGTCTGTACATGCCCTCGAGGTCCTTTTCTCAACAGTAGGGTGCCTTGTATTCCAAATTCAAATAACCAGATGGTTTATAAATTCATGTATCAGGAAATAATAGGCTAGGAAACTTCCTAGGTTATTAAAGATAAAAATTTAACACATACTAAATAATATTTTTGAATATCACCTCTTAAATGAATTAAGCAAGCTGCAACATATGGGAAATTAAGTCTTCTTATCAGCAAGCAACTAACATTTATTTTCATCTGTTTAAAATGCACTTTTAAATTTGACATGTGGTAGACTATGAGAATGATAAAATATGGAAACAGAAATCAGACCATTCCATTATAATACATTTGTATCCTAATGAAGACTGCATCCTAGAGTCAGGTGGTAGAAAGCAAACATCTTGAGAGGCATGCTATTTTTAGTCATCTTCCCTCTCTTGCACTTTCCATCTTAGGGAAATAAGACTTGTCAATATTCAGACAATGTGATCTCTGGGCAGTGTTAAGAAGAGAACATACCTTTAAATACATCTAAAAAACTAAAACATCTAAAATGGAAATTATATGAATATTTGGAAGACAACAATATTAATTTTTAGTTTCCTATCCATTTGTAGTTACCTTCCCCTGTAACATTTTTCATGCTTTCCAGCAATAATGGCACGTTAAAATCCATAAAGAAGGATTAAACATTTTTGTCATATCATTTTCAGAAGAATGTAGAAAGAGAAGACACTGTCTGATTGATTTTCAATTCAGGAAATTATAGGAAATGATATTAAATGTGAGACCTAGGTGCACAAAACATGTAAGCACTGAACTTGAGAAGCTTTAACTACGTAGTTCCCTGGATGATTTTTATTTTTTATATACTTGTTGGAAAAATATTAAGCTCAGTGAAGTCATGTAGGGAAATAAATTGCAAGCCGGTACTTATTGATGATCATGTTTACAATATTAAAAATTACAAAGCACCTTCAACAAAATATAAGTTCTAGTCATCAATAATTTACACTTAAATGTCAAAATCAGCATGTCTATATTGTAAAATAATGATAACAGGAAGAAGAGGAAGAAGCAGCAGCCATGATATTATTACAAAAAGCCACACTGTATCTAAGGGGCTAAAAATAATTTCCCATTTATCGAAAGAACACTGAATTGCAAATTCTAATTTTATGTTAATACTTCTTCTGAGATAATATGGATTTCTATATATTTATGAGTTATGTAAAGTATTTTTTCATGTTTGTAGCAGTCACTTTTTCTCACAATTTTTTAATGTACTCACGTCAATAATAGGATGTCAGAGATTTTTCTAGTTTTGTTGATTTGATTAATTGGCTGTTTGTTTGGTTTATCATTCTGTCTCTTCAAATAATATCTGTGGCACATCTCAATGCACATTGACATGTGCCACAGATATTAGGCATACCTTAGCATGTCCCTTACCATTGGTGTGATTCCCTGCTCTATTAGCACACTAGTTAACTGCTTTACATAATTTTTCTACCTGTCAATGGATGAATAATTTTTTTTAAAGGTACACAATAGAATACTATCCAGCCATAATAAAGAAGGAAATTCTGTCAATTGCAACAATGTGGAAAACCTGGGGGACATTATGTGAATTGAAATAGCTATGCACAAAAAGAAGAATGAATACTGCATGATCTCACTCATATGTTGATTCGAAAAAAGTTGATCTCATAGACGTAGAGAGTAGAATTGTGATTACTCGGGGTAGGAGTGAGGTGGTGTTGGTAGAGTTTGGGAGATATTTGTCAAAGGCTACAAAATTTCAGTTAGATAAGAGGAATAAGTTCAAGAGATCTATTGTACATGGTGACTACAGGTAACAATATATTGAGTTCTTGAAAAATGCTAAGAGAGTGGATGTGAACTGTTTTCATCACAAAAATGATAACTATGTGAGGTAACATATGTAAATTAGCTAGATTTAGTCATTCTGCAATGTATATATACTTCAAAAGAATATGTTGTACGTGGTAAACACATACAATTTTAGCTGTTAATTTTTAAAATGTTTAAAAATCTACCTGAGATATATATCTTTTCTTAGGTAGCTGTTTGTTAAAATTTTCTATTATTCTCCTTAATGGTTGAAAGTTGAGAATATGTTATTCCATCATGTATTGCTATTTTTTCAAGTTTTTTTGTTTTTCAAAAAAGCTGTTTTATACACTGTCAAAGGAAACTCCATTTATTGAAAGGTGAGCTGTATGTGTATTTTGAAGATCATTTCATAAAGTTGAATTTCATAAAGTTATTTCTGAAAGATTGTAAGCATACTGAAACATTTAAATTACTTTATTTAAGTAAAAATCTAAAAATATATACTTCTCATTCTGACTATTTTACAATCTATACAACAGGTCCTTGAATAATGTTTCTCTCAGTCTTTTAGTTGTAACATTAGTGAGGAAAAAAAATGATTTTTGGTCAGGACCAGTGTGTGGAGTTTGCATGTTTTCCCCGTATTTGCAGGGATTTTCTCTGCATATTCCCATTTCTTCCCACATTCCAAACAAGTGCACATCAGGTTCATTGGTGTGCCTAAACTGTCCCAGTCTGAGTGAGTGTGTTTGGGGGGGTGGGGGGGGGGCGTGGCTGTGCCCTGCTATGGAATGGCCTCCTGTCCAGGGTTGGTTTCGGTCTTGCACCCTGAGCTGCTGAGATAGGCTTGAACCACCCCAAACTCTAAACTAGAATGAATGGATTGGAAAAGAAATGAATGAATAAATAAATACAAATTATTATAAAATAAACAATTCATAAGTCATGTAATAATCTTTCAAATGCACAACAATAAGGAATGCAGTATGAAAGCACTCAATGGGCACACCATGTTTGTTCTTGTTTGTTTTAAAAGGTGCTCGTTAGAATTTTTGCATTGCAAACATTTATTCCTTGATTTAACCCACTACCACTACAACTGCCATCACTCATTGATTCACCAAAAATTGGATAAATAATTATCTTGTTTTTATTAGTCTTTCTTAAATGTATATACAGTTCACATTTAATTCAATGTTTAATATTAGAAGTGTTTTGAGTCTTTATGCAGAAGTTTGGTGATGTTTTTGTGACCAGGAACTTAACTCTTTTTTTTTTATCAATTAGCCTGTGGTAACATTGGTTTTGTTATAAATCTTTTTCAGTTTCCAAAAATTTATCCATGAGGTTAAGCAAGAACTTACTGAATATGCTTCATAACATTGTGGTATATGTGATAAATATATAAATTTTATATGACAATTTTTAAATAAATAAATTTGAAAAGAAACAGAAAATATCAAGAGCAATCTCCTGCCTTGCTCCATGGAATTTTCTATATTAAGTAGATAAAAGTGGGAGGAGGCTAGAACTGGGTTGGTGAGTAAGGATATAGAGAAGAGAAAGCATTTGCTGACTGCAATATATTCTATGGTAGACACTCCCCTAGGTGGATAATGGAAAACAAAATATAGCCTTTTTCCTTACGAAGATTATATGTCATTGTGGGAGACAGCCACTATTAAAAGATTCTCCAAAGTTTTGTAATTTTAAAACCATCCTAAGTGTCATAGAAGAAGAATTTAGGATGCTGTGATGTTACATAATGGGAAACCCTGACCTAGTGAGGGAGGCCAGCAAAAGGCCTCCATAGGGGAACAACATTTGGACGTCATTTGCTGAGTGAACAGTGTTCGTTAGGCAAAGGGAGGAGAAGGGCTGAGTAAGAGATTCCAAGTAGATGGTACAGTATAGGCCTCGGATTTAAGACATGAAGAGAAATGCCACTTTTAAGGGACTGAAATGTTATTGTTATCTTTCATCAATGACTATTGACAGAGAATCCTCAAAGGTCACTGTACGAGCGTTATATCAGAATCACCATAATTTCCAAGAGAAAGCAATGTCTCAATCTTGAATGTGCAGTGAAGACTCAGCATCATAGGAATCCATAATACCATTTGTGGTGCATCACTTTGATTTGCTGGTGTGACAAGGTGAAGAAAATCAACACATCTCCCAAGGAACTTTATTCTGGCTAGGAAAAGTATAGCATGGAAAGAGAATGAGGGAGGGACAGAGAGAAAGATGTTTTAAGTTTTGTTTTGTTTTGGCATTTACCTACAGTTCTCCAAATCTAGCCTTGAGAATAAATGAGCCTGTTTCTGATAAGAATGGATATAGAGACAGGGACTTTTAATAGGGACCACAGGAGATGTCCATTGAAATACAGAAGGCACTGAGACAGAAAATATAGGTGTCACAGTCAGAGCATATATTAAATCATAAAACCTGGTTACAGATTCATATATGTAGCAGTTATGTGCAGTAGAAAAGGAAAAACTTGGCTAAACTAAGAGAAATAATCACTGATATATAGGTGACCTGATATCATTCCATTTGGGGAGTAGTATAATGAATACTAATTAACAATTGGGTCGATGCATTCTTCAATCTTTTATAGTAGGTATCCAAAGCTAAGTTCAGCTTCTTTGTTCAAACTGAAGCCTTGACATTCTGTACCAGACAAGGAAGTTATTGATTCATTTTGGCATATGTATTTTGTGTTTTAAACAAGAAAGATATTTAGAAAAGAAGCAGATCCAATTTTTAAAGGACTCTTCATTATTTCTTAATCATTTGCATAAAAATACTTTTAACACATAAATGCATCTTCAGGGATGGTAGTTCTTAATTTTGTTGAAGAAAGAGCATTTTCTTTTTTGTACTTCTTAAAAAATCAGAGGCTAATAATAGAATAGGTGCAACAAAAACAATAGCACTAATACTTGTATCATACTTTTAAGGTTTACAGAGCAATTTCACATTCTTATTTCACTTGGTAATACTTTCTTATATTCATTTTTTTCACTCCTACTGTGTGCCAGGAGGGCATGGGAGGATGACAATCAACAATGAGGAAGGCACACACTTTTCCTTCACAGAGCTTACAAGTCTCAAAGATAAAAGGAGATAGATGAGGTATCTTATTGTTCACATTATACAGATAAAATATTCATGACTCAAAGAGTTTAAGCAAGTATCCATGGTAAAAGAGATCTATGTTCTTAACTTGTGCCAAAGATTTTAATTTGATTACTCTTTGACTTCAAAGTGAAATTAGGGTTGATAACATTGTTAGTTGGTACATATTCCCAACACTCAAGGCACATAGATCTCTGTTTGCCTCGACTACTCAAAATTAGTTTACTGCTCTAATTAGTCAATAAATTGTGGGAAAAAATTTTAACTTGGATTTTCTTTGGAATTGACTCATATTTTCAAAGAATTCATCTGACTTCCCATTATGAAAGGAAGCATAATAATATAAAAATAGAAATACATGAAGTCAACAGTATGACCCAAACTATACCATTTATGTCAAACTGAATTATAACAGTCCCTCAGTATTTTGGGGGGCTTAGTTCTAGGACCTCTTTCTTCATCATCATACCCAAATTGGTGAATATTCAAGTTTCACTGTTGGTCCTGTGGAACCCAGATATATGAGAAGTGGTCCCTCCATATACACAGGTTTTACATCCTGTGAATATTGTATTTTGCATCAGAATTTTGTTGAAAAAGATTTGTATTTAAGTAGACCTGCACAATTCCAACTTGTATTGCTCAAGGGTCAACTGTATATCTTAGTTTGAGGCTGTGATTAATGTCTTAAAAATACTCTATATTGCTGCCTGAGTGACCTGCCTAAAATTAAATAGAACTACTTCTCTCCTTGACTTAAAACTTTTTGCTAGATCCTCATCACTTAAGCGGCAAATTTCAAAATCCTTAGCATGTCATATAAAGCTCTTTATGATACGGGCTCTACCTATCTTTCCAGCCACATCTTCTGCTTCCTATTTCTGACTTAGTGCTCCAAAACTGTTATTATATAACACACAGCAAAGACCATAAAACTAAAAAGTAATAACTCTAAGACATTTTGATTAAATGTATCAATGCCTCGTACTGCAGGCATGAAGTAGGGCTTTGCTTTTGGGAAATGACTAATTTTATGGTAACAATGGAATTAATTTCTCAATATTAATAACATTTTTTCTCAAGACCAAATATACAGAGTTTAAAACTCTGTCTTATTGATATGTTTATTTTAAGGACGATGAGTCTTTAAAGATGTTTGGGAAGGAGTTCAAGTTTTCTACTGCTAATAGAAACCACTTTTGCTTTTTCTTGAGACTGAAACTTGAAGATCATAGTACAGATTCAGATTCTAAAAGATTTTGCACCAACAAATGAATCTGAGATGACTGGATCTCATTTTTATGTTCCTTACTTATCTGAATTTGTAGATTAATTGGGAACAGTTTATCATCTTTGAGCTCTTGGTTTGTGAAAGGCGATCTCCTCACTTCCTTCCTTAGTGCAGGGACCAGGAACTCATCTTTATCATTAATAGCAGTATCTCATATTTATATGTTTATCAAGTCACCAGATATTTTCTTCTGTGTTTTCTCATTTGATCCTCAACAATCCCACAAAAAAGTTAAGCAACTTTATTATAGTTATGTAAAGTAGAATTTGAATCCAAGCAGAGAGTTATGTTCACTCACTAAGGCTCTCCATAGCACATTCATGTTTCAAATAAAAAGGACAGAACAAAATTTTGATGTTACCATTGTTTTACTATTATTACTATTATTTTTGTTTTTGAGACAGAGTCTTGCTCTGTCACCCAGGCTGGAGTGCAGTGGCGTGATCTTGGCTCACTGCAAGCTCCGACTCCCAGGTTCATGCCATTCTCCTGCCTCAGCCTCCCGAGTAGCTGGGACCACAGGCGTCCACCACCACGCCCAGCTAATTCAACCCAAGAAGTCTTCGAGCTGTTGCTTATCTCAGCCTGTTCCCGATGTTTTACCATACTATAATTGAATCCCAGCCTATCCTGGACTGTTTTGGACATAAAGGGGTTCTTTTCTCAGTAAGGCCTAATTTTTATCTTTCAGTTTTGATGCTTTTGTAGGATATTTTTTAGCCAAGTAAAATATGTTCCACCATGCTTTAGTAAGCAGCTTAAAACAAATTGTAAATATAAAGCCCTATAGAGAGTTTATATTAACAAAATACAGGGGCCCTTGATTAACTTTGGACCCAATTTAAACTGTTTCACTCAGATTAGAAGTGGTATATTGAGGTACGGTTTTTTTGTTTGTTTTTTGTTTTTTGTTTGTTTTGAGACGGAGTCTCGCTCTGTCGCCCAGGCTGCAGTGCAGTGGCCGGATCTCAGCTCACTGCAAGCTCCTCCTCCCGGGTTTACGCCATTCTCCTGCCTCAGCCTCCCGAGTAGCTGGGAGATACGTTTTTAAAGGCACTATTATCTATGATCAATGGCCAGGCACAGTGTCTCACATCTGTAATCTCAGCACTTTGAGAGGCCAAGTGGGGCGGGAGCACTTGAGGTTAGGTGTTCACCAGCCTGGCCAACATGGTGAAACCCCATCTCTCCAAAAAAAAAAAAAAAAAAAAAAAAGCCAGATGTGGTGGCGGGTTGTATCTGTAATCCCAGCTACTTGGGATGCTGACGTGGGAAGATCACTTAAACCTAGTAGGTGGAGGTTGCAGTGAGCCAAGATCCCGCCACTGCCCTCCAGCCTGGGTAACAGAGTGAGACTTCATCTCAGAAAAAAAAAGCACTATCTATGGTCAATGTCTTTGGCCAATATTGTTGGATGTTTTGAGTTATATGGTAGATTACATAAAATAACCAGGACCTTAACAGTGCTGGTAACTTAATTGCCACTCAGAACATATGTTTCTTTTTTCCCCTAATAGTATACATATTTGTGATCATGGTAGATTGTATGGAATGGTGTGAAGCAATTTGAAGGGTGCATCAAAAACAGAAAAATAAGGATGTGTGCACCCTTCAGCTCGAATCCTGGAATTTTTATGCCTTGGGAATTATATAAACAAACACAAAGCACTGTGAATTTAAAGGAGTTTGTGCTTTACTGGGTGTGTTACCAAAGCAGTCCAGCTACAAACTGACCTGAAAATATTTTTCTAAAATAGTTCATTTGTGGATTGACTGTTGAGCTTGATGATCAAAACAAAGATGGCCTAGACACTGACTCCTTATAATCTCCTGGCTAAGAAAGAAGGAAAGAGAGAGAGGGAGAGAAAGAAAGAAAGAAAGAAGGAAGGAAGGAAGGAAGGAAGGAAGGAAGGAAGGGAGGGAGGGAGGGAGAGAGGGAGGGAGGGAGGGAAGAAAGGAAGAAAGGAAGAAAGGAAGAAGGAAAGAAGGGAAGAAGGAAAGAAGGAAAGAAGGAAAGAAAGAAGGGCCTTTCTGAGCTCCTCTTGGCCAGTCAATATCAACTGCTCATATTGTTAGGAAAGCCAGCAAGCAGCAGAGTAGAGTGTTATACTCCATTTTTAACATTTATTTATTTATTTATTTAAAGCAAAAAAAAAACCAAAAAAAATCAGAATTCTTAACACAATTCTTAACAGGCGACTGTTCTTTTGTGACTCCTTAGTTATTTATATCTTCTAAATACAAATATTAGACTTTTGTTGTTGGTGGTGGTGTTTTTGTTGTTGTTGTTTTAAACTCCATTTATTTATACAGAGAGAGTTATAATATTTTACAAACATTCTTACATTCTGAATAAATATTTCTAATTCCATAGTGTAGCAACTGTGTTAATTAAAGGGGAAGGCTATCCTTCTGTAGAACTGTTTGTCATACAGGTGAATATCAAATCCATGATGCTTACATGAAATGAGAGCCCTAGTCACAACAGTGGGGCTAGAAGTAAGACTATATTAGATCTAAATGGTCAAAGAAACCTCATTTATAGCCCATTTTTATTTGGCTACTTTTTCAAATTTGGTATAAATAGGAAGTTTTCTATTGAAGGGTCTTTTTCCCTCTTAAAGATCATTAAAACGGGGGATTTAATAAAGAACTGAAAAATGCAGGGAAATCATATGGGACTACAGGATGGCAAGCAGCTTTGCAACATGTCTGTTAGAGAAAGATTACAATATTGCCAAGTTTTCCCTGTGGAAGCAAAGTGCCTTTGACAGTAAGTATAATACTTTGGTCACTCTCCTTTTTAAATTTTTAAATAAAAGTTACTATCATATAGCTGAGGTCTATGGAAAAGAATGTATTTCTTTCTCCTCTGAGATCCAAGGGTAAGTATTCCTATTGCAAAATTTGATCCTAGCACAAACTTAAGAATTGCTAGATTTTAAATATCTACTGAATTCCTATCTCAAGCCCTACAGTATAATCTTGCTTTAAAGCAACAAACTTAATTGTTTGAGGTATTTTCATGTTTGCAAAAACTCTACCTTTTAATATTTCTTCCCATTATATAAACACACTTGTATCATGTTCATCTCATACTTTCTGTTTTTTAACGGTCCAAAGAGACAGCGAGCACAATGAGTGTTAGACTTTTTATTCTTATTTTTTATTATTTTTTAACTGCTGTGTGTTTTTGATAAGGTGAAGGATTCCCTTCAATAATTAAAATATGAAGCTGAAGAAACCTCCCCCTTAGAATCAAAAGAAGCATCAAGAAACATTTTGTTGTTGTTGTTGTTGTTGTTCTTGAGTTTCTCACCTTTCTATCGTTGAGTAAGCACTGCTTGAATACTAAGGCCACTTTCCTTTAAATATTTCCATTTTGCAGTTTAGTTTCTGATTTAAATTAACCAGCAAAATTGCAGAATGTGCTTTTTGTTTTGCAAGGTAGGAATGGGTAAATAGTATGATCATTATTATCATGAAAAACAGTGATTGAACAATTTAATTTATTTGGCAGAATGCGGCACATTAAATAAACATGGCTTTTGACACTATAGTTATACGGCAATTCATTTCTATGTTTAATATGTTCTATTGATAACTAGGTGCCAAAAATCCAGGAGACAAAGATTAGGCAATTTTCTTTTAAATTTGAAGGAGCTATATTTGGAACAAAATTTCCACATTTACCTAAATCTAAGGAATGAATTATACCAAAATGAGCTACTGATTGGTAATGTAAATGAATTAGAAGGGACTCAATGAATCAATAATTATTAATTGGCATCATAAAGTGTTACTGTGTTAGACAAAGACAAATTTTGTGTGGGGAACCCAAATCTTCAAATAAAAGTCAAGGGGCAACAATTATGTTCTGGGACTACAGTAAGTGAAGACAACTACCCATGAATAGATTTTTTTTTTCTGTCTGAAACTTTAAATATTTAAAAAGAAGAGTTCTAAAAAATATTGCATTTAGATTTCAATAGTGAATATTTGTCTTTAATAATTTTAAAAATGCATGTGCTGAATAAAGCAAGTTAGACTAATATTTGACAAACAAAATCTTTGTTGAAGTTATAATCTGTACATCTTTATTGATTTTCATAGAATTTTTATAAGCTATCACTTCTTGCTGCAGTAATCATCCCTCTAGTTAATAACACAAGGCTTGGACAAGTAGACTTGGTTTACTCTGTGGCTGTTCATTTATTTTCCATTCAAGCAATTTTCTTCAACTGTCACTCTGACATCTAAATTTGGTAGTTCATTGTAAAAGATAACATTGTAGTCCAGTAGCTTCACTTCCAATTACACAGGACCTCTAAAGGAACAGAACAAATGGAGTGATGATATTCTTGGTGTTTAAAGTATCTGTTTTTATGTTGCTCAGTCTCTTTTGCAGAAGCCATAGTGAATACCTTGTCATTCAAAACATATGAAGTCTTCTAAGCTATCTGATATAAATTTTGTAACACATGCCACACTTCTAATGTGAGTTAAGTATACAGAGAAAATCTGTTGCACAGAAGCCTGTTTTTAAATTTTGACTTGGTTCACTTCTACAGCCTACAGATTGTAGGGTTCGAGACTCTATTTAGGCAACATCGACTACTAACTACATTTGTGTGTGTGTGTGTGTGTGTGTGTGTGTGTGTGTGTATGTGTGTGTGTGTTTAAGTAGTTGAAAGGCATTCTTGACTATAATTTGTTAACATTTACATTGTGGACTTTAGCAGGCAGCCTATGCTCATTTTAGAGGTTAAAAAATTGAGTCAATATCTTCAGAAAGTTTGAAATATATTTTATATTGAAAGGTGATGTCTATTTTTGCAAGTTTTAGTTTATTTTTCTTCCTTTTATTTCTTTTTCAGTCTCCGCAATAATCTCTTTTTAAAAATTACACTTTAAGTTCTTGGATACATGTGCAGCATGTGCAGGTTGGTTACATAGGTATACACATGCCATGGTGGTTTCCTGCACCCATCAACCCATCATCCAGGTTTTAAGCCCCACATGCATTAGGTACTTTTCCTAATGCTATCCCTCCCCTAGCCCCCCAACCCCCAGCAGGCCCTGGTAGGTGATGTTCTCCTCCCTGTGTCCTTGTGTTCTCATTGTTCATCACCCACTTAAGAGTGAAAACATGTGGTGTCTGGTTTTCTATTCCTGTGTTAGTTAGCTGAGAATGATGGTTTCCAACTTCATCCATGTCCCTGTATAGGGCATGAGATCATCTTTTTTTATGGCTGCATAGTATTCCATGGTGTATATGTGCCACATCTTCTTTGTCCAGTCTATCATTGATGGACATTTAGGTTGGTGCCAAGTCTTTGCTATTGCAAATGGTGCCACAATAAACATACATGCGCATGTATCCTCATAGTAGAATGATTTATAGTACTTTGGATATATACCCAGTAATGGAATTGCTGGGTCAAATGGTATTTCTAGTTTTAGATCCTTGAGGAATCGCCACACTGTCTTCCACAATGGCTGAACTAATTTACACTCCCACCAACAGTATAAAAGCATTCCTATTTCTCCACATCCTCTCCTGCACCTGTTGTTTCCTGACTTTTTTTTTTTTTTTTTTTTTTTTTTTTTTTTTTTTTTTTTTTTTGAGACGGAGTCTCGCTCTGTCGCCCAGGCTGGAGTGCAGTGGCCGGATCTCAGCTCACTGCAAGCTCCGCCTCCCGGGTTTACGCCATTCTCCTGCCTCAGCCTCCCAAGTAGCTGGGACTACAGGCACCCGCCAACTCGCCCGGCTAGTTTTTTGTATTTTTTAGTAGAGACGGGGTTTCGCCGTGTTAGCCAGGATGGTCTCGATCTCCTGACCTCGCGATCCACCCATCTCGGCCTCCCAAAGTGCTGGGATTACAGGCTTGAGCCACCGCGCCCGGCCTGTTTCCTGACTTTTTAATGATCGCCATTCTAACTGGCATGAGATGGTATCTCATTGTGGTTTTGATTTGCATTCCTTTAATAAGCAGTGATGATGAGCTTCTTTTCGTATGTTTTTTGGCCGCATTAATAATAATCTTTTTTATATGGTAATACCAAGTGGCATTAACATGAACTTTGGGTTCTGTATATAAATATTAAGGCCGACTATATTTTTTGACTATATTTTTTACTATATTTTTCTTAAGATGTATCAGGCCCTTCCTATCTCAGGTTTTCAATTCTATTATTATGTTAAATATAGTGAGCTCCTTCAATTTATACCAAATTTAAATTTGATAAGGCACTGTAAAAATGAGATTTGCACATTAAAGTTAAAAAAATTTCTGATTTACCGATAGCACTTGAAGACACAAACCATCCAGATCTTTCATCTACCCACATTTTGGGGAGAGATCATGCTGGAAAATTTTGCATGAGTTTTAGGTTAAGACATAGAGAAATAAAAGATGGTGGAAAATGGAAACTGTTTAAACTAACTCATTTGAGAACTAACTTTAATGCAGGCTTGGCCTAATTAAACTGGCTACTTATATAAACAGGTTTCAGTTCATTTGTATGATAAAGTCCTAAAAATGTAATTATTGGGGGGAAAATGTTGTGCAGTTTACATTTTAATAGATTGCCAAATTTTCCTCCAATGTATTTGAATCCAATCTTTTCCTCCTTTGAACAGTGTCAAGAGTTGCCCAACACTCTCTGTCAACCTTTTCGATATTTGCCAATGGTACCTCAATGTTGTTTTCATTGGTCTTTCTTTACTAGATGGTTGGACATGTTTTTGTATGTTTGGAGCCGCTTCTTTTAAAATTTATATATGTTTTCTAAGATGTTTCTTCCATTTCTTAAATTCATGAACTTCCTATGCAGACTTGCCCAGTTTTTAATTGAATTTTTGGGTTTTATCTTATTGGTTGTAAAAATTCTTTATGTATTAGAGAAATTCATTTTTTTTATCAAGGTTTTCTTTTTTTTAATTTCTCTTTTAATAAGTAGCATGCATTTTTAGAATGTGTGTATGTGGCAGTCCATGTGTTTTTGCAGTTTATTCTAAATCTGGAAAATTTGTGATCCTTTTATTTCTTGTAATTTGTGTATTTTAGTTCCCTTTTGGGGAGATTATCACTTTGTGCTATGTCTATTGAGCCTCTATTGAAAGAGGAAGAATTAACTGTTGAAGTGGATTTTATTTATGCCATAGTTTTATTTACTCTTCCATTTTTTCCTGCTTTCCTTCAGGAAAGTTTTTACTTCCTTCATCTCTTCTTCAGACTCTTGTTTCAGAGAATCTGTGTTTTCTTTTGACTTCATTGAAACTATAATCTCCATATTTTCTATCTAAATCTTGGAAAAATTGTTGGCGTTTGTTTTCTCTTTGCCAGCTTTTGTCACTTTGATTTACTACTTTTTTCTACCTCCAATTGTTCAATGGGAGCTGTTGTTTTCATTGTCAAGTTTTATTGAATGCTAATATAGTAGTGGTAAACTAAAGAAACAGTCAGCTATATTTCTCCTACTGTCTCTTTCTCCACCTTTACAAAAACACCTATTCCTGTGGCTGTCTCCACCTGCAGATGGCAGGTCTACAGTGAACTGATGTCACAGGTCTTACCTGTGGTGATAGAATGTACTTCTCTTTGGTTGACCAAAATGGAGAGTTACAGAACTTCTCGTTTTCTCCGTTTTCTCTACCACATTGCTAAATCAATCATCTGCTTCATGCAAAACAGCCAACCTATGTGTTCCCTGAGTCAGATCTGCTCCCCAAGGTCATTGACCCTCCTGCAATTTGCCCTCACACCCATTTTCCCAATTCCAAGTACTTTGGATTCTGTATATAAATATTAAGTCTATCCTTGGGATTGTTTGACTCATCTTGGAGGAACTCAGACTGCATAGTCCATTACCTCTAGGGTGGCTTTTGACCTACTGCTTTGTCCTTTACCTAGTCCAAGTTTCAGTGCAGTACATAGGAAATACTTCTTCATAGATTGGTTGTTTCTTAGTTTTATTTGATTTTTTTTCTCTTGTCTTTTTAAAAAATTTTGTTTACAAAGGAAAAGGAAAGCACCATTATTGTACTATTATTTACCAAAATAGGCAAGTTTACATTTTTTTAGCAATGCCAGTCATGTATATAATCTAATAAATTAATTTCAAGTAAGTACAATATTTATGAATAGGTTTCTCAGTTGTTAAAATTTTCCTGTGTGCCAATAAATGTACTTTGAGTTACGTTTTTGCAAGACAGTGACCTATAAAACCTTGTTAAAATGTGTCACTTGCTCTCATTGGGTTTCAACTTGTCCTAATATGTTTTAACACCTTGATAGTTTAGACAGAAAGATCCATTTTCAGTAAGACTCAAGAAAATGTAATAGAATTTTATGGAAATAACCACTCCTAAAATAGCTTTTAGCTGCACTGCACCAATTTTAAAAAATGACCATTTTCAGTGATCATTTGGATGTTGAGAGTGAAAGAGAGGAATATGACAATTATCACCAGTTTTTCCTCTACTAAATCTTAATTATACTCCTCTGTAGACAGAAAATAATTTTTTTCTTATAGACAAAGTACAACATTCTGTCCTCTTTAAATCATGATACTTTCCATTATTGGTAGCTAAGTACAATTATCAGACTCCACAAGAGTTTTAAAAGGTCATTTCAATTAGGTAGCCTAAAAGCTACTGTGAAATACTGCATTTTTGTGTTTTGTATCAATATTGTCCAGTAGTTTTCACACTACTTTATTATATTACTTATGAATAAGACTTTTTAGTATTCTGAATAGTTTTCATATATGTTATATCATTGTAAGTATGTAGTTGTACATATAATTGCATACATACACATAAATGGCCTGAGTGTTTGAAAGACAATGATTCAAAAATCTGTATCAATATATGTCCAGGCATAGTGGCTCAAGCCTGTAATCCCAGCACTTTGGGAGGCCAAGGCAGGTGGATCATTTGAGGTTCAGAGTTTGCCACCAGCCTGGCCAACATGGTGAAAACCTGTCTCTACTAAAAATACAAGAAGTAACCAGGTGTGGTGTAGCCACAGCTACTTGGGAGGCGGAGGCAGGAGAATTGCTTGAACCCGGAAGATGGAGGTTGCAGTGAGCTGAGATCGCACCACTGCACTCCAGACTGGGCAACAAAGTGAGACTCTGTTTCAAAAAAAAAAAAAAAATCTATATGCATTTTATATATAAATATGTAATTTGCTTGTGCGTTATACTTTCACGGTGTCGATAAACTGTATGTATAATGGGAAAACTCTTTTAAAATTCAGAATTCTGATAGCTCTGAAATATAGTAAGGTGAGAAATGCCTTTTATTTTGCTGGAGAAAGAATAAATAAACAATTTAATTAGTATAGATCTCCAATTTTAAATCCTTTTGCATAGTTAAGAGGACTCCAAATACAAATAGTAATACTACTTAAGGTAAACAAATTCTCACAACACTCAATATTTTCTAGAACTACTTAGTGTTTTTCAGTCTAGCTAGTGGATCTATAATTATTAAAGTTTCATATGTTTACAAAATAGTCTGCAATTCACAATTTACTTTCCCCACACTCATGTTACACATAATGGTAGGTTGAATTTTAGTCATACAAAATAAGAGGCTCATGGTGACCACCAACCGTTTTATTTAACCCCTAATCTTTTTTATCACCACACCCACTTAATATGTATAATGCATCTAGGATTCTCCCACATGGTTTTGAAGTCATTCTCATTTGTACCTTGAAATACAAATTTCCTTCAACACGTAATGGGGGAAGTTTGGTGAGACTTTAGTCAGAAACCGAGGGGATTCTTATCATGCAGATAGAGCTATTTTATTTTATTTTATTTTATTTTATTTTATTTTATTTTATTTTATTTTAACAGAATTTTCTTTTTGTAAGTCAAAATAATGGAATTTAAATTCTGAGTTATAAATTCTTTATGGAGGGAAATAGAAAGAAAAACTACAGTAAAATTTAAGGAACAAGACTTTTCCCAAATTGGACCTTTCCCACTCTTTAAGGCTCAATGTTAAACTCTATGTTAGCAGAACCTCTGCTTCTCACATCCTAAAAGTTGTTAATTTATATATCCTTAGAAACTTGACTAGTCTGCAAAACGGCAGGCTTTTGGCCGGTGTAGAAGGAGTGTCTTTCTTTTTAAAAATATATTTTTACTGAACTTATCTTCTAGCTATAAAATTAATGTTTGTTTATATATTCATGACAATATTGGAGATATGTTGACATGTTTAAAAAGTCAGATTAAAGTTACCAAGAATTCCATTGGCCAGGTATAATCTGTTATTATTTTGGTGCATGCCTTGTAAGTATTTTGAAAAGGAATCTATGTAAATACATAGACATAATCATGTACTTAAATACAAAGTTGAGAGATACAGTACATGCTATCTTTTAGCTGCTTTTATGTTTAATTTCAGTGGAAATACAAATATAAAATACAGTTATTTTGTCAGAAAAACATGCAGCAAAAGGAAAAGAGTATACAGTATTCCACACCTGCAAAGACTCATAGAAATAACACCAAGTTGCCTTCTCAGCTGGAGTGCCAGGGGACCATGTGACCCACATCTGGTACTTCTTTATTCATTGAAATAATTGCCTACCATATGCTGAGCCCACAACAAATTCTTGCACAATATTAGCTGTGATCTTAGGCAAGGCACTTTCCCTCTCTAAGTCTGTTTCCCCATGTAAAAAATGAGGGTTCTGCACTAGTTGGCTTTTACAGTATTTTCCATATCTAGAATGTCACAATTACCAAATTAAGCAACTTTTATCTGATAATAGGAAACAATAAGAGCTTGCATAGTCTGCTTGGCATTATTTACCTGAGTAGGCATCAGTTTTTAAAATACAGGCATGAAGCATCATTTCATTAACATAGATATACAACTGCATTTGCAACTCAGAGGCACCAAGAAGACATTGGTTGTGCACCTATGCTTTGTCAAGTAATTGGCTAGAAGCTATGTGGCCTAGATAAAGAATCTGGATGACATAGTTCCTATCTGCAAGGCATTCTGGAGATTAATTGGGAAGTAAGACAAAGATAACACGAAACAATTGAAAAGCAAAGATCTCACAGACAGTATTTCATTTGAAGTGCTGAAGTTGTCCTACAGACATTGTCTGGGTGATGTGTGCTATGAGGATTCAGAAAAGGAAGAAATCACCCCCTGGGATCCTTGGAACCCAGGCTAATGAACCTTAAGTGAAGGGATTGACTCCCTGAGTCTGTGAGCTCAATTATATTCCATAGCCATGAGCTATACCCTGAACTCCCCAGCTACTTTGTAAAGTGTCCTGTTAATGATGAAAATAGATACAGAAGGACAAATCCTCCTTACTGGTTAATTCAGTATGGGCTCTCCAAGTCACTGTTAGGTGGAGTACTAAGCCTAAGGAGGATAATAAGAAAGCGTATATTTGTGTACTTAAGGAACTAGTGAATTATGTATATATGAAAATTAAAGAACAAAGCAATTTTCAGTCATAATTGGCTTCTCTTTCTTATTCAAGCCCAACTCATGTTTCAAATGCCAGCTCAGGTTTCAATTCACAGAATTTTGTTTGATTTTTATTTTATTTTTTTGAGACAGAGTCTCACTCTCGCCCAGGCTGTGGCACCATCTCTGCTCACTGCAACCTCTGCCTCCCGGGTTCAAGCATATCTCATGCCTCAGCCTCCCAAGTAGCTGGGTTTAGAAGTGCACATTACCACACCCAGCTGATTTTTTTGTATTTTGGTAGAGACGAGGTTTTGCCACATTACTCAGGCTGGTCTCAAACTCCTGAGCTCAGGCAATCCACCTGCCTCAGCCTCCCAGAGTGCTAGGATTACAGGTGTGAACCACTGTGCCCGGCCTTAAATTCACAGAATCTTTTTTTTTTTTTTTTTTTTTTTTAATCACTTCCACCTCTGGATCTCTCTCTTCTTAGAATTCAAGTAAGTTAGTGTCTGTTAAATGAAGTGACCAATGTGAAACATACTTTGAAAATCATAAAGTGCTTTTAAAATGTGAGCATTATTTATACAAAAGGTTACTTCTAATTTGGCTTACCCTCAATAGGGGTCTTAAATATCCAGTGTGTAAGCTTTTTGTTCCCTATAATATTTCATATGCTATGGGTGTTAGATAAATATTTCTTGATTAGTTGTTATAAATCGAATGTCAGATTATGACCATATTGTGGTAATTTAAAAAGGAAAAAAGCCTAACATTTGGTCCCCAAAGAACGCAAGCAGCTTCATTCTTCTGAAAAAGTTAAAAAGCTGGTAGTCTTATTCATTTTTATTTTCAACTTTGGGGCCCTTCAGGATGGTTATGACTCAATTTTCAATTGTGGCATTATTGAAATAATTAGTTCTTTCTTACTTTGAAGAAATATATGTACCATAAACATTATTCTTCTTCTGAGTTTTACATTTTGTTTATCAAGAACATATACTAATACATTTAACATAGTATTTCTGAGAAAAAATATGAATACAGTTTACTTTCTTCGAAATACAGAAACAGAGACAAGGAAATTCATTTGCCATTGGTCAAAGGTAGACACAAAGTCAGAGATGGGCTTGTGTTTATATTTAAGCTGTTTTTCCTTGTACCTTTCTTACATGCTTTATTCATCTGCTTCTCCAGTTAAACAAATAAATAACTGATTATTATTTCTTTTCTGACAACCTCACAGAGCACATTAGCCTCTGAAAAACAGAATCACAGTAACCTGTACAAAGGATTGCTCTGGGAGTTCTTTTCAGAGGCATGATCATAAGGTGTGCACAAATCAAATAATTAATTCCCTAGGTAGCTATGCTATCTGTACACAGAGATTAATTTGAGTTTTAGTTTTATCCATTTTCTATAATAAAGAAGAATAACTAATGTTTTCTATACTTATTTATCCAAATAATTTTGACATAGGTGAATGAAGTTATGCTCCATTTATTCTTTGTTAAATACCAAACATACCTCTTTGTGTCTCTAAACTAGAAACCGTCCTTCTTCACAGCGAAGTCATTAATGCCAGGGAAGAGTCTGTTAGGCAAAGCAGTGCTGAGGAAAGACAAAAGGCTGGAAAGTAGACAGGGTCAGAGTTCACCTTCACCAGTGTTGTTGACAACTAACTTGCTGCTTCCTTCTTTCTGGCCACATACCCTTATTACGATTTTCAAATCCAACTTTACCTCAATTTTTCTAGAAATAAAATATATATGTATGTGTTTGTATGTATGTGTGTATATATTAATATGCATATATATTTTGTATGTAACTAAATATATAAAAATTATATATTATATAGTTACATCATAATATGTAATTATAATAAAATATAATGCACATATAAAAATTTACATACATTATATATACACTTATAGATATATAATATATATTTAGTTATGTTGAATTAACACTGTCCATTTCAGAGTGGTTCTTGGAAATGCTGAAGTGAGTGATCTCAAAATTGATCCTTAGTCAGGAGTGGTGGCTGACACCTGTAATCCCAGCACTTTGGGAGGCCGAGGCAGTTGGATCACCTAAGGTCAGGAGTTCAAGACCAGCCCAGTCAACATGGTGAAACCCTGTCTCTACTAAAACTACAAAAATTACCCAGGCATGGTGTCACATGCCTGTAATCCCAGCTACTCGGGGGGCTGAGGCAGGTGAATTGCTTGAACCCGGGAAGCAGAGGTTGCAGTGAGCCAAGATTGTGCCACTGCACTCCAGCCTTGGCAACAGAGTGAGGCTCTATCTCAAATAATAATAATAATAATAATAATAATAATAACAACAACAACAATAATAACAACAAATAAATAAAGAAAATAAAGAATTGGTCCTCAAACCTCTATCTTTTTGTGACCATTTTTCTAGCTTTAACTTGGTCCTCTCTTGCATTTGAAGAAGTAAGATAGCCAGTCTTAAAGCCAAAGAAATTATTTCTAAATGTGGAATGCTGGCTTCCAAGAACCCTGGGTGAAATATATTTGCTTAAGTGTGAATGAGTGTGGTGAGGAAGACATATGCTGGGAGGATGACCTTTTCTGGTCTTGTGTCCAAATATCACCTCTGTTTTTATAAGGTGAAAACTTGATTAAGTGAATTGGTACCTGAAGAATTGTGCTATGTCTTGCTTTTGGTTTCTGTATTTTTCTTCCTTATTCATTGCTATTGGAAGTAGTTTCACAAAAATGAATCAGAAACAGAGTCTTGGGCATTCTGTCCAGGAACTAGTAACTCGTGTGGTAATACAGTAACACTTATCCAGATCTTTATAGTGTCCCGATATAATCACAGTAGCACTTTTGTTGGAGAGATTGGCAGTGCAGTCACTCTCCCCTCTTTATTATAAGCCCTTAGACTAGTCTCTTCTGATGGTGCACCTGTAATATATGCAGAGAGAGGTTTAATCCCACATAGAAAATAGCTGCCCTTTCCTGATTCTCTGGCCTTGCTAGGATGAATTAGCAGGAAGTTGCTTGTTTCTGGGAATTCAAGATCAGATCAGAGAACACATTTTTTTTTTTTTTTCAGTGTTTGTTGTCCTTGCCCAAGACTTTTTAACCAATAAGCAAATATGTCCCCACCATGAGGAAACCTAGAATTGGTGAGTTGGCCTATCTCTATGAAAAGTCCCCCAGAAATGGAGTAGTTTCTATACTTCTTCATATGATTATAGTAAACTCCCATGTCAAATGTTTTTGGAAAAAAGAATTTTTTCAGTCATCTGGAAATTTTAAAGGTTTTCTTAAAAAAACCTTTCTACATACAATTAATGCTTTGGACATATATCCCCATCAATTATTTTAAACTCCTATTTTGTTATTGTTGTTTTCTTGAAAAAATCTGGAACCCCTGATTTAATTTCACATGTCATTAGACGAGCTTCTGCTGGTCCTAGTGATATCATTATTCCAAAGAAAATGGATGTGTGGTCCTGATATGAGACTAACTCATGTTCTTGTTCCCACTTCTTGTCTCCAAAAGACAGAGGCCTAGATTATAACTCTTTACTGAAATGTTTCCACAATGTTCTTCCTGCCGTGTGTACAGAACACTCAAAAATCTGTTAAGAAAATTGACATATAACTGTGTTGTAATGTTCTGGGGGAGTTTCTTCATTTCATTGTACCACTTAGGGAAATCGTCCTTGTGCTGGAGAACATGACAGCCTACTTCTCATTCACCTCTGGCATTGATTTATTATACATAGATATATAATACATATATTTAACATACATATGATATATATTTTGCTGTTTGTTGCCTCTTTCTGCTGATGAGAATGTCTGATATTTCCTCCTTGTTTCTCTACCCATCTGACTGTAATTTACCTTCTTTCAAAATGATTGCCTTGTCATTTACCTGTACATGGATATTGCTTTGAAAATGCTTTCTGTTTTAGAAGGAATGAATGGCTGGTTTCCTTGGATATGAAATGTTAATGAATCTCCAGAGACCTAGCGACTGTTCTACAATGTTATCTATTCTGTTTCTATGTGTGCATGTGTGCGTTCAATTGTGACTGATTTTCTTTGTTTCTTTTTTTTTTTTTTCAGTCACTAAAGAGCTGTTTCACTGTTTTACTTTCAGGAAAATATATAAATACACATCTTATGGAAAACTAATTTAAATGTATATCTTACTGCCATATTATCCTTAATCGATAAGTCTTAGTTTGGACAGTCCTACTGCATAAGGTAGTAATCATTTCCCATACAAGCCATTTTGGTATGTTAGAAGAAATATAGCAGATTGAAAGCTTCACTCAGCAGACTAGGTTCATTAAATCTTAAGGACCCTTATGATAGTGAACTTGAGAACGATGAAAGCAGTAACAGGCCATTGATCTCACACGATGTCACTTGCTAAATGATCTCCAAACCAAGAGAATAACCTGTAGACCAATTCTGGTCTGTGCTGGTCCTAAGCCAAACAGCCAATCAATACAGTTATACAAAGTTATGTTGACTCCTTTGAATGTAGCTGCCACGTTCTAAACAGGCACGTTATTGAACTAGGTGTTAAGATGGGAAGGACAGACAGCTTGGAGACCCCTAATAGGATGCATACTCTGATTTATTGGTCCAATGTTACTGTTCTTATTGGTTTTATTCTTCTCTTTATGTCCTTTCCTTCACCTTCAGTGGCCAAATCACTTAAAAATTTTCTCACCTGTTTTAAGTCCCTGTGTTTTTAATTTTGTACTTTCCACAGTTTCTGCAACAGACAAATATTATTTAATGACCAACTGTAATTAAGCCCATTTGTTATATATAACATATGAATGATCCCAATCAGAATTGTTTATATGTGTTTGAAGACCTAATAGTTACCTATATAAAAATAATAATTTGGCCGGGCACAGTGGCTCAAGCCTGTAATCCCAGCACTTTGGGAGGCCGAGACGGGCAGATCACGAGGTCAGGAGATTGAGACCATCCTGGCTAACACGGTGAAACCCCGTCTCTACTAAAAAATACAAACAAACAAACAAACAAACAAAAAACTAGCCAGGCGTGGTGGCAGGCGCCTATAGTCCCAGCTACTCAGGAGGCTGAGGCAGGAGAATGGTGTAAACCCAGGAGGCGGAGCTTGCAGTGAGCTGAGATCAGGCCACTGCACTCCAGCCTGGGCGACAGAGCAAGACTCTTGTCTCAAAAATAAAATAAAATAAAATAAAAATAAAAATCATAATTTGTGTCATTTGGAACTCTCAAATAGGTGAGAGGGGAGATTGCCCTAAGTCCATTTAATTAACATTTGTTGAGCATACACACAGTGCCACCTTACAGTAAGTGCACTGGTTCTACTGCTTTAATATGGGACAGTTACATGAATGGCAGAACTTTCAAATCTGAGGAATAAATAACAGAAGGGACACCTAAATGTTCCTCCTGCTCATCAACTTTATGACTTTGAACAGGTCATTTGCTGTTTGTGTATATGTGTGTATATGTTTTTTTCTTGGTAAAAATGATTATCAGCTTGCCAGGTAGTCTCCAACCAGTGCTTTAAAGAAAAAGTGAGATGAGAGACGAAATTCAGCCAGTGTGTAGAGTACGGTCATGTCACTCAAAAGAAAACATGATTTTCTACTCCATGATGTGAAAGGCCTATGAATCTACAGGGAATGAATAGTATGATTATTTAACTGGGTATCTATGAAGGATTTTTAATTCTTTTCCAAAAGCTCCAACACATAAGAACACATGCAAAAGAAGAAATGGTTATAATTTTGATGAACATGGGCAGGATTATCTTACAATGGGAATTAAAAATCTGTGGACCATTGAGATGATGCCTGGTTTTTCTCAACCAGAAGCATGGAGGAAAATGACGCCACTGCAGCTACATCTGTAGAGAATATGCTTTGGCTTTTCCTTATATTTTCACAACTTAAATTGACTGCTAGAATAGGGTAATGAATACCTTTCTGGATTGAGTCATATTTATGACAATAGAACCTACTAAGGCTGATAAGAATTTCAGCTTGGAATGATTCTGTTCTTCTAAGTAGGAATTATCTTAACATGTATTCACAAAACAAATCAGCCAGGGTGGTTTTGCTTAACATTTAACCCAACCTTTTTAGTATAACAGTAGTAATTATAGATTTTAAAAGAGAAGACCTCAGTAATTACATAACTAGGTTTTAATAAACCTGGAGCTGATTTTAGACTGCTATTTCTATGAATTTTGCATTGTATTGATTTTGGGCGGAGTTGCTATAACAGTGAGGTAGGGTATATGATTTCAGAAAATTAAAAAGTTAACTGCTAGCAATGCTTATCCAATACACTATTCAATTCTTCTGTATTTATGTCTTAATTTTTTATAATCATAGAAAGAATTGCTAAGCAAAATAAAATGTCCTCTACAGTGTTGTTTCACAGCCATAAAATACAGAAAACATTCTGTGCAATTTTGTTGAAAGTCAAATAAAAATGAAATAAATATAAACCAAAGAAGTCATTGCATGTTGTCTGCTGCATTGCCTCACTGGTAAATTTAACTTTCTACTTCATGCTCAGTGTACTCTGGAATCATGTTCAAAGTTAATGCCAACTTCAGTGGAGTGACATTTTAAACTCAGAATAGAGTGGAAATGCCCATATCAATTACCTGGAAAATCCCCTTTATTTTCAGAAGAAGAAAATGAGGATTATTGTATAGGTTCAATAGTTTTGGCAAAGTCACAAAGCAAGGAATTAGGACTAGATCTATAGTTTCCTGATTCAAGGTTGAGAACTTCCACACTGAATGATATGGCTTTTAAACTATATTCATTTGCAATCTTATTTTTTACTCATTTTCACATAGGACAAGGAGAATTTATTAATGAATTTAGAGTATAGACATTGCTCTGATGGAAGAGGTAAATAATTCATTTTATGTCAAATAAATAGTATTTTTACATATTTCTATATCATTAACATATCTTTCAGAATTAAAGGAATCTATTTTGGAGCTGAATTTGCTACATTGTTTTGGTTGGTTTATTTAAAAATTTAACACACACATCTCTTTTATACAAAAACCTAGGGCATTAGAGTTCCATAAGTGTATTTATGTCTTGTGACTTAAGTCTATGGAGGCTTTGGACTTCAGCACCTTTCCTCTGTTTTGGCCAGCACTTTATCCTGCGTCAACTACACATTACATTGGCTGAGAACATAATCTTGCTGCTTTCAAAAGAATCATAACGGAGCTTTCATTGTGTCACCTTTCAATTTAACTCCAGGAGAAAATGAATCTCTCTGAGCTTACCTTAGAGACTTTCCTTGTTATATACACTTGTTAAGCAAAGTCTGGGAAAAATCATTAAGTATTTTGAGAGTTAGTGCATATGACTTCATTTGCAGGGTCAAATTTGGCCTAGGGTAATGTGTATGTTACTTCCCTCCCATTCTATGGAAAGTCTGTATTCCTTGGGACTTCAGAGTCAGGGAGGTGGCTTCTGCAGTATAAATGCTCAAAGATTTGCAATTTAGAAGAAAGAGTTAATAGTTTAATTAGCAGTCTGGTTGTCTACATGATCTGAAATCAATCTGGGGGCAAATGTTGGAAAGACTCAGTAAAACCCATGAAATCTATTTAAGGGATTTTTTCTCTTTTCTTTTTCAATTGAAAAGAAGGAAGATTGTACAAAATTCATTAACCATATATTCCCACTTCAGCCCCCAATTTAACCTGCCTCAAAATTGAATCTGTACTTTGGAGGAGCCATAGAGGAGTAGGAGAAGAGACTGATCTCCTGAGGATTTTGAGTGTCTCATTTTTCAAGTCACAGTTTTGTCTTGCTGAAATCTGTACTTCAAATATATGGCTAAAGATGCTATGGTTTAGTTCTTCATACGTCTTGGATTAACACTGCTCTGATATTGTCTTTCTTTTCAGAAATTTCATTTCTACAGGTTAGGTCTGTGACTAATCTTATTTCAACTCTGTAACACGGCTGCTTTCAAAAAAAAAAAAAGAAAGGAAAAGAAAAGAAAAAAGCTTGAACTTCTTTTGTCATTGGTATTTGCTTTGTAAAAAAGAAAGCGATTGAATAGGAATTAGAGTTCTTTTGTGTGTCTCTTGCATTTTTTTTCCCACTGAGGAGTATGGCTGTATTCCAGTAGAACAATAGAGTCCAAATGTGTTGAATCTCTGTCTTAAACTAAAATGTAGTTATTTCCTACATCTTACTAAAGGGATGCCATGGATGTTTGTGCAAGTTCTACACTTGTTAAGGTGGAACCATTTATACTGTTTTCACAATGGAGTTGCATATTTAATATGACAGTTTTCTGGGAGACATCAAGCAAATGTCTTGTTCTGACAAAAATCATGAAAAATTTCCGTAGGCAGAAGTAGAGGGTTTTGGAGATTTGTTTTTTTTTTCCTAATTTCCTGAAGACATCATATGGGTTACCAGTACCCATGACCACTATGTTCTAAGAGACAGAGGCGTCTCATAGATAAAAGTAATGGTTATGATACAGATTGTCTAACTAGACTTGTTAGGGAAATGCTTTAAAATATTTTATGCTGAGGGTCAACAGAGTTGACAGAATACAGAGCATACTTTCCAGTAGTGATGGATTTCCTTCTCTCCTCCCACTACTGAAAGGTTCAAGAAGTACAGATAACCCAATTTCATCTATACATGCAGGGAAATGAACCTAAGCCCTCATTTCACTTGATCCTATTGCTCACCTATGCACCACAAATGATAACACCTTGATGAGTAGAGGAAGCAGATCAAATAAGTCCAATAACTTGTACCAATAAATTTATTTAGAAAACCAAATAGCAACATGCAAAAGACATCCTGGGACAATATAGTATAGTGAAACCTGTTTCATCAAATGATTTCATAACATTTTTGGGAAAAGGGGAACACTGCAAATATTCAGATAAACAAAGCCAATTCATGTGTGTTTCATGGAAAGGTATTGTTAAAAGCTAAATATTACATTGGGAGAATATTTTAAATGAGATGAGGAGTTAATTGTGTTTATGACTTTGAGTTTGGCAAAAATCTATGAAAGGGCAGACAGAGTTTTCAGTTAAAGATCTCTTCTTAATTATATACTTGATTAATTAGTAGGATACTAAAATAAATGTCTCCCATGTGTACTTCAGTATGCTTAGTAGGAATGTAGAGATGATGTGGTATTCTAACATGGAGGAAAGTCGCTAAATTCTAACATAACGAACTCCTTATGTTACTTAAGCATCGTGTTTCTTCTCTGATGTTTCCTATCTGAGTGAATGGCACATCTTCTACTCCCCTTCCAGGTCAGGTGAAGCAACCATATGTTCCCACTTCATTAACTATATATTCATTAACCATATATTCCCACTTCGGCTCCCAATTTAACCTGCCTCAGAATTGAATCTGTACTTTGGAGGAGCCATAGAGGAACAGGAGAAGAGACTGATCTCCTGAGGATTTTGAGTGTCTCATTTTTCAAGTCACAGTTTTGTCTTGCTGAAATCTGTGCTTCAAATATATGGCTAAAGCCGCTGTGGTTTAGTTCTTCATACATCTTGGATTAACAGGGATTTGAACCTAAGCCTGCATTACACTTGATCCTATTGCTCACCTATACACCTTGGATTAACCATATATTATGGTTAATAATATATGGTAGATGTATTATTGCTTATGTAGAAGCTGCAGCAAGTTATCAAACAAAATTTGATGCTGATGTAGAAGCTGATGTAGAAGCTGCAGCAAGTTATCAAACAAAATTTAGCTAAAATTTGATAAAGTCAACTATACTAAATGGATTTTCAGTGTAGACAAAACAGCATTATATAGTTTTTGAAGAAGATGCCATGTAGGTAGGACTTTCACAGCTAATGAGGAGAAAAGTCAAGGTCTGTCTTCAGAGGTGCAAAAGACAGACTGACTCTCTTTTAGGGCTAATGCAGCTGGTGAATTTAAGTTGAAGTCAATGCTCATTAACCATTCTAAAAATCCTAGTGTCCTTAATAATCGTGCTAAATGTACTCTGCCCGTGCTCTATAAATGAAACAGCAAAGAGTAGATGACATGCTGTTTACAGCATGATTTACTGAACATTTTGAGCCCAATATTGAGACCTACTGCTTAGAAATAGAGATTCTTTTAAAATTATTACTGCTCATGGACAATGCACCTGTCACCCAAAGATGGAGATATACATGGAGATGAACATGATTTTATCCTTGATAACACTTCTATTCTATAACCCAAGGAAGAAGTAATTTCAACTTTCAAGCCTTATTTAAGAAATACATTTTATAGGCCGGGCGCGGTGGCTCAAGCCTGTAATCCCAGCACTTTGGGAGGCCGAGGCGGGCGGATCACAAGGTCAGGAGATCGAGACCATCCTGGCTAACACGGTGAAACCCCGTCTCTACTAAAAAATACATAAAACTAGCCGGGCGAGGTGGTGGGCGCCTGTAGTCCCAGCTACTCGGGAGGCTGAGGCAGGAGAATGGCGTGAACCCGGGTGGCGGAGTTTGCAGTGAGCTGAGATCCGGCCACTGCACTCCAGCTTGGGTGACAGAGCGAGACTCCGTCTCAAAAAAAAAAAAAAAAAAAAAAAAAAAAAAAAAAAAAAAAAGAAATACATTTTATAAAGTTATAACTGCCATAGATAGTGATTCCTATGATGGATCTAGACAAAGTACATTGAACACATTCTGGAAAGGATTTACCATTCTAGATGCCATTAAGAACATCTGTGACTCAGAGAAGATGGTAAAAATATCAGTGCCAATAGGAATTTGGAAGAAATTGATTTCAACCATTATAAATGACTTTGACAGGCTCAAGGCTTCAGTGGAGGAAGTAACTACAGATGTGGTAGAAATAGCAAGAGAACTAGAACTAGGAGTGGAGCCTGGAGATGTGACTGAATTGCTGCAATCTCATGATAAAACTTGAACAAATGAGAAGTTGTTTCTTATGGATGAATGAAAAAAAGTGGTTTCATGAGATGAAGTGTACCCCTGATGAAGATGCTGTGAACATTGTTGAAATGACAACAATGGATTTAGAATATTACATAATCTTAGTTGAAAAAGCAGTGGCAGGGTTTGAGAGGATTGACTCAAATTTTGAAAGATGTCTATTGTGGTTAAAATGCTATCAAACAGCATTGCATGCTATGGAGAAAACTTGTGTCGAGTCATTTAATGCAGCAAACTTCATTGTTGTCTTATTTTAAGAAATTGCCACAGCCACCTCAACCTTCAGCAGCCACTACCCTAATAAATAAGCACTCATCAGCGTTGAAGCACGGCCCTCCACCATCAAAAATATTATAGCTTGCTAAAGGCTCAGATTATTTAGCAATAAAGTATTTTTTAATTAAGATATATACATTGTTTTTTTCAGACGTAATGCTGTTGCATACTTAAATAGACTACAGTATAGTACAAACAACCTTTATATGAACTGGGAAACCAAAAAAAATTGTGCAAATACTTTATCAAAAAATTTTCAATTTTTTGTTTTATATTTTAAATTTATCAGTTGAAAAACCATAGAACTAGCTACTAGATTTGTTTGTGGGTAGTCTGTTTTCTCAGTACTCTAGCACTTTAATGATACTCTTTAAATTATCTTTCTTTTCAAGACACTGAGAAAAGTTGCTGATGTACAGGTTTTAATACATTATACTTTTCTTTTTTATCCAACTTCCCATTAATTAGTCCTTTAATATATGTATAGTACAGAAAAAATTGCTAATTGGCACTTCCAGAGGTTAGGCTTTTACCCTTTCAGATACTGGCAGACAGAGCACTGTCTTCCTTGATGATTACATTTCAAATAGATGACTCCTAGGCCCTTGAGAAAGACATTTTCAAGTCATAAATCTGGCAAGAAGCTGGGAGAAGATTTAAATCTCAAAAGGTGGAGAAGGTATTTAAAAGTTTTCTAAAGTAAATGCTGTCTATTCAAGCTGAGGGGCTTGTGTGGATCAGTTATTTTCACTTTGTTTCATATCACAGGCAATATCCTTTACTGTGTTTTGCAAATTTTTGTTTTTATAAGGAGCAAAGAATTGCAGAATGGAGAAATCCATAAAAACATGTGACCTCCCATAGAATTACCCAGGGTAGGTAACATCAGTTTACTATTAAAAAGATAATAGATTATCAGTGGCCTTCTATGGAAGGTTTTGATAGAAAAAGTTTTACATTACTTTGTGATCATGGACAAATAATTTTAGCTCTATGAATATTAATCTCTTTTAAATTCATAAAATGGAGATAATAATAGTTTCTCTATCAAATTTACTTACCTCATGAGGATGAAAAAATACATGGAAATGTTAGGTCATTTTTTTTCAAAGGCTATATAAACACCCTTTGCCCTCAATATGAGACCCAGAAGTACTCATCTCTCAACACGATGTAAGATTCTTTTTTCTCACATAATATTCACAGTTCAGTGGTCCTAGGATAGGATTGTACAGTTCTCAACCTTTGGCTTCCATCTCTAAGTCTAAAGCAGCTGGTTCAATTTTGTCATCACTAGGCAAGAAAGAGGGAAATGGACAGGAGAAGGCAGACACATTTCAGAATCTGAACTAAAATAAACACACATCATTTTTGCTCATCTGTCATTGGCCAGGACTTAGTCAATCGCCCCTTCAAGCTGTAAAAGAGAATGGGAAATGTAGGCTGTACACAGATATCTATCTGCTCAGCTGACACTCAAGAGTTCTGTTATTAAAGAAAGTAAAGTGGATAGGGGTAAACATCAGCAGAATCCACCCCAGAAATAAATGGAAAGAATGATCAAGACAACAGAAACTTTGTGAAAGGGACAAATTGGGTAGCACAAAGTAACTCAAGACAATGCAATTGGTTATTGAAGTACCAAAATTTAGTCAAATTGATAGCTAGTTCATTTTTAGAAAACAAAGCCTTCCTACCTTCTCCTCAGGCTTTTTAAAATGAAGTCTTTAAATGTCTGATACATAAAATTCTGTTGATGGTGTCCAAACAGTGGTTACAAAATGATCTTGCATTAAAAACCTATGTAGCCAACCAACTATTATTCTAATGCTAAATATATTTAATGGGTGAAAATGTTTGGTACATGGTCTATGAACCTAGTAGCATCATTTCTCCCAAGATATTGCTGAGTTTTCAGAAAGCTCTCCATGTTATGTTTTAATACTTGCAAATTGCTTGCCAATTTAATACGAGCTGCATCTAAACAGTAAGCAATTGCTTATGATAATGAGTGCAAACTAATTTGCTAGAATACGTTAATATTCACAAAGCACTTTTATACTGCCTGCTGTTTCAAAAATACTGCTCTCTTGGTTAAATGTAGCTTTTAGACAGCATTACTGTTACACATCTGACTAAAATCATCATTTCAGTAGCGTCTACCCAAAAGTCATATGACTATGACTTCAGTATTCCAAGGAAGGAAGAGAAAGTCATGTCATTCTTTGATAAATGATCTAGAAGATTTGACATCAAAAGGAATCACTGTTAATAATTAATTTTAATTAGTGACTGATAGTAATAAGCAGACTATAATGTGTTAAAAATCGCCTCTCTTTCTCATGAGTCATAAAACTTAATTTAAATGACTTTGAAAACAGATGGCATGCAAACTTTATTTGAATACAATAACCCATTTAAAATGAATTAAAGTTTGTAAAATGACCCCAGATCTGGGGATTTTTAAGTGGGAAGCCTACTACACCCCTGAGTGCTCTATCCTTTCTGTTTTATAGGTTTCTCTTCGCCATTTTCACTTCAGAGCTTAAGGACGTATGTTTCAAATGTGAGGTTGTTTTGAGATTGAGGACCTGAGTGTTCAAGGATCTGATGTGCAAATTGGAACCACCTTGTAGTTTTAGTCTAGGAAGATAGAATTTTTGTGAACGAAATACAAAAGAAAAAGGATTTGACATTTATCTGCCCCAGGTCTGATTTGGTACTTTAATCCATGCTCTAATGTTTCAATCATTTCAACTTCAAAAATGACTCTCATACATAGTTATAATCTTCACATGGGTAGTAAAATGTAAAGATCTCCATAGAGAACCTCTTTCTCTTCTTTTTCACTTGACAATCCATTTCCTTTGTGAAATTTATTTGGCCAAAGAAGTTCATGGGTTAAAAAACTTTTATCGTTGAGTATCTTGAAGATACCCACAATTGCTTGTCATTGTAAGTGGCCTAACTTTCCAGTATTTTTGTTTGTTTTTTATAACTGTTATTATAAACATATGTGGATAAGCCAGGAATGGTGACTTATGCCTATAATCCCAGCACCTTCATAGGCCAAGGTGAGTGGGTCACTTGAGCCCAGGAATCAAGACTAGCCTAGGAAACATGGCAAAACCACATCTCAACCAAAAAAATACAAAAATTAGCTAAGTGTGGTAGTGTGTGCCTGTAGTACCAGCTATCTGGGAGGCTGAGGTGGGAGGATCTCTTGAGTTCAGGAGGCTGAGGCTGCAGTGAGCCATGATAACACCACTGATTTCAAGCATGGGTAACAGAGCAACAGAGCATGACACTGTCTCAAAAAAAAGTGGATAGATAAATCACAGAAATGACTGAACTTTACTCTTACTGCCGTCTTCATAGGCTGTTGGAGAAGGCTTGAGATAAGGAATGAGTAAACAAACAAACCAATGTTATGTATTTTTTTCTTTTGCTGTTACTGTTTCTACTAAACATAAACCACCACTTAAAAAATTGAGAAATGAACAAAGAGACAATGTACCAGAATCTTTGGGATGCAGCTAAAGCATTGTTAAGAGGGAAATTTAGAGCACTAAATACCCATATCAAAATGCTAGGAAGATCTCAAATCGACACCCTAATATCACAACTAAAAGAGCTAAAGAACCAAGAGCCAGCAAACCCAAAAGCTAGCAGAAGACAAGAAATAACCAAGATCAGAGCAGAACTGAAGGAGTTAAGGACACAAAAATCTCTTCAAAAAATCAGTGAATCCAGGAGCTTGTCTTTTGATAAAAACAATAAGACAGATAGACTGATAGCTAGACTAATAAAGAAAAGAGAGAAGAATCAAACTGATGCAATAAAAAATGATAAAGGGGATATCATCACTGACCCCACAGAAATACAAACAACCATCAGGGTATACTATAAACACCTCTATACAAATAAACTAGCAAATCTAGAGAAAATGGATAAATTCCTGGACACATACACCCTCCCAAGACTAAACCAGGAAGAAGTTGAATCCCCAAATAGACCAAAAACAGGTTCTGAAATTGAGGCAGTAATAAATAGCCTACCAACCAAAAGAAGCCCAGGACCAGATGGATTTACAGCTGAATTCTCCCAGAGGTACAAAGAGAAGCTGGTACCATTTCTTCTGAAATGATTCCAAACAATTGAAAAGGAGGAACTTCTCCCTAACTTATTTTATGGGGCCAGCATTATCCTGATATCAAAACCTACCAGAGATACAACAACAACAAAAAAGAAAGCTTCAGGCCCATATCCCGGATGAGCATTGATGCAAAAATCCTCAATAAAATACTGAAAAACCAAAGCCAGCAGCACATCAAAAAGCTTATCTACCAGGATCAAGTCGGCTTCATCCCTGGGATGCAAGGTGAAATCAACATACACAAATCAATAAATGTAATTCATCACATAAAAAGAACTAAAGACAGAAACCAGATGATTATCTCAATAGATGCAGGAAAAGCTTTTGATAAAATTCAGCATCCCTTTACATTAAAAACTCTAAATAAACTAGGTGTTAATGGAACATATCTCAAAATCATAAGAGCCATTTATGATAAATGCACAGCCAATCTTATACAAAATGGGCAAAAGCTGGAAGCATTCTCCTTGAAAACTGGCACAAGACAAAGATGCCCTCTCTCAACACTTCTATCCAACATTGTATTGGAGTTTCTGGCCAGTGCAATCAAGCACGAGAAAGAAATAAGGGGTATTCAAATAGGAAGAAAGGAAGTCAAACTGTCTCTGTTTTCAGATGACATGAACCTATATTTAGAAAACCCCCTTGTCTCGGCCCAAAATCTTCTTAAGCTGATAAACAACTTCAGCAAAATCTCAAGATACAAAATCAATGTGCAAAAATCACAAGCGTTCCTGTACACCACCAATAGACAAGGAGAGAGCCAAATCATGAGTGAACTCCCATTCACAATTACTACAAAAACAGTGAAATACCTAGGAATACAGCTAACAAGGGAAGTGAAGGACCTCTTCAAGGGAAACTACAAACCATTGCTCTAAGAAACAAGAAAGGACACAAACAAATGAAAAAGCATTCCATGCTCATGGATAGGAAGAATCAATATCATAATGGCCATACTGCCCAAAGCAATTTATAGATTAAATACTATTCCCATTAAACTACCACTGACATTCTTTACAGAATTAGAAAAAACTATTTTAAAATTCACATGGAACCAAAAAAGAATCTGTATAGCTAAGACAATTCTAAACGAAAAGAATAAAACTGGAGGCATTACATTACCTGACTTTAAACTATACTACAAGGCTACAGTAACCAAAACAGCATGGCACTGGTACAAAAACAGACACACAGACTAATGGAACAGTATAGAGATCTCAGAAATAAGACTGCATATCTACAACCATCTGGTCTTTGACAAACCTGAAAAAAAGAATCAATGGGGAAAGGATTCCCTAATTAATAAATGGTGTTGGGAAAACTGGCTAACCATATACAGAAAATCAAAACTGGACCCCTTCCTTACACCTTATACAAAAATTAACTCAAGATGGATTGAAGATTTAAATGGGCTCACACCTGTAATCTCAGCACTTTGGGAGGCAGAGGTGGGTGGATCACCAGAAGTCAGGAGTTTGAGACCAGCCTGGCTAACATGGCAAAACCTGGTCTCTACTAAAAATACAAAAATTAGCTGGGTTTGGTGGCACACGCCTGTTTCTCGGGAGGCTGAGGCAGGAGAATCACTTGAACCCAGGAGACAGAGGTTGCAGTGAGCCAGGATCATACCACTGCACTGCAGTCTGAGCAACAGAGGGAGACTCTGTCTCAAAAAAAAAAAAAAAAAGACAAAGTGTATTTAAAATATAAAAATATAAACTTAAAAAAAAGTAAAAAAAAAAAAAAAGACTTAAATGTAAAACCCAAAACTGTAAAAACCCTAGAAGAAAATCTAAGCAATACCATTCAGGACATAGGCATAGGTAAAGATTTCATGACAAAAACATAAAAAGAAATGACAACAATAGCAAACATTGACAAATGGGATCTAATTAAACTAAAGAGCTTCTGCACAGCAAAAGAAACTATCATCAGAGTGAACAACCTGCAGAATAGGCGAAAGCTTTTGCAATCTATCCATCTGACAAAGGTCTGATATCCAGAATCTACAAGGAACCTAGACAAATTTACAAAACAAACACACAAACAAACAAACAAAAAAACATTCAAAAGTGGGCAAAGGACATGAACATACATTTGTCAAAAGAAGACATTTATGCGGCCAACAAACATACGAAAAAAAGTTCAACATCACTGATCATTAGAGAAATGTTAATCAAAACCGCAATTATATACTATCTCACAGCAGTCAGAATGGTAATTATTATAGAGTCAAGAAACAGCAGATGCTGACCAGGCTGTGGAGAAAGAAGAATGCTTTTACACTGTTAGTGGGAATGTAAATTAGTTCAACCAATGTGGAAGACAGTGTGGCAATTCCTCAAAGACCTAGAACCAGAAATATCATTTGACCCAGCAATCCTACTACTGGGTATATACCAAAGAATGATAAATCATTCTATTATAAAGATACGTGTACACTTGTGTTCATTGCAGCACTATTCACAACAGCAAAGACATGGAACCACCCCAAATGCCCATCAATGATAGACTGGATAAAGAAAATGTGGTACGTTACACTATGGAATGCTATGTAGCCATAAAAAGGAAGGAGATCGTGTCCTTTGCAGGGACATGGATGAAGCTGGAAACCATTATCCTCAGCAAACTAATGCAGTAACAGAAAACCAAGCACTGCCCGTTCTCACTTTTAAGTGGGAGCTGAACAATGAGAACACATGGACACAGGAGGGGGAACTCACCACACTGGTGCCTGTCAGGGGACCAGGGGGAGAGAGAGCATCAGGATAAATGCTAATGCATATGGGGCTGAATACCTAGATGATGGGCTGATAGGTGCAGCAAACCACCCTGGCACACGTTTACCTATGTAACAAACCTGCACGTACTGCACATGTATCCTGGAACTAAAAATAAATTTAACTTTAAAAAAATGAGAAATGGTTTTATTTCTGATAAAGATAGAATGACACAATTTATGATAAATAGCAAAATATCACCAAGTCACTTATTAAGTACAGTCTTTCTTATGACATTAATATTACATTTTTCTACATTCATGAATTTATGTGACTCCTTGTTAAAGGAAATTTGCATTTCATAGAATTTTTAATAAACTAAGATGCTAGAACTTATCTAATCTCTTTTTAATACTGACCTTGAATAGTTCTAATTTGTACTATATGATTTGTGCTCTGTATTAATCTGGGGATTTAATTCAAGAGACAAAGAGATAAGAAATAGTGGTCCTTAAAAATGCATCAGCTTCTGCTAAAAATATATATATATATAACATATATATATAATATATATATAAAAGTGACTTTCCATTTATGTAAGCAGATCTACACCCTGCTCCTGAAAACCATTTGTGCCTTTTTGACTTTCCTCATCAAAATCCTGCCAACAAAATTTGCTCTTATCTTTTCAGAACCATGTTAAATTTTATCTTCTATGAAAATAATTTGGGAGTGCTTGGGAGACAAGTGAATTCTCCAGTTTGCTTGAAGTACAGGGTTGGTTTGTATATGAGATAGTCCAAGTTACCATAAATTCTTAATTTGGGAGACAGTCACTTAATCATTGAAGGTCTTTGAATAGAGAAGCAACTAGCAATAATATTTCAAAAAATAAACTAATGTTAGTTTGTAAAATAGATTTAAATTAAGAGGTGAGAAGGTAGCAGGTCAGTAAAGCAAGTCAGTCAGTAAAGTATTTATTAGAAAAGTTATTTATTTATTTTTAATTTGATGAGAATGGTCATAAGAATGGAAATATGAAAGAGAAATTCAAGAAATGAAATCTGGGCCAGGCGCGGTGGCTCATGCCTGTAATCCCAGCACTTTGGGAGGTCGAGGAAGATGGATCACCTGAGTTCAAGAGTTTGAGACAAGCCTCGCCAACATAGTGAAACCCCATCTCTACTAAAAATATAAAAATTAGACAGCCATGGTTGTGCATGTCTGTGATCCCAGCTACTTGGGAGGCTGAGGCAGGAGAATTGCTTGAACCCGGGAGGCAGAGGTTGCAGTGAGCTGAGATCACGCCGTTGCCCTCCAGCCTTGACAACAGAGTGCGAGGCCATCTCAAAAAAAAAAAAAAAAAAAAAAAAGGAAAGAAATGACGTGTTTGGATGGGTCATGATAGTTGGGAAAACGCTGGATTTCATAGCTATGTCACACTTTTTTTTATCATCACCAGGATCTAGCATGGTGCTTCATACATAGTAAATGCTTAATTAGTATTTATTGAGTATACAGATGTTTTTATTCTTAAATTATACTATTTTATTGCCTTTGTATTCTTTCTCCAGCAATATATTTCTGCTGTTGTCTCTGCATTGTTTTTTGTTGATTTGTTTGTGTCAAAATTCCCCACCATTAATTTGAGTTAGAGTTTTTCCCTGCCACCTCTCTAAGCTATCTGGCTTTTAAACTTTCAAGAAACTTCTAAAAATGATTTATCATAGGATTTTTTGTCTTGTTTTATTAGAAGAGATATGAGTCCTTCCTCCATAATTACCACCATTTCCTGCCTTCTGAATGATCTTTTTCATCATAACCATAATATTGCTTTTCTTTCTTTTTTTTTTTTTTTTTTTTTTAAGACAGGGTCTCACTTTGTTGCCCAGGGTGGAATACTGTGATATGATCACAACTTACTGCAGCCTTAAACTCCTGGGCTCAAGTGATCCTCCAACTTCAGCCTCCCAAGTGTCTAGGACTACAGACGTGTGCTACCATACCCAGCTAAAAAAAAAAAAAAAAAAAAAAAAGTTTGTAGAGACAGGATCTTGCTATGTTGCCCAGGCTAGTCTCAAACTTCTGGCCTCAAGGAATCCTTCTGCCTTGGCCTCCCAAAGTGCTGGGATTACAGGTGTGAGCCACTATACCCAGCCCAAAATTTATGCCAATTTCTACACATACAAGTATTTGTTTACACTCGTTTCCCTCTTAGATTCCAAACTTATGGAAGGAATTAGCTCACACTAATGTGAAGAAGTTCTAATTACAAGACAGGAAAAATGTATTCTAACTTAAGACTATGTATCTACATGGTTTTAAGACTGGAAAACATTTAATAAGAATTTCAATGATATTTACAATGACATATTCTGATAAAAGAATTAAATGAATGAATCAGTTATGTGTCTTATTGGGTGAACTGATCCCAGATTTGACTACTCTACTTAGGCAATTTGTATTTTAACTTGCGTTTTTAGAATATGTTCAGTTTAAAGACTTAATAGTGATTTATTTACAAAGAGCTTTGCATTAAGCAAATTTATTAGGTAGAAGAAAAGTTAAATGTCTTCTGCCTACCTCTAAATTCTCTCCTGTTTTTATAGCCAAACAAAATCTCAAACTCTACTTCATTTCAAGAGCTAGGTGTTTCTCAAGCTACCTCTCTTGCATAGATTCCCATGGGCAAGCATCTTATTCAAGATTCTGAATTGTACACTATAGCTCACACTCACAATCCCAACACTTCAGGAGGCCAAGGCAGAAAGATCTATTGAGGTCAGAAGTTTGAAACCAACCTGGGAAACATAGTGAGACCTTATCTCCAAGAAAATATTTAAAAATTTGCCAAGCCTGGTGGCCATGTGCCTGAAGCCCCAGCTACTCAGGAGGCTAAGATGGGAGGATTGTTTGAGCCCAAGTGTTTGAGGCTGCAAATCAGCTATGTTTGAGCCACTGAACTCCAGCCTAGGTGACAGAGTGAGACTCTGTCTCAATAAAAAAAAAAGAGAGAGAGAAATTCTAAATTGTTTTTCATGATTAATATATATATATATATTTTTTTTTATCTTTTTTTTTTTATTATACTTTAAGTTCTAGGGTACATGTGCATAACGTGCAGGTTTGTTACATATGTATACTTATGCCATGTTGGTGTGCTGCGCCCATCAACTCGTCAGCACCCATCAATTCATCATTTATATCATGTATAACTCCCCAATGCAATCCCTCCCTCCTCCCCCCTCCCCCCTCCCCATGATAGGCCCCAGTGTGTGATGTTCCCCTTCAAGTGATCTCATTGTTCAGTTCCCACCTATGAGTGAGAACATGCGGTGTTTGGTTTTCTGTTCTTGTGATAGTTTGCTAAGAATGATGGTTTCCAGCTGCATCCATGTCCCTACAAAGGACGCAAACTCATCCTTTTTTATGGCTGCATAGTATTCCATGGTGTATATGTGCCACATTTTCTTAATCCAGTCTGTCACAGATGGACATTTGGGTTGATTCCAAGTCTTTGCTATTGTGAATAGTGCTGCAATAAACATACGTGTGCATGTGTCTTTGTAGTAGAATAATTTATAATCCTTTGGGTATATACCCAGTAGTGGGATGGCTGGGTCATATGGTACATCTAGTTCTAGATCCTTGAGGAATTGCCATACTGTTTTCCATAATGGTTGAACTAGTTTACAATCCCACCAACAGTGTAAAAGTGTTCCTATTTCTCCACATCCTCTCCAACACCTGTTGTTTCCTGACTTTTGAATGATTGCCATTCTAACTGGTGTGAGATGGTATCTCATTGTGGTTTTGATTTGCATTTCTCTGATGGCAAGTGACGATGAGCATTTTTTCATGTGTCTGTTGGCTGTATGAATATCTTCTTTTGAGAAATGTCTGTTCATATCCTTTCCCCACTTTTTGATGGGGTTGTTTGTTTTTTTCTCGTATATTTGTTTGAGTTCTTTGTAGATTCTGGATATTAGCCCTTTGTCAGATGAGTAGGTTGCAAAAATTTTCTCCCATTCTGTAGGTTGCCTGTTCACTCTGATGGTAGTTTCTTTTGCTGTGCAAAAGCTCTTTAGTTTAATGAGATCCCATTTGTCAATTTTTGCTTTTGCTGCCGTTGCTTTTGGTGTTTTAGACATGAAGTCCTTGCCCATGCCTATGTCCTGAATGGTACTACCTAGATTTTCTTCTAGGGTTTTTTATACATGATTGTATATTTAGAAAACCCCATCGTCTCAGCCCAAAATCTCCTTAAGCTGATAAGCAACTTCAGCAAAGTCTCAGGATACAAAATTAATGTGCAAAAATCACAAGCATTCTTATACACCAGTAACAGACAAGCAGAGAGCCAAATCAGGAATGAACTTCCATTCACAATTGCTTCAAAGAGAATAAAATACCTAGGAATCCAGCTTACAAGGGATGTAAAGGACCTCTTCAAGGAGAACTACAAACCACTGCTCAGTGAAATCAAAGAGGACACAAACAAATGGAAGAACATACCATGCTCATGGATAGGAAGAATCAATATCGTGAAAATGGCCATACTCCCCAAGGTTATTTATAGATTCAATGCCATCCCCATCAAGCTACCAATGAGTTTCTTCACAGAATTGGAAAAAACTGCTTTAAAGTTCATATGGAACCAAAAAAGAGCCCGCATTGCCAAGACAATCCTAAGTCAAAAGGACAAAGCTGGAGACATCACGCTACCTGACTTCAAACTATACTACAAGGCTACAGTAACCAAAACAGCATGGTACTGGTACCAAAACAGAGATATAGACCAATGGAACAGAACAGAGTCCTCAGAAATAATACCGCACATCTACAGCCATCTGATCTTTGACAAACCTGAGAGAAACAAGAAATGGGGAAAGGATTCCCTATTTAATAAATGGTGCTGGGAAAATTGGCTAGCCATAAGTAGAAAGCTGAAACTGGATCCTTTCCTTACCCCTTATACGAAGATTAATTCAAGATGGATTAGAGACTTAAATGTTAGACATGATTAATATATTTATCTTTAAAAATTATTTTGAAATTTTAGATTTACAAAAAAGTTATAAAAAATTAGAAGAGTCTTCTTGTGTCTTCAGTTAGCTCCCACAAATGTTAACATCTCATATAACCAGAGTACAATGATACAATGATTAAAACCAGGAAATTAACATTGATGTAGTATTATTAACTAAGAGTCAGAGCTTAATCAAACCTTGCCAGTTGTCCCACTAATGCCCTCTTCTGTGGTCCACTATCAAAGCCAGGATCTTGCATTTCATCAAGTTGTCATATCTTCTTAGTTTTCTCTAATCTAGGAGAGTTCCTCAGTCTTTCTCTGTTTCCTGTCCTCGACTTTTGATGAGTGCTGCCAGTTATTTTCTAGAATGTCCTTCAATTTGGATTTGTTAGATACTTTTTTATGATTAAATTGAGACTATGCATTTTTGGAAAACTAAAACTGAGACTATGAATTTTTGCCAAAAATAGCACAGAATGTTGCTGTGTCCTTCTCAGTGTGCCATATTTGGAGAACCTGAATTTGATATGTCTCATTACTGGTGATGCTAGCTTTGATCACCTGGTTAAGGTGCTGTCTGCCAGATTTCTCTGAGTATTAATAAATCATTAAAGCCTGAGGACTAGCAAGGTATATCCAGCTTTTCCCTGTAAAATATGCAGAATTTTGGGCTATGTTATTCAAGCCAACTGTGAGATCTGGTGCTCCTTTGCATGTGATCACCATTGCCAGGTTGAGGAGTCCCATGACTCTTCATAATACTTGTTTCTTACCCAAGTATAACTAAGTCGACAATGATTTTTCTTATCAGGATAATTTAGGCAATCTGTGACCTTATCTGAGATTGTTGTATTAGGTGAAATCATTCCATCTTGCTGATGGATGTAGGCATGGGATGGATCACATAAATAAATCCTTGCTATACTTGTTTCAGAAGCTGGAGTCTTATGGTATTCATCATTGAATCAGTGCTCCTGACGTAGCTTGAGGAGCATATTAGGTCATTATTAATAATTAGTAAGTGAATAAAAGCACATATTTTTGATAAGGATACCAAGAATTAAAGCAAGATCCCTTTCTTCAGGATGCATACTTTTTAAAATGGAAATTTCAATAAAAGACAATTATCCTGTATTATAATAGTTCAGAAATTAGAAATACGTTCGTGGATGTTGAAAGGAGAGAATTAACCTTGGCTGGAATGAATGTGGGAAGCATGACAAAAGAAATCAAGGTGCGGCAGAGAAGCCTAAACCAGCAGAAGTAAAAGTGACTTTGAGAGGAGAATGTGTATTGCATTTGTGAATGCCTAGGTAGTAAAGTTAGAGCTTAGTCTGAGATAATTTCTGAGTCAAAAACTAATATTTCCTTTAGTTCCTGTCCAAAATGACTAGTAAATGATTTTAATGAGGGCCTAGTAAGGTAAAGAATGACTTAAGTATAGCAGATAGGCAGGAAGAAGATAAATGAGTGGAACTAAGATCAGAAAATAAACAAAAGTTAAGTTTCTGGTTTTAGCCTAAAATTATTACAAATTTTATTGTTCGCGTGGTCCCTTCTATTTAAATATGCAATGCAAATAATTCAAAATAAATATCTATTCTTTTGTATTGATGATTTAATTCCATTGCTAAGGACAAAAAGAAGTGTCACTGCCAAAAAGGCATAAAGCCTTTCTGGTGTAGAATAAAAGTGACTATAGTAATAATAAGGAAAATCTGTCTTCTGCATCTTTGGTCCACAATTTAGAAGCTTCAGAATAAGCCAAAGGCCGGGATGGCTACTTGGAGAGGATGGTTACAATAAAACCTTGCAGATACCTCACACCTTTTAAAGATTCAGGATAGACTCTAAAAATGTCAGAATGTGAGTGAATCATTTCTGTTAAGTGTCATTATAGAAACTTTCCCCAAATCAGACTAGGGAAGCATCATTAGAACAACTCTAAAATGATTGAAATGAGACCTTGATTTGTGAATTAAAATTTATTTTTCTAAATAAGAATTAGTCATTCGAGCTTAGTTTTTTGTTGTATAGAAAAAAAAAAAAAATCACTAAGAATAGAGTTAAGTACAAGCCTGCACCCATCTGTCTGACATTGAGAAGACACTTGGTTTCTCTGTGCCTCAGCTTTGTTATTTGTAAGTGGAAAAGTTTACTCACTTTTCTCCAAGAGTATTTGAGCAGTAAGTCTATGTCTATATCAATTTTTTTTTAACCTGGACATTTTTTAGACCATAATTTTAGTAAAGAAAATTGTCGACTCCTGAATCCTGATGAAAACCATTTTCACAATTAACCTTTGAAATAAGTAAGTTGAAGGGCATCACTAGACAACTACAACTTCTACCGACCAGCTAATAATGTTAAGATTTACTAGGAACATACACACTTAGGTTACGCTCTTCAAAATAAGATTTTTTTTTGTTTGTTTGTTTGTTTTTTTTTTGTTTTTTTTTTTTTTTGAGACGGAGTCTCGCTCTGTCGCCCAAACTGGAGTGCAGTGGCGCGATCTCGGCTTACTGCAAGCTCCGCCTCCCGGGTTTACGCCATTCTCCTGCCTCAGCCTCCCGAGTAGCTGGGACTACAGGTGCCCGCCACCTCGCCCGGCTAGTTTTTTGTATTTTTTAGTAGAGATGGGGTTTCACCGTGTTAGCCAGGATGGTCTCGATCTCCGGACCTCGTGATCCGCCCGCCTTGGCCTCCCAAAGTGCTGGGATTACAGGCTTGAGCCACTGCGCCCGGCCTTAAAATAAGATTTTTCTTAAAGTTCCTGATGATGTGATTCTTTTTCTTCCTATCCCTGCTGCCTATAGCTTTAATACAAATTTATTACTGAGTTACTTGCCATAGACTTTTTAATAAAGTTCACCTACTGCTGGAGGTAGCCTAGTTTCAGAAGGGAAGACATAAGCATTTGATGTTCTTAGGATTATTGGTTGTGGGATTACTTTGCTTTGTTTTATTTTTAACTCTAGATCACTTTGCTGTCTTTATGGAATTTTTTCTAATCTGATTGGCAAAAGGTCTATTACTTACTTGTTTTTCTACTCAGCCAGGTAACCTGGACCAAGAGCCTTTTAAGTGGTTCCCAGGACTTTGAATTTGATCTCAAAACAAGTTTGTATCACTGGGCAGCTCAAACTATTGAACTCAACTGTTCCTGGAGGGGATACTTCTAAATGACACATTTGCCAGGAAAATAATAAGTAGATTTTAAAAGAAAATACATTGCAAAGATACCACTAAGTGGACCACTTATTGCATACATTTTTAAAAATGGTGTTCATTGGATTGAACATTATTTCAAACTATTCAACTACTTACATGACTTTGACCTGAAAAAAAAAAAAATATATATATATATACACACACACATAGATTTTTATTATCTTTTTTTCAGATAATTTAAAGGTTTTCATTAATCAGTGCTTTTAATATTATCACCTTCTTAAAAGACAGTTGAAAAATACAAAACAGATGATGACATGGTTGAATACCATATATTTGTCAAATAGTTGACAAATACTCATATATTGTCATTTCTTCATGGTTAGGACATTCAAATGCTCTCTTCTAGCCATTTTGAAATTTACAATACAATAATATTAATCATAGTTACCCTACTGTGCAACAAAACACCACCATTTGTCTGGCATCTCACACAAACTATTTTGCCCTGATATTTATTTACCTTTAATGCACAGATCCTATCTGCTGAAGAGAAAAGGCTGTTTTTGAATTTATATTCATAGCTCCTTTCACAGAGTTGGCACTTATCAGCAAACCAAGAGATAGGAAGGCTTAGAAATGTTTTCTATTTTAGTTAATGCCCTTATAATGTCAGAAAAAAGAGAGAATAACTTATTCAAATCAGCACAATCTCTATCAATCATTGATCAGCGATTATGTGGAGTCATAGTTTTATGCTACACCAATGAACGTCATTAACATCTCATTCTATGTGAATAGTGTCTATTTGATTTTCCGGTGTGCAGTCTTTGCTGCTATTGGTGGTGTTTCTGAATAAATGTCTAAGATATTGACAAGATAGGTGAGCCATGAATCTATTTACATTTTAAATAATTATTTCACTTATTAGAGTGGTGTACACTTGTTTTTAGAAGAATGACTATTTTCATGTAGCATACTGTTATTATAAACATCACACATTTTTATTAGAGAAAAGTTTTGGGCCAATAGGTAGAGGCAAATTCATTTTTTAATGAAATGCATAATTACTATTGAAATTATATTTGAGAGAAATGATTCTTGACCTCATAGGAATCACAATAACTTTTAGTTATTTCGTTTTCTCAATTGCTTTATTTTGATTAAATTTTCTTGTTGAGTAAACACACACAATTGTTTTCTTAAATGGTATCTTGGCTGGGTTAGAGCCTAATCTCATAGGGGCTGGCTCATTGAAGAGGAATACACTTCTGCTTTCAGACTTCCCACGTCTACTGTGGATTCTAGCTGGTTCACCCTCCTTTGATACCCTTAAAAATTTAGAAAACATTAATTGTTAGCACCTAATGAGTCCTCATGGATACTGAAGGTATGACAGTGTCTGATTTGCAAGAGTTCAAGAATCTTTTGGATTAACTTGAACCAAATTTATAATTGATATTTGGTGGAATAGTGTGTGGACAGTGATCCTAGACAGTATCACTTTTGTAAAATTCCAATGAAAGAAAGTAGTGTGCTCACAAGTTTGAGTCTCCCTGTCTTGCTCAGTTTTCATTTGACATAAGTAGTCAACAACCTATTTTTTAAAATTCAATAATTTAATTTTATTTAATACAAAATTTATAGTTAAAAAATGCTTTAGTCTAGACTTTTGACAGAACATACAACTTGCTATATATGACAAACTTCCCATTGTTCTCTTTTTTGAAGTTTATTTATTGTGTTTTGTTTTTGTTGACATGTTATAATTGTATATACTTACAGTGATGTTATAATATATGTATATGTTGTGTAAAAATCGAATCAGTATGTTTATCACTTTCATCATCTCATATATTTATCCCTTCTTTGTAGTTAGAACATTCAAATCCTCTCTCCTAGCTATTTTGAAATTTACAATATAATAACATTAGCCATAGCCACCCTACTGTGCAACAAAACACCAGAACTGATTCTTCCTATCTAATTGTAACTTTTTATCTGTTGACCTATGTTGCTGTCTTGAATATCGTCCTTACCTGTTTCCAAAAAGCTTTCATTATTTGGGAATTATCTAAATTCTTCTGGACATTTTTTGTTTCAACCTGATTGAGAATATGGGACCTGTGTCTAAGCCATTTCTGTAACATGCCATATTTCTTGCATTCTTTCATTTATAAAGAACATACCCATTCTCTTTCTCAAATATGTATGATTAAAAATCTGTCTAATTCTCCAGTCTCTTTAGCTAGTTATAACACATTTGCCAATTCTGTTGTCTGCCCTTCCCACCAGAAGTCTTACTTTATGATATATAGTCCATATTTTATTTTTCTTTTCCTAGCATCTTTGTCTTTGCACCCTTACGTGCATATGTAACATTGAGGACTGTGTCTTACTTCTCAATATTAGTAATTATAGTAATTAATTTTTAAATCTAGAAGTGGTTACATATTATAGGTAGAAACTCATTACTTGATTCCACGATTCCATTAAATTTCTCCTAAGATAATGTTCACTTTTTCTGAATTTTTCCTTTTTTTTTTTTTTTTTTTTTTTTTTTTTTGAGACGGAGTCTCACTCTGTCGCCCAGGCTGGAGTGCAGTGGCCAGACTCAGCTCACTGCAAGCTCCGCCTCCTGGGTTCACACCATTGTCCTACCTCAGCCTCCCCAGTAGCTGGGACTACAGGCGCCTGCCACCTCGCCCAGCTAGTTTTTTGTATTTTTTAGTAGAGACGGGGTTTCAATGTGTTAGCCAGGATGGTCTCAATCTCCTGACCTCGTGATCTGCCTGTCTCAGCCTCCCAAAGTGCTGGGATTACAGGCTTGAGCCACCGCACCCGGCCACTTTTTCTGAATTTTTCGTATGCCTATATGAAATTTTTAGGAATTAGGAACCTATAGTGCTCAGTTTCATGAAATAATTCCTTATGATTCTACAAAGAACTTACAATAATTCAGAAAGAAAATAAAGTGTATTTACTTGTTATTGTTTTAGTGGTTGTTAAGATTCTGTTTCATCAGCTTAGAAATGTTGCCCTGATCTAAAACTCTTTTTGCATACAATGTGGTCTCAGTGCTTTTGCTTTTTATGAACTTTAAGCCAAAGAATTCCTCCATATAGGTAGAAATTGTCCAGAAAATTTCAAATTAACAACAGCATCTGGAAAAGGTTGTAGGAAGAATAAAGGTTCCCCTTACTTATAAATGCTTTACTTTTAATATTCATCTGACTACCTGGCTTTTGCTGTAAACTTTCACTGAAGGAAGTGTTATATCCCTGTTACATTTATTAATAGAAACATAATTGTCTGAATGTTTCATGTTGGCTACAAGATGACATTTGAAGAATTATACGCTTTCAAAATGTAACCTTTTATTCATATGCTTATGTTATGAGTTAGAAGCTAATCTACTCTGAAGTTAATTATATTATTGTTCATGTAGCAAGGATCCAGAGCAACCAATAATTGAGCGTACCTGTACATGCTGATTGGTTTTCCTTTTCAGAAATGTTCAGTCTATGTAAGGGAAAATGTTAGCCTTTGCAGAATTGACGTGAGGCTGAAGTGGGCACCTATAGGCAAGGGACAGTTGGCAAGAAAGAACGGGAGGGGAGAGAGCCGTATATGTAAATAGCATGTTCAATAAGATCTAAAAATATTCCCTTATTATAACATCACAGGTAGTTTAAGCAAGAGATATGGGAACTCATGTATATTTTTTACAAACATTTATTGGAGTCTAAAGTATGTTGACATTGCTAAATTCGTGTCTGATAGAGCCAACTTTGTGAATGAATTTAGAGTGAGTAATAGAGGCTTGCTGCACAGCTTAAATGTGGAGATGGCTGAAAACCACTTTAAATTTCAGTCATTCATACATTCAGTGATCTGATGGATGTCAAGGTTAATTTGCAGTAAATCTATTAGTAGACATGGTACTGATGTGGTAGTGTTTGCCGTATAGAAACATGCATAAATAATAAAGGTGATACATTCCTCTAAGTGCCTCTCTATATTGGAACTGTGATTAAGATGTAACTACCACTGCATATTTAACTCACTTATATAGTAAAATAAAACATGTTTCTTTAAAGATAAAATTTTTAAAAAGCTAGCTAGCAGGTTTTTTCTTTTTTTCTTTTTTTTTGTAAGTTTGGTCTTTATTTAATGGTCAGGTGATTTTTTTTTTTGCATTATGCTATAAATCTTGCTATGCTGGATGTTTTATGGTGATGAACTAATATTCTTTTTCTCATGAAAGCTCCCATGTGATACAATTTAATATCCCTTCCATTGTCAACTATTACTGAACATAAATAATAATATAATGAGTTTACATAAAAGTTCTAATCCATGCTATGAAATATTAAAAAGATTAATAAAAATTACAAGGTAGAAATGTCATTTTTGAAAGTCATTTGATTTGGACACAACTTTGAAATATGTCCAACTTTTTTAAAGGCTTTCATATTAAAATAAAACAATGTTACAGTGTTCATTATTTTATATTTTTACAACACACACACACACAACTGCCCTCATGCATGACACCTATTCTCTCTAAAATTTATTAGGCATTTATCACATACCAGGAAATGGACTAAATGTTACTTTGTAATATCTCATTTAATTCTCATAGAGCTCTGTAAGATAGTATTGCTATCCCTATCTTTTTTCAAATAGGAATCCCATTACAGAATAAATGGCTACCAAGTTCACGTAGCTAGCAAATGACACAGTTGGAATTTGAACCCAGATCTCTCCGAGTCTAGAGTTTACATTCTAATCTCTAAGCTATTCTGCTTCAGTAAGTACAACATGTCCTTGGTTCAGAAAGATGTGTGTTAAAGCAGGTAGATTTTGAAACTTTAAACAATCTAACCTACTATATTTGATTGTGAGAGTAATTTTCTAGCTCAATGAAAAGAGGGCTTTAAGAATATAGGAGATTTTGTAAAGTTTGATGCAAAGTTAATTTGAAAAAAAAAAAAAGCCAGAGTGCTTATAAAAGTATATATAAGAGAGCTGAGGAAGGACTGGATATCTAATTTTCTCGCTTATTATAAAATTGTGCCGATTAATACAATACAATGCACTACCATGCATACAGAAGAAAAATTAAGAAAGACTGCTTTCTGGATATATCTGGTGGGAAAAAAGGAAACTAGATATAATGACAATGTTTGACACACAGTAGTTGCAAATTTTTTTTTGCTTTGTTTTGGTGAAACCTAAACAACTGTAAAGTCATTCTAAACACGACAGGTTAGCTAATCTCTTTGTAGTCATCAAGTTTTACATTCACTGAAAAAGGTTAAAATCTGAGATGAAATCAAATCTTGAGTAATTGTATTTATATTGTGACACTTATCTTACTGAGAATATAAACCTTCAAATTATTACCCACAAGTTCTGTAACTGAGCTGGAAACTTTTGTAATTTCATAGGTTTGGGAAGTGCACCCCAACTAAATGTTAATCTACATATATTAAATGTTCTGTCATTTTACATTTACATGTTATTTTTCTCTTTTTAAAAGTATTGTGAGGTGAAAAGAAAGTATATGATAATGAAGAGCAAATGTCACTTTATGGATATAAGACATTAGAATATGAAAACAGTTGGCCTTGATAAATTCAGACTGACATCCAATTAACTTTTTCTTGACTGCCTGGTTATGATAACAGAAATATTTCTGTCATAAATATATATATATATATATACTGGAATAGGGTGAGGATATGGGTTTTATACCAACTCTGCCAATTAATCAAGTTTGCAACTTTAGATCACACATTAATCCTTATGACTAAATTTCCTCAGCTATAGCATGGAAGTAATGTCTGCCCTATGTTCCATATATAAGGAGATAAGAATTTTTTTAAATTGTGAATGTTATTTTTAAAGTTAAAAATCACTATGCAACGTTGTTTTATAATGCTTACCTCACACTTATAATTCTGAAACCATCGGAATTCCTAGATTTGTGTTGTTTTATATCGTTAAATAGGATCTCTAGTTTTGAATATTTTTCTTATTTCACATAATATATATAGTCATTAGAGAACAAAGTTAATTTAAGAAAGGAAAATAAATTAATTATTAAGTATCAGCACTCAGAGGTAACCACCACATCCTCCTTTTAAAGCCGTCTCCACTTTTATATGTTCTTGTCCTATTTTTATCAACAATAGGCTTCACTAGAAAAGTTAATACTTAATCATTTGCAAAAGTTACCAGGCAGAAAAATATTTCTCAAATAGTGCTTGCCTAGAGAGATGATGATGAACAAGCTTCTGATGATGTAGAACATAAGTGGCTCAGGAAAGCCCGAGCATTTCTGATAAACACTCTGTATATTCTGAATTTTCTTTGTGCACTGACTGGTGCCTTTGAAATATGGTTTACCTTTTCTCACTTGAAAGAGATAAACTATTTTCATGCGTTGGTACCCACAAAAATTAATAGAAAAGGGCACAGCCTCTATACCTTTGCATTTTAACAGTATTCTTGTTTATCACTTTTGCATTCAATTTTCTCCTAACATGTTTTCTGGAAGAGGTCTATATACCAAGGCCTATTTAAGCATCAGGTGCACTATGCATATGGCAGAGGTCTTTGGAGTTTCTCAAAGGCCTATGGAAATGTCTGTAACTGAAAACAAAGAAGAGTTGCCTCCAAAAATGGCCACAAAATCAATATTGTCAGCTGTTTAATTAAATGTACACAAATGTGATAGTAGGGCATCTCCATTTAACTGGTAAACTTGGTAATCATAGCAATTCAATGTATAGGTATCTTGAAAACATACTGCTGTTCACACAACTTTTGCACATAAGTGTTACTATTGGTACCAGATATTTTTCTATAAATACAAGGTGTTTTGTGGCCTAAGTTTTAATATTCTCTCTTATTATGTATGATCATGTATATATGATCAAGTCATGTATGATCTGCTGTCTGCAAGTTGGAGAACCAGAAAAACTATGGGTATAGATCATAGGACTGAGAACTGGAGAAACAATGATGTAGCTTTCAGTCCAGGTTTGAAGGCATGAGAACAAGAAGCTGCAAAGGCAGGGAAAGAACGATGTCCCATTTTAAGCAGTCAGGACAAGAAAGAGGGAAAATCCATTCTTTTTTCACCTTTTGGTTCTATCCAGGCCCTCAAAAGAATAGGAACAAAATGGATGGCCATTGAATGATGCATTGAGGTAAGACTTTAGTGCATCAAATGCTCTATTAGTCCGTTTTCACACTGCTATAAAGAACTTCCCTGAGACTGGGTAATTGATAAAGAAAAGAGGTTTAATTGACTCATAGTTCTGCAAGGCTGAGGAGGCCTCAGGAAACTTAACAATCATGGTAGAAGGGGAAGCAGGTGCCTTTGTCACAAGGCAGCAGGAGAGACAGAAGTATGTGTAGGAGGAAATGTCAAGGAATTATAAAACCATCAGATCTTGTTAGAACTCACTATCATGAGAACAGCATGGGCAAAGCCACTCCATGATCCCATCACCTTCCACCAGGCCCCACCCTCAACACATGAGGATCTGAAATTATCTCAATTTCAGATGAGATTTGAATGGGGACACAGAGCCAAACCATATCAAATGCTGAATAAATTGGTGGAAAACAACTCTTTTCAAGTAAGCTGGATAATTTACTGACAAGATGACCATAAGGTAAAACTTGAACACTCACAGAATGGGTCCGTGACATTATTCTCAGTGCTATAAGGCTTGTATTCACCTTGGAGTGGCAGAGGATGAGGGTGTTTTTATGATTCTAAATAGTTTGACAGCTACTAGATGTTGCTTGTTAAATAAAACTTGACTTCTAGGGATGAGATCTATTAGCTGTATTTTCTTGACATGGCTACTGGGGCTGTGGCTGTTCATCCATTAGTTATTTGTCACATGTAAGTAGATCCTTTTTCCATAAAAGTTATATTCCTAGCACAGTTGTTGCGACTTTCTCCACAGTGCTGTATGACCCTGTCACATCTGCATGCAGCTCCTGTTTCAATACCTAGTTGATATATGCTGCTGTTGCTTTTTGGAAGCATCCGGTCAATGTTTTCTACTAAACTATTTCTTAAAAACTGGCGGGAAGAAATAAAGCCTCATTCCATTCCATTCTTGTCCAACTCCATGGAAAACACAGTAACCTACTATTTGTTCTGAAACACCTGCTGGTAAATTTAATCAGTGTATTAAAAACTGAGCTACCCCTCTATTTCTTTTAAAACAACTCAGTCCACTTTCCTGAGCACATTTGATTGAAATCTATAATTTGCTTTGCCATAGTTTTGTGTGTAGAGTTGATACTGTACTGATATATCAGTATAACATGCCTTGCTAATGTGCAGACTTGATGTATTTGTACTAATTGGTTTTGGTTTTTGTTTTCCAGCTGGGACAACATATATCTTTAGCAAAGGTGGTGGACAAATCACGTATAAGTGGCCTCCTAATGACCGACCCAGTACACGAGCAGACAGACTGGCCATAGGGTTTAGCACTGTTCAGAAAGAAGCTGTATTGGTGCGAGTGGACAGTTCTTCAGGCTTGGGTGACTACCTAGAACTGCATATAGTAAGTACTTTTTGAATAAGATTCAGCTTTTACTTTTTACTGTTAACTTTTTGTAAAGAATTTATAATTTTGCCTCTTGGATGCTTCCTTCCCCCAGAAACCAGTACTTTGTTATAGGAAATATGAATACAATCTAGAGGAAATAAGACCACATACCTATTGCTGTTGTTAATCACGTTCTTTGCAATGCAAACTTTTTTTTTGGAGTGTGAATTCCGTTAATTCTGTGTTCAAAATAATTTTTAAAAAATTTTCGGAGTGATTTTAGTGTCTTTAGGCAGACTTGCCAAATGAATAAAATAAGTTATTGCCTAGGAGGAGATACCATACCATCTGGCTGGAAGCAGGAGGTTGTAATACTGGTGACATGCAAAGATCTGGATTCTGTCTTTATTTCTTTGCTCACTAGAGAAAGTACTTATCTGAAGCTACATGAAATAAAAGGAAGGAAAGGATACTTTAAGGATATTTGGGGATGTGAAAGAAGATGGCAAAAAGATTGTTTCTGTGCCATTTTGTGCTTATTTTGATACATAAGTGTCAGGAAAATATATTTTGATTCATAATTACCACTTACATCCTGGGCCCGTTCTCTTTTCTCTAAGTTGTAAGCCTCCCACAGTAATTTACTCAGCATATAATAGATGGCAAAGAGTAGTCATAAATGAAAAGCTTCATTTTCCTTTGAAAGTTGCCATAATTAACGTTAGGGTTCAGGGACCTCTCTTCTTTCTCTGCATTTTAAAAGTTATTAATGAGTATGGTTGCAACTAAATCTTCATTTTCTCACATTATTTGTAAAGAAGCACAGTGTCTTTTACTGTTAAGAGGTATTAATATTTTATTGATATATCCAAAAAATCATAGTGTGTCACACATTCAAAAACTTCTCTAAAGGGTTCTTATTATCATAGTTCTTGGTCTAAAATATATCTTTTAGAAGATTTCAGAAGAAGCATGTAAGTCTCCCCATCCTCTTTTTCATCCTTGAGATTCAGTTTATTTCCCATGCATTAAGCAACCAGTGGAAGTTTGTTCTATTTTGTTCTGTCTATCCCTATAAGTTCTCCTTCTATCAGTACTCACGCTCCAAAGGACATTTGACTAGGTCATCATGTTCTTTCCTGTTAGAATGTGGCCATTGGGTACTAGTTCTAAAATAATTAAGAAAAACATGAAACACCAAAGTACATTAGCACAAACTTTTACAAGTTGTTAATTCTCTGTTTTTATTAACCTGTTTTCTTAATATTAATTTTGTCTTAGAATTCTGGAATTTCCAATAAGGTGTGTAGGAGTTTACACTGACCACAAGGGCTGAATTGGTAAGCTTGAAAAACACAACAAAACTCCTCAGCACAGCCATTATTGAACCATAGTAAAATTTCAATTTAAAATGTAGTTGTCAAAAGGGGAACCCTGGAAAGGTAATTTCAGGTGCCTTTTAGCAAATTTATAACAATCAAAATTAAGAGCATCTGGATTTTTATGGCATCATAAATAAATGATCAGTTAAGATACATTTTACTAGTACAGTAAGGAATCTTGCTGTTTGGAGCAATCTCAACTTTCAAAATGTATGTGCTCAGTTCTGATTTAAGAGCTTTGCTACTTCAAAAAATAAATAAATAAAAATGAAAACAAGAGTCTTTTCCTTCTAAAAGAAATTACTTATTGATCCATAACCAATTACACTTTTACTCTGAGAAAAGGTTCTACAATGATCACTCTCAAGTCACAAGGGGCTATGTTATCGAATTACTCAAACCACTGTTGTTTATTTTATGGTCAAAAAGTTTTAGACTACAAAAATAGGTATTTCTTTCCAGTGCTGGTCAAATGTGGTCTCAGGGTCCTGTCTTAAGTAAATAATTGACTTTCTCAGCATCCATTCTAGCACAATACCCTCCATATCTCCTTTACCAACCATGGATTTCTGATAGCTGCACTGTGAAGGCCTTCTTCTTTCTGAATCTCCTCTCTTGGTCTTGCCTGGTCATTCTCTTTGTATTCAGTGCATGTCTCTACACACCCTTTCTCTTGGACTTGATATCTTCAAAATCTCCCTTGCTGGTAAACCATGTCCTCCTGGGCTTCCCAAATACTGTTGTGTGTCAGCCCTACCCACTCCTTATCAACTAATGGGACTCAATCTTAGTTTAAATCCGGTCAAATAAAATTTTCTTTCTCCCATTGCCTAGAAGAGGTGATTAGACATTAGAGACTCAACAAATCTTTTATGTAGAGATAAGTCACTTCTTTCCATGTTGTTGTTGTTGTTGTTGAGATGAAGTTTTGCTCTTGTTGCCCAAGCTGGAGTGCAATGGCACAATCTCAGCTCACTGCAACCTCCGCCTCCCGGGTTCAAGCTATTCTCCTGCCTCAGCCTCTGGAACATCTGAGATTACAGGTGCCCACCACCATGCCCAGCTAATTTTTGTATATGTAGTAGAGACGGGGTTTCACCATGTTGACCAGGCTAGTCTTGAACTTCTGACCTCAGGTGATCCAGCCGCCTCTGCCTCCCAAAGTGCTGGGATTTCAGGCATAAGCCACCATGCCTGGCCTTTTTCCATGTTTTAAACATATAATCAAAATGAACACAAGACCAGTGGTTTTCTTTTTACTACCTAAGTTTACCTCCAGCTCTTTCCCAAAATGTTGGGCACATGGAATAATAAAAGAAAGAGGAAATAGAAATTAAAAGAAAAAAGGAAAACCAGACAGGAAGGCAAGAAGGAAGGAAGGAAAGAAAGAAGAAAGTACGAAATAAAGGGAGGGAAGAAAGGAACAAAGAAAGTGCAAAGGGACACAAGATAATGCCTGTGGGTGATAGAAACAGAACTGTTCTTAATATTTAGATTTGAGAATATTCAAAGGCTATTTTATCAAATTATTTAGGTATCTTTGAGTCCATTTTGGTTTTCCCAAATAAATTGTTCTACTTCTTTCATGATTGAAATTTAAAAGGAAAGATAAGATTTATAAATTCTAGATTATTGCTGTATAATTTAGGTTTGTGAATATAACTGACTTAGAAATAAACCTAATTGGTGCTATACTATCGATGATACATTTTTATCTGTAAAAGTTAGACCTATTCATTATCCCTTAAACTGCAAGGAAAATTTGTGTGTAAGCCTTCAAAGTCAGCGAAGTATAAACTATGTACTGATTAGATTGAAGTCTTATTTTCATCCTTATTTGATAGAGTGAGCCAATAAATCAGAAAGTTGATTGCATTCATTAAGACATGCTCCATCATTGCTGAAATATATAATGCTATTTCAATTAGATAATTTAAAAAATCTGATTGGCATATAATTTTAATGAAGGTTTGAATATTTGACATGGTTTGTCATCCAATTTTTCATAATAAAAATGTTAGATTTTTAGAAATTTTGATTTACTGTACTCTTAAAAACATAACAACTTGGAATAAAATGATTTTTGAATTAGGTGGCCCAGTTTGACAGATGGATTTGTTTGTCATATTAATATTAATGCTACCACTGTTAACCTCAAAGTCATATAATATTACTATTGAAATTGTTAAGGTTTTATGAAGGGGTGAGGGGAAGATAAGACATGAAGTGAAGAGCAATTAATTAGTATAGTACCTAGAATATGAGTGCTCAATAAATATTTTCTGAAAGAATTTAATAGCTTTAATGAATTATACATTGAAAATACTGTGGCTTAGGACGAGTGTAGATCTTCAATTATTTAACAGGTCAAGTAAAGTGACAGACATTTTAATTTCTGTATAACTCTGAGAAAGTCCTCCAGCTTCCTGATTACAATACAGAAAAATTATAGAACTTGATATAAGCAGCCGTATTATTGAGAAGCTTCAAATCTTAAAGGATGTTTTCAGAAATCTTCAACTAAGAATTTATTATGGAGATTGGTGGTTTAAAGAAAGTCTATGGTGAAATTTTAGTTGGATGAATGATTATTTTTTGTTAATAATTGCCTTATTTATTGTAGTTCACTTTTATCATGAATTATTCTCTAATTATTTTATATTTGTCCATTATTTACAAATAGAAATACATTTTCTGATGGCAGAGAACATGATTTATAATAATGGTGATGATTAATAAGAAAAATAGCTGGACATAGTAGCTCACGCCTGTAATCCCAGCACTTGGGGAGACTGAGGATGGCGGATCACAAGGTCAAGAGGTGGAGACCATCCTGGCCAACATGATGAAACCCCATCTCTACCAAAAATACAAAAATTAGCTGGGCATGGTGGTGCACGCCTGTATTCCCAGCTTCTTGGGAGGCTGGGGCAGGAGAATCACTTAAACCCGAGAGGTGGAGATTGCAGTAAGCCGAGATCATGCCACTGCACTCCAACCCGGCGACAGAGCGACACTCTGTCTCAAAAAAAAAAAAAAAAAAAAAAAAAAAAAAAAAAAAAAAAAAAAAAAAAAAGAAATGAAATGAAAAAGAGAAAAGAAAAGAAAAATAATACAGGAATGTGACTTTTCATCTTTTACTTCAGTACATGCTAGAAGCCTCTCCAGAAATATTTATTTAGCACCTAATATGACCCAGACCTATGTTAGGCTCTGTGGATACAAAAATAAATGAACTGGCTGTTTAGTAACTACCTCAGTAAATATTTGTTGGATGAATGAATGAACAAGCTAGCTGAGTTCCAGTTAACTTAGATGATTTATAGTAAACATTTGGTCCCCAAGTGACTGGTATTTCTTGGTATTTTTCTGTCTTGGTATTTTTTCATCTCTTTTCCTTACAGTTTTAACTTTCTTATTTGTATAGTATTTTTATGGACAGTTAACAAATAATAGATTATTAAGATAAAGCATATAAATAAATAACTTGCAAACTGTGAAGTGTTACACAAGACATGTTTAAGTTACTGATGTGTGAGGATTATTTAACTGATAATGACTTAAATAATTTCTTAGAAGCAATAAGCAAAAATTGAGCTCAAGTTTTTATATTTTATGAGATGTATCTAGAAATTTTACCAATGTTGTCACTTCTAGAGAAACCCCTTCATATATCAGTTTAGTGATGTCAACTGGAAATTATTTAATGCCTCTCTGACAAAAGAAAGTTACTATAAATGTGGATGCATTCACTACCACAAATATTAACATGTGTATTGGTTCTGACCAGAGGAAATGTCATTGAGGGTGGAGGAGAGGATGAGTGAAGAGTGTTTTTTGAAATCCTTTCATCTTGGGAGCATAAAAGAGCATTGCAAATTTGATGAGTGAGTTGTTGCACATATTTGCCTTAAGTGTTGCTTCTTTGTACTTTGCTGGGCCGGAAGCCTTATTTTGAAACCAAGCTCTTAATTGATTTTGATTTGGAAATATGCCTTTTGATCATTGGTTTTAGTGTAGACTAGAAACAGTGTATTTATAGTAAATATTACATGTCTCAAAATAACACCAATATTGGTGACGTGTCAAGTCTTTCTCATCTTTCTCTGCTTCTCTCTATTATATATTATTTATCTTACTGCTCTATTAAGATTTGATTCAGAAATGTATTTTTAAATGCACACCTATATCAACAAAGTAAACCTAATTATTTCCCCTCAGGCTTTTCTTGAATTGAAATTATGTTCCATCTGAAATGCTGTTTCTAAACAACAGATTCACTGATTTTATAGAAGTTTCACTTTGCCATATAGTATTCAGATTCAATTCTGTAAATTGTATGGAGTATATATATTGCTTGGTTTTGCTTTCCTAGTTCTTTTACATTCATTTATTTATTTTTTCTATTCCCATATCATGAGATAGCTTTCCTAATTCTTATATGAATTAGAGAACATGTGGCCTATTTGACTAGAATTTCCAAAGATGGATTAAATAATGCCTTTTTACCATGTGTTGTAAAATTACTGTCCAAACTTCTGAGGTGTAAAAGTCATTTTTGGGGAAAATGTGAGAAATGATGGTCACATTTCTATTGGCTTAAGTGCTAAATAGTTTATTATGTGTGGTGTAGGAGAGGCAAATGAATCAATACAGATTCCTGCCTTCATCCTTTTCCCCCGAAAGTTAATTCAATTTCTCAACTTCTAATTACTGATCATCATCTTTAGTGTGTCATTTAGTCTCTATGTTTTTGGTTTCTAGAATTCTAGAGTTATTTCCTCATCTGTAATTCTATTGCTGGGAAATTTAAGAAATGAGAACAAAACAGCTATTTCTAGCTTCTTCTCAGTTCATATACTTACCACTTAGAGGCTTGTACTGCTGCCTCACCTTCTCAGCTATCATTCTGTCTCCATTCTGAGTACTTTTCTATCCATTTTATATACTTATGGCAGGTTAATTTGCTAATCTGGTTCTTTGATCATGTTATTCCTTTGTTAAAACACATTGATGTCTCCACAATTATATATAGGTAAAGGCAAATTCTGTACCTAAAATTTAATGTCCTCAGCATTTTAATCTCTTTCCCTTTTCATGTCCATTTTTCACATTTTTCTACTTATCTTTCAACTCCAGTGAAACGTATTAACTTTTTTGAAAAATGAGCTTCTTGTCATCTCTCTATTTCCAATTCCTGTTCAAAAGATTTCTTCCCATTCTCTCTCACTATACAGATTCGACTCAGTCATTGAACGGTTTTTTTTTTTTTTTTTTTTTTTTTTTTTCCAAATCATGAGTGTTTTCAGGGTTGGTCGTGGATCTTTTCACCTCCTAAGCTAGCAGAAAGAAGTTAGGTCTCGGGAATCTCTTTGGAAGAGTTGCAGAAACAATTCCTAGGGCATTACCTAGCTGGAGAAAATCATGTCCATTGATTCTGCTCCATCCTGTGGTCACTACTCCTTTGGACCCACTGCTTTGTGGTGGGCCCCAGGCTATTTTACAGAATGGCTTCAAATCTATTCTAAGTTAGCCAGTGATGAGCGGCTTTAGCAAACCCTGTTTCTGATGCCAAGCTGTCAAAACAAGGAACTTCTTGTTGAATTCTTTCTGACTACTGACTATACCTCAATTTCTTCTATAGCTACTAACTATTTTTCAAAAGCATACCTTCAAGAAACATTTTAGGCAAAATAAACACGTTATTATTGATCACCTATAATGCAATTTATAATGTATGTGATTAGTTGCTGTGTAACCAATTTCTCCATAATTTAGAAGCTTAAAAGGGCAAACATTTATAATCTTATACGGGCTTAGGAATCCAGGAGCATCTTAGTTAGGTTATTATGGAATTTTCAAGAGAAGTGATGGTGAAGAACTCCTGTACTTAGAACATATCCAATGTGTTCACGCTTATGATCCAGACAGAGTCTATGTGTCTCGGGAAGAAATGATGAGCAACAATTTAAACTATATGCAAGCACATTATTAAGGAGGCTTTGCAGAACTCTAAACACAATATAGATTGGTGAAAGAAAAAACGAAACAAAGACATTGTTGAGGGTTAAGAACTAGTTTGGGGAATACATACTGAATGTGGGTCATTTGGCACAATTATCAGGAAAATTACTTTTATTACACACAAAAAACCCCACTGTAAGCCATAAGCAAAATGCATGGCAGCAGTGATTAAAAAATAGAAACAGCATGGCAAATATGTCAGCCAAACACCAGAAAACAAGATGATGGTGACTCTATGGCATTAGAATCCTATTAATGCTGATGCTGGCCCACTCTAGACATGGGCAAGTTTATTTAAATAACGGAAGAAAATAATCTAGGTGCATAGATAGGGAGTACTCAAGTCAATAGTAGACATAAATAATCCAAATTGTAAATTAGAATCAGAGGACTAGACATAACTTTTATGGGGTCTGAGAAAATTCTTTTGATGAAAACAATTTGTGATGTCTCTAGGAGTTACTCTAGGAGATGGTGTGCTAGACTCGAACTAGGGATTATTATATCGACAACACAGAGGAGGCCTCTCCCCTCATCAAAACAAACTGGATAACTGTCTAACCTTTTTGCCAATAAAGCATAGCCCTGAATGGGGGACGCTCAACTGCCATGGAAGATCACACTGTAACTAGGCTTCTAAGGAAATGCTTTAATGGTGGCCTCTTCCTGTGAGGAAAAAGTACTTTCTCCTGGAATTTTATCTCTTAAATCCTTCGTGCCCAATAAAGAATGGAAATTTATGATTGACAGGCAAAAAAAAGTTTGGTGAAAGATCAAACTTAATTGATTAGTAAGGCTTTTGGCCTGTGAAAAAGGCTATCTTCACATACTTAAAATTGTACTCTGACTTTTAGCTATCAAATAAGTGCCGACTGCTCACTCCCAAAGACACATCTCCATTCCAGGCTTCTCTCACTACCATACTAATATTTCCACCTGCTTACTCAGCATCTCTACGTGGGTGTCTCATAGGCATCTGAAACTTAACCACATTAACAGCTGAACTCATCATCTCCTAACCATACCCTCATCTACACAATCACGGCTAAATCCTTGATGTCTTTTACTCCGTGCTTGCCTTTACAATCTAATCAGTTTGTCATCAAATTACTAACATGTCTCTCAACCCATACCAGCCAACAGAAATATATGATCTGTGTTTGTAATTTTAAATTTTCTACTACTCATATAAAAGGAAAAAAAGATGAAATTAATTTTACTAAATGCAATTAACTTTGAGAATATATTTTAACTCAATATGCACAGAATATTATTTTAATATATAAATGATATAAATTATTAATATGTTTTCTATTGTCTTTTCATAATCAGCTTTTGAAATCCAATGTGTGTTTTACACTTAACAACACCTCTCATTTCAGAATGTAAATTTTCCATCAGAAGCATTTTATATTTTATTATATCTAGCAGTTGTAAAAGTAGATTCACATACTCAAGTTATTTTAAACATACTTAAAAGTTTGAGTATCTTTTAAACTTACATCAAACTTGATTAAAATTAAATACATTTTAAAATTCAGTTCCTTGGTCACATTAGCCATATTTCAAATGCTCAGCATATGGCTACTGGCTTGTCTATTGAACAGCAGTTTTAGAATGTATCTACTTGCTTTTTATTCCACTATTATTGCCTTAGTTTAATGACCTCTTCTTGAACTGTTGCAATAGCCTTCTAACTAATCTCTCTGCCTCCAGCATCTTCCCTTTCTAATCCATCCTCTGCACTGCTACCAGAATGATTGTTATAAAATAAAATTATGGTATTTCAACCTCTGACTTCAAATGTTTAGTTACAGTGGCTCTCAACCTCTTTTAGTTCAAGACATACCTGGCTGATAATATTCACCCACTTTCAGCAGTACTTTTGCTCACTTATGGGCTGCTCATTAGTGGAAAAAAAAAAAGTACAAATCCTGGTACTCTATCAGTCCTTTCACCCATTTTCTCCCACGGCTCTGTAAGGGTGTGTTTCACCTCTCACCTGGTAGTGAGGCTGGTCAGAAATGGGCATGGGCTCCCTGTTCAGGCTGTCAATTTGAAGCCCGTTCATAGCATTCTTTAAGCATTTTTCCCAATGCTTATTTAATAGCATATGAAGAGAAACTAATTTTTATTTATTAAAATTTAGACACAGACACTTAGTAATTTACTTCTCCAGGACAAAGCGAAGTCAAATATCTGGAAAAAATTGGCAAAATGACAACAACAACAACAACAACAAACTTCCTTTTTTTTTTTTTTTTTGGCAGTCTTTGTGCACTCTTCCATTTTTTGTTGGCAATTTTATGAAGCAGACAGAATTTGGAATTAGGTTAAAGTATTTAAACTTTGATGGCAAATGCTCATCCATACTGAACAGCATGATGCCTAGCAGCAAGTGTTATGAAAGCAGGGAATTTTATCTATTTCGTGCACTTTAGTATTCCTAGAGCCCAGCATGAGCCTAGAATTTAGCAAGTGAGCAATCAGTATTTGTTGAAATAATCTTTGGATTCTAGAAGTTCTACCAACTTAAACTGTCTATGTGTATTCTGAAAACGTTCAATGGCAATAGATCGGTGCTGCTCAGGTTAAGGGTAATATCAGAAGCCAGTTTATATTAAATGTGTTTTTGGTAGGTTAGAGGTACACATATGAGCTAACTATCAGCATGTTTCCAATTTATGTGTTACCTATTTATAGATTGGTATCTTGAAGCAAGAGTCTAGTTCTGATAGTGAACCGGTGGCCTACTGTAAATACTTCAAAGGCCAACTTTCTCTAATGTATGCACAATCTAGGCTTATTTTCCAGCCTCATCTTCAGCTATCCACACTCTACCTCACACATATTCACTCTTTAATACATGTTTTTAACAAAACTTCCTCCTCCTCCTCCTCCTCCTCCTCCTTTTCCTCCTCCTCCTCCTTTCTCTTCTACCTCCTTTACTTCTTCTAAGTGCTAAGCACTTTTCAAGGCACTAGAAATACAGAGTCAGATGTGGCATGGCTTCTGACCTCAAGTACCGTATAATTTAATACATAATCTTTATTCTGCTGGCACATTAGCCGCAGAAAATAGGCTGATATTTCAAATCTTCACAGTGTAAAAGCACACTTAAAAGTCTTTAAACGATGAAGCAGTGTACAAGCATGGCTTTTATAAAAGCAACCAACAATCTCACAACTGTTGTAAGTTTACATATGTAAGTCCATCTAATATGCATTAAAACTTCAAAAGAAAAAAATATACTCATGAAGTTAATGAAGAGATGAAGGTCAAACAGCTAGTGAGCTGCAAAACCAGTACTGAACTGAGTCAATCTGACTCCTAAATCCCTGTACTTAACCAGTGTGCCTTCTGTGATGCAGGTGAGAGTTCAGGAGACAATCCCTCATCAGGCTGAACCGGATAATTCTGCCTTTTTGTCTGTGTAATGAAGTTTTATGAAGTTAAACAACCCTACCCTTTAGTATGCCACATATCGCATAAATTATGGAGCATTTTGGATATCTGCTACGTAAACCATTTTCTCTAGTTAAATAAATACGGGAAGTTATCTGACTGGCCAGTTACCCCAGAGATTTTGTAGTTAGCTAGCTAGTGTTTGCAACTAGTTTAATTTGTACGTTTGGGGCATAAATAATTTTAAAGGCCGAGAAACACAGTTTTAAAAAATGTACAAATAATGAGAGTCAGCAAAAAGAGACCTCCAGAGTGCCTCTGTTCATATCTGTTCCTTTCTTTGAAGTACTCCTACTTCCTCTTATTCCTACCTGTCCTTCTCTTTTTCCTAATCTGGTGCTTTTTTATTCATCTTTGAGGCCTGGATTATATATTTTGTATATTTGTGAAACCTTCCTTTGTCCTCTAGGGCAAGACTAATTATGCCCTTCTTGGTACTGTTGTAGTACTTTGTTCTTAATCCTATTGTGTAGTTATAACTATGTCTTTATTTGTCCTTAGAGCCCATTAAATTGTAAACTCTTCAAGGTCACTGACAAGGTATAATACTATGTATCTTTACATGTCTGTATTTTCAGACTCTAGCATGGTGCTTACTAGATGCATGGTAATGGTTTACAGAGGAAGGAATGCACACCTGAGTGAATGGAGAAATAAGTGAACTCCTGCTGCTTTACTTTTGGCTGTGGCCTCTCTTTCCCTCCTGCTGGTAGTTTTCCATTGTCATGCAGGCGCTCACTCCAGAACTGCTCTCCTTGGGACTTAGTATGAAGTACAGTCCCAAAGGATAATGGTGAAAGCATGTGATGTTCTACTGGGACTTCCCATTTTCAACCTCCTGAGGCAAACAAAAGTCAGAGGCCTGAGGGCTGAGGCCTGTCATGAAATGGATTCATTTTTCCTGTGCTATTTTCTTACGAAAGGAAGACTTTTCTTTTGTTAATGGCTAGCTCCACCTTCAGGTTCAAATACTACACACAGGTGATCATTTCTCTGAGTCTAGTTATGCTTCTTGTCTGCTGTCTGTATCATTTTTATTTCCAATATCTATATAAAAGTGTATGTAATTTATTTCCCTGCATCCTGACTTGATGAGAGGAGATGAATCCACTAGGAGAATGAAAACAAACAAAACTGTCCTGTAGTAATCCTCCCTAATTGATGAGGAATGTAGAGATGATCAATCTCCACTACCCTGGCAGTTTAACCATTCTCTCTCTCTCTCTCTCTCTCTCTCTCTCTCTCTCTCTCTCTCTCTCTCTCTCTCTCTCATCTCCTGCTGTGCCAACCTCTAACACTTGGCTTAACTGATGGAGGTAAAATTGGTTCTCCATTTATTGGGTTTTTAAAAATTATTTTAGTTAATATATATTAAATGCTTGGAAGTACTATCAGTGAATCATCTGAAGTAGAGTTAAATTCCTCCTCTGAAATCATGCTTACCCTATTATTTGGCTTAGTCAGAAGAACAGTAACTAAACAATACTATTTAGCATGCACTGAGTGCTTACTGTGGAACACACACTGATCTAAACATTTAGCATAAAATTATATTATTAAATATTCACAATAATTCATTGAGATATGAATTTTATCTCAGTTTTACCAATGAGCAAACTGCATTATAAATAAATTGACCAAAGTCTCACAAATAGTAAATAACTGCCTGTATATGAACCAGTTGTATATGACTTCAAAGCTTCATTTTTCTTTAGTACAAAGGAAAATTTCAGGCTGGCCCAGCAACTTTTGCAAATGATTATAAAATCCCAACTATCAATGTGAAACCAATGAGTCTTTGTAGTGTATTGTTTCATGATATTCCTTAAACATGGAATTCCAGAGATTCCGTGACCCTCAATGTGAATGCACTAAATAACAACAAAGTGTCATGACATAGCACATAATATTTTCTATTTAAGTGTCTTAATGAGTACAATTATAGGTATCTTTGCAATTTTGTGAGTTTTGCCTAAATGTAGAACTAAACTAATACTGCTAGGAGGGTATTGGCCTTGTGTGTGATGAATATGAAAGTAACCCACATTGCTCTGGAAACTCTCGTTGGAGCCATGAGTTTCAGCCTTCACCACATTCTAAAGCTAACACATAAAGCCTCAATGACTTGACCTACTTGTCTCCCCACCACACCCCCAAACTAAAGGCAGGGAGAGTCTCTGTGTACTTAAGTATGTAAATGAGGTGAGAGAAAGAGAATTTGTCTATTGCTTGTAGCTCTTGCTGATTGAACATTTTCCCGACAGAGGTGTTCAAAGGAAAACTATGTCATCTGTTCATTATTGTTAGTTAGGAATAAAATCAGGCTGTGGGGGCTCCAAATCCCATAGGGCATCAGCAGAGAAATAGTGTTGAAATTTCAGCCCTAATATGCAGAGTAAGGTCAAACAGCTACTCATGTAGGCTCCAGAACTGTGTTCATTTGATCTTTAAAAAACAGGCATTGCAAAGATATTTCATGAGGTGGAAAGAAAAAGTTGTAAATTCTAGCTCCTCCTCCAAATGCCTAAATCAAGACTGATGGTTATTTGATTATTTGTAACTGGTCATTGTGAAGGGTGTTGGATAAATGCAGTGGCTGGGGATGTTTCTGGAATTTGAAAGTGCTATGTGAGGAACATACTATAACCATCAACTCCATATGTAACTAGTTTTTCCTGAACTTTGTCCTTCTCAGTAGACTGTATTTCTATTATTTAACTGTTTTTTTTTTGTTGTTGTTGTTGTTTTTAATTTACTAACTTTTTTGGTATCCTTCTAACCAGACAGACATAAACTAGATTCAATAGACTAGTGAGGCATACTGTAGGGTCTGCAAGGCCGATAATATTTTATGACAGGCTGTTCAGAAGGAATTGAATTTTATTTGTTGCCTATGGATGAAAGTATTTACTTTTCAGAAAAGCCCATATTTTAAATAAATGTAATTTTTAAATCATAAAAATCTGTATCGAAAAATTTAAATAATACAGCAATGATGGGTGTAAAAAGTAAAAACTGCATATAATATACCCACTTTTTTACTGTGGTATCTAAAACTCTAATCTTTAATCTTAAGCATATACATTCAATTTCTTTTTTGTATATAGTATATGTATAAATATTTGTGTATATGCTAACACACCTGAACATTCCTTAAAAAGATGAAATGTTATCATGTGGTACATACTATTATGCAAGTTGATTATTTTTATTTAGTATATTTTGCACATCTTTTGATTTTAGAGCATATGATCTCATATTTACTTCATAACATGCATCTGCTACAGTTTATTGACCCTAATGATGGGTATTTTAATTGTGTCAGCATTTTAAGTATTACAAATGGATAACATTTTAAAATCTTGTAAAAATATTGTTTCACATGTGTAAAAGCATATTTTTATGTTCAAATTCCTACAAGCTGAACCAATGTATATATTGCTGAGTTGTCCTCTAAGAACATTGTACTATGGAACACTCCCACCAGCGGTATGCGAAGACGTCACAAACTGGAGTGTTTTCATATAAAAGCAAATTGGTCTCATTATTTCTTAAGAAACTGAGCTCCATAGAATGATTTTCTTTCTGGTGTATTTAATTTGAGTGTGTTCACACTTTAATAATTACACTAGTGTAGAGGTGAAACCAATCCCCCTTTAACTTCCGTCACAAACTTTCTCCTATTCTGGGAGTAGGCCAAGGAGGTTGGATAACTATTTCATGAATCATATGCCTCTTTTCAGTAAAATGTGGCTTCACAATATTATGGGAAAAGCCAGGCAGGCAAGAGGTTAATATCCTCCTGGGTAGCAGTACTCATTTCAGAGTCTACCTCTGTGTTCTTCACTTTCTACACATTCCATAATTCTTAATTTTGCCTCTAGTCACTTCTTATTTCAATCATGCAGTCCCCAGGACTCGTGAACAGCCATGGAACGTGACAGGCTTTTAAATGTATCAATACTGTCAACATCATTGTACTTAATCTTAATATAACAAACAGAGTAACAACAGATGTACTCTGCTATTAAGTGTTTAGTAAGGCATACATGTCCTAGCTCTTGATAGCCAATTTAAATGACAAAATTCCTGAGCCTGAGCTCAGAGAGTGGATTATATCAAGGGACTAACTCATATGTTCTGTGGCATTTGATAATAACCAATATTAAATTGAAAGGAAATGAGATGTTCAGTAGCAGTAAAAAGATGTACCTACTTGAGTTTTTCAAATTCTACATGTGATTATTTACTTCAGTCCTATTGCATCTGTTGTGAGCTAAACCACAGTTAGAAGTCAGAACCACATTTAAAAATTAAAAAGCATTTTTTTAATTGCTGATTTTTAAAATGCTGCATAAATATAATTTAAGCATGTGAGATATAACCAAAATTTTAGTTTTTCATTGCACTTTTAAATTTTCCTTAAGGTGCTATAGTTTTACTAATACAGTGTAAAAATTAAAATATGTAGCTATAGAGTTTAATAGGCACTGAGAATATTTGTTAATGCCATGGCTGTCTATATTATATTCACTAACAGATTTAATAGCTGAACAGATGCAGCTTGCTATGATAATACATGGTACTGAGCAGCAGGCAGCCCCATTTGACAAGTTGGTTTTATTTTATTTCTATATCCCCAAAACTTCTCTTATAATCCCAGATTTCAGTGTGTTTTGATTTGTTAGGCAGCAAACAGATAAGAGGGATTCAGTTCTTTGTTGTTTATTTGCAACAGGTTGTTTGACTTCAGGGTACAAAGCCCATGAGATTCTAAAGTAAAATAACTGGAAGAGACTGGGTAAGACACACAGCACAGATAACTGTACAGCAATACAAATAGATGTATCCAATACAAAATGAATAGAGGAGCACCTTCAAGGATGCTCTGCAGTATGGACATTGATAACACCAGATTAGTAAGAAAATTCTGCCAACTGTCTTCTCAGCAAGTATCAGTTATACGGTGGGCAGGATATTTAATTTTAATTATTTGTGTACATTTCTTCTAGTTGCCTTGCATAACTAACAATAACTTTTGCCAGCAGAGTGGCCAAGGGGAATTGGGGTTGTTTGGTGTTACAAGATTTGCTCTCTGAGGATCATTTCTTTGGAGCTTTCCATGAGCTATTTTCCAATCCTTTAATTGCTTGTGTCTGGAAAAAAAATCTGATGTACATTCTAAAGCTAAAATAAAATGATTGTCTAGCTAATATATTTTGGTATTCACAAAGATGCGTGGTATTGATAATGAGATATTTGAAATGGGTTTTTGCAGAAATCCTTTACAGATATTGAAAATTGTAAAGTTGTTGAAATTGGATACATCCTGTTGAACTTCAAGGATTTCAGTTCTGCCTTGTGTGGTGAGGGAATTATACTAGCCTGAAATCTAAAGTGTGAAAGAGGTGGGTTCAGATCCCATGGAATGTTCTCATGCAATATCAAATATCTGGGCCAGAAAAAGCATTTGTATTTCAAGGCATTCTGCATCTTTTCAGAATTTCTTCACCAGGGTTGGCATAATCATCAACTAGGATCTGTTTAAAGATTTACAGCATAGTCTTTTCCCAGCATCAAGGTTATTATGCACAATCTGTCCTGGCCTTAACAATCCACACCTCCTCTAGGTTTGCACAACCAGAATTAATTTCTTTCCATCACAGTATAGTGAGAATAATATGTTTCCCTCACGTTCAAACCTCTCTCTTTGGTAATGTGAACCTCAGGGTGTTTGATCGGGGAGTTAGGCTGATTATGCTTTGTGTTAGTGTGACTCATAATTCATTCTCAGTCTGCATTGAAGAAAATATTCCTAAATAAATATTCCTATATATACATAGAGAGAGAGAGAGAGAGCAAGAGTCACATATATAGTCACACACATATGTATATAGTCATACACATAGTCATGTAGTCACAGGGTCTTATTAGAGTACAGTAGTGTGGTTATAGCTCAATGAAACCTCGACACTCCCGAGGCTCAAGCAATCTTCTTGCCTCAGCCTCTCAAGTCGCTGGGACCACAGGTGTGTGCCACCATGCCCAACTAATTTTTAAAACTTTTTGTAGAGATGGGGTCTCACCATGTTGCCCAGGTTGGTCTCCAACTCCTGGGCTCAAGTGATCCTCCCACCTTGGCCTCCCAAAATGTTGTGACTACAGGAGTGAGCCACTGTATTTGACCTATGAATATCTTGGAAGTCAGACACTAGTATGAGAGGTTTGTAAAGTCGATATGAGCTTGTTATTCCAGTTTACACTAAAAATGTAAGTAACTCAATAATTATATGTTTTATACTAGATTTGGTCATTGCCAATAAAGTTGTATAAATCTAACATCATAGGGCCTTTTTATCAATTAGATTTGAAGACAATTATTTTTGGTAAAATTCTCATGTTGACTGTGTAAGAGTTCTTTTTTTTCCCCCCCAAAACAGGAGACAGTTTTATATTGGAATATTAGTCTCCCCACAAAAAAGATACATAAGAAGACAATACTTGATATAATGAAATTTGTGTGGATAACATGTAGACATAGTGTACTCACAGAGCAAATTATCATCTTCAAAGAATTCTAGGGTAATTTAGACGGCAGGACAGCTAGACATAGCTGTTTGTCATCTGCCATGCCTGATGGAGAAATGGATCAAAGCCTGTTTGAATATAATGAAAACAGGTCACCCTAAGTTAAAATCCAAAGCAGTCTTTGAAGTGTGATAACTATTCACTGAAAGGAATAAAACCCATAGCCACTGGAGTTTTGTGTATTTGGAATGCCACAATGAAGCAAATATTTAAATTCATTTGCAATAGAGAAGAAAAAAAAAAAAGGCTATTGGAATATCTCTCTTGACAACTTTTGAAACAATATGGAATAAAAGTGAATATTTTTGGAAAGGACACCTTTACTTTGTTTTGCATATATATAACAGGAATCTATAGAATCTTAAATTATTTTTAACTAAAATGTCACTGGGTACAAAGTTGAAGTTTTTCTATCCCAGAGAAGTTTCAGGACCTGGAAAGGAAGTTAGTTCCTTTAGAGGCTCAGTTGTATTCCAACCCCTAATCAAAGACTAAAGATACTCTAATTTAAAAAAGTAAATGAGTAATGCTGTTACATAAGCTATGGCCTTGCTGAAAGTTTAGATTCTGTCTTAGACTCCAAGATAAACAAACTTATTTTTCTCCAAAACCGTGAGTATGTGGCGGGGAGGGGGCTATAATCGCTGTGGCTAAATATGAAGTTTACCAAAGACCTTTTGGTTCTGAGAAAACAAAACAAAACAAAACAAAGAAGGCGCTACCTTTAAGGAGAACACATTCACATCTCCAGTAGAATGTGAGAGATATTCTTCCATTTTGAGAGAATCATCACCACTTGTCAGAAATGATGGTGTTCATACTAAGAGCTGGTAGATCTCTTCAAAAGTGTGTCTGGGAGCTAGCTGTCACCCAATTCCCACTGAAGATGGAAAGTCTTTCATTCATTCATGAATCATTTCTTGAGGGCTTTAAAGTGAACAGAACCTTGTTAGCTTCTTGGGATAGAAATGTGGATGAGATACTGCATACGCTTCAATAAACTTGAACAGTGAAAACTCTCCATTAGGACTTTTAAAGAAATAATTTTAATAAAATGATGTAAAGACAATAATAGAAGCACTGAAATTTATAATAGTAGCATATAAGAAAGAAGAGTGAATTTTGCCTTGGTGCCTCAGGAGTACCTTTACAGAGGAGGTAGTTCAGGCATGTATGGGAGAAGAGCCTGCCAAATGGAAAAAAAAACAAAGGAGGCCATCAGAAATAATGAGCTAAATTGAGATGCAACATGGTATGTCTGACTAATTATGTGCCCTTTAACATAGCCCTTAGTAGGCATCAGTAAATGTCTTCTGGATGAATGACTAAATGGGAAATATCTTACCTAGTTTTTCAATAACAATAAGTTAGATGAAAAGAGAAGTGGCAAAACTATTTTAATAAGTATTCAAGTGATGTCATACTGCAGACAGACTTCAAGTAAGAGTCTAAAGCTTTGCTGTTAAGTTTCTTTCTGCATAGGACTCTGGGTTGGAAAGATGACCTTCAGCCAGGCATTCTGTTGACAAACTTGCTGCACAGACCCACAGAATGCAGATGCTTTCCTAGGACTGCTTCTTTGGGTCCCCTGTTATAATTAGGTCCATCCATCTCTTTAGGCATTTCTGAAACATGATCTAAATTGAAAGTTGAACCCCTACTTAAAGGGTTTTAAAAAATTGCATACCTAGAGAGTTTCAAAGCATGTAATTATACATCCAGCCAGATAAAGGAAGGTCCAATGAGTTTATATTTTTCTAGGCTTTTTCTTTTCTAATCACTTAGTTTCTCAACTGTCAATGGACACAGGTACAACAATAACAATGCTATATTGGGTCATACTTTATATTCTCCCACAGCTCTCATATGCACATTGAACATCCTGTTCAAAGGTGATTTTCAAAGATGTAATTGAGAATAAGTCTACTGCTTTTTAAATAGTCTCTGCTATTCTTAATAATAGCAAATTTTATTCTGTAAAATGTATTTCTTGTGGTCCTCATAATCAAGGATTGGGGAAAAAAATGAGGACAATAGCAATAGTATTAGGAGGTGCTGTTTTTGCTATATCTGCTTTGCTACAATAACATTTCTGATTCCTTCATAATTACCTTATTAATCTTCACTAGTACCTGACCCAAGTGTTTTACCAGGATCACAGAAACATGACAAGGTCATTGCTTTTGACCCTTCAAAATATTAATGGGAGACTGTTTTTAGCCACATCTTGTGGAGGCTGACAACACATTAAATAGGTTCTGTCATAGATATTTTTTCACTTTCTAAAAATAATAATGATACTTCACAACACACTGTGTGTAATTTAGAACTTGTGATTATTCTGGACCTGAATTCTCTACTTTGAGGATGGCAGGTGCATGTTTGGAATCACACCCGAATATGAACTCCGCTTTTTGAAAGTGTGTTAACATGGTATCATTGATCATTAAAACTTGAGTTGAACTTTCCACCCAACCAACATATGCAGAAAATTAGTGTGGTTCTTTTGTTCCTTGAGCCTGTGTCTTTCTAAGCTCAATAAAGCACTCTGATTATGGTTTTTATTGAATGATGACTTGAAAACAGAAAACTAAAAAAGAAAAAACTCTATCTGTTGGCATGTCTAAGTCTCTGCTCACTTCCATTATTTGAAAGTGTAGATCTTGTAGAATCTCTTTATTTGGTATAATGAAAATTAAAAGTGGTTCAAAGGAAGTAATAATTCTGTTTTCAAACTCTGATTTGTAAATACTTCAGAGGTATGGCTTAATGCCTTTAAATTGAGTATCCTCATTCAACTTCAAAATCAAATTTCTTAAATTGAACCTTTCTTCCCATACTGTGCTGCTATTTCAAAGTAGAACATCAAGTTTGAAAAAGCAATAACAAGTATCTTAAAATTATAAACATGAAGATGTTTATAAACATTAGAGATAATTAACTCATTTGACACTGAAGTATTTAATTTAATTTAATTACTTATTTTTGAGATGGAGTTTTGCTCTGTCACCCAGGTTGGGGTGCAGTGGTGGGATCATAGCTCACTGCAGCCTCAAACTCCTGGCATCCAGCATTCTTTTTGCCTCAGCTTCCTGAAGTGTTAGGATTACAGACATGAGCCACTGTACCAGGCCTAAAGTATTTTAAAAATAACTTTTCAGATACCATCTTTTATTTGCTTCACTCCCTCCATTCTTTATCTGCTTATAAGCATATTTAGTTCCTTAAAATATTTAACCAATTTCACCAACGGAATGTGAGGTTTAGCCACATTCAGTTGTGAAATCAGCTACCCTACTTCTATAACTCTTATTTCCAAAGTGGGATTGTTTGTTTCATTTGCCTTTAGCATTTAAACCACCTGAATATTAACTGGAGAACAAGAAGAAATATGCCAATTCTGTGCTTGCTAAAATTTTCTTTGGAGAATTCACTTTGCATGAGGCTATGTGGTTGGGCAAAGCATAAGATATAGGTTGTTGAGCTGAAAAATGGATAAAAGTAATTGCCTGGTCTGCAGAAGTTTGACTATTTAACAATAATTCCTTAATTTAGATTGTTCTGATTTTTTAATATTATTATGAATATGATGATGTCTTATTTTACATATTTTATAGTTAATAGCATTATACACATAGTCTTTTTAAAACACTTCAAAAGGTACAGAAAATATTTTTACTGTGCATATTTAATGAATAAGAAAATTAAGGCCTGTGGATAAATGGCATGACTAATAAAAGGATATACAATGATCAGAATTTAGGTTTTCTGATCCCAATCTCATTACTTTTTTGCTATATTTGTATTTATAAATTAAATGTTTTCACCCAGTAACATTTGATTGAGACAGTATTAGACACAGGAAGCTGTAATATTTACACTTGGTAGCAGGTCATGTTAATATGAATTGGATTCATTTGTTGAGCTTGAAGAATCACACTGACACGAAACATATAATATTTATTTATAATAGGCCTTTATTTTAAAATATGCCCCAGGGGTATAACAAGGATGTAACATTCTTTACCTTCAGATTCTTATAATAACCTTTTTCTTTTAATGCAAGACAAGAAAGAGAAGAGTGTATTAATCAGGAGAATGGAAGTAGGATTAGGATGGAGGTGGAATGTAAAGGGACAGTAATACCATTATATGAAAACATAAAGGAAGTCTGTGTCAGATAAAATAATTCAACTCTCAGGGGAATAGGAATGTAATTAGTTAAATAAAATATTATCTAAAATGAATTTTGTGAGGGTTGCTACCATCTGTCTAATTTCTGTGATATGTACAATTCAGGTAATAATCTGGCTGCAAATTAGGGACCTAGCTATATTAAAGTGAGCTGAGTCCTAGAGATGCTACATATTTTATTTTACCCTGCATCAGTTTATAAAATTAAGATAATAATACTTTCCTATCCACCTTATAGAATTATTCTGAAGATCAAATTAAACAGCATGTGAATGCACTTTGAAACATTGAAATCATCGTGGTGCAGTACAGAGCTATGCAATTTCCAAAAATCATACAAGAAAGCAGTTCCATTACCTTATAGTCACTTACAAAATAAAATGTAGGATATGCTATGACTTTTGCATGAGATCTAGAGAGAGATTCTCAGTAAACTCCTTAGAAAAATCAGAAAAGTTAAGCTCTCTATTTAAGAGTTGAAAGTACCTAGAATACAGACTATATTTGAATTATCTTAAAATTATAACTGTCTTATAACTAGGCAGTGGATTTTTTTCTGTGCCTGCTGGAATTAATATTGTTGCTGTTGCTTACATTAGTCATAGTAATGTTGACATCAATCTCTACCTAGACAAAAATGACCCAAATTATTTGGTAACTTACTCATTAAATACTGAAAATATGGAATATAGAGTTGCTGATTGGATTAGAAAGAACTGCAAATATTTAGCATTAGAGATTTGCTGATATATATTTTATGCAATCTACTTGAAAAAGATAAAGAGCTATGCTAAAGATTTTCCCTTTTTGGGACAATAACTGGCTGTGTTCAAGAATTGTCATCTTAGCGTGAGACTGCTAGTTCTTCTTACAGGGCTTTATCCTTGCCCTAGCCTGATGAAAATTATCCAATATCTTGAATTAAAATAAAAGAAGATATTGTTACTCAGTTTGTAGATAAGCTTAAAATTGAAGTCGTAACTAATGTGAGTATCCCAAGCTAGAATGAAGTATCCAATCCAAGAACATAAGATTGACAACTCTAAAACTGATGGACACATTTAAGTAACACAAAATAACAACTAAATAAACTGTTTTAGTAAACAGCATAACCTTAATGTAAGTCAATAGTTTTATGAGGTTGCCAAGTAAAACTAATCAATTTTAGGATGCATTAATATTTAGAAAGATGGATGTGGTGAATTCCTCTTAGCTGTACTGATGACTGCTGGGGTTTGTGGAGTGCTGTGCTTGTCACACTTTGTAAATGGAATACCTTCAGAGTTAAACAAGAAGATGATGAAAAAATTTGAAACCAAGTTAAATTATACAGTCATCAAAGAAATTAAACGTGATTAGGATTCTTGGTTAGGAGTCTGAACAAGATTCTTTGAACCAGTAGATAATGACTCCAGGAGGCATTATAATGAATTGACTTGAAATACCTAAAAATTTCAATGGATTAGAAATGGAATGGGCTACCTCAAGAGGTCGTGAGTACTACAAGTTCCTTTGTGTGGAGTCTGGAAAGATTAAGCATTTGATGGCTGCCTGGACTAATGAAACTTCCAGCTCCATTACATGGTCTTATCATTCTATTATATTGAATAGGAAAATCAATTATCGCAGAAATTCACAAGCTGAAATTCACATACAATCCATAGTGCCACTGTGTTTTTACAAACAATATATTCATCCTAATTTTTTCTTTCCTGTCTTTTCTTATATTCTTAGTCATATAGCTTTTATTCATTCATTCTATAAGACATATTGAACAAATGCAATATTTAAAGTACCATTCGAATGCAAACTGTATAAGAGATGAACTTCTTATGTCCATTTGGTTCACTTCTGTATATCCAGCACCAAAAACCATGCCTAGCTTATTGTAAATGTTCATTTTACGTTTGTTGAATGAATAAAGATATCCCACCTGGTTCACTTGACCACTGTTTCTCAAATTAAAGTTCTTGGGATCTCCAGCATGTGCAGCACCCTCCTAATGGCAAAAAGACACCAAGCAGCTCCTGTCTGCCATTGTACCAGTGTTAATTTCTATGAGCAATTATAAAGACAAAACTTATCTTAGGGGGATTAGAAACTGGGAAACAATTTCAAAGGCGATATTTTTATTACTACTTTAATCAGTGTTTCCCAAACTAAAGCCTGCAGGCGTATTCTTGCAGTTTGGAAATTCTCATGTTGAAGAACCACTTTGCAATCATAACAACTTACAACTGGTACCTACCTGACCCTTGCAGAAATATCAGTTCACATTTGTCTTGCGTTTAACCTTGAAGATTCATATAATGCAAGCAAACTGTGAAAGGTTAAAATGTCTGTGTGTGATTGACAAAGGCATCTTATTCCTTTCCCTTGCTTTTTCTTTCAAGTAATATTTTTGATTTATTTGTTTCCTAAGAATACTCCTCCTTTGCCTCCTTCACTTAAATAAAGAAACTATAATGTCCTACACCACCTTCAACTTCTTTTACTAATTTTGAGACTAGAGATTTAAATAAACATATAAATGACAAAGTTTGCCATTTATTCCCTTAACAGTTATTATCAAAAACTTCTAAATTTCAGCACTTTCTTGGAGCCTGTGTATAGAAGAGAGAGAGAAAGAAAAGACACAAATCGATGCTCTCACAAGACTTAAGTTGTAGGGTCACACACAGGCCTTTAATATTAGCCATATAGGTGAAGAGGGAATGCTAACTTAATGGGTGAAGTAATCTGTGGAATTAAAGTGTTGATATCTTCTCTAGGCAAACCCAATTTTTTTTTTTTTTTTTTGTAAATTCAAAGCATACTTTTTCCACTACCATGAAACTGCTTATCTTGTTGATTTCCTACTTCTGAGAGTTTCTGTGACATTCATAAAGAAGCTACTAGAATTTTAAACTGAAAAAAGACAGATGACTCAAAACTTTATTTTTTAATTATAAATTTGGAAAAATATACTTCATATTCAGTGAATCCCAGGCTTTTAAATTAAATCCTGAGGGGACAGCTTTAAGGACAGGAAACTTTAATAGCAAATATGTAGTGGATTTAGTTTGCCAATAAGCAAAAATTTTCTGTCTAATGTACTCTTAAGATGTATTAGGAATACATATTGATTTGCTCCCATGAATGAGCCAAAGGAAATGCAAGATTTATATAGAGTACATTACAGCATATTCCTGAAATTGTCAATTATATGTATTAAATGAATGAAGAACACATATTACCTGTTCCTTTCTTCTTCTGGAAGCAAAAGTATTACACATCAAATGGAGTCTGGTTGACTAAGAGATATTTAGTATTTATAACCAAGAGTGGTAAATGTAATATGTATAATTGATACATTAGACATTTGCCTACAGAATATACTATACTGTTGTTTTTAGTTATCTCTAAACTTTAACCTTCATTATGATGATATTAGCTTACATTTAGTACATAATAGTAGGTTTCATTCAAGTTTACAAATATAAAATACTTTATATAGACTCCAATATATATGAACATATTTATGATTATTGAATCATCACATTTCTTTTTCTGTCATAATGGAAATCACAGGCATATTATATTTGTCTTATTATCATCTAATATGAAAATTACAAAGTTTGTAATTCAAATTAATAGTCTGTTGATATAGACATTTAATCATCTTTTAGGGACTATGAATATTTTCATCTTAAGAACAAATAGTTGATTATTAAATACTATTTTGGATTCTTATTTTCAATATTCTATTAAATTTAGGATACAGATACTCTAAGCATGATATTAAAATCATATAAATATAACGTGTGTGTGCATGTATGTATGCACGTGTGTGTGTGTGCATGTTTGTTTTTCACTGAACCCATCTACCCATTTATGGGAAGGTTTTTCAGCAGTTCTTATGGTTAATTCAGATATTGGGCTTTCTTACATAAGGTATAAGAGGAACCTCCCTCAGCAAATTTTCTCCTAAAATAGTTTCCCTTGAATCTAGTGGCCATTTTTAAATTTTTTTTCAAATCACTTTGGTATGTCCAAATTTTATTATGAAAGCCAGAAAAATGGATAGAGATTATTCAAAAGCTTTCTCTTTAGTAGAACTTAACTTATATATCACTGTGTCAATTTTGTTGTTTGGGAATTTCTAGTAACTATCCATTATTTAGACTTGATAAACCACTTAGTATGTATTTAAGCAAAGTGCAAGTCTTATGTATCTGAAAGTAATTTTAGTTTTTAAAAGCTAAATATATCTTTTATTTGAAAGATCTTGATATAAGCATATAAAAATATATAAATGTCAATAAAATCATAATTTTGATGTGCTTTATTCAGTTTCATAACTAGTACATTATTTTCTACTACTGCTTTAAAAATATATTCAGCAGAAAAGATTTTTTATTCATAGTCAAAACAACAATGACACACATGTTCATACTTGGGAAAGGAATGTTATTTTTAATTGTCTCAAAAGTATCACTATAGTGTTGATATGCAGTCTACATATAAATTATTGTATGGATCAACAAGTTTAATAATCTCACAAGGTCTACTCAATGATCACTATCAGTGATTATTCAAAATTACAGTTCATTTTATGCTAATTATAAAATCGTACCTGATTTTCTAATAATAGCTATGACTCATAAAACACTTCTAATTAATACCTGTGAATATGGATGCAATTAAATATTAATGAGATTTAACTTTTAGAATAATGCACCACCAATCCCTTCATCTCCAAAAATGCCAGTAGATTAAAATTGGATTATTCTAATTAGGAAGCTGAAGTTAATAACTTTATAGTTTTTTGAATAAACCAAACACAGTGTGATGAGATGTTATTTTTATAATGAATTTTTAACATTCAAATCTTCATTAAAACAATTTTAAGATTGGATACAAGGAGAAAACAAAACAAGGCTATTCTTCAGGCAAAAGTTTATGCACAAATCTGTGATTGGGTCTCATTGCCTGGGCTTGACTGGATCAATTCTGTTTTGATTTTCTTCAAATTCTTATTATTTGCCTATAAATGATAATATTTACCCAAGTAATTATAATTTTGGTTTTGAATGGAAAATATACTATTAGAGAGCTAAAAGATAAACAGCATTAGTAAGGTCACTAATACAGCATTATCATTAATACATAGAGCAGTACATATATAATATAGTGTAATTATTTTTTAATAATTCATTAATAAATATATAGAATGGTTACAAAGTGAATTATTGCAGAGGCTTTAAGTACAACTAAGATTTAAATCTATGACATTTCTCATTTATTTATTTTTTATTGCAACAAATGTAAGTAATTTGAAAACACCAAGTCATATCTATTATTTGTTTAATGAAAATAAATCAAATATCTGTTAAACATTTTCCAAGTTTTTATTGAAACATGTCTTATTTGCATACATACTTCAGTGGTAAGAATGTAGGCACTGTGTTGTGACGGAACCAAAGAGAAATTCTAAAAGGATATAATTTTGTTTGTTTTACTTAAGTATCTATGCCATGGATATGGTAGATGGTCAAAAACTATTTTTAACTGATAAATTTGAATTTTGGCCCCAATTATTTCCACCTTTACAGTTTACTTAATTCCTCAACCTCAGTCTTCTTGTTTGTAAAATGAAGGCTCCAATAGTACCCACCTCATGGAGTTAGACTGTAATCCTGAAACAAGGCCTGTGAAGGGCCTAGCATAGTGCTAGTGCACCACAGGTTTTGCATAAATGGTAACTGTTATTATTTTACGTTAATGCCTTAAATTAGACTCCCTGGCATTTGCCCGTATATTAAATCTCTAGTGTTTATAGTGAACGCTAAGGTCCAAATTAACTCATTCTCTCAACCTGAGATAAGTGAAACTCATGAACTTCACTAGACTTTTTGCAATAATAGTCGCTTTGTCAAAGAAATGGAGTACTCCAGGGGTGAAGGCTATAGAAATACTTAGATTGTTCTTTCAGTGTTTAGAGTAGTTCACAACCTTGTATTCTTAGTCCTTTTTAAAGTGTGGACATGGATTCTCATACTTTTTTGACTTAAGGCTTGGGCTTTCAGTGTTCAAAGAGTTGACAATGAAGAAATTAGAGGTGTGCAATAAAGGAAAATGTCACATTTGCTGCAAATTTGAAATTGAAATTATATAGTCTCTATATTATATGTAGTTTGTGTGAGAAGTCTGTTAAAGCTTATTCAAAGAGACAATTAACAAGACCCAAATGTTTTAACATCAAATGTGTTAACATAAGAATGTTAGCACGTTTTGAAAGATAGCTTGATTTTTTTAAGAAATTGGGCTACAACTTAAAGGACTCATGTTATTTTCAGGTGTAATTAAATGTGGGATGAGCTTTTGCTTGTTGTCCCTGAATGTTAGCTCAGACCCCAAACTGAGGACAGTGGATATTCGGCACCTGTATTTTCTAAGAGCTTCTGGGAAGCAGGGTGGAGTACAGCCCCTGCAGGCTCATGGACAGGAGCCAAGACCCTCCACCACCACCTCCTCTCTAAATCAAAATAATCTGAGAAATGGAACAGATAGCATTTTAGTGAATATCATGTGCTGGAAGAAAAGCTATATCCCCTTCTGAAAACTGGAAAGGGATACCCTGTGAGAAGGATTTATAGATTTGCAAGAACCGGTCAGAGGAGGGAGACCAAAACTGTATTTCCTTCATTTGATGTCTGCTTGGTCAGTAAAGGGCTGACAAAAGGGTAGCAGCTGTGGAGAGACCTGTACACGCACTGTTTGTGAGATGAAAATGTCTATATCTGTCATTGATACATTGGACATCTCAGAAAGTTGCTGGGCGTGAGTTCATTGTGCTAGTGCATGAGAGGTCTGCCCACTGGATGAGGGCACCCCGGTAGTGTGAGTTACTGTCTGAGAAGGTGCAAAAGTGGTTGAGTGGAAATTTGGTCTTCCCCTGGAGGGAAATGAGCAGTGCATTTCAGAACACCATCATGTGGACACCAGACAGTGGGTTCTCCTGCCAGCCATTTGCAGGCTGTAAGCCAGCCACAACTAACTAGTGGAGCACTGCAGCTGACCAAGTCCAGGAAGGGAATGTTTGCCTTTTCCTCCTCTTCCTTACCCAAGGGCTAAGAAGAGGCTGAGTCTAGAAGAAAGGGGAAAAGCAGGTCTTCAAACCATATCCCAACCTAGGCTTGTGTCCCTCCTACCTTACGTGGAAACAACACAGGCCCTAACTTGTGGTAGCCGAATAGCAGGGAAGAGAATTGAAATGGCCAAAAAGCTGTGAACTTTGGGCCAAGATATTAAGAGAACTTTGCTAAATGAAAACTGATTCAGAATAGTATGGATTAGAACAATTATCAGAGAAACTAAAGCCAATCATATTTTGTTTCTTGAGTTTAGACTCTTCAATGATCAGAATGCTTTTGTGGAGACAACTGCTATGCTTGAAAGAACACAGATGGCCTTTGAAGTATAACACTTCATTCAAAGTCAAGTTTCATCATACAGTAGCTATGGAATCATAAGCAATTATCTAACATCTGCAACCTTCTGTTTCCTTATTGATAAAAGTAGATTAATAATACCAAATTCCTTTAAGAAGATTAAGGGAAAGATATATAAATATGTATTTCTTAACTATATATATTAAGATACTGTAATAAGGCATAACATGTGTCAGTAAGTATCAGGGTTTTATTTTTTCCCACTGTGACCACAAGGGATTATTCAAGAGGTGAGTTACAGAGATATTCTTTTAAAAAATTCATTTTGTGACAAGGTAGGTAAATATGAAAAGTATTTCAACAGCAATTTAATAGCAGTTTCTACTTATACTCTTAGTAAATTCATACACCTGTTCTAACCTGGAAAAATTGTGTATTTTATATCAGGTAGATAAAAGGTGAAGATAGTTTGGTGAACGTGTCTTACCTCTCCTGAAATCTAGCACATTGTATTGATTCATCTTGTTAATACCTCATCAGTTAAGTCCCCGCTGATTTTTAGATTTTGGCATCTAGCATACTTTTCTGAATTTCTTCTATGTATTTTTTCTTGAAGAAGAGTACTAGAAGAGAAGCTGTTTTTAACCTAATGTACACTTAGTATATTAATTTCAATATTATGACATAACATTAAAATGGGCAGTACTCAGATTTAGATTCACTGGGTTTGTATGTGTGTGTATATGTATGTGTGTGTGTGTACTGCCTATTTCTCTCTGTGTGTATATATATATACACACACACATTGTTTATGTAATTCATAATAAAATGTATATTACATATGCATATGTAATTTAAATATATACTGTATATGTTATAGTTATTATATATAACTTTGCTTTGTTAACAGTTTAACAAATGACATTTTTAAACATTATTTCAATAGTAGAACAAAGCTGAAAACAAAACAAAACAAAACCTTCCAGACATTGTTTCAGATTGTCAACCTGAGGTTTCATAATGTCAGCTCCTTGGGAGATCCAGGTAATTTTTAACATGCTATCCCGAGGTATGATTACTGCAGAGGATGTGTTATACTGATGCTCAGGTTTAGACAGAGGGTATGGCCACCAAGTGGGAAATGGAATTAGGCTGTCCAAAGGGATATAATAAGGAGTAATAGATTGAAATTATGCCTGGGTAGATGCAGCTGACTAGAAAGAAAAAAATGTCCTCTGAGATCTTATTATCTTCTGACATACACTCGAGTGAGACATGGTGAAAATACCAATTGGATAATTTTAAATTCGTCTGACCACCTCGTGAATACTTTTGTTTACAAAAACCCATCCTAAAACTGGTTTTCAAAAGGTCTAGTTAGGAAAAAAATTGATGTGTGTGAGTGTGTGTGTGTGTGCATGCATGTGTAACTTATTGTACTAAATAAGTATTTAATGAATTCACACATATAATTTTTGCAGTTGATAATTTTGCAAATAAATAAGTTTTCTAATATTTCTTTGTGAGGTGGTGGTAAACTTTTCACTTGTTTTATGGAGATATAATTCATATATGATGTAATTTACTCAATGTGTGCAGTTTAATGATTTTTCGTGTATTCACAGAGTTGTGCAACCATCACCATAATCAAATTTGGAGGCACCCGAAAGACACCCCTTCCCTCTCCTTCTTCCAAGCCCTAAACAACTACTACTTTTCCTCCATATCCCTTTGCTAATTCTGGACATGTCATATAAATAGAATAATATAATATGTGATCTTTTATGACTAGGCTTTTTTCATTTGTATAATGTTTTCAAGGTTCATCCATGTTGTAGCATGTATCAGTATTGCATTTACTTTAAATACTGAATAATATTCCATTTATGAGTATACTACAATTATTTATCCATTCATCAGTTCATGGACATTTGGGTTATTTCCACTTTTTGGTAATCATGAATAATGCTATCATAAGCAATCATGTGCAAGATTTTGTATGGAAAGTGCTTGACTACTTGATGTCTGGCTTTCTTCCTTTCTCCACATCTGTATAACTTATACAATATAGAATTTTATAACATATATTCTGTACGTTGCACTTTGAAGGTCTTTTTTCTTGGCATCCTTGAAAGTATTCAAATGAACTATAATGTATATTCAAACGTTAAAGAATACTCTGAAAATATTAGAGTTACTGTTTTCATGTAGTCTTCTGTTGATCATTAGTATATTTTCTTAGATTTAAGAATAAATTATCTGTTAGGTTTATAGGAAAGGGAAAATACTTTAGTAATCATCCACTTTACACATTCCATCGGTTTCTACTTTTATAGCACTTTCACTTATGTTCTAGAGCACATATGCTCATTTTCATTTTGCAGATAATAAAACTAAAATACAAAGTTGCTCATGAGTGCTCCAGGTCACATGATAACAGCAGAATTTCCATGCAGTTGAATTGTCTGATTCTTAAGTTCAGTATATCTGGGTTCTCATCAACTCTGTCAGTTATTTGTGTGCGACTCTACTAAGATATTTAACCTTCCTAAGCATAACTTTTCTTGTCTTTGTGTGGGACTGATATCCATGTATTTATAGTACTGATATTCACTTCATATATAGGATTAGTATTTGATGTAGATGGAATGATTCATGTTAAACTTTGTAAATTTAACAAGCGTAAGTGTCTAATAGAGATTAGTGGCTTTAGTAGGAATAACAGCAAAAGTAACAGTAGTAGTAATAGTAATAATAACTGGAACTAAAAATCTGGTTTCATGATAACTAATCCAGATTTTTTTTTTTTTTTTTTTGGTATGCCAGACAAAATTTATGTAATTGGCTTGCCATTTGGTTATTTTTGGTCCCTGAGTGTGTCTAATTTCTCACCCACTCTTTGGCCAAAAATAATCCAGATGCCAACATTTATTCACATATATGAAGTCACACACATTGGTATGCACATTTAGCGGCCAAAAATAAGTACCCAACCAAATGGCAAGCCATATCCAGAGAAGTTTATACACACACACAGCTAAAATATCAATTCATATAACGCTTCTCATTTTTAAGGCCCCTTCTAAAGGTTAACATTCTCACTGCACCCGGGGAGCAGCACATGAGTCAGTGGTATAATTTGTCTGAGCTCATGGAAATAAACAACTTGGAAAGCTAAAACTGACAGAGCCAATAGCTACACTTGAATTGGAAGGTAGCATTTTGTATCTTTATCTCTTTTCCTCTATGTCTTACATACAAACATACGCACACAAACACACACATGGTATTTCTTATATTTTTATTTAAATAACTTTAGTTTTTATTAATGGCGACAAAAAAATTAAAAGGAAAAAATCATGGGTGGTACCATCACTCAAAACCAACCTATTTATTTTCTTTCAAATTTTGACTACACATAGTTTTATTATCCCAGCTCTACAATTTGAGTGCTGCTTTTTACTTTATAGCCTCAGCATTTTATGTTATTGTGATCCTTATTTACTTAAGGCGAAAGACTGATTGTTGGAAGTTACCATTCCATGGTGGGTTTATTTTAGGTTCATTTTAGTGATCTTTGGGTCAAAAGCTATATCACATATATGTAGAAAGTTGAATATTTGAGAACAAATATTTTGTGAAATATTTCACACAGTATTCACTTCAAATGTTCTCTCAGATTTGGATTGTATTATTTCCTAAACACTGTGGAATTCAGAATTGTTTTTCCCCAGGAAAACTCACCCAATCACTGCTTAAGATTAAGAAAGCCTAATTTAATATGATGAAGTTGTTGAACAGTTTTCGGCTCTAAGAAAAAAATAAAGAAGAAAGGAACTATTGATTTTGTAACTATTTCTTTGAAATGCCATTTTGAAAATATAATGCATGTAATATACTACAAATAATAGAGCCTATGTCTTCTCTTTTCTTCTGTCCACGAAGCTGAGGTGCACAGAGTTAACCTTTTTATCCTAAGAGTATGGAGTTGTACAACATTGTGATAGCTCTTGTGAATCAGAAGTGGAATCTTCCTGATGTGTAGATAGAAATGTATGTATGATTACACCTATGTGGAATAGACAGCATCCAAAGAGAGCAAGCCAAGTATTAACCTGTTGTCCAAAGTAACACCTAGAAAACTCAGTATATAAAAAAGTCAGTTAAAAAAATGGAATTTCAACATTTCAAATTTTTCAGATGCTTCAAACACAGACACTTGTACAAAAATAAGGTTCAGCAATAACAGAAACACATTCAAGAATGTAAAGACCCGTATCACAAACTGTAGAGCTGATTTGATTGTTGGTTTTTCTGTTTATTTTCTACACTAGGTGGTTAAGAAAAAGTTAGACCAATGTAACTTGCTGTTGTTAGCTTTGTAAAATTTGAGGAAAATAGCTATTCCTCTTTGACTTCAGGCTAAGGATCCTGAGTTTTCAATCTTTGACCCCAAGAACTCAATTATGACTTTAATTCAGTTATCAGAAGGCCTGGCAATAGGTTTGCTAGCTCTTCACCTGCACTACGACCTTGATTCTCCAGGCTCTTCACAGTTTTGCCATTCATTATTCCCTCTCAGGCTTCAGGAGATCTTTCTTACCATTTTCCAGGCTGCCCTCTCTGGGACCTTCAATTTCTTCTCCCATTGACATCTAGCCATTTTTAATTTTCTGGCGTATGTCCCTTTCACTGCTTCCTTTTTCAAGTACAGTCCCAAGTTATTGAATGTTGCTATAGAGCTATTTTAAAAGTCTAAACAAAAAATGAGGATCAGTTCCAAATAAATTCATGCATTTTCACATCTTAAGAATTTTCAAACCCTCCTCTCTTTGCTACCAATGATGCTGTATTTTGTTTTACTATAAATGTTGAAGCTATTTGGTCTGCCTCCCCTAATATACTTTATATTCATATATCATCTCCTCCTTAATGTTTATTTAGCCTAGACATATATTAATTTTGCTATACGTGTGAGACAGGATAACAAAGGTACCAGTGGTCCCAGAAAAGAGGCTTAAGTCAGTAGTTCTTTTTCTTACCTCTCAAAACTCACATTTATCATTACTGCTCAAGTCCATTGCCTCCTTTTTTTTTTTTTTTGGAGACCGAGCCTCACTCTGTTGCCAAGGCTGGAGTACAGTGGCGTGATCTCCACTCACTGCAACCTCCTCCTGCTGTGTTCAAGCAATTCTCCTGCCTCAGTCTCCCAAGTAGCTGGGACTACAGGTGCCCACCACCACACCTGGCTAATTTTTTGTATGGTTAGTAGAGACGGGGTTTCACTGTTTTAGCCAGGATGGCCTCTATCTCCAGACCTTGTGATCCTCTAGCCTCTGCCTCCAAAAGTGGTGGGATTACAGGCATGAGCCACCGCGCCCGGCCCCAACTTACTTTTTAAATTCTTTCTATACACCACTCCTGTGTAACTAATCATTCCTCCTTTTGTTTACTGTAGCCCTTTGTTTGTGGTGTCTATTATGGTACCTGAAAACAGTACAGTAGGCATAGTAGCTGCATATGAAGAAATGTATTTTCCCCTTTAACTTGTGATGTATTCAAGCTTGGAAAGATAGAAGGCATAATGTCTTGATCAGGAGAGATATTTGGTAACTATGTATTGAATAAAAGTAGACTTGATAGTCGTAGGTATCACAGTGGGGAAAATAGAACTTAAGGAAAACTTTTAAATATAGGTAAGGAAAAGGAGAAATAACAAAACCAATGGACTAAGAACAGTGTGATGCTAGCTCTGTAAGTGCACTACCTTGGAAGCTAATCCTCCAGCCCTACTCAAGCCTTTGGCTGTCTATAGCCACGGTCAGAAACTTGGCAGCAATCAAATGAGACCCTGAACTTGAACTGCTTAGTTAAGCACCCCTGAATTATTGACTCTTAAAAATAGAGAGGATAATGTGTGTGTATCATTTTTTTAAGCCATTTAGTTTTATGGTAACTCATAGTTCAGCAATAGCTAACGAGTACACCTTCTTTTCCTAATAAAACAAGTTCACTGAGATATGGAATATCTACTGTGAACTCAGAAGATAATAATCTATCAGAAGAGAAAATTCCATGAATAACTTTAGAGCAGTGCTAATGCATTACTTTCCCTCATGTTATGTAGATTTAAAGCTCCACTGGATCCTTGCTCTTGAGGGACAGTTGATGTGCTATTTACAATGAGTACTCATTTAGAACATCTTCCACTGGACCCTAACCCTACTATTGTCTCTATCATTCATTTTTGAGACATTGACCACAGTAGATTCAAGTTTAATGGGTTTGAGGTAAGGTCCTAGTGTCGAGGCTTTTTAGAACTCTATGTGTGACTCTGTCATTCAACCAAGGTTGAAAATCACTTGAATTATTTTATTATTATTGTTTTTATGCCCCTCATTAGATTGTAATTTATTGCATAGCAGTAAGCATACTTTTTACCTCTGCATAGCATTTAGTACAGTGCCTTGGATAGAGTAAGAAGCAAATAACTATTTGTTTACTGATCTGCTACACAATATGTCTTCAAAACAGTACTTGAAAGGATATTGAAGTACTGGCCTCAGAAATTAAACAGTGAGAAACAGAAGTAAAATAAAAGAAGACCTAATGAAACAGAGGACCATGGAGAAAAACGGAGGCTTTTCAGAAGTAGATTTACACCTTCACTTTTTGGTCAGCACATTCTTATTTAGTATTGACTGATAAACAGAACAAGAAAAATGAAAAAAATAGGAAGAAGAGAGGAGGTGAGGCAAAGTAATGCAATTTTCGTGGGTTCCAGAAAGTTCTTAGGAGTGATTTTAAATGTAGTGTTCTAAAGTTGCTCTTACTTTTGAAAACTGTAGCTCAGTGCACTAAAATTTCATTTCATTCATTGTATCTGGGTTATATTTACTTCTTGCTGAAATAGTCTAGAGGAAACCAAATGATAGTGTTCCAGACTGCTACAAAGCCTTTGATATATTGGATGTTTTGACATGAATGTTAGCTAGAGAGTTTTAGAAGAGTTACACCAATGAGAGCCTGTTTAGCTCTCTCCATTTACACTCAGTGAGCCATGTGTCGCTATCTGCAGCCTTGTCATCATTCTTGCAAAAACATCGATTATTTTATGTTATTGTTAAAAAAGTTCCAACTCACAATTACGTTTTTATTCTTCTCTGTTTTAGGTCAAGACTAGTATCTCTGATAAAATATTAATATCTTAGAAGACTGTATTTCATAGTAGAAACAGTAATGAGGCCAAATAATTAATTATTACTCCAGACAGTAGATAAAACAGTGAAAGCAGCAGAGATGATACTAAGTTTGCAGGCAGTTATTACAGCTAAGATTAACAGTTCATCTAGATTCTCAGAAAATAAGTCTAGTAGGCAGCAAGTGCTATGATATACATTTATGGGTGGGTACGTATTACAGAAAGCTTCCAGTAGGTTTTGTTTATTGATGTATATTTCCATTGCTGAATCAAAATATTTATAATAGGTAATGAGTAGATTGTCATTGATAAACTATAAAGTAATAAAAATGAAAAATAAAGGAATTACTAGCTGCATCCAGCAGTATAGTAACTGTTTCTTAATGGGTTACTCTCTCATCTACTCTGTCATTACAGACATTGTGAATCATAATAGAAAGCTGCAAGGATGTTAGGAAAATTTGTCCAGAAATAGTAATAAAATTATAATATTCTATATATCTGATTTTCTAGTATGAATTTTCCACCTTTGTTTTATGAAATTGTCCAAAAAGAATATATTGTATTTCATGCAGTCTCGCAGGGAGCAATGTGTCTTTTTAAGAAAAGAGGAGTGGACCATTTTGTATCATTCGTTTAGTTAATCTGCTTGTTCCTATCCCCCAAAATAATGTCATACATTATGAAAATGTGATTGCATGTTCCCTTGCCACTTTTGGAAACAATTCATTGACAAATCCTTCATTAAAATAGCATTAAGAGTTTGGTTTCCACCAGGAAGCTTAAATAGAGACACTAATATACTCATTACTGGTGTATTAATGTCAGAGAGAGAGAGAGAGAGAGAGTGTGTGTGTGTGTGTGTGTGTACAAGAGAGAGAGAATGAGTAAGAGAGTGATTACTTTACCATACATGCACTTTCTTCTTATATTTGTTGTAGTTTCTTGTGTAAAGCATAATCCTTTTACATTCTTAAATGCAAATTATATTTTGGTGGGGTGGGGTGGGAGTTTCAAAAGAGTATATTTCTCTGGGAGTTAACTAAACAGAAGCAAGCCTCATTTTAAAATATGATTTCTAAAATACTAGTTTTTTTAAAAAGTCTTTGTAGGAATCCTTGACCTGTAGTCATTATAATGGAATCTGGAGCCAATGATGGATATGTGAACCTTTGGATTCAATCTTTCCAAACATATTTCTGACTAGAAGGAATTTGGTTTTATTTTCATCCAGCTAATGTGAAATAAAAATTGTCCTTTCAAAATATTTCTATGAGAATTGGTGTACCCAGATGACAGGTGCTAATTGAAAATTCTATGAACCATTTCCAAAGTAGCACAGAAAGGAGTGATTCTTTCACTTGATCAGGTTCTCAACTCTGGGCATTCTTGGCTTTTTGTTCTGATAATGCATCTGCCACCATGCTATCCTTGGGCGGCTACAGGGGAGTGTTAGCCATGCTGTACACCTTTGTAGCTCTGGGGACAAAGTTAGGCCTTTCCTCTTTGGAGATATATCTGTGCTCCAAAACTTCATTAATATAAACACTGACAACAGTCACTCAACCAAGGGCGTTCTTCAGAAGCAATTTCCAGAGTACAAGAAACCAGGCAATATTCAAGACCTAGGGCCTCACGTGAAGCAAATATTTTAGCCTGATCCATACTAAGGGATAATCTAGAATGGGGTTTTAGGATCACTGCACTTTAATGACGTCTTGAATAATAAAGGACTGCTTCTGTGGTGTCTTCAGCTGTCACGTCGATGGTTCTGCTTGAAGCTGGGAAGCAAAACAAACAGTTAAAAAACAATTCGTATTGTATTAAAAAAAAATCATTGAGATGCCTTTAGAAACCATAGCTACTTTTAAGGAACTGTATTTCTTCGGTTACATCATGGGCATTCAAGAGGTTGGGGAAAAATAAGAAGGTATAATTGATCATGGGAAAATATGAAGGAAATTTTGAGAAGTTGTATGATGTAATAGGGATAATGCTAGAGTGAAATATTAGAGCAGTCTTATTCTCCTACATGGGATATGGCTAGCTGTGTTACCTTGAACAATTCACTTTTCCCCCGGTGCCTCACTCATCCTATGAAATGAGTGAACTATTAAATGATCCTAGTTAATTATCTAAATGGTCTTCTGTTTTCCCAGCAATCTAAATATGCATACAAGTGAGTGTGCCAACTGCTAGATTCTTTATTCTTTTGAGGCTTTATAAAATCCCCGGGAAACCTAAAGCTCAGCATTTAAATTGCTATTTGGTGATGGCAATACCCCACAGATGATCTGAAGGGTTGGAGGTTTGGTTACAGTGCAGCTGGTTAAACTCTGAAAAGACAAGAGGTTTGACTTTACAACCAACTGGAATTTCCTTTTCTGTTGAAGGAAAAGAGTGGCAAATACATGTGGAAGTATTAACTTTGTGACTTGACTTGCAATAAGGCATTTTAAAAATATGTTCATTGTCTTATGTTGTAGTCCACTAGTAAATGAGGAGTTTGGTAGGTGTCAAGCAGCTGTGATATTAGCATGTCTCTATTTACTGATGAAAATCTCAGAGGAGAATTGTGTCAGGAATAAAGAAATAGCTAAATTGATATCTGTACTGGATGGGAGAACACACACAAAAGGAAAACAAAACTTACAGAAGAGAATTAAGATACTGCTTCTCACTGGGCTTATTTTCAGAAGGAAGTTATCAAGGATAAAAATGTGAAATTTGGAGATTAATGAAAAAATAAAACTTTTTAAAGCAAAACATCACAAAAAATAATAGTGTAAAAGGGGAAAGATGCATTACTTCAATCTCTAACGTAGGCATCAAAAACATCATTACATTTCAAGTGAATGAAAAGATGATTCTGATTCATCAACATTTTGAGCTGAAAGTTGCTTCAGAGGACTAATCCAAAGTCTTCATTTTAGGAAAAGGAGACTAAGTTCCTAAAACTACCTTATTTGAATGTTGATATGCTCATGGCAAGTAAGAATGAGTCTTAGACAGACTCTCAGGTTCCCCATCAACTGCCCCACCATGCTTTTGACCTCTTTCCCAGGTGACAAAATAAGATGGAACGGTATTCTAACTGTTATGCCTCTAAGAAAACAAAGATTTGGCATTTGAACTCAAGCATAGTTTCCTTTGAAATCGTCTTCATCAAACAGTGGACTACAATTTTCTGAAAAAGAGTTTGCTAGGAGACTCTGTACATATTATCCCAACATTTGATGTATCTTTTAACTTTTATTTTAGACTTGGGGGTACATGTGAAGGTTTGTTACATAGGCAAACTCATGCCATGGGGGTTTCTTGTACAGATCTTTTCATCACCAAGGTATTAAGCCCAGTACTCGACAGTTATCTTTTCTGCTCTTCTCCTTCCTCCCACCCTCCACCCTCAAGTAGACCTCAGTGTCTGTTGTTTCCTTCTTTGTGTTCATAAGTTCTCATCATTTAGCTCCCACTTATAAGTGAGAATATGCAGTATTTGGTTTTCTGTTCCTGCATTAGTTTGATGAGAATAATGGCCACCAGCTCCATCCATGTTCCTGCAAAAGACATGATCTCATTTGTTTCCATGGCTGCAGAACATTTTAAAATAGAAAATGTGGGATAATAAATGGCAATATTAAACAACTCTTGTTAGTTGAAGGAATATTGGTATATGTTATCTATGGGAACATGTTGATAAATATATAACTGTATATCTGCCTGTATTATACTGTGTGTCATATTGCCTCACTTTTACACTGATTGCATTGATATTAAATGTATTTGTGTTCCTTAATGAAAAGGATGGTGCATGGTAGAAACAAAACATGGAAACTTATTTGATGTAGAGAGTCACAAACATGACTAGCACATTAGATAATCAAAACATACATAAAATTTGATGAGGTACAAACATGTTCTTTGCCATACCGTTTTTGATAGAGTTTAGGAAACTTTTCTGGAATTCTAATAAGTAACAATGTTTTTGCATTACAGAACAAGGGTATCTAAAGGCATTTCTTAGCTATAGATATTAGAACCCCATGAGTGACTTCAGGGAGTGAATCTATCCTACACAGGTTAGTAAGAGAGGATATCTAAGAACATGCACTTGTAAGTGGGAGCTGAACAATGAGAGCACATGTACATAGGGAGGGGAACAACACACACTGAGACCTGTGGGGGTGGCCAGGGGCAGGGAGACCATCAGGAAAAATAGTTAATGCATGCTGGGCCTAATACCTAGGTGATGGGTTGATAGGTGCAGCAAACTACCATGGCACATGTTTACATATGTAACAAACCTGCACATCCTGTACATGTACCCCCAGAACTTAAAATAAAATTAAAAAATAAAAAAAAAAAAAAAACAAAAAAAGAAAGGCCATCCAAGGGATTAAGTATAGACAATATTACGAGTATTATATTCGACCTTTACATTTCTTTCTTCTCACTCTACAATCAGAATAAGAAACTATGATAATATTATATTTTAAAATCATTAATATTATTAATAGTCCTAACAGTAAGAGCAAGTTAGATCATTACATATAATCACATTATCAGGTAGTATTTGTGTGTTTCCTCAAAAAGCATTTGCCCAGGCATAGTTATTGCCAGTTTCTCAGTCTATACAACCAGATAAGGTGAAACTACAGAAATGCCTGGCTTGGGAAGAGGGAGGAGAGTGACAATCAAAAGCAATGCCAGTGGAGAAGACAGTCTTTGTAAGATTATTTTTTTCCTATGATGAATAGACTTGTAAATATTTTAAAGAGATTATTGCTTCTCATTATCTAAGCAAAGCACTACTATTGATAGGAAAAGAAAAAGGTGATATAATAAATATGCACAATAATAGCCTATTAGCCTATAAAATGACAGTCGATGCCAAAATTTAGCACAAATGCAGAATTACTATTGAAGCACTGCAGTTTGTTAGAACATGAGAAAATATCACGCATGAAGCAACAAGGAAACAAGGAGCTGCTGGATCATATACAATGATTTAAACATGATGCTGTGAACATGAAGAATTGATCTTTGAAGTGATCGCTGATGAGGTTTGGCTGGACCCAAGCAGCGTCTCCAGGGGAATGTGTATGGTTCTCATCTTGCATGCTCTGCATATTTATAGAATACAGAATAAGAATGATTTTAATTATGCATGGACCAGAAAAGAACTGCTGACCAATCTTCAGTCCAGGATATATCTGAGATTTTAACTGCTGAAGTGTAAAAGACTACCACAGATTATCCAGTTGCTCTGCCAATGGGCACAGAAAATGAATCTGTGTAAATCTCTCATCTACAGGGCCGTATTAATTTGATGACATTTTTGTTCTGTCTAAAGATGGTCTCAAATTGATTACAGGGTAAAGTTTTATACCTTTCATTCTGTCAGTTAAAGTTGTTTTTAGGAAGTATTAAAATACTTAAAGTTATCTGTTGTTGTTCTTTAATTTGAACAAAGAGGAGACAAAAATGACAGATCACTCAATGTCTTTAAATTAGACCAGTTCATGCATGTTCCTTCAGACAGTCATCATTAAATGAACCTCTAATTTATCTTAGATTCTTGTAAAAATATCTTAGAAAAGCCCATTCTCATAGAAATTATGTTTAAATTTCCAAAGGAATTAAATAAAACCTAGAGAGTTTAAGTAACTTATCCAGCATCACAGAGCAAAGATGACACTGGAATTCAAGTCTTGAGACTTCCAAACATTATCTTTCAAAGGGAAATGTCACATCTTTGGAATGCTAGTCCATGTATGAATTGTAACAGCTAATACATTTTGAAGTTGGGGAATGGGAGGGGCAAAGAACTTTAAAGTTTTGGAACTTTTAATATAATTCAAAGCAAATTCATAGTCCACCTTGGCATAAAGATAGCTAGAATTTGTGAATTTGTATTCTTTGATTTGTCAATAATATTTAGCCCTTAGGGTCAGTTCATAATATAGTAAAGTGATACATAATAAGAGAATGCTCATATAAATAGCTAGAATCTTCTGTTTAGCTGCTGGAAAACTAGTCAACTACTGCAGCTCTCAAGCTAAACTGTTGATGATTGGTATAGGCGCAGGTAAGACTGAATATGAAGGAAGCATTGGGGACACAAAATTCAAGTGAATATTAGTCACAAAGCAGTCCATATTCAGGTAAATTTCTGTAATAACCATTTTACCATTATGTAATCAGAGCCAGACCACCGGGGTCTGAGTTGTAGTTTCCCTATCTGCTGACCTAAGGGCAAGCCAGTAAATTGGCGGGCAAGTCACTTAATTCATAGGGTTGTAGTTAAGACAAAAGGAGTTAAATTACATAACAGGTAGATGGTAATTGCTACTACACAAGCATTAGCTGTTACTATAAGGAGTAATAGTAGTGTAATAGTCATTATCAACAGTGTAGGATTCACATTTGTTTTCTGTAAGTAGTTCATACAACCACTTTCAAATTGCTCAACTTTTTTTTTTCCAAATTAAAAGAGAATATGTCCTTGAGATAGATTTGTGGCCACAGAATGGTAATGGATATAAAATATTAATATAATTATGCCAGTAATTGACCCCATTTTTCTATGAATATCTTATTAATTGAGAAATTTTATAATGGATACCTTTGAAGTACTAATCCTGATGCTTAATATATGAAAGGTAGTTTTTAATTCAAAAGAAAATTAGATATTAGTGGCACAATAAAGCTTTACTCAGGGCAATTTAACAATTTGTATATGCTGCCAGTAGTGGCAGTAGAGGGAACAGAAGACAGGCCCTGCGGGAAGTCTACCCAAGGTTATACATAATATCAATCAGTAATATGCCACAGTTTATAAATATCACTGAAAGTTGTTGTAAAATAAGAAGCAGGAATAAATTATAAATGCCTAAATGACAGCACAGCAGCTTTGTTTGGTAAAAAGTAAAGGAAAAAGAAATCACAAGATGTGAGTGGGACAATACCAGAACACTCATAGGCTCTAAATATATTTAACAGCTGAATTTGATACATTTAGAGAAACTATGATATTGAAGCCTTTTATTTTTGTGGTTTTAATTTTGAACTAATTTGTTTAATCAGTGCTATATGACTGCTGCTTTTATTGATGATGACGATATGGAAGGAGCATCAAAAATAGAATTATTTTTATGAAAATAAGTAAAGTGAACATGTTAACTAATTAAACTAAGTACAACTGAATAAGTAAAGGAACGTAATATTATTGTGCAAGAATACTGACCCTGTAGTAAAAGGAAAATACTGTTCTTATATGAGAACAGTAATCTTGGCAGATTGAGTTTACGACTATTTTAAAGGATTTAAAGAGTAATATATGCAACAATAGCTCGGAATGCCGCTTTAAAAATATGTGTTTTACTACACAATTAGTATGTATTCTTCCTGTTGGGCGGGTGGCTCACGCCTGTAATCCCAGCACCTGTAATCCCAGCCTGCCAATGGGAGCGATCACTTGAGGCCAAGAGTTTGAGACCAGTCTGGCCAACATGGTGAAACCCTGTCTCTACTAAAAATACAAAAAAATTAGCTGGGAGTGGTGGTGCATGTTTGTAATCCCAGCTACTGAGGAGGCTGAGTCATGAGAATCATTTGAACCTGGGAGGAGGAGGTTGCAGTAAGCAGAGATTGTACCACTACATTCTAGCCTGGGTGACAGGGCAGGACTCTGTCCCCTCCCCCCCCACAAAAAAAAGTAAATATTCTTCCGATTTGTATGTCTATGTGGATATATAGGTATCATTTTACAAAAATAGAATTATATTATGTAAACTATTTTGTAACCTGCTATACAAATTACTAACAGCTAAGGAATATATCCCCATGTCATTAAATTGTATATCTTTATCATCATTCTAAATTGTTACATAGTATTTTATTGAATGGATGTTCACTAATTTGTTTAATCAAACTATTTTCAGGATGTATCTGAAAGACAAGTATTGTAATTACAACAGTTACATTATAGTCTATAATCAATATTTTAAAAGATGCATTTCATGCTTTAAAGAAAATGATACTATAATAATCACCTATGAAAAATACTATTTTCTCTAACAGATTTCTTATTACATTGAATAATCTAACCTCATCTCATTTGTAAATGAATTAAATTAAATACTGAAATTGAATAAATTATTTATAAGACCTTCTGGGATACAGGCACAATTCTTCCAGCTACAAATTGAGCCACTCAATAGGATATATAGTATTTTTAGAACTTAGAAACTATTTTGTATAAAATCCTCTTTTTAGGACTTAAAAAAAAAACTTCATAAAAGTATGCTCTCTTATTCTAAACATCTTTATACAGCATGTGAAGAATTGGTTCTTTATAATTTAGATATGTCTTTCTAGCCAGTATTTTCAGTTTTTGAAGTTGTATGTTTGAAAAAACACAAACAAAAATTTGTTTCAGGAGTTAATAACAGTGCATTAGGTTAATACATGTATTAAAAAATATTATACACTGTATTAAGTATTCCATGGTATGCCACGGAATACTATGCAACAATAAAAAAGAATAAAGTATTGATGCACACAACAACTTAGATGGATCTCTGGGGAACTATGCTGAATGAAAAAGTCCAACAGAAAAAGTTACATAAATATGACTCCAGTTACAAGGCATTCTTGAAATGGCAAAATTATAGAGATGAAGAATAGATTATTGATTTGACAAGCCTCAAGGATGGAGTGGGGAGAGGGGTTGTATAAGCCAAAGAGAAGTAGCAAGAGGGATCTTTATGATGATGGAACCAGTTCTGCATTTTAACTGTGGTGGTGGCCACATATATCTACACATATGATAAAACTACCTATGACTATACAAACACACAAATGAGTACATGTAAAACCAGTGAAGTTGGAATAATCCCTGGACCAAAGTCCATTTCCTAATTTAGATATTATACCATAGCTAGACAGGATATTATCATTGTAAGAACTTGGCTGGTCATGGTGGCTCACACCTGTGATCCCAAAACTTTGGGAGGCTGAGGAGGGTGGATCATTTGACGTCAGGTGTTAGAGGTCAGCCTGGCCAACATAGTGAAACCCCGTCTCTACTAAAATAAAACAACAATTAGCTGAGCGTCGTGGCACGTGCCTGTAATCCCAGCTACTTAGGAGGCTGAGGCAGCAGATAAGCTTGAACCAGGGAGGCGGAGGTTACCGTGAGCTGAGACTGCGTCACTGAACTCCAGCGTGGGCGGCCACAGAGTGAGACTCCGTCTCAGAGAAAGAAACTGAGTGAAGGACACACAAGAATTTCTGGTACATTTTCACGACTTTCTGTGCTACTATATTTCAAAATAAAAGGTTTGTAAATAAAAGAATTGTCTTAACACTTTAAAATGTTAGGAGGTGTAGGCCGGGCGCGGTGGATTACCTTTGTAATCCCAACACTTTGGGAGGCCGAGGCGGGTGGATCACCTGAGGTCGGGAGTTTGAGACTAACCTGACCAAGATGGCGAAACCCCATCTCTACTAAAAATAAAAAATTAGCCAGGCGTGGTGGCGCATGCCTGTAATCCCAGCTACTCGGAAGGCTGAGGCAGGAGAATGGCTCTAACCTGGGAGGCGGAGGTTATCGTGAGCCGAGATCACGCCATTGCACTCCAACCTGGGCAACAAGAGTGAGACTCCGTCTCAAAAAAAAAAAAAAAAAAAAAAAGTTAGGAGGCATAATAATGGGGCTTGGAGACTTTCAAAGAAGACAGGCTAAATCCACAGAAAATGACATTGTTTTGTTTGTATTTTAAAGATACCATTAAGCTATCAAAGCCTTAATTAATATTAGAAACTAACTTTTTTATGATGATTGCCTATATGCTTGAAATTTAAAAGTGTCATACGTATTTCAGACAGAATTCTCTTTGAAGTTAGAACACACCCAAGAAGAAACTTTTATGCGTCCCTGAGAAAAACATATACAATGTTGGTGTGGCAGTCTCAACTAATTTATGTAGTGTAATTGTACCTCCACTTTAAGAAAAAAAAAAAGGTGTTGTGTGAAGATGGCCGAATAGGAACAGCTCCAGTCTCCAACTCCCAGCGCGAGCGACACAGAAGACCGGTGATTTCTGCATTTTCAACTGAGGTACTGGGGTCATCTCACTAGGGAGTGCCGGACAATCGGTGCTGGTCAGCTGCTGCAGCCTGATCAGCCAGAGCTGAAGCAGGGCGAGGCATCGCCTCACCTGGAAGCGCAAGGGGGAAGGGGATCCGTTTTCCTAGCCAGGGGAACTGAGACACACAACACCTGGAAAATCGGGTAACTCCCACCCCAATACTGCGCTGTAAGCATACAGGCATTCCAGGAGAATATATCCCACACCTGGCCGGGAGGGTCCCACGCCCACGAAGCCTCCCTCACTGCTAACACAGCAGTCTGCCGCGATCTATCAGCAAGGCAGCAGCGAGGCTGGGGGAGGGGCGCCCGCCATTGCTGAGGCTTAAGTAGGTAAACAAAGCCGCTGGGAAGCTCGAACTGGGTGGAGCTCACAGCAGCTCAAGGAAGCCTGCCTGTCTCTGTAGTCTCCACCTCTGGGGACAGCGCACAGCTGAAGACCAACAGGGGAAGTAGCGGGAGCCGGTGCAGACGCGAACGACTCTGTCTGACAGCTTTGGGGAGAGCCGCGGATCTCCCAACACGGAGGTTGAGATCTGAGAACTGAGAACGGACAGACTGCCTGCTCAGGTGTGTCCCTGACCCCTGAGTAGCCTAGCTGGGAGAAATCCCCCACTAGGGGCAGTCTGACACCCCACACCTCACAGGGTGGAGTACACCCCTGAGAGGACACTTCCAAAGGAAGAATCAGACAGGTACACTCGCTGTTCAGCAATATTCTATCTTCGGCAACCTCTGCTGCTGATACCCAGGCAAACAGGGTCTGGAGTGGACCTCAAGCAATCTCCAACAGACCAACAGAGAGTCCTTCTGACTGTCAGAAGGAAAACTATCAAACAGGAAGGACACCTATACCAAAACCCCATCAGTTCGTCACCACCATCAAAGACCAGAGACAGATAAAACCACAAAGATGGGGAAGAAGCAGGGCAGAAAAGCTGGAAATTCAAAAAATAAGAGCGCATCTCCCCCTGCAAAGGAGCGCAGCCCATCACCAGCAACGGATCAAAGCTGGTCAGAGAATGATTTGGACGAGAGGAGAGAAGAAGGCTTCAGTCCATCAAACTTATCAGAGCTAAAGGAGGAATTACGTACCCAGCGCAAAGAAACTAAAAATCTTGAAAAAAGAGTGGAAGAATTGACAGCTAGACTCATTAATGCAGAGAAGATCATAAACGAAATGACAGAGATGAAAACCATGACACGAGAAATACGTGACAAATGCACAAGCTTCAGTAACCGACTCGATCAACTGGAAGAAAGAGTATCAGCGATTGAAGATCAAATGAATGAAATGAAGCGAGAAGAGAAACCAAAAGAAAAAAGAAGAAAAAGAAATGAGCAAAGCCTGCAAGAAGTATGGGATTACGTAAAAAGACCAAATCTATGTCTGATTGGGGTGCCTGAAAGTGAGGGGGAAAATGGAACCAAGTTGGAAAACACTCTTCAGGATATCATCCAGGAGAACTTCCCCAACCTAGTAGGGCAGGCCAACATTCAAATTCAGGAAATACAGAGAACGCCACAAAGATACTCCTCCAGAAGAGCAACTCCAAGACACATAATTGCCAGATTCACCAAAGTTGAAATGAAGGAAAAAATCTTAAGGGCAGCCAGAGAGAAAGGTCGGGTCACCCACAAAGGGAAGCCCATCAGACTAACAGCAGATCTCTCGGCAGAAACTCTACAAGCCAGAAGAGAGTGGGGGCCAATATTCAACGTTCTTAAAGAAAAGAATTTTAAACCCAGAATTTCATATCCAGCCAAACTAAGTTTCATAAGTGAAGGAGAAATAAAATCCTTTACAGATAAGCAAATGCTGAGAGATTTTGTCACCACCAGGCCTGCCTTACAAGAGACCCTGAAGGAAGCCCTAAACATGGAAAGGAACAACCGGTACCAGCCATCGCAAAAACATGCCAAAATGTAAAGACCATCGAGGCTAGGAAGAAACTGCATCAACTAACGAGCAAAATAACCAGTTAATATCATAATGGCAGGATCAAGTTCACACATAACAATATTAACCTTAAATGTTAATGGACTAAATGCTCCAATTAAAAGACACAGACTGGCAAACTGGATAAAGAGTCAAGACCCATCAGTCTGCTGTATTCAGGAGACCCATCTCACATGCAGAGACATACATAGGCTCAAAATAAAGGGATGGAGGAAGATCTACCAAGCAAATGGAGAACAAAAAAAAGCAGGGGTTGCAATCCTAGTCTCTGATAAAACAGACTTTAAACCATCAAAGATCAAAAGAGACAAAGAAGGCCATTACATAATGGTAAAGGGATCAATTCAACAGGAAGAGCTAACTATCCTAAATATATATGCACCCAACACAGGAGCACCCAGATTCATAAAGCAAGTCCTTAGAGACTTACAAAGAGACTTAGACTCCCATACAATAATAATGGGAGACTTCAACACTCCGCTGTCAACATTAGACAGATCAACGAGACAGAAAGTTAACAAGGATATCCAGGAATTGAACTCATCTCTGCACCAAGTGGACCTAATAGACATCTATAGAACTCTCCACCCCAAATCAACAGAATATACATTCTTCTCAGCACCACATCGCACTTATTCCAAAATTGACCACATAATTGGAAGTAAAGTACTCCTCAGCAAATGTAAAATAACAGAAATTATAACAAACTGTCTCTCAGACCACAGTGCAATCAAACTAGAACTCAGGACTAAGAAACTCAATCAAAACCGCTCAACTACATGGAAACTGAACAACCTGCTCCTGAATGACTACTGGGTACATAACGAAATGAAAGCGGAAATAAAGATGTTCTTTGAAACCAATGAGAACAAAGATACAACATACCAGAATCTCTGGGACACATTTAAAGCAGTGTGTAGAGGGAAATTTATAGCACTAAATGCCCACAAGAGAAAACAGGAAAGATCTAAAATTGACACTCTAACATCACAATTAAAAGAACTAGAGAGGCAAGAGCAATCACATTCAAAAGCTAGCAGAAGGCAAGAAATAACTAAGATCAGAGCAGAACTGAAGGAGATAGAGACACAAAAAACCCTCCAAAAAATCAATGAATCCAGGAGTTGGTTTTTTGAAAAGATCAACAAAATTGACAGACCGCTAGCAAGGCTAATAAAGAAAAAAAGAGAGAGGAATCAAATCGATGCAATAAAAAATGATAAAGGGGATATCACCACCGACCCCACAGAAATACAAACTACCATCAGAGAATACTATAAACGCCTCTACGCAAATCAACTAGAAAATCTAGAAGAAATGGATAATTTCCTGGACACTTACACTCTCCCAAGGCTAAACCAGGAAGAAGTTGAATCCCTGAATAGACCAATAGCAGGCTCTGAAATTGAGGCAACAATTAATAGCCTACCCACCAAAAAAAGTCCAGGACCAGATGGATTCACAGCTGAATTCTACCAGAGGTACAAGGAGGAGCTGGTACCATTCCTTCTGAAACTATTCCAATCAATAGAAAAAGAGGGAATCCTCCCTAACTCATTTTATGAGGCCAACATCATCCTGATACCAAAGCCTGGCAGAGACACAACAAAAAAAGAGAATTTTAGACCAATATCCCTGATGAACATTGATGCAAAAATCCTCAATAAAATACTGGCAAACCGGATTCAGCAGCACATCAAAAAGCTTATCCACCATGATCAAATGGGCTTCATCCCTGGGATGCAAGGCTGGTTCAACATTCGCAAATCAATAAACGTAATCCAGCATATAAACAGAACCAAAGACAAGAACCACATGATCATCTCAATAGATGCAGAAAAGGCTTTTGACAAAATTCAACAGCCCTTCATGCTAAAAACGCTCAATAAATTCGGTATTGATGGAACGTACCTCAAAATAATAAGAGCTATTTATGACAAACCCACAGCTAATATCATACTGAATGGGCAAAAACTGGAAAAATTCCCTTTGAAAACTGGCACAAGACAGGGATGCCCTCTCTCACCACTCCTATTCAACATAGTGTTGGAAGTTCTGGCTAGGGCAATCAGGCAAGAGAAAGAAATCAAGGGTATCCAGTTAGGAAAAGAAGAAGTCAAATTGTCCCTGTTTGCAGATGACATGATTGTATATTTAGAAAACCCCATCGTCTCAGCCCAAAATCTCCTTAAGCTGATAAGCAACTTCAGCAAAGTCTCAGGATACAAAATTAATGTGCAAAAATCACAAGCATTCTTATACACCAGCAACAGACAAGCAGAGAGCCAAATCAGGAATGAACTTCCATTCACAATTGCTTCAAAGAGAATAAAATACCTAGGAATCCAGCTTACAAGGGATGTAAAGGACCTCTTCAAGGAGAACTACAAACCACTGCTCAGTGAAATCAAAGAGGACACAAACAAATGGAAGAACATACCATGCTCATGGATAGGAAGAATCAATATCGTGAAAATGGCCATACTCCCTAAGGTTATTTATAGATTCAATGCCATCCCCATCAAGCTACCAATGAGTTTCTTCACAGAATTGGAAAAAACTGCTTTAAAGTTCATATGGAACCAAAAAAGAGCCCGCATTGCCAAGACAATCCTAAGTCAAAAGGACAAAGCTGGAGGCGTCACGCTACCTGACTTCAAACTATACTACAAGGCTACAGTAACCAAAACAGCATGGTACTGGTACCAAAACAGAGATATAGACCAATGGAACAGAACAGAGTCCTCAGAAATAATACCGCACATCTACAGCCATCTGATCTTTGACAAACCTGAGAGAAACAAGAAATGGGGAAAGGATTCCCTATTTAATAAATGGTGCTGGGAAAATTGGCTAGCCATAAGTAGAAAGCTGAAACTGGATCCTTTCCTTACCCCTTATACGAAGATTAATTCAAGATGGATTAGAGACTTAAATGTTAGACCTAATACCATAAAAACCCTAGAAGAAAATCTAGGTAGTACCATTCAGGACATAGGCATGGGCAAGGACTTCATGTCTAAAACACCAAAAGCAACGGCAGCAAAAGCCAAAATTGACAAATGGGATCTAATTAAACTAAAGAGCTTTTGCACAGCAAAAGAAACTACCATCAGAGTGAACAGGCAACCTACAGAATGGGAGAAAATTTTTGCAACCTACTCATCTGACAAAGGGCTAATATCCAGAATCTACAAAGAACTCAAACAAATATACGAGAAAAAAACAAACAACCCCATCAAAAAGTGGGGAAAGGATATGAACAGACATTTCTCAAAAGAAGATATTCATACAGCCAACAGACACATGAAAAAATGCTCATCATCACTGGCCATCAGAGAAATGCAAATCAAAACCACAATGAGATACCATCTCACACCAGTTAGAATGGCAATCATTAAGAAGTCAGGAAACAACAGGTGTTGGAGAGGATGTGGAGAAATAGGAACACTTTTACACTGTTGGTGGGATTGTAAACTAGTTCAACCATTATGGAAAACAGTATGGCAATTCCTCAAGGATCTAGAACTAGATGTACCATATGACCCAGCCATCCCACTACTGGGTATATACCCAAAGGATTATAAATTAGTCTACTACAAAGACACATGCACACGTATGTTTATTGCGGCACTATTCACAATAGCAAAGACTTGGAATCAACCCAAATGTCCATCTGTGACAGACTGGATTAAGAAAATGTGGCACATATACACCATGGAATACTATGCAGCCATAAAAAAGGATGAGTTTGCGTCCTTTGTAGGGACATGGATGCAGCTGGAAACCATCATTCTTAGCAAACTATCACAAGAAGAGAAAACCAAACACCGCATGTTCTCACTCATAGGTGGGAACTGAACAATGAGATCACTTGGACTCGGGAAGGGGAACATCACACACTGGGGTCTATCATGGGGAGGTGGGAGGGGGGAGGAGGGAGGGATTGCATTGGGGAGTTATACATGATATAAATGATGAATTGATGGGTGCTGACGAGTTGATGGGTGCAGCACACCAACATGGCATAAGTATACATATGTAACAAACCTGCACGTTATGCACATGTACCCTAGAACTTAAAGTATAATAATAAAAAAAAAAAAAAAGAAAAAAAAAAAATATATATATATATGTATAGAAAAAACTTTTCGTAGTTGAAATATATTCTTACTCTCTTTTAAGGAAAATGGTATTTAATTGCAAACTTTCCTGTGATAATTTGAGATAATAACTTACAATAATTACCATTTTCATGATCTTACTCTAGTTTATTTATGTTCCCATTAGTCGAACAGAATGTAGTCTCTCCATTTTCAAAGTTAGTATCCTGAAGTTAAAAGGTCCAGTTTATCGATGATATAGTATGAGAACTCATTTCTGATTCTTTCAGCCTTTTCCTACTAATCTCATACCACTTCACTCAAGATGATTGTATGTTGTTTGACTTTGATTTCTGAAATGTAGAAAAGTCAGTCGGAGCACTTCATCTGGGTATCATCCATGTGCAAACTGTATAGCATGAAGGAGTTCAGAATGAGACTCAACCAAATTATTGCTTACAATCTATTGATAAACTAATTCAATAACTTTAAATGATTGCAGGCCTCTTAGAGTTCAGATTTGTTGTATATAAAATGAACAATAAAGTGATGTTTAAGCTTCAGTGTAGTTTGAATACTCTGTCAAATCCATATTCCCTTCCTGCTTATACTGAGTATCCTCTTACCAGTTTTGAGATGACTCATTCTAGAAGGCTTTGTCAATTGATCATTTGCCACCAAGGTATACTGATATATTTTGCTATATCCTTACACATAATATAAAATTATCTACCTAAGAAATACTTTAATTTTAATTTTATTTTACCACTTTTTTATTATTATACTTTAAGTTCTGGGATACATGTGTAGAACATGCAGGTTTGTTACATAGGTATACACATGCCATGGTGGTTTGCTGTACCATTAACCCATCATGTACATTAGGTATTTCTCCTAAGGCTATCCCTCCCCTAGGACCCTAGCCCCAGGCAGGCCCAGGTGTGTGATGTTCCCCTCCCTGTGTCCATGTGTTCTCATTGTTCAGCTCCCACTCGAGTGAGAACATGCGGTGTTTGGTTTTCTGTCCCTGTGTTAGTTTGCTGAGAATGATGGTTTCCAGCTTCATCCATGTCCCTGGAAAGGGCATGAACTAATTCTTTTTATGGCTGCATAGTATTCCATAGTATATATGTGCCACATTTTCTTTATCCAGTCTATCATTGATGAGCATTTGGGTTGGTTCCAAGTCTTTGCTATTGTGAACAGTGCTGCAATAAACATACATGTACATGTCTTTATAGTAGAATGATTTATAACCCTTTGGATATATACCCAGTGATGGGATTGCTGGCTCAAATAGTATTTCTGGCTGTAGATCCTTGAGGAATAGCCACACTGTCTTCCACAATGGTTGAACTAATTTAGACTCCCAACAACAGTGTAAGAGAGATCCTGTTTCTCCACATACTCTCTAGCATCTGTTGTTTCCTGACTTTTCAGTGATCACCGTTCTAACTGGCTTGAGATGGTATCTCATTGTGGTGTTGATTTGCATTTTTCTAATGACCAGTGATGATGAGCTTTTTAAAATATGTTTGTTGGCCACATACATGCCTTCTTTTGAGAAGTGTCTGTTCATATTCTTTGTCCACTTTTTGATTTTTTTTTTTCTTGTAAATTTGTTTAAGTTCCTTGTAGATTCTGGATATTAGCCCTTTGTCAGCTGGATAGGTTGCAAAACTTTTCTCCCATTCTGTAGGTTTCCTGTTCACTGTAATGATACTTTATTTTGCTATGCAGAAGCTCTTTAGTTTAATTAGATCTCATTTGTCAATTTTGGCATTTGTTGCCATTGCTTTTGGTGTTTTAGTTACAAAGTCTTTGCCCATACTTATGTGCTGAATGGTATTGCCTAGGTTTTCTTGTAGGGTTTTTATGGTTTTAGGTCTTACATTAAAGTCTTCAATCCATCTTGAGTTAATTTTTATATAAGGTGTAAGGAAGGGGCCCAGTTTCAGTTTTCTGCATATGGCTAGCCAGTTTTCCCAACACCATTTACTAAATAGGGAATCCTTCCCTGTTGCTTGTTTTTGTCAGGTTTGTCAAACCTGACAAAATAGGGAAACCTTTCTGTTGTTTGTTTTTGTCAGGTTTGTCAAAGATCAAATGGTGTTAGACGTGTGGTGTTATTTCTGAGGCCTCTGTTCTGTCCCATTGGTCTATATATCTGTTTTGGTATCAGTACCATGCTGTTTTGGTTACTGTAGCCTTGTACTTCTATTCAACATAGTATTGGAAGTTCTGGCCAGGGCAGTTAGGCAAAAAAAAAGAAATACAGGGTATTCAAATAGGAAGAGAGGAAGTCAAATTGTCTCTGTTTGCAGATGACATGTTAGTATATTTAGAAAACCGCATCGTCTCAGCTCAGGATCTCCTTAAGTTGATAAGCAACTTCATCAAAGTCTCAGGATACAAAACCAATGTGCAAAAATCACAAGCATTCTAACACACCAGTAATAGACAAACAGAGTGCCAAATCATGAATGAACTCCCATTCACGACTGCCACAAAGAGAAGAAAATATCTAGGAATACAACTTACATGGTATGTGAAGGACCTCTTCAAGGAGAGCTACAAACCACTGCTCAAGGAAATAAGAGAGGACCCAAACAAACGGAAAAACATTCTATGCTCATGGATAGGAAGAATCAATATTGTGAAATGGCCATATTGCCCAAAGTAATGCATAGATTCAATGCTATCTGCATCAATCTACCATTGACTTTCTTCACAGAATTATAAAAAAACTGCTTTAAATTTCATTTAGATCCAAAAAGGAGACCCTATAGCCAAGACAATCCTAAGCAAAAAGAACAAAACTACCTGACTTCAAACTACCACCATTTTTTTTTTTTTAAGAAAAAGGTGTTTGCATATTTGAAGATCAACAGCATAATAAAAAATGTTATTAGTTTTGCAGTGGGCTTGAAATTTCTTCTTCACTAAACCTTAAGATTTAAAAAATGAGCTCTTCATGGAGAAATGGGAAATTTTGTTTTAAATGTTAATTAAATATATATCCACCTTTTGACCTTGGTGTGCCAAGACTAATTTAGCTTTTCCTTTTATCCAGCTTGAGTTTGTGAACATGTGGTCAAGACTATGACAACTGCTATTTCACAGGATGTGTAATATTCATGATCCTCGTGTTTTAGGTGTGATCTTTATTGGTTTATTTGTCTAATTTTAAAATGTAGAATCAGCCATTGACTTTATGATGTTATTAACTATGATTTTATGTTGTTTTAATGGACCTTACTTACCTCTAGAAATATCTCGTTCTTGCTCACTGTTTTGTAGATGTTTTTTAATGTCAGGAACCATCTTTGTATATATAGCATTTATTTACAAAAACTGGGTAGACAAAATAAACAATTGTGGAAGGAAGGAATTTTTAAAATGTTTTGTAATAAATCATATTCTAAATAATTTGGACTGAGTCATTTTGAAATTTTTCAAAGATTGTGTATTTTAATAGTCAATTAAAAAATACATGTTTAAGTCATATTGCTTATATTTTCTCAATAAAACATATGAATAAAACATATAAAAAACCTTTATAAACTCCACTGGTTAAATGAAAGTTCAGAAGAAGCATTCTATGTCTTTTCAGCCTTTGAGTAAAGCATACATGATGGACAGCAAAGGAAATTTTTTTGAGCTTCTTACTGACAAGATTACAAGGAACCTGGCCAAATCAAGAAATAATCTTTAGTTTTTAAATTCTTTGAGACATTTGGTGATGAAAAGGTTATAGAAGAATCTACTCATCTGCCAGGGCTGAGTAATACACAAGTTTCGTCTTTTCCTTGGGACTGAACCAGCAGCAGCTCAGGACCCTGATGATGTAACTTCTAACAAGAACACAATGAATTCATATTTGAGATTCTGAACATAACATTTCATCCAAGTACTTTTTAAGAGGTTCATATCCTTTAAAATCTGATATCTTTGACAATTTACAAGCTTTAGGGAGCCCTTCTTGAAATGTTGACTTGAAAACTTAGATTTATTTACCAATTTGATAATGATATAGCAAAGTAAAGATTCCTTTGTTAGTTGAAAGTAGTATATATTTACAGAAAAGGATTGTATTATTATCAGAAATAATTTTATTTGTAAGAGTTATGGCCACAAAAGTCATTTTATTTGTTCTGTTCATTAAAGTGGCCCAATTAAATCATGGAAAATGCAGGTTTTCTGGCAGATAGTTTCAATACATTTTACTTAGTTTATGAGTTTTTCCATCAATTGTGCTAGTGTTGTGTGGTTTCACAAATCAGCATTTAACTGCTATAAATATCTGCATCTCTACTAAGTTATTTTAACATTTGGAACTATACAGAAAAATATTTATAGGTAATGAGGCTTGTCAAAGCTCTTTTGGAGAGGAACACACATTGAGTAAAACTATTTTAAACCAAAGTAATTTGAAGTTTAAAAGAGTGACCATTTTGGTCACATGAATGATACACATTCATAATAGTATAATAAAAGTTAGTTGTTATAAGAAATAACTCAAAATTTCAGTGAGTTAGTATAAATGTTTATTGTACCGTCAAATATAGTTCAGTATCGGGGTGGAGACTTTAATCCCTGTGATGATTCAAGGATGCAGACTCCTCCCATATTGTGTTTCCACCATCATTTAGGCCTTAGAGTCCTTCCCTGCACCCAGATCTTCTGCATCCAGATGCTAGACAAGGCAGGAACAAGAGCAAAGACAAAGCACACTGGCTTTGCATCTTAGGTTTAATGCATCTTAGGTTTCAGGTATCATGCATCATTCTACTCTTACATTATTGGTGAGAACTAGTGACATGGCCCCACTTAGGAAGAAGTGGGGAAGTATGATATGACAGTGTGCTCAGGAAGGAGAGAACTTCATGACTACATCGTATTTTCTCTGTGCACCATTCAAGAAATACAATAGAAATATAGTAATAACAATTTAAATCTGGAAACAGAACCCAGGAGGTTTAACTCCTGAGTTTGTGCTCTTATACACCATTCTATACTGCCTCTCCTTGTAGAGAAAAAAGAAATTGTCAGTGATATAAAATGTGTGCTATAAACAAATGGAAGTTATAGATCAGATGCATTCAACTCAGATCTAACTATGTTTGTACTTCTAATTCTAAGAGATTTCTAAACAAAGCACTTCCACAGGTGGATTAGCTGGTGAGATCATTCAGTTTCTCTCATTCTCCCCATCACTTTCCCACAGGCTTTGACTTGACTTGAAACCTTTCACATATGTCTCATCCAAGGTCACACTACCTGGGCAGGCTCAAGATAAATAAAAGGTGTAATACTATGTAATGAAGAGGGGAGACCAACTACATAGAGCTAAAGAGGAAGGCTTTTGGAACCGGACTTCCTTAATTCAAATCCTACCTCGGTCACTTACTAGCTATGGGACCTTGGCCAATTACTTAATTCCTGCATGACTCAGCTCCACTGTTAGTAAAATGTCGATACTATGTGTGCCTACATTATAGGGACATCAGGAGTTAATACTTGTAAAATATTTCTACAATTATCAAGCATATTGTAAATGCTATATAAATATTTGTTAAATTAAAAGAGAGAGATTGGGGGAGAGAGAGAGAGAAGGAGAGACAGAGACAGAGAGAGACAGACACACCACTCTGGAGGCCCAAATGAAATAAGAGAGTTTCCAAGGTCGTGAATTTTGAAATGTGTTCCTAATTTAAATGAAAATCACCATTGATAGTGGAGTATGTTTTCTTTACATTTCTTCTAAGTAACATTATTTGCAAAAGGTAATTTTTATTGGAATAATGTATACTTTAGCTAAAACACCTAAATACATTTGATTTTGCAGCTGCCTTACTCTGTTCTTTTATTTTTCATGGGTTAAATTGTACTCTCTCTTTAAGTATTTTTACATGTTAGGTGACATTTTTATTGAAGTAAATTGATATTAAATAAAAAGTACTTTTCTCAATAACTGAAAGAGAGTAGACATTCAACAAAATGTGGATCCCTGGTCCTTATTTCTACCCTGAAAGTATCTGTTTTGGTTATGTAGCATACTTAAAATAATTATTTAAGGAATGAGTGATCTAGAGATATTATTGGATAATATGGATTTGCTTCTAAGTATTGTCAAGTTGAGAAAATAATTGGGTAAAAGGTAGGAGTAAAACAATATTCAATTTTTTTGTTTAATATGAATTCTGGAATCTGTGTAGAATATTAGCTAATGCATGTGTAGAAAATAATTGCTACCTAAAGAAACTTCCTGTCCAATTTTTTACAGATTTATTTTTATAGCACAGTTACAAAATGTTGTACATAGAAATATATTCAGTGTAACTGACACAAACTTAATTACATCAGTGCAAATGTACTTGCTATAATTTCAAGCTAAGGAATGTTATTCTGTTGTTCAAATAACACTTACTTAAAGCACAGCCAGTGCCTGCCTGCAGCTTCCCACCAGATGAAAACCATGGTTTGGAAAGTCTGTAAATGCAAACGCATCTTTAATATAAGTCCATTGTATCAGTTTCCTTAAAACAAATTTTCTCAAGTTGTCACAATTTACATGTTGAGCCAAATAATCCTTGGTTGTGGGGGCTGTCCTGCATTATATTGAATGTTTAGCGGCATCCCTGGTCTTTGCACACTAGATGCCAATAGTATCTAGTTGTGACAAACAGAAGCGCTTTTAGATATTGCCAGATATCCCATGGAGGGTCCACATTACCCACGGTGAAACACTGTCTACAAATATTGAAACAACAAGAACAACAAAATCCCACATTTAAAAGTATATTTTTTGCAAACATCAATATTTTATCATCAAATGACTTTTTTGATAAATAAAAGTAATGTCTTTTTCAAATAGAGGTTGGTTTATAAAAAGCTCCCCAAATCTCCAACATTCAGAAACAGCTGTCTCTTTGGCAAGGGAAGATTTCAAGTTTTGCTGAATTATATTACAGTTGTCGGTAACAAATTGACAGCTGCTAAATATGAACCCTGTGGTATCATAAACCTTTGAAATTAACTTTCAAACCTCAGATGCCAATTTTTATTCAGTTGTGTTATTTAAGGAGCAGACGCTCTGACAAATTTTCAGCGTTGTCCTAAGACAAAAAATAAATGATAGCTTTATTTCCTGTCTTTTCCTCTTCATTCACATCTAAAATCACCTTTCAAGAAATTCTTAGCTCTGACTTCCTTCTAAAATTGTTTGAAACAAAAGTCACAGCATATTTCTAATCATGTGAATCTTTAATGCCTACACTTAATTGGAGGTTTAGACTCAGTATCATTCTCTCTATGGTATGTATACATTGTTAGAACCATATTTTTGTTTCTCTTGCTATAAACAAACTTATAGTGAGATCATTTACATATTATCACCTGATGGTCTTGCATGAGCTCTAATTACTATATTTACTTTACTGAACTTTTTCTCCACAATGAATAATGTGATAAGAGCATTCCTGGAATTGACTCTGAAAGTTTCACAATAACTATGAAATGTAGAATATTGAAGTTCTTATTTGAAATAACTTTCTTTTCATACCTGTTCACTCTATTATAAAGACATAGATTTTTTATTGTATCTCCCTGTATAATATTCATGATTGTGAATTTCCATTATGTATAGAGGATGGTGACAGCTCGAAGAAGGAATGAGCAGGTTTTAAGACAACCGGGGCCACTTAAAAGAGAAACAACAGAATTTCAATAACAATGTATAGCATTAGGAGGTCAAATTCATCTGGACAAATTTGGATTCATGGCTCCATCGAATAGGCAGTAAAACTTGAGAGAAAATCTGAACATACTGAGAGCAATGGCTTTTGAAAGAAAGAAAGTGGCAAATTCAAGAAGAAATATGAGAAGAAAAATTCAATCAGATTATCCAAAACGTGAGAGCCATTCAGCTTTACCAACACCCACAGACACTAATCTACTATTTTAAACTTTATTCCTTTCACTAAATGATATACTTTTTGATCTAGAAGATGAATGCCACATTTAAAATCTTATGAAATGCATCTTATAGAAATAGGAACGATTAGGAGAGAGGAAAAAGAGGATCTAACATTTATTGAGAGTCTACCATACTCTGGATTTTGCGTCAATCCCTAGTGGCTTTATTTGTCAATCAGAGAGGAAATAGCTATATGGTTTTGATAAAATCTAAAAGTAAACCAAAAAAGGGATAATGAATTTTTAAGAAGTAGTAACTCATGAAAAATATTTCAAAATAATTAGGAATAGGAAGGCATTTTTTTTTCCTTTCCCTTGAAGCTACCAAAAAAGATATGGAAACCTTAGGTTTTTAAGTTGAAAAATTAATAGCATACTCCTAGGAGTATGCATTAAGGAAATTCTTAAAAACTATCTTTATCTGAAGTTTTTAAAGCAGACCTGTTCTTGACCTTTGCAGTAGTCACAAAAACAGTTCATACAACAATGTTCCTTTTCCATGATAATCTGATGGAATTATCAATTTTGTGGTGTGCTCATTACTAGAACTATGGACTGAAGACAATAGGGAAGTAGATATATTTATAAATTAACCTTACTGAGAACGTTTTTCTTATCCATTATTCTCATTCAAGTAAACAAGAAAAGTAAAACTCATCAGTGGAATAATGTCAGAGCATATTTATTTGTGTATCAGAATGATTTTTAAAAAATGTCTAGTCCTAAGCTGTAAATGGCCAAATTTATCTAATCTAGTTTTCCCCTATTGGAAATGCAAGGCAATGAATTGCTTTACCAGTGAGCCAAAGGAGGCCCAGAGAAGATAACTGATTTGCCCTCATAACGAGGCCACTACAAAGCAGACTGAGGATGAGCAGATACTTTTCCTATTAATATAATGCCCCATCTACCTAAAAGCACAGATGTGCTATCCATGGTTCTGAATCTATTAAAAGAACATATTCATATATTCTGCAACAGCAGGGAGCAGGGGACAAAAAAATAAATAAATAAGGTATTTTTTTTTGTTTTGCCTTAGAGGAACTTAAAGCCTATGTCTCAATGTTTTATGTCAGTTAATTGCAATACAGAGGGTTTTTTTTTTTTATTTTTTTTCAATTCACCATTAAGTTGCTTCATGTTTTCAAGATAGTTAAGGCTTCTCTTTCTATCCTTTAGTAAATATCCTCATGCACTTATGTCATGTACATGTAGAAAGAAATGTGTTAAAACTACTGAGCTCTAATACATTATTGTGAATATCTTAAAACTCTTTTCATTGTTAAATGAGAATTTTTTTTAAAAAAGTGTTGTAATTATAAAATGCTAAATCCCCCTTAAAGAAAAATTGGAAAACACAAATGTAAAAGAAAACCCCTAATTAATTTACTACACAAACCCAAAAGTAAAAAATAATGCTGTTTTGAACACCTGTCAATGGAAAACTTTTTTAAAAAAATTTAAGACTATCATTTTAGTGTCTTTTATTGAATTCAAGTTACCACATCAACAATTATCAGTGCATGCAAGACTTTTAAAAGGAGATATCTCTAGTCCATTTTTGGACTAGAATATTACATAATACCTAAAACTGGGTAGTTTATAAAGAACAAAATTATTTTACTCATGGTTCTAGAGGCTGGAAAGTCCAAGACCAAAGCTCCAGCATCTGGTGTCTGGTGGTAAGGGCTTGGTCTCTGCTTTAGGATGGTGCCTCAAGTGCTGTATCCCCCAGAGGGAAGGAATCCTTTTCCTCATAAGGCAGAAGAGCAAAGGGGCAGAACCCTTCTCCCCAAAGCTCTTTATATAGCTGGGTTAATCCATTTTTGAGGGTAGAGCCCTCATTACCTAAACACCTCCCATTAGGCACCATCTCCCAACACTGTTACACTGGGGATTAAGTTTCCAACACATATATTCTGGGGGACACATTCAGGCTGTAACAGGGGATTATACACACAGGAACACTAGCAAGGTATGAGAGTTTTGTTTCAAGGATTCTCACCAGAATTAGCTATTATCATTAAAAACAAAAATTGAGCCTGGCATAGTGGTCACCCCTGTAATCCCAGAGCTTTGGGAGGCTGAGGCAGGATAATTCCTTGAAGCCAGGAGTTCAAGACCAGCCTGGGCAGCACAGCAAGACCGTGTCTTTACAATTTTTTTTAATTAGCCAGATGTGGGGGCACACACCTGTATTCTTAGCTGCTCAGGAGGCTGAGGTAGGAGGATTGTTTGAGCCCAGGAGTTCAAGGCTACAGTAAGGTCTGATTGAGCCACTGCACTCCAGCCCGCCTGGACAACAGAGTTGGAACCTGTCTCTAAATAAATAAATATTAAAATTAAAAATTCCTTTTGGCAACAATTGCTTTAAACTGAAAATAATAAAAACTGTTTATTATCCAGAAATAATGATACACAGTGCTTAATTAAAAATAATGGTATGAAAAATCATACTGATTATTTGTAGGCAGTATAGGAAAAGGGAAGGAGGAGCAGCAGGCAGTTTGGATCTGCCTGGGTGGCTAGCTCTAGGTTAAGCACCCCTAAGCAGCTGCTGCTTTTCAATTTTCATTCTCCACATTTTTTTTCTTTAACAGCTCTTCTGGAAATTATAATGAGTGCTCCACTATGTCGTATTAAAAAAGGGTAACAATTTGAACATCTAATTTATTTATAATTTCAGGACTTCTATTACTGGGGTCATAGATTGGTAGCGTGTTATAATGAGGTACTTTATAAGCTTTACTGAATTCACAAAAGCTCCTGTTCTCCTGATTAGTGCCTTTGTGCATGTTACCATAGAATCAATATCATTTTCAGAAAATAGCAGCTAACCTTTAGAGAAGGGAAGAGGAAAAATTGGTCTCCCACGTTCAGTGGGTCTAATTTGCTTGTTTGCATGTGATATTCATAAAATCATGCCCATTACTGATGAAAAACTCACCTCAGGGCATAAGGACAAAAGAAAAACAGGTAATTAAAAGTAATGAAACAAAAGCAGTAATTATTCACAGAGTTGATAAACAAATCACTTTAGGTGGTCCCAGAATTTGTGTATCTTGTTTCTCTGTGGCTAGTAGGCTGATGTGACTAGACAGGTTAGGGATGTTTACCTACTCATATCTACTGCCTTCTCCCTGAAAGATGTACTGAAATGTGGAGCAGCTCCATCTTTTTGTGCAAATAGCTGCTTGACATTATTAAAATATCTTATGATGTGTTTCCTACTTATTTCTAAAGGTACTTTTCTCCAGTTGTTATCTTAAATGTCTTTTCTGACTAGGATGACAATGTGTTTTGCTCCTTTGAACGAAGACACCTAAAAATACAGTCTTCTGTATTTTCTCTTTTATTACAATTATAAATATAAAATGTTCTCAATCATTATTAGGTATTTCTCTTTACTAAGAGCAGTTTGTCTGAAATGGAAGCCAGGGAGAAATTCATACATGGCGTTGTTCTTGGATCCCCCGTTTTCCCCAGACTACTACCTGATTCCAACTACTGCTGTTACTTGTGTCTTTGGCAGCTTCAGGCTAACATGGTTCTCAAAGCTCTTTTCGTTGGCAAACCTTGATGTAAATAATATTTAAATCTTGTAATAATACTTTATGGTATGTATTACACAGCAGGGGTGTGGTGATATGTAACATGAAGTGATTTACCTCTCTAGAAATCTACTCATAGCTTGTTACCTTATGTCCCACTTCTAGCTAGTAAGCCAAAAAAAAGTACTTACTGTTCCTGTGGACCATTTGTAATCCAAATTCCTCTGTACACTTCTAATGCATTCTCTTTGAACCCTGTTTAATGTTACATGTTTCTGAAAGAGAGAATAGAATATTCTTTCCAACCTTCTGTAGGTTCTGTTTTCTGGGCAGTATGTCTCAAATTATATGTGGTATTGTAGAACAAAAGTAGCATGAAAAAGTTGGCAAGAATTAACTTTTAATGAAGATGACATTTATCATGGACTGTCCTCTTAACAGCCTGTGAGATACCAAGGACAAGTTCTAAGTCAACCCAAATTTAAAGTTATCCCAAGCAGAACATCAGATAGGCCAGATTGAGCAGACTGCATTAAAAAGATTCTCTTGTGCAGTGCCATCCAGCCAATCTGTTGCTGGCATTGCCAAAAATATTCAGGCTAGCTGGCCAAGTTGTTCTCAGAATTGCAGCTCATATCGATTTTAGAATGTAACTTAAATCATTTAATTTTGCTTAGAATCTGAAAATCAGAATATTCCTCCTACTACCCTCATCTGAAACACACTGTGAAGCAGGGATTGTTTAAATTGAAGAGAATATGTGTATTTTCTAGTAAACCCTCAAATTTTACATAGGAGAAACTGAGGCTTAAAGAGATTACGACAACTTTCTGAAATCCAGTATAGGACTAGAGCTCAAGTCAATGATGTCTCTTGAGGTTGTCACTCTCTTTCTCTGTTCCATGCTGCCTCATATGCTTCCTTCCTTTCTTCCAGCAGGTATTTATTCAGTGTTGTGGTGTGTGTGTGTTTTTGTGTGTGACAGACAGGGAGGGAGGGAGGGAGGGGGAGAGACAGGGAGGGAGGGAGGGCGAGAGAGAGAGAGAGAGAGAGAGAGAGAGAGAGAGAGAGAGAGAGAGAGAGAGAATTTAGCTACAATTGAATGCTACTCGTTTTATGATTTTCAGGAAGCATTATAGAGTATTAAGCCTTTTCCTTCTTTCTTCCTTCCTGTGTAGTACCTACTAAACAACTTTTTGTATTTAGGCGTTTGCATCAAATTGCTGAACAATATTAAATAACCACATTAATTCCATGATTTTTAAGGACTATTTTGAGACTGTTGAGTATATAATATTTTAGCTCTGTTTACATCCCAAAGCAAAAGATATATTTAACTATATTTATGTAAATGTAATCTATCATAAATATCATAAATATATTATATAAATGGAACAGCAAAGTAAATCATGCAGAAAATAAGCATTTATGCTGTTTTGGAAAAAACTTTTTACTATTTAACGTGCATGAAGCCTTTTAAGTTATCTGATTTTCTGGAGATAACAGACACTGGAAACTCCAAAAGGGAGGGTGGTGGGAGGGGAATGAGAGTTGAAAAATTACCTATTGGGTATAATGTTCAACATTTAGGTGATGGGTGCACTAGAAACCTAATCCCCACCATTACACAAGTAATATCCACTAACAAGCACATGTACTCTCTGAATCTAAAATTTTCTAAAAATCTGACTTTCAAGTAAATTTGACATTACTTCTGCAAGAACACAACTAAAAACAATCTGTTTTGCCCAATTATCGTTAACATAAATTGCTTTGAAATGATAATGTATGTGTTCTCTTTTTTCCACTGTTTCTTTTAAGAACAGAAACTCGGTTTACTCTTTCCTTTCTTTTTATGTGTGGTGTTCTTATGATGACCACTTTTCTTAGTTTCCTTGCCTCTGAAGAACTGATAGCAACCTGTATATCTTAGTTCTGGACTTTCTGGGAAACAGAGCCTTAATGTTACAGACTAAAGCAAGCCAGAGCAGTGATTTGGGAAGACCAGGGGCATATTGCTTTAAGGTCCCCAATTTTTGATATTGGACAGGTGGTGTTTTCTCAATGTTATGTACAAGGTGAATAAAAATACCTTTGGGAAAAAGGCTTATTATTTTAAGTTTAATGTCATTCTGTTTCCAGGCCATTATATGTATGCCATCCTTTCATGCTATCCATCTAATACAGTTATGTTTTAGGTGAAGTTTTGGCCTAGATATTTTTCAATCAGGAATTATGTTGCTCCCAGGGTATATTTGACAATGTCTGAAGATATTTTTGGTTGTCACCACTCGGTCGGAGAAGTGATAACAGGCATCTAATGAGTCGAGGACAGGCATGCCATTAAACACTCCAAAATTCACAGGAACGTCCCCTACTCCTTCCAACAAAGAATTTTCTAGCCTAAAATGTCAATAGCGAGGAGTTTGGGAAATGCTGAACTAAAAAGTTTCTGAAACTGCGTTGTTTGGAAACTTTCTAAATTTCCTACTGAGTTGTTGACTTGAACATTTTTGAACTTTCTAGACCAAAAGAAATTGAGCTATAAAATTTCAATAAGAGCTGAAACATATATAAAACCATATGCATTGGGCTGAAAAACATATATCAAGGTTTCTGGTTTTGTTTTCTTGTGTTATGGAAGATTTCTATTCTTTATTCATAGCTTAACTAGGTCAGTGCTGATACTAGAAGTCATAGCTTTTCCCTCCTTCTAACTGAACAGCAGGAGGGACTCAGTTCTAAGCATCTAGTACAGCGCTTAGGGGGCTAGGGATTCAATAAATGCTTGTTGACTGCCTCCCTGCCTAACAGTATTTGTCAATTGCTTCTCTCTAACAAGACCTCTTGTCTTTTTCTTCTGGAGATGGCCTTTCTTCAGGAGAAGAAAATGTGCAGAATTATCTGAAGCCCATAGTGTGAGAAGAAAATCAGAAATAAAGTGCAAGGAAGCTCAGAAAGGGAACCTTGTCAATGGGAAGATTTGTGTGTTTATTGATTACTTTTTTGTTTTTTCTTTATCCTTAATAATGTGTAAATTCTGAGTTGAGTGTTACCTGGTCCAGTTGTCTGAATCTCTTATACATAAATTAAGCAGTTTTTCTTTGTTGTAAATGTATATGTATAGATAGCTAGACATGTGTGTGCATATATATGCATGCTATATATATACTTGCATAAGTGTGTGTATATTCTATCCACATATATTATTTTGTGTATAATGACCAAAAAACCTAAAAGTGGCAAGTCTTAACACTTGAAGAAAAAGTGGAAACCAAATGAGATTTTTAAGAGTGACCCATTCATGAAATGCTCCATCCAGCTAAAAATAGTTGTTAACAGATTCGGGAGACAAAGGGAAAATGAAGTGTCAGAAGGAAAGGGAAACCAAATTCTCTTTACATGAATATAATCTGCTGGAACTGGTTAGCTTTAAAATGCATCTTTGTGTTAATGGCCTTATGATTTGTGCAGATTTATCAGTTGTTACCTAAACTTCTCTATAACTTTTGAGTTAGAAGCATGTGCACTTGATTTGTGTGACCATGTTGTCTTATTTCAGGAGGGGTTCTTATCAGGATGGCGTGTTGGATGGCCTTGCTTTGAATTTGGTTCTTTGGCCATTGTGAAGGAATGAAGTGGAAAGGGCATTCGATCATGAGGCCCACACCTAGATGCTAGCACTGGCTGGAACACCCACTATTATGTGGCTTAGCAAGTCACTGATTTCTGAGCCTCAAGTTCATGAAGTATAATTTGAAGGCAATAGTCTATAGCTTACTCACATTACAGGCTTGTTGAGAGGTCATGTGGGTAATATAGTGAAATTGTAGGCAAATGATAGCATGCTATGCCTGAGCTAAGTATGGCATATTACTGTTTTAATGGTTATTATTATGATTTTTTAAAGTATCATTACTTCAATGACTACAAGACTGGTTCTGTTGTTCTTCTGGCTTTTTAAATATTTGGACATTTTCCCTTCTGAAATAAAATCAATAATTACAGCAGCAATTCTTTTTTCGAAGAGCTTGACATATAGTATAGTAATTTATTTAATCCTCCCAACAACATTATAAGGTAGGTAATACTATTATCTATTTTATAGAACTGTTAAGAAGATTACTGAATTAAATACAGCTAATAAGTGGTAGAACTAAGATTTAAAACCAGACCCTTATTCTTAATTGCTGTGCTGTGCTATGACATTAATGGGATGTGAATGTCATATGAATGTAACTAGTATAGTGGCTGTTGAATCTGAATCTGAAATACAGCACGCCACCCACATCCTTACTTGGTTTTTAATAGCAGCTTTTGAAGTCATTTGTGTATTAGTAACAATAGTAATATTAATAAATATGTTGAATAAGATACAAATGCTTTGCATGGATCTTTTATTTTTTAAAATAAACCTTGTGGTAAGTACTCTTATTTGAATTGAGAAAACTAAAGCTCTAAAAGGTGAAATAACTGGACCAGACTCACAAGACAGTCAATGACCGAACTGGGTCTGATAGAGATCATCTGGTTCTAGAACTTTTATTCCTAATCACTACACTATTTTGTCTCTTTTGTGTATTTTTTTTAAAAAGTATTTACACTGTGGTAAATTCTTCTACCTGTATAATATTAGACAGGTTTTCTAAGGGGATGAAGTAGTATTCTAACCAGAAGGCCAGTTTAGAGAGAAGTTCTATTTTATGTATTCATTTTGATATAAATATTTTTTTTTTAATTTTTGTGGGGAAGGGGACGGATGTATTGTTTTAGGGAGGACTTGTGGTAGGATCTATCATCTGAAGAAAGATGCTTAGTGCATATGCATGTTAACCTGACAGATGGACAGAGTTTAGAGCCCAGATCTTACTTCCGTATTACCCATAATAAATAAACCATATTAGAAGGTTTGAATGTACGGAGGAACACGAAGAACTGATTTAGAACTACTTGTTACATGACCTTTTTTTAAACATTAATTTAATATATCAACTTGAATTTTTAAAGCCATGCCCTTCATAAAATGGCCTAAGGACATGTATATGAAAATTAAAACATTAATGCTAACATAAAATATAAGGCAGTAGCAGTATAAAACACACAGCAGGAAAGTCCTCTGAGATATGCTAACATAAAAATGGGCTTGTTATGCATGTAGATGTGTACTACCTCCTAATGATTTAATACAATTGGCATGGCAAATAATTATCACAAATATGGTCATTGTGTCATCACTTCAGAGTTTTAAACTGGGCTTTTTGTGGGCTGAATGAAGGTTATTGTCTTGTTCCAGTGCTAGTTTTGGCTATTGTATTCAATCTTCAAAATCCATTTAGGAATCTTGTATATCATTAGTTTAATCACTGCTCTGATGATTCACTGAAAAGCTAACCTTAGTCATTCCAGTTATGCATTGCCATTGATAAGGCCTAAAATATTTTGAACTAGGAATGATAATAATCAATTGGATCAGAATCTTTCCACCATGAGACTTAGTGAAAGTTGTTTTCATATTGTGTATTTATTTGTTTATACTCTGCATCTTGTCTGAAATGAGTTTCAAATCTTTTCTGATGAGTTTTTGCTTCTGGATTTTATAATCAGTGTTCTTAGGATAGTTATGCTCCAGATAGCACATTTACATTCCCAAGAGTTTGTCCTGACAGTTCTGATTAGTTATCTCTTGGGCTAGAAGACAACAATTCTAGTGACAAGGAAGTGATTGCAGTGTCATGGAGAAATGTAGATTGTGTGTATATGTTTATTTATGTACAGCAAGCCCAGAAGGAGGCAAGTAATTTCGTTTTTATTTTATTTTATTTTTATTTATTTATTTTGTTTTGAGATGGAGTCTCGCTCTGTTGCCCAGGCTGGAGTGTAGTGGTGTGATCCCAGCTTACTGCAACCTCCGCCTCCCAAGTTCACAGAGTTCTCCTGTCTTAGCTTCCCAAGTGGCTGGGACGACAGGCACCTGCCACCACGCCTGGCTAATTTTTTTTATTTTTAGTATAGATAGGGTTTCACCATATTTGTCAGGCTGATCTTGAACTCCTGACCTCAGGTTATCTGCCCACCTCGGCCTCCCAAAGTGCTGGGATTACAGGGATGAGCCATTACGCCTGGCCAGGAGGCAAGTAATTTCTTCAAAATCAAAGGCTAAAAAATGATTAAGTTACAGAAAAAGTGAGTTTTGGGAAAGCCAGATGTTAACAGGCCACCCAGTTTCTCTAGAATTGCCAGTTTTAGTGGCTGTGTTTATATATATATATATATATAATATATATATATTTTATATGTATATATATATTTTATATGTGTATATATAATATATATTTATAGATAATATATGTATATATAATATATATAGAGAGAGAGTTGTGGGATGGTGGTGCACACAGGGAAACAGATAAATGTGGTGGTTAGTCTCTGTCGTCCATAGAGTGATGTTAGGACTTTTGCCCTGCCCTAGATTCCAAGAACGTCAAGCTAGAGAATCCTTCAGGGGCCTCCCTGTGTCTTTTTTGTTGTTAGGCTTGGTTCATTAAGTTAACATGTGACTTCACTTGTTATTACTTATATTTTTCTAATTAAAGTCTGTGCTAAAAAATAAGGTACAGGCTAAAATAGTGAAACTTCAAATATACCAGAATATTTAAAAATTATTCAAACATAATAAGATACTACCACCAAAAACATTATTAATAATTGTTCTTAATTAGTTTGCAATATTTCAGAAGGCACTATTGCCTTGTCTATAATAACCCCATTATCTTCTGTTCATAGGAAAGGATTTCTTAGGAGCCTGAAGAAACATTCTCGTATTCTTTTATTGATAAATAGATACTGAATTATCTTCTGTAGTTACATAGACGTTTGTGTAAGAGTGGATTGAGTCAAGAGGGTCGTGACTATTCATCTGTTTCTGATACATTTCTGTAGACTCTTCTTCAGAGCAATCTCATGTACATTTGACTTTTCATTCTCAGGCAAGCAAAATTAGTTTTCAGATGGTCAGTGACCAGGGAAATAAATCTAGAGCTGGAGGGTGCCAGTGGTCATCTGGTTGTTTCCTTTCCTTCAGGCAGGTATATCAGTAACCCTGCTAAGCTAACTGGCTTTGTATTGTACTTTTAAGGATGTTCAAGAATGGTGGTCCTCGGATCATTTCTTCAACATTCTTCTAATAAAGAGTTATCATTTTAGTGGAGACTATAAGTTATTCAATTTATTTTTTGTGGCTTCTAAGTAGACTTGATTTTGTCTCCCCTGTTCTCTTTTGCCTGAGCTTGGCAAATGGTTCAAAATCATCTTCAGACAGCTAATGACTGCTATCAGAGTGACCCAGTTGAAGTAACATTCTAAACTATGTCTCCTGTAATCAGAATCCTTTGATGATAGCCCATATATTTTCAACACCCATAACAGTGTTATTTAAACAGTATTATAGCTCATTAACGGGGCTTAAAAATGAATTGAGAGGTCTACTCATTTCCTAAATAGTCTAGAGTTTATATGAAATAGAATAGAAAATATGAATATTTGAATAGTAAGATTCATTATTTTTCTTGAAAATTTTCATTCAATTGCAAAATATATATATTTTATATATATAATACATATTTATATATATATATTTATATGTATATAAATACTCTCTCTTACACACACACACACACACACAGATACACACACATTTGACCCTTGAACAATACAGGATTGGACTGTACAGCTCCACTTATAAATAGATTTTCTTCTGCCTCTGCCACGCATGAGACAGCAAGATCAACCCCTCCTCTTCCTCCTCTTCCTCAGCCTACTGAACGTGAAGTTAAGGATGAAAATGTTGTAATGATTAATTTCCACTTAATGAATAGTCAATATATTTTCTTTATGATTTTCTAAGTAACATTTTCTTTTATCTAGCTTACTTTATTGTAAGAATGCAGTATATATTACCTATAATACACAAAATATGTGTGTTATATCAACTGCTTATTGTTATTAGTAAGGCTTCTGGTCAACAGTAGGCTACTGGTTGTTAAGATTTGGGGGTGCCAAAAGTTATGCACAGATTTTCAACTAAGGCTGTATGTGTACCCCAATCCCCATATTGTTCAAGGGTCAACTATACAGATGCATAGACACACATACACACACGAGACAGACAGAGAGAGAGAGAGAGAGAGAGAGAGAGAGCTTGAATGTCCCTTATCTAAAATGCTTGGAACTGGAAGTGTTTCAGATTTCAGAGTTTTTTTGTTTGTGGAATATTTGCACTATTTGAGCATCCTAAATATGAAAATATGAAATATGAATGATGATTAGAGCACAGCTCTAATGATGACTGTGCATGGTGACTTACACCTGTAATCCCAGAACTTCGGGAGAGCAAGGTGGGCGAATCACTTGAGGACAGGAGTATGAGACCAGCATGGTCAACATGGTGAAACCCTGTCTCTAGTAAAAATACAAAAAATTAGCTGTATGTGGTGGCTCACGTCTGTAATTCCAGCTACTCAGGAGGCTGAGGTAGGAGAATTGCTTGAATCCAGGAGGCGGAGGTTGCTGTGAGCTGAGAATGTGCCACTGCACTCCAGACTGGGCAACAGAGCAATACTTTCTCAAAAAAGCCAAACCAAAACAAAATGTTCTAATGAGTATTTCCTTGAGCATCATTCTGGTGTTCAAAAAATTTTGGATTTTGGAGCATTTCAAGTTTTAGATTTTTGGATTTAGGGTGCTCACCCAGTTTGAGTGTACATGTATGTTTGTGTGTGTGTGATATTATCTATAATATGATGTATTATAAATAACATGTATAATAAAGATATATAAACATTTATTAGCCGAGACGGGTGGATCACGAGGTCAGGAGATCGAGACCATCCGGGCTAACACCGTGAAACCCCGTCTCTACTAAAAAATACAAAAAACTAGCCAGGCGAGGTGGCGTGCGCCTGTAGTCCCAGCAACTCGGGAGGCTGAGGCAGGAGAATGGCGTAAACCCGGGAGGCGGAGCTTGCAGTGAGCTGAGATCCGGCCACAGCACTCCAGCCTGGGCGATAGAGCGAGACTCCGTCTCAAAAAAAAAAAAAAAAAGAAGTAAAATATATGCTTAAAAATGTACTTGTCACCATGTAAAATATATTTTTTTCTGTGGGTCATGATCAGAAATATCTGAGATTTTCTGACCTGTAGAACACAGTCGAAGTTCTTGTGTGATACTAAGACTGCCATGATCTTCTCCTAGTTCACCTCTCCAATGGCATCTCCTTGATTTTTATATTATCTCTTTACTGTACCAAACTGCCCAACACACAATGTAAGGTTGTTTTTTTGTTTTGCTTTGTTTCAACCTTTTTTGTTTCAGTTATGCTATTCTCTCTGCCAGGAATTTCATCCCCCTTCCTCCATCTACCTTATCTATCTATCTATCTATCTATCTATCTATCTATCTATCTATCAAGCAATTCTCCTGCCTCAGCCTTCCAAGTATCTGGGATTACAGGTGCCCACTACCATGCCTAGCTAATTTTCATATTTTTAGTAGAGATGAGGTTTCACCGTGTTGACCAGGCCGGTCTCGAACTCCTGACCTCGTGATCCACCTGCCTCAGCCTCCCAAAGTGCTGGGATTACTAGCGTGAGCCACCAGGCCCGGCCCACCTCATCGATATAATTTTTATTTAACATTTTCACTTAGCGCAGAAATAAACTTACCCAAGAAACTTCCCTGAATTTATCTTTTTCCAGTGGGGGAAGGTACCCATTGCTTGTTCTCATGGGCCACTTTACACAATAACTACAGTGTTGTGATATAATTAAGAGTGGACACCTTTGGCCAAATTGCCTGTTTTTGAATACTGGATCTTTTACTGCCTTCTGTATGACTTTCAGCAAGTGATTTAAGTTCTATGTGTCTGAGATTCCTAATTTGTGAAATGAAAATAATAGCTTCCACCCAACATAATGGTTAATTAAATGAGCTATTGTATGTTAGGCACACAGCCCAGAGTACTTGCTCAATATGAGCTATTATTATGTTACAGTGATATGTTGGCTTCTGCTTCTAATGAGCATTCTGTGTGTGAAAACTCGTATTCTGTTTGAAGATGTTTCTGGCAAACAATATTTTCATCTACTTTTATCTGAATGCCTTAGAGTTTCTGAACGAGTGAACTGTTGGTGTTGGGGAGGAAAGAAAAGGGTACAGCATTCTTTTTATAAGAATAAAGAAGTTGTAAACGGAGGAAGAAATCACCAGCAGTTGCCTTGAAATTCAAGCAAGAGTCTTGGATGGCTATTGAAGAGGCGCTTGCAAGTTTTTCTTTTGGGGTTGCATTCGTGTAAGTCCTGGACTTGTCAACCACCTGGTCCAGATGACTTTTGTAAAATGTTGGTTTGGCCTCTGGCCATAAAATTTCTATTATTCAGTCAACCTGCCAGTAAAAAACCTTATTTAGGCTCCAGAATCAGAAGATTTTGGCAACCTCAAAAATATTCCAATTGATTCATTATCAACAAAAGAAAATGTAAGATGAAAAAACTAAGTTCTATTAATTCTCTTCCTTCTCTAGTAAATGTACTTCCTAATAGCTTTTCTCACTCAAATTTCCACTTTTCTCTCTGCATTGATGTGACCTCAGATGAACCATGATTTTTTAATATAAAGGCCAAATTATGTTGCTTCCCAAGTTTCAGCCAAGGTGAAGTACAATGCTACCTTCAGTATGGTTTATTTCCAACTTTGTGTCTATAATTCCCCCAAGGTAGTGTAGAAGGTGAATAAATTATTGCTAAGATATGCTATTGTGCCATGTGAAGTTGGTTTAAGGGTTAAAACTATTAATTTCCCACAGTCTAGCATATGCAATGCATGCTTGTAATGTTTGCCATGTCTCTCTCAGTCCATCATGAGCATCCCTGGGTCACTGCCTGCCATTACCAGACTGTTTGTACATGGTCCTGAGGCAGAGACATATCCTTCTTATTAAGAGGAGGATTTAATTTGCATTCAAACAAGACATTGCTGCATTGCAATCAGAGGAATTTAAAAAAAAAAAGAAAACTGGAAAAATGCGAACCTTGAAATAAAAACATTGTTCTGTAACATTTTTATTTCAGAGCAAATATACATGGATATTTTATTTCAGAAATCTCTAGAATCCAGTCCTTCTAGTGAAGAAATAAACTGAACTCATAGTTGTCTTTCTTCAGAAGTGAATTATACATGTAATCCTGGACCATAGCTAAGAGGTCATATATTAGAATTACCTGGGAGCTCTTGAAATTATCACAATAACCAAAGTGAACTCTAGACCAATTAGTTCAGAGTTTTTGAAGGCACAGAAACTAGGCATCAAAATTCGTTAAAGGTCCCTAGTTAACTCCAGTGTACAGTCAAGTTTGAGAACAATTATTTTGGAAATACTTACTGGAAAAGAGTTCTAAATCCAGGTATTTATAAGTTAGCTCTTTGATAATATTTGTTCTTTTTCCTCATGAATTGGGGAACAATTGAAAATCGGATTTTTTTTTTTTTAACAATTTCTCCCTAGGAAAAGGCATTTTTAAATTCTCACTGGAGCTTTCCTTACACTGGTTGCCAGTAGCACCAGATGCCAGTATGGTAGCTGTTTTCTTAAAATATTCTAGTATCTAAACATGTATTGTAAAATTAACAGGCAGTGGTGGAGGCAGGACAAGATGAAATGGCCTTTACTTTTTGCCTTCATGTTGAGGGAGAGGATTTCCTCCAACAAAGGATAATTAAATTCCTGGGAGAGTGTTCTTCGATCTTATTCCCTAGACATATACTAAAATAAAAGGAATGCTATTTTTGGCAGGGAATGATGACATATTATAATGCATAGGGGGTGAGGCAGGGGAGCAGATTTGATTATCTCTGTAGTTTTCTTTTAGTTTGTCATCAGTGTTCTTTTACTTTTGTCATTAGTACTCAGTGTTGAGACTTAACATGAGCCCCACTTTTCCATAAAGCCATGCCAAACTGCCCATTTTTACAAATAGTTTGAGAATTCACTCCTTAACACAAAGATTATCATTTCATTGTATGTAATCTACATGCCATCAGCCTATGAGTAAACCATGGAAGTTTATGGCCGAATTATATTGGTGCCGAGCCTCCATCCTACTTGACTACAGGTTTTGCTAAACTTTACCAGTCTACCCTCAACAAACATTTTAAACATCACCAGGGGTGCTTATTCGTGTCTTCCAATTAATCCTAGTTGTAATTAGCCTCTAAGAGTTTTTTTCAGATTCTAATAAGGATTCAAAATTCTTCAGAAGAATTTTCAGACAAGACCTCACTTGAAATATTCCCAGATATTATATATTAATTGCTTCATGAACATTCAATCAATGACTTTCATTTAATAAATAATATTCATTTAATAAATATGTTTTACCATCTGTATCAGTTTTCAATCACTGAATAATAGATTACTACAAAGTTAGTAGCTCAAAACAACATCTATTTTTTTAGCTCACATTTCTGTAGATCAGATGTCTGGGTGAGCTCAATTTGCTTCTCTGCTTAGGGTCTCAAGAAAGCTAATATTAAGGAACCAGTTGACTGGACTCTATCTTGAAGATTTGGAGATGAAACTGCTTCCAAGCTTCTTCAGAATGTTACCACTATTCAGTTCTGTGAGGCTGTAGGACTGAGGTTCTGGTTTCTTGCTGGTTGTCAGCTGGAGGGCATTCTTAGTGGCTTTTCCATTCTTGAACATACACGCACGCGTGCGCGCACACACACACACACCCCCCCCACACACACACAGATTGAGTACTCCTATCCAAAATGCCTGGGACCAGAAATGTTTCAGGTTTTGGATTTTCTTCAGATTTTGAAATGTTTGCATTGCACTTACCAAGTTGAACATCCCAAATCTGAAAATCCAAAATTCAAAATGTTTCAATGAGCATTTCTTTTGAGTATCATGTTGGCTGCAAAGTTTCACATTTTGGAGCAGTTGGGATTTCAGATTTTTAGATTTGGCTTGCTCAACCTGTATCACTGGTGAGATATATTGTCATATTTACAGGTTACACACACACTCGAAGGGAAGATAATTGTACAAAGGTAAGGGTCATTGCAAATCAGTCTTAGATTCTGCTAAATATAGCACACCTGGAGAATACATAAGACGTAAAGTAGTACAAGACTCTAGCTGTCTTAAGAATACATATAATATGGTAAGATAATATGGACAAGCAGTGAAGGTGAATGTAATATATAGGTTAAGTAATAATATCAATGTTTGCATAGTATAATCATTTGACATCATTTCTAAAAGCATTGTCCAATTCGTTCTTCATAAAAGCCCTGTGAGGTAGAGCCCATTGTTCTGTTTTGGAGAGGAGAAAAGTAAGGCTCAGAGACCTTAAATAAATTGACAGATAGTGCTGGCTGGGCACGGTGGTTGGCTCACGCCTGTAATCCCAGCACTTCGGGAGGCTGAGGAAGGGGTGTTATCACCTGAGGTCAAGAGTTCAAGACCAGCCCAGCCAACATGATGAAACCTCGTTTGTACTAAAAATACAAAAAGTAGCCAGACGTGGTGGTGCATACCTGTAATCCTAGCTAATTGGGAAGTTGAGGCAGGAGAATAGCTTGAACCTAGGAGGCAGAGGTTGCGGTGAGCTGAGATTGTGCTACTGCACTACAGCCTGTGTGACAGAGTGAGATTGTGTCTTAAAAAAAAGAAAAAAAAATAGTGCTGAGGCTTCACCAAGAAATATATGATGTCAAAATGTGTAAACACAACACGCCGTTACTCCTGGTACTGTAGCAGCTATAAGCAGCTAATAGCCCTCTCTCTTCCACGAGGATCCCTAATTTGACTGTTATCTAGACCATCTTGTAGTTCTTCTTCCACCTTCTACTTCATACTTCTCCACATGAAGCTCAGTTACCCACTGAGGTCAGTTACCCACTGAGATCTTCTTCAGCAACCTCAGGGGATTGTGAGGATCAGAGAGGTCTTTTCTCTTTGGCTTTTTAGGTTCTTCCACCCATAGGATAGACTGTTTGGAGAGTCTTGCTTTCAGAAACCTCCAGGTGAGGAGTAGACACCTCTCTCTCCTCATGTATAGCCTCAAGCCACAGGGATCATATGTTAAATTGAGTTAAAAGTTCTTTGCTTCACTCCAATGACAGTAAGTACAGAGCCCTGTAAGTGACATGCCAGTGTCCCTGTCTTTATTTATTTTCGAGTGCAGTTGCACTTAACTTGGGTGTTTTGGTGGAGAACGGAGAACACAAACTCTAATCTCCATTAAGAATGCATTGTCTCTTTCTGTTTCCTGATCCTCAGATCATATTACATAGATTAGAAAGTGTGTTAGGGAAGGGAGGATTAGGCGGTAGGGGTTGCTATTGATCATAGCTCTGGAAAGAGGATCTGGCCCCATATTCTTTAGAATGTGAAGTATTTATTTCTTCTTGGTCCTAATAGTTATGTTCAAGCTGCCAAAGCGAATGCAACAGGAAAAGTCCCATTTGACAATGTGACACTTCAGTTCAATTCTGGCTGCATTGTATGTACTCAATAATTGCCAAATTAAAATGACTATGAAGGATTATACTGTCATTTTAGATAACTCTTTAATGAAAAGAGAAAAGCATGACCTCCCATATTTCTTATGGTCTTCTCTGCCTTCTTATTACCACCAAATTCCATCTCAACTTTGTGTATCTTATGCAAAAGAGAAAACATCCTGATCACGGAATAAATTCCTCCAGGTTGTGTCAAAGTAAATCATTTTAACTTGGAGAGTACAGAGTGTCTTTGCCATTTCTGTACTGAACAGTTTCTCTCATTGTGCCAGGTGGCTCTCATTTGTTTAAATTCTTAGCTGGAATGTATTTAAATGTGTCTAATTTATTAGATGTAATAAATGTCAGTGTAATTAAATGATATGACAGGATATTGGTCATAATGGAATTAATCTTAATAGTATATAAATCACAAGTTACTAAACAATGTGAAATTGGTCTGATGTGAATTTCAAAACTGAAATACAATGTAAATCAGTATGGCCTAACAAAGGGAAGGGAAAACCATAAGGTCTGAGAGAATGGATTTGGTTTCAAAAGAAGCAAGTAATGATTTCTCCTTCAAGCTCTGTGTACTTAAAAAAAACCATAAGGTTTGAGAGAATGGATTTGGTTTCAAAAGAAGCAAATAATGATTTCTCCTTCAAGCTCTGTGTACTTAGCTCGAAGTGGTAGTTGCAATAAGATAAAGTATAGATGTCTCCTCATTGCTGTCTTGCTTATGAACTTGGTTCAGCCCTGAAAATCCATATTGCATCATGTGTTTGTACAGTGTTGGTAATTCACTTTCCTAACTTAATAACTTGAAGAGTAGATCAAAACATGTGTATATGTAAACACACATCAAGGAAAAGTAAATGCTTACTGGACTTTTAAACATTCAGAATAATGACCAATTTCTATTTTTATGAGGTTTGATCAGGCAAGAGAACTTTAGAGGAATGCTTACCAACCAAAGCAACAGGTAGCTGTCAATTCTTAACTGTAAAAACCATACCGGGCATTTTCTTAGCTAAGACCGAAAATAGATTGTGACACTTACGCAGAAGTACATTGGCCAAGAAGGCTCAATACATAAAATGTGTTAGCAAAAGTAAAGAGAACCTTGATAACCTTTAAACTGATTATCAAGTAGATCTGTCTGTTTTCCCCCTTATCTTACAAATTGCAGAGTCCAATGGTTTGGATGAGAAAACTCAGTTGTTTCGTGCAGGTAATTTAATAGAAGAAAGTTTGATTCTAGTCTTGAGTGGACTAGATGGTTAATGATTGATTGCCATTGAAGCAGTTACCTTCAACCATATAGCATTAGAGGTCTGCTAGGCTAAAGAAGCATATGGAAATTTATGTCAGTTTCAAAATTACTTAAGATGCTACATTTAGTATTGTTATATATATATATATATATATATATATAGTATTGATATATCTATATCAATACATATTGTTATATATTGTTGAAATTATTTTTGCTCAGTATTTAAGGTAAACGTGTCAAATTTTCAACTCAAATTAATATTTAAGATAAAAATTGATAAATGTTTTAAATTTGTCCTACAAGAATATCTCCAGAGTCTTTGGAAAACAAACAAAATAGAACACAAATAATGAAGAAGAATGTTGCATACAAATAGTGAAAGCAGTTGTAATAAGTTGTGTAGTTAGCAGCTGACATTTTTAACAAGAGAGAATATATGGTTTTTGAATTTTAAAATTTTTATACAAAGTAAAAATACCATTTCAAAAATAATTTATTTGGCAAATGAAATATTTGTAATAATGCTGTAAAGTATATTTTTAAAAATAACATCTGATTAAGGCTTGTCGATACCATGAGGTTAGGCAGAATAGTATAAATTGCTACTGAATTAATTTTTGCAAATCATTTTTTATAAAAATATTCTTGTGAAATACAAAATGTCTATATTCCATTGTATGTATGTGTAATATACATTTGAAATCATTTTTTATCTTTTTTATGGAGTTGAATTTGGTGCCCTTTTTATTATTTCATACTTTTATGGTTTTGTCTTAATCTTCTGGTTCCATTTTTGCCACAAAGGTTATTTCACAGTGCAATGTTTCTATTGATTTTCTTTTCTATTTCGTTTTAAGAGTAATTCTGAAGGCGTTGCTGTGTAAACATCACAGGAAATAGAATCAATTACTCTGTTTTAAGACAAAATTTTACCCTGACAATGTTTATCGGCAGAGTTTTACATTTAGGAGACTGCAGACTTAATATAAGGTCCGTGAAGAGTTTTAATAAATTCATTTTCCTAATTTGAGTTAGCTTGCCAAAGAAAGAAATATTATTTGATACTAGTGCCAGTAATGATGTTTTTTTCCTTAATACTATATAAAACACCTCGTTCTTATTTAGTTTATTGTCCTCAATGATAGATCAGTTTCATGAAACCAAAACATAGAAATCAGTTTGACTAGGTGAGAAGCAGTTTGGGCATAACTTAAGTTGAGTTAACCAATTTGCTGCTGAGTTGTGTAAAAAACTTGGTATCTTTAACACAGGCTAATTACTGGTAATTTTCATATCAAGTAGTTGGATTAAGTCATTCTCTTACTTGTTTTGGAGATACTCTTTTGCTACAATAACTTTAAACACTTTTGTTGTTATCCCTGAACTCTTTTGTGTCATAAATTCAATTAGCAGAGTGGTTTGCAAAAGGAAGTTGCAAAAGTTCATCCTCCCCTCCCTTCTTTCCTCTCCTTCCTTCCTTCCTTTCTTCCTTCCTTCCTTCCTGCCTGCCTGCCTTCCTTCCTGCCTTCCTGGCTTCCTGCCTTCATTCCTCCCACAACTTTTACTGAGCATCTTTAACATGGCTGGCACTAAACAGAGTTAAAAAATAAGTAAGGTTCTTCCTTTGAGGAACATATTATCTACTGGGAAGATCAACAGATAATAATATTATACAATAGTGAATATAACATACTGCTGACTGTCAGTGCAGATAAATCAAAATTATTATGGATTTTCCAGATGCGGTAACACTTTGTAGCATATTGCATCAAGTTTCACCAAACGAGAACTATCTGTGTTTGAAAAGAATAGTAGTTTTCCTATCAAAATTCTCCCAGTCTGCTTCTGCTGTTAGTTTAAGATCATATTATCAGGAGTAAGGATGCACCTTACCCAATAAGTACACTCAGTGACAGTCAGCCTGACATCTTCAACATTTTTAACCCATGACTTGAATCTGTTCATTGAATTAAGTCACTGGAAATACTGGACTGCTGTTTGGAGAAGCATGTGTTAGTTTGGAGCCAAATGATTTGAATTCTAATCCAGATTTTGCCAGGAATGGGTTGTTACCTTATTTTTCTCATAATAGAAATTCAGTTCAAATCCCTGCTCTACCTGCTTTATAAGACCATTTTGAAAACGAAGTAATATAATAGATGCAAGTATTCATTGTAAAGTTAAATGCATTGTGCAGATGGGCGGTGGGTGGTAGGGATATTAGCTGTAAAGTACCACTGAAGTACCACAAACAGTCTTGGGAGTTTTGAAAGATTATGGCAGATTACATTTCTAGAATAGACACTATAAATTGAAATGAGAAATATCAAATCTAATTGTTCCCCTAAAATGCTGTTACAGTGGAGATCACATTTCTGACCAATAGCTTAATGTCCCAAATTATAGAGATAATCATACACACCATAAGTAATTAAATATTAAGCCAACTTTTCATAGTATTCCACTATTACTTGTAAAGGCTTTTTTAAAAAAATGATATGTATAATTTTTAAAAGCCCAGGAAAAAATCTCACACTGTTGTGTTTAGTATTAAACAGTAAAGTAAACACTATAGAATTTGTTTCTTTGCTAAAACTGCTGACTTATTTTATTGCAACAAATGAACACTATGGAAAAGATTACAAACCTGAGTGAGGGCTCTCTGGGTATTATTTGATAAGCACACTAAGAATACTTTGGGAAGTTCTTAATCCACTTGCGTCACTTTTGAACAATCTTTAAGGTATATTTAGTGTGTGTTTACCTACTCACATTTTCTTATTATAAATTTTTCTGTAACAGATTACTGACCTGTCATTTTTGTAACAGAAAGCCCTTTTTTTTTTTTTTTTTTTGAGATGGAATTTCCCTCTTGTTGCCCACACTTGAGTGCAATGGCATGATGTCAGCTCACTGCAACTTCCATCTCCCAGGTTCAAGCAGTTCTTCTGCCTCAGCCTCCTGAGTAGCTTGGATTATAGGCATGCACCACTACGCCCAGCTAATTTTTGTATTTTTAGTAGCAACAGGGTTTCACCATGTTGGTCAGGCTGGTTTTGAACTCCTCATCTCAGGTGATCCACCCACCTCGGCCTCCCAAAGTGCTGGGATTACAGACATGAGACACCGCATCTGGCCCAGAAAGCCTTTTTATATGTTGACATTTCATCAATACTAGCAGTTGTACCTTACCTGATAGAAGAAAAATAATATATCCTTGATCACACTCAACTTTGCATCCTTTGATCCCTCACTACGTACTAGTCCTTGATAGCAAAAAGCCATGAAGGTTTGGCCAGAATTGTAGCTAAATCACAGGTTATTTATTCTGAATTTGACGCAGAATCTTCAAGTCCCAAGTCCTGCATACTTCCTCACGTATCAGATTTTAATAGTCATGAAAGCAAGCCTTTTTATCTTTGTAAACATTTAGAATATATGGGCTATAAAATAAAGAGGACAGGTTTTTTCCCAAACACAAAGTCTTGGACATTGAAGATTTTTTTTTCTTCCACAGCATAATTATGTGATTCAAAATATATTTGGAATTATCTCCAGTATTATTAAATAATAACCAGTCCCAAGTTAACATTTTTTTTTATTTCATATCATTGGAACATCCTTCCTTCTCCCAAGACATTTTTCCTACTTCTTTGCCTCTTTTACATCTCCCCTTACATGGCCCTTTCTATGCAGGCAAAGAACACCAGTGAAAGACAGGGTTGCATTTTGAATAGTGTCTTCAACTACCAATGACTTTGAGCTGCTTATTATAAGAATACACTTTATTCATTTCACTTGAGCTTCTTATGCTAGCAGTTTGAGCCTTAATGACGTAGGCATGCTTATTTCTAAGAATTAGCTGTACTTTTTATTGCACCCATTGATTAATGAGAGGCAATCAATACAAATTGAGTTATTGAAATAGGTTTCTATTTTCAGAGGAGATTTAGTTTTGTGGGGAGCAAAAAATACTTTCAGCTCTTCCAGTGATAGAACAGTAAATTGGTATAGTTTATAATCCTCCAAATAACTAAGGTCTAAAGATTATCTTTGTAAAATTCCATTCTGAGCAATATGCTTTGAAACTTCAAAATAATTCAACAAAGATTGAAAACAGAATGTTTGTCTTTGTTGGTTTTGAGGCTACTTTTGAGCATCTGTTGGTTATATGATTGTAAAATTCTGTAAACACATCAAGGAGCAACTGATCAGTTCCAGGACTGTGATCTTATCGTATCTGGCCCTCTTGCTATTTCAGCAAAAGTATATAGAATATTGGTTTAACTTTAAAAAACAACAACAACAACAACAAAGAGACTTTCATTGCTGGAAGCAGCATTTTCTATCTCTCTGATCACCATTGGCAGCTGTTCATTTTCTGCTTGAGTGAACTTAGGGGAAAGCAGTTACCTTGCATGTGATGAATGGTAGGTGATCCTTGGATGTCCCTATCTTAGGCGGTTTTTGTCTTATCCTGACAGGAAAGGTTCACTATCTATATGGACTCCTAATAATATTGTAGAATCGATTATTTCTTTCCAAATGTCAAAAATGTCTATCTTTTAATAAACAGGGTAGTCAATATGTGGTAGAGAAGAAATTATTAACTTTTTCTTTCTAAAGGAGATCAGTGTCTTCACCAATCAGTTTTGCACTTATTAAAAACAGTATTCCACTGGTGATGCCATAAATGCTGTCATGCAACAAGATACAGCTACATCTGAAACAAAGCAATGGCTTAACACTCAGCTTCCTGGTTTCCAAAGATAATGATTTTTTTTTCCTTCACAAAGAACTTTAGTTTTTAATTATATTCATCAATTAGACACATCAAAGAAAACCATTTGCTTTGTAAGAAAAATCAGGATTAGGACATTAACGTTGGGATAACAAGATCGAGAACCCTTTTTTTCCTCTTCTGGTTGTGTTAGACATCAGTCTGTTCCAACATAATTTAATTTGGTGTTTTACGAAGTAAATACTTGTAAGAAAATGTACTGTCTATGAATGTCAGCAAATAGTGATGATTGTCTTAACTAAGGTATATGTTACACCTAAATGGATTAAAGCTGGAGAATATTTAGATGGGCATTTTGTATTACTTTTGCATCCTGTGGTCTCTAATGAACGCTCCACAGACTTACAGAAAGACAGAGGTATCAATGATGTGGATTCTATTTCAGATTTTAGAAATTATGGATCAGATATGGTAGAAAATGGATAGATTCTTGTGACCCTTTAATTCCTTCCTTCCAATTTGATTCCCCCTACTCACACATACACACACACACACGCACGCACACAGCTTCTTATAAATATTCCTGAAGGGTCTTTCTTCAGCAGCTTCATTTCTTTTTTTGTAATGGCCCTTCTTGTTTCTCTCCCCTCCTAGCTACTCCCAAGGTTTCATCTATGTCCACTCTCAGGGGATTACTCCTAAATCTATATCCCCAGCTCTAATCCCAGTCGTGAAATGGCCCCTCAACACCTCAAATTCAATGTGTTCAGAAGACCATCCTACCAAGCAACACATTCACTTTACTTGACAATAGAGTGTTTTTCTTGGAAATTCGGGATGCCACTTTAAAAGAGATCTTTAAACTTTCCTCACTACAGACTGCCCAAGGCTGGTAGACTTTATTTACGTTGTTTCTTCCTCTCCATTCTTACTGCCTTCATTTCTGCTGCTGGACAACATTCTGTCTATCCTACTAGCCTTTCCCCTGCTTCACTTTCCCTATGGCCAAATCTGTCATGTTCGTACCTTGAAACAAATATTCTTTTTTTTTTTTTTTTTTTTTTTTTTTTTTTTTTTTTTTTTTTTTTTGAGACGGAGTCTTGCTCTGCCGCCCAGGCTGGAGTGCAGTGGCCGGCTCTCAGCTCACTGCAAGCTCCGCCTCCCGGGTTCACGCCATTCTCCTGTCTCAGCCTCCCGAGTAGCTGGGACTACAGGCGCCCGCCTCGTCGCCCGGCTAGTTTTTTGTATTTTTTTTTTAGTAGAGACGGGGTTTCATCGTATTAGCCAGGATGGTCTCGATCTCCTGACCTCATGATCCGCCCGTCTCGGCCTCCCAAAGTGCTGGGATTACAGGCTTGAGCCACCGCGCCCGGCCACAAATATTCTTAAAAACACAGCTCAGAGCATTTATTCAGCATCTGTCTCTGAGTGTGTAAGTCCTATATTATGTGAAAGTCTTATAATAAAAATTGGTCACATTCTGCCCTCAAGTAGCATAATGTTGGCTCATTAATAAAATATGTATTTCTGAAATAATATATAATGTGTATATTACATAATTTCATATGTAAATATTATAAACACCTATGCTTATCTTTTTTATATTCTGTTTTTACACATGTAACTTTCTGTGCCTGAATGACTGGTGAAAAAACTTAAATTTAAGACACAGATACAATGCCAGCTCTTCTTAGAGAGAAGTCCATATGAAAATGATCTCAACTTGAATTTTGTTTAGGAATGTATGCATATCTTACCTCCACTGTTAAATGTCAGTAGCCTTAGAGACAGAGACCATATCTTATTCACCACAATATCCATTCATATTGCAAAACAGAAAGCATTTTTTGTAGTGGTTAGACACATAGGCTTTAATGCCTGCCCCACCCGTGTACCTCTATGTGCCTTTCAATTGGCTACTTAATAATACCTACTTCACAAGATGGTTAAATGTTTTAAATAAGATAATACACACAAAGTACTTAGTACAGCACCAGGGACATAATAGACTTTCAATGAAAATATTATTTTCATAATATTTTATTGTTATTGTTCTCTTAGCATTTGTGTGGTACATAAGAGACAACAAAAAGGACATTTTCTTATAGCACTTTAGAGGCTTGTGAATTGCATATATGCTTTACATGTTGCAGGGAATTCAAACCAATAGCAGTATTGTAAGAGTTTACTTCCAACTGGCTTGAAAGGGGATGTTTTAGGGGATGTTTTAGGAAAGGGGTAGGATTTGATAGTTATCTTACATACTCATATAATTTCCTTTCAAAGAAGCAACTAGAAAAGGATTAAAACATGGCGTGTGAAACTTTACATTGTATTGGTTTATTTTTTCTTTTTTCACTGAATTATGCTGTTATTTGGTTGTCTGCTTTTCTCCTTATTGTTATTTTAACAACTTTTTAATAAATTTGTATTATTGCTTTATAGTTATAAAATGTGTCCACGTTCATGCACATGTTTGAACATGGAGGTAACCCATAAGATAAAAGGCAAGGAACCATTTATATAATTTTTTATAGGTGAACAATAAATAAAATAAGAAAAGTCAAATCAATGATTACCCAAAGTCTCTAACCACTAAATGGTAACACCTCAGCTAAAACAGAGGCACTCTAGTGCTAAGTCCTTTGCTCTTTTTCATACACTGTGTTACTTGCCATCCTGCTTATTTAACAGGGCCTCTAAAAAGATTTAGCCCTTGGTTTTACTACTTAGAGAGAGATCCCTTTACTCTGTATTTTAAGGGTATCTTTACGTTCAATTTACATTATACAACTTTTAATTTTTTTAGTTTAACTTTAGAAATAACCTTTATTCCTTTTTTATTCCAAAAGTAATATGTATTTATTGTAGGAACTTTATAGAATACAAAGAGAAACAAAGAACAAGGTAAAAGTAATCTATAATTGCACCATCCAGAGAGAGATAAATGCTAAAAACATATTGATATATGTATAATTCTAGATGTATTTATTTGCATGTGATTTAACTTAGTTTTTTAAGTTAACAAATTTGTCAACTTAAATATACAAATAAATTTCTACTATTTAAAGAAAATTGTGCTTTTAATACAAATTTACAAATGTCTACTTTTTTTAAAAAACAGTAGAAATATGTGTACTGTCTCATAATTTTTTGCTCTGTCTACTGTGAAAACTTTGGCCATCATTTCTATTAGCTACATATAGTTTATATGAATATACCATACTTATTTTATGCATCTCTTACTTATAGGCAGAGGTTTCTGTTTTTCACTGTTACAAGGAAAAAGGTGGCTAACATCTTTTTAGATAAAATATTCTACATATGCATCATGTATTTATTAAAATAAATGTCAGGGTGGAAAAAAACAGGATCCGAAAGACTATCCAGTCTTAAAGCTTTAAACATATATTGTTTTTTATTCTAGAGAAGGATCTTACCAAATTATGTAATAATTTGAACTCTTAGAAGGAGCATATGAGAATAACCTTTGAACTTCATGTATACATTTGTCAGCATTGGAATTAAATTATCAGAATTCATCCCTTCTTTCTTCCTTTTTTTTCTTAATTGTTCTTGGGTAGCAGATTTTGTATTTTAGGGATAGTGAAGTGTATATGTGTGCCTGAGAGCCGTAAGCAAAACAATAAATGAATGCACCCCAAAATAATACCTTATTGGTCATTATCCACACTACTCTATAGACTTGGGATGCTAGAGATATTTTTCCTGAATACTTCACTTACTAACAAAAACCATCTGGGATATATTAAGAAAGGAATGCATTTTCAACTGGATTGTATTTTATTGTCTTCTTTCCATAATAAAGGAATCCGTGGAAAGATGTAAAAAATTTAAATCACATTCCTGAAGCAGTAAAAATTACCTCACGGAATAATCAACTTAAATAGGAAAACAGGTTTAAAAATAGATATAATTTTGGTAATTTGAGTTATTTTACAGCTTTGATGAAATTCCACTATAGATATAATTCTGAATGATTTTATACTTTTATTCAATTTCTTCATTTTAAGGTAAGGTTGTTTAATATAATCTATTGGACAACAGTGATCTTAATACTTTTAATACATTAAAATGCTTACATTAAATGCTTATTTTTTCTCAATGCTTATTAGAAGTATACTCTTTGATTTCAAACAGTGAAATTTTAATTTATATTCAAAATCCTCCTTGGTCATTATTTTCTATGACTTTCTTTTGAAAAGTTCTTCATAAAAGTTTTTGCAAAACATCCAGGCAAATTATATCTGCAGAATACCTTTTTGTTCTGCTTTATTTATTCTTTATAGGTCATAGATTTATTGTTCTTCTTTTGTCTGGCTTATATGTTTTTAACTATAGGAGTCTTTCCTTATTGAAGTACTGTAATATTCTGTGACTAATTATATTCTCACATCACTCAAAATTGACCTCTCATCTTTAGAACTGTCCTTTTTTTCAAAATAGATGGTCGATTCCATTTGTTTTTACAGTATAGAAAGCTGTCTAAGGTTTTCTATTTATCTCATTGTACCTTATAAAATTCATAGATATTATACATCCTTGATTATTTACAATTCCCATGCTTCTTAATTTTTTTCCACACTGTTTTTTTTTTTTTTTTTTTTAAATTTCAATAGGTTTTTAGGGAATAGGTGCTGTTTGGTTACATGAGTAGTTCTTTAGTAGAGATTTAGTGGTGATTTCTGAGATTTTGGTTCACTTATCACCCAAGCAGTGTACATTGTACCCAATGTGTAGTCTTTTTTTTTAAATTCAGATCTTTATCTGAAGAAGCTATATGTAGATTAGGATAAAAAATAATCTTCAAAGAGGAGTATGGAAAGATCTAAAAATAGGAAGAACCAGGAATCTGTCTTTTTATATAGACAATAATTGCACTGATATAATCTGTCTGAAGTAACTATTTTCAATCTCTGGAGTCTATTGAAAGTGTGTAACTTCTAAGGGAAGACTTGGATGGTGAATTATGGTTAACTTTAGTTAGTTTTAATTTAGCAGCAACTATCTATCTCCTCTACTCCCCATCCTGTGTTAGGCTTGCATGCAGCTTGTAGAAGCCATGATGGACAAATAAGACTCTGCTTGTCAAATACCAGGGACCTGTGTTTTGATTTCTGACTACTGTCTGACCATGTAGATGCAAATACAGAGGTGGGGACTCGTCATGTCACCCTCTCCTCATTGTTGCAAACCCTTTTTCTCTCCAGCTAAGAGGAGGATTTAAAGCCCTGGTACCCTTCCCACACCCACTTTATTTTTCTTCTTTTCTTTTTGGAGCTGGAAAATAAAGATTTAGACATTCAAAAGCAACTGCATATGCAGAGGAAATTAGACAGTCCCTGTGCATGCTCAGGGAAAGGCATCAGCCCAGAATAGACGTGAGAAGACCTCAAATGTATAGCTCAGGCTGATCCTTGTCTCAAAGACAGCCTACAACAATCAGAAAAACCCAAAAGAACAAAAATGAAAAGCCAAACCTAAAAACAGCAAACCTTAGGAAGGGAGGTAATCTGATTTCTGGAGTTGCCATATCATTAAATTCAAATGTCCATTTTTCAACAGCAAAAAAATACATATAAAGAATTAGGGAAAAGTATGACTCATTTAAAGGAAAAAAAAATAGAAAGAAACTGTCCCAGAGAAAAACCAGATGACAAACCTACTAGACAAAGACTTTAAAACAATTGTCTTAAAAATGCTCTAAGAATAAAGGAAGAAATTAAGAATAAAACTATGAATGAACAAAATGGAAATAGCAATAAAGACATAGAAAATCTTAATTACACACAAATTATAGAGCTGAAAAATAAAATAACTAACATGAAAAATTTACTAGAGAGAATAAAATACAGAAGTGAGCAGACAGGAGGAAGAACTACCGAGCCTGAAGATAGGTCAAGCTTTTGACCTACTGAAATTATCGAGTCTGAGGAACAGAAAGTAAAAAATGATTGGAAAAAAGTAAATAGTGTCTAAAGAACCTATAGGACACCATCAAACAAATGAACACACACATTGTGTGAGTCTCAGAGGGAGAAGAGAAGGAGAAAGGTACAGAGATTATTTGAAAAAAATAATACCTGAAAATTTCCCAAGTTCAGTGAAAACATAAATATAAAACTCCAAGAAGCTCAAAAAACTTCAGGTAGGATGAATTCAGAGGTATACCACTGAGTCTCATTAGTATCAAACTGTCAAAAGACAAAGAGAGGATCTTAAAAGAGGTCTGAGAGAAGTAACTCATTCATACATGTCATCCTTAATAAGATTAGCTGAGATTTCTCACCAGAAACTTTGAAGGCCAGAAGGCAATGGGCTGATATATTCAAAGTGCCAAAATAAAAAAAATAAAGCAAAACAAAACTGTGAACTAAGAATCCTATATCTGGCAAAACTGTTCTTTGAAAGCGAAGAAGAAATTAAGATATTCCCAGATAAATAAAAGCTGAGGGAGTTTTTACCACTAGGCTTGTCCTAAAGCAAAATGTGGTATATATTATCAGTTCTTCCTTATCTATGGTTTTGCTTTTTGATTTTTCTTTTACCCGCAGTCAACCACAATCCAAAAATACTAAATGGAAGATTCAAGAAATAAATAATTCATTCATTTTAAATTGTGCACCATTCTGAGTAGTGTGACAGAATCTCTCACTGTCCTGCTTTATGTCACCTGGGATGTGAATCATCCCTCTGTTCAGAATGTCCACATTGTACACTATGTATGTATATGAACAAACATAGTATAAATAGGGTTTGTTACTATGCCTTATTTCAGGTATCCACTGGGGTCTTGGAACATATCCCCTGTGGTTATACATACAATGGAACATTATTCAGTCTTTAAAAGGAAAGGAATTCTGACATATGCAGGGTTCATGGATGAACCTTCAGAATATTATCATAAGTAAAGTAATCTATTCATGAAAAGACAAATACTGTCTGATTCCACTTATATAAGGTACCTAGAGTAGTCAAAATTATAGAAACAGAAAGTAGAATGATGATTGCCAGAGGCTGCAGAGAGAGGAAACGGGGAAACGGGTAGTTATTGTTTAGTGGGAGTAGGAGTTTTGCCAGATAAAAAGAGTTATTGAGATGCATGGTGGTGTTGGTTGTACAACAATATAAGCACTTAGTGCCACTGAACTGTATACTTAAAATGGTTAAGACAGTATATATTATATTGTGAACATTATACCACAATGAAAAAAATTAAAAATGAAATATTCAACTATATTTACATTTACAGCCTGCTGCTTTTTTGGTGTTAATTTTAATTCCTAATGATTATTATTTGTAATCATTTTCTCTCACTGCTTAAAATCTATAGAATTGCCCACACTTTTTGTTTGTATTTTTGTTTGCTTTATTTGCCTATTTTACAGCTGTATTGAAGAACAGTTTTCATACCATAAAACTCACTAATTTTTAAAGTATACAGTTATCTAATTTTTAGTAAACTTACTAATTTCAACCATTGCCACAATCCAACTTTAGAATGTATCCATCAGGCAAAAAGAAACCGCATACCCATTTTCAGTCATTCTTAGTTCCCACAGCCAGTCCCAAGGAGCCACTAATCTACTTTCTGTTTCTATCCCATATTATTTATTGATTTTATTTGCTTATTTTAAAGTTTTGGAGCTTTCTGTACTAGTTTACAATTGTTTCTTTCACTATAAGTACATTAGAAACTAGAAGCCTGAGGCCTAACCTTCCCTGTTTCGCTCATATTAAATACTCTATGAAAATAGAGTGTGGGCCGGGCGCGGTGGCTCAAGCCTGTAATCCCAGCACTTTGGGAGGCCGAGACGGGTGGATCACGAGGTCAGGAGATCGAGACTATCCTGGCTAACATGGTGAAACCCCGTCTCTACTAAAAAATACAAAAAACTAGCCGGGCGTGGTGGCGGGCGCCTGTAGTCCCAGCTACTCGGGAGGCTGAGGCAGGAGAATGGCGGGAAACCGGGAGGCGGAGCTTGCAGTGAGCTGAAGTGAGCTGAGATCCGGCCACTGCACTCCAGGCCGGGCGACAGAGCGAGACTCCATCTCAAAAAAAAAAAAAAAAAAAAAAAAAAGAAAAAGAAAAAGAAAATAGAGTGTGGTGATTAGAGAAGAAACATGGGGAAATAAGAAAGCTCTACTGGTGTATACTGATATCCTATTTTAAACTTCTGTCATTTTCATTGATTTTTTTTTTAAGAGTCTGAAATGTAACTGTCTCTTTGACAGTGTGTTTTAGTGTGCACTATTAATGAATATGATTAGAATTGTTTGGTTTGTAACTGTCAGAAAGGCAGCCTGAAGTATTTAAGCAAAGGGGGAGATTTATTGGCTCCTAGAATGGAAAGAAACCTTAAATAACAAAGCTGAGGAAAGGAGAGTGTTAAAGTCCAGCCCTCGGGATTCAGGCACTGTTAGAAATCAATCTGGTTTTCCTCTTTGCCTCTCTCGGCTTGTCAGCTTCATTTGGTTTCACTGCAGACTAGGCTTTTCCTTGTGGTGGAAAACTTAGTTTCTGAGAACTCTCAAGTTTTGTTGCCTAAATCTTTAGCCCCTGTTGGAAACAAATCAGAGTTTTTTGAGGATATCATCTAAAATCCAAATATCCCAGGATAAAGATGGGGATAGACACTTGGCTCTAGATGCAGTGGGCTAAGTGAAGTACCCCACTCCTGGACCAATCAAATGTGTTCAGGGAGGTAAGGTACTGTGTTTGGCCCAGTTTGAGCCTACTCCTCAATCTATCAACTCTGGCCAGGGGAGTATGGTCATGTAAGAACATAGCAATACCTTATGGGCTGCATTTGGATGTGGTATGGGGAGCATCATGTTCCCCATGGAGGTGTAGTTTTACAAATCCCAGAAGATAAATGTGATACTGAGTAGAAACAAAACAATGTAGATAGGTATCTAACACCTAATTCCTAAATGATTATTCTTTATTCTACAAAACCTGTTATCTTTCTGCAGTTCAGAAATGTAAAGATGTACAAAATGACACATAAACTTTACTGTAAATTAGTCCTTATAGGAATATTTAGCAGGAATATATTTTTGCTCCTTTAGGAGAACATTGAAACTAGCAGAATATGGACTTATCAGCAGGTAAGTGCTTTGCACAAAGTAGTAAGCTTTATTTTATGTAGGAAAAAGTAGACTTAATACATCCTTTGCTAGTTCTGATGTCTAAGTGCAGACAGAACAGCAAGAATGTGGACTGTGCTGTCTTTATAAATGTTAGTGTTCATTGCAAGTGCTGTTAAAACCTCCTTAATAGAAATTAATTAATAAATATGGTGCATGCGTGAAGACTCCATTCCAGAATCCATGCATTATTGTGCTTGTCTCTTTGATTAATGAACGAGTAAAAGGTGATTAACTCTAGGTCAGCTCATCAAATTGTAGTTTGAGCAAAGCTCAGATCTCCTCAAAGTGATCAAGCGTGATTTCTTTATAGTAATTGAATCTACTTAAAGGAGAATTATCTATTTCCCCAGGAGTAATGGAGAAATTCACTAATAGAAGGGAAAAAAATAAGAAATATAAAGAGTGCAAGTCTTGGACCAAATTTAAACCCAAGGGGTGGTTTGAATTATAGATCCCACTTTCATTTGGCATCAGTAGTTCAGCTGATATTCATATGGCTATATACAGGCAGTGAGTTAAACAGCATGGTTAATATACTGGAATACTTACAGATAATAATGAAAAAAAAGCCTATTTTGGGGGGCTCAAGTCTTCTCTTGAGTCAGAATTACTGTTTTTTTGTTTTGTTTTTTCGGTTAAACAAGTCACCAACGATGAAAGCACAGAATCCAATCAATAATCAACATTTTTGCTGTTTATTATGTGCTTGGCACTGAGCTAAAACTATGTATATATAAAGATAGGGAAAGTAAAATCTCTATTCCCAAATAGCTTGCAGTGTAATGTAAAAGCGAGCTGGGTAAGGAGAAGTGTAAAACATAGGAAGTTTTATCAAAGAGGTATATACAAAGTGCTGTGGGAGCTCAGGAGCACTAGAATGAATTAGCATGATTTTGCTGAGGGTGTCACTTATGGCTTCTGTCATAGTCGCTTTGAAGCTAGGTCATGAGGATATGCTATGGTATTCCATATCATTTGCTTCTCTTTGTATGCAAATATCCATTTTGATTTGCCACCTATATAGATCAGTTCTTTGAATTATTTATCAGTGGTGATGACAAGTTCGTGTGGATATATCTCCACTTCTTTGCCAGCACTTTCTTGGATGGTAAAACTTTAACAAAATGGCCACCCTTTGTCTTTTTTGCTTAGCCATTTCTGAAATGCTCCCTTTATTCCTTTCATAAGCAGGCAGCTCAAGTGGATATAAAATGGATTCCATAAAGTGAACAGTGTCTGTTTATGTTCATGGCATCGATGTTTCCAACAAGTCCTCTTTAAAAATTATGCTTTACAAACAACAAATAGCCTCTTTTATAGCAATGACTTCCCACCTTCCCTCTCTGCTGCTGTAGGCAAAAGCTGTGCATTGTTGAAAGACTTCTGTTTTCACTACTTTATGCTATGCTCTTAGAGAAAACATACTGTTAATATGAACCTGGAAAATAGCCTTTCAACCCAGAAATGGTTATACACACTGTAAATTTAACCCTCGCTGGCACCCCCATACCAAAAGAAAGATAGATGTTGTCAGTGGTCTTTCTCTGGGTCAGTGCACTCTGCAGACCTAGGATTATAACATTCCTTAGGACTCAGGTGGATTCTCAGACAATTGCAAGCAGGCTTAGATTGACTGGTATTTAATCATCCCAATTGACATCACATTGCTACTGAGAATCTGATTAAACTTTGTGTGTTTCTGTCTTCCGACAGTGTGAACAGTAGCATCAGGGGCACTTTGTGATTGCAATTCTGAATCATGACACAGTCAAAGAGAAAGAGAGGAATATGCCAAAACTTGGAACTTTTTCAGAAATCTGATTGGCCCTCTCGATAAGCAAGTGCATGTCTAGCAATGGACTTGTGTTCAGGAAAAGAAAAACAACTAAACTCGATCAAATGCTGATTAGAATGATGACATGAGCAATTCGTTTATTGGAGGAATTAGACTCTGTTTTTCTTGCCCTTCATGTATTTGTATAATAGTATTAAGACAGGCTAATATTGATTGAGCAATGTAGCAAGTGCTCTGCTTAAATAAAAAGCATACTCCTTATAGAGACTTCATGAAGTAGAAGCTGATATTAGCTTTGGATTTATAAATGAGGAAACTGACATAAACAGAGGTTAAGTAACTTGCTAGTCATGTAGTCAATAAATGGTGGAGCTGTTTCTTCTAGAGCCCATACTGTTATTACCCCAATAATCTCTGTAAGTGTCTAGGTTGCAAATGACTTACAACTTTAAAAAAATATTAGTTTCATACTCACAGATACCAGATTATCATCAGTACTGCTTTTGTTTATTTAACAGGCATATGCTTGTGTGAATATATTATTAAGATGGATGTAAGAATAGAAGCATCTGACAGTCAGCAAGCACCATTCTCCCAATCATAAGACTGCAGAACCTGTAGAACTCTACATATTTGGAAATATTTTTAACTCATGGATGCCCCACTTCAACCCAGGATCTATTTCACATCTAGACCTTGTAAGCTAGGATTTCTACAGGAGACAAGCAGCTATATACATAGGTTACATGCAACAGGCTTCAGCAATAGAGTCTGAAAACTTTCAATACTTTAAAAGACACCGTGGGATTTCTAGCTAAAACTGTTTTGTATTTGCTTTTCTGAAAGAAGAAGCCTGTGGTTAAGGTTTACTTCATGTTAGAAACTTGTTTTAACTATGGTTAAGCCAAAGCTAACTAAGTGGTTTTTATCTTAATTTTACAAGTGGGTAAGAGGATGTCTTAGGACTAGAATAGTGTTTATAACATAGGGTAGAATTTTGTTTTTTCCACATGTGACTTCATATTACAGTCAATCATGTAGTTGAACAGCACTCATTTTAATAACAGCTCAAAGAATCACCTCGTCTGCAAATATGCTATCTGTTGTCCATTTGTCCTTTCTAGCTCTCCTTTACTCTAGGGATGCAAGTGTTCAGAGGTGGACTCCACATATAGAATGCACTAAAATATAGCATTTTCAAATGCAATTATCTAAATTTTTAGTTATTCACAAATACCTAAGACAAGTTATTTGGATGCTGCTTCTTTGCCACTCTGTAATTAGTAGGACTCTGGCTATGCAGATAAAAATAAGGTATATGCCTTCTCTCCTAGGTGTTTGCAATTAGTTTTCCCTAGGAATCTTCTAAGGCACTTATTTGAAAGAATACATCATTACTCTAGCTTCTTCTGGCTGCTAGCAATTATTGTAATCATAACAAATAGAAATGTGCATAACTGCAATGCTTGCTGAAACTCTGACCTCCTGAAGATCCCAGATGTGAGAGGGGTCTTTTACCATTCATCTGAAATACCCAAGTATTATAGAGGACCCACCAAACAGAGAGCATTTGTACTGAGTGTTACACACGAAACAAAATAGGATAGAACTAACAAAATTAATCTTAGGGAATTATTTATGTAGGGTCTAAAATTACTTGAAAAATTTACAACATGAAGTGGTTATGTGAAAATGAGTGTTAGAATGCATAAATGCAAAATAAATTCTAAAGAAGAATAAATTGAAATTTTCAGAAAAGACTGCCCAGAAGACTGACATAAGTATGAGGATGTAGAATTTCAATGGGTAAAAAACACAAAGAAAGGAATTTTAGATGAGGTAAAGCTTTGGAACATTCATTAACAAAAGAAGATTATTCAAAGAAAACTTGGCCTGTGTATATTGGTTTTTAGCCTAATATAACAACTTTGTTAATGTAAACTGGTTTTTTAGCCTAAGTATAATTGCAATATATTTTAACAGTAAGATATAATCAGCTTTTTATTTTTTTTTTTTTTTTTTTTTTTTTTTTTTTTTACTTGATAATATGTTGGTGTTAGTATTTGGGTTCCTACAAATAGGAAAATTAGATTTCTTTCTCACATTCCTTCATTCCATATTGCATTAATTTATTCAATACTGTGTCAGGCCCTGTGCTATGTGCTTGACGTTAAGGAAAGCCCTGGAGGGTAAAATAACTGACGTAAGCATTCTAGATGTGGTTCGCTTATAAATCAATGAGAAAGTTACATGGTTCTGGTGAGTGGGTTTATAAACTGGTTGTACAAATGGACATTTTTTTAGTTCTTAGACCTACTCTCGCTCCAGTTCAGGCTGTTAAATCTTTAAAGTTTGCACAGGTCTTCTTAAACTTCGATTCAGCATATTCATGTATTTTTTCAGTATATTGCAAATTTTTCTTTACGCACAAATGTTTACCAAGACATATTACAGATAAATTTGCCTTTGACCACTAATTTAAGTTAAAGATGTGTCACTCTACCAAATATCTCATGGCACATCGAAACGAAATTACTTTGTCTAAATCAGATATGCTAAGTAATTCTAAAGTGTAATTTTAGAAGGAAACATTTCTATATTTAATTTTAATATGTCTGAGCTTCTTTACAACTCAGAGAAAATAAAATTGTATTTTTGGAGATGATGACATTTTTGGAAAGATCCTCATGATAAGGTATTGGCAAAAAAATGAAAGACTCATAACAGAGTATTGGACGAGATATCAGTGGAAGGAAAGTAAATCAAGGAAAGGAATAACTATAAGGATGACAGAAAAATCTATTCTAAGGATTTTATGATACAAAGAAATGGAATAAAGCAAACCACATATGAGTAAAACAACTAATGATTAAAAAGATGTGCAGTAGAGAATGAGGAACCAGGAAGCTTTCTTACAATGCCAGTCAGAAAAGGAATAATGCTTTGCTCTCACAAGTGGGATTAATCTGCTCAAAACTTTAAGTTTTAATTGAAAGCCTCATTGTTTGTTGATAGAATATCTTCTCATTTATTTTCATAGCATCCTTGGGTAGCAGCAAAATAATCATTTAAAAAACTATAATGGAACAGATGATTTGCTGATTTAAGTATTTAGCATACTGTATATAATCTAACAAATGTAATTCTTCCAGATTATTATTTTTGTTTTAAAAGAAAATAATCCCTGTGTTAACTTTATAGTTTAAACCCATTTATTTTATTTTGTTTCCATATATCTTGTCCTCCTGCTGCATATCTTTGCTTCCCTAAACAGGCAACCATTTCTTTCTTGCAAAGTGGACATCAGGACATAATGCTGTTACAGAATTTGAAATCTGAACCACTAGTAAATTGAAAGTACCTTCATTTAAAATCAGATTTCCAACTTGTAACATTAAATTAAAAGTTGTCAGAGGAAAGATATTTTAAAAAGGGTATTGTTATACTTTCAATGGGACCAGAGCCATCCCTGTATTTTAAATTTGTTATAGTAAAGAGGAGGACGTTTTTCCTCTTTGGTTTTATTTCTCAAATCTACTCCAATCTACCAAATGATTGAAACCTTTTATACTTTCATTCTTCTGGAACACAGTATCTACTTCATCCACCCATTTCAATGGGAAATTACTATATATATATAGAGAGAGAGAGAGAGAATTATATAATATATAAAATCATCTATATATAATTAGTTTTGTTACTGGAAGCTTATCAATATGCAAAAATGCATGGTCACCCCCTTCCCAAATGTTTACTCGAATATAAGGTAAGATTAATTACCTTACAGTGTAGATTACTCAATAGACATGGCAGGCTGTCATCAAAATTATGCAATCAAAAAATGTTTCGAGTGGGTGTGGTGACATGTGCTCTGGAGTTACCCTAGTTACTCAAGTTATCCTGCCAGTTACTCTGGAGGCTGAGGTAGGAGGATCGCTTGAGGAGTTTGAGCCTGCAGTACACTTTGATAGCACCTGTGAATAGCCATTGCATTCCAGTCTGTGCAACATAGTGAGACCCTGTCTCTAAAAGAAAATTCCTTGAAATTATGTTTTTATAATCTGATGCACCCTTTTTGGTGGATGGATGAATAAGACCAGATTCAAAAAAAATCTAACTAGTCTTTGTTTTAAACCTAGTATGAGTTTATGACACTGTGCCTCTTTCTTTTCGGTATTTGCATTTTAAGCATGATCTCCAAAAGAGAAGTAAAGAAAATATTAAGTTTCATAGGCACGTGTGGGAAACATATTATAGTGTAGGAGGTCAGTGAAGTCTTGCTAAAAGCTGCTATAGGGCTGACTCTATTAGAGAAGCTGTCAAACTCAAAGCTGTGATCATATAATAACAAACTATATTATGTATTTATATTATTTTATACATTATACATTTATTTTATATTAATATATTAGTATAATGTTATTACATAATTATATAAGAATATTATTTGTATCATTGATACTTTATACATTTAATATCTAATTAATAATCATAGCTACATATATATGATGATTTTTCCATTCCAAGGGCTTTATTCAGTTTATATCTCATCCCCTGTATCTTTTGCAGGCTGGTTATCTGTTTAGCATGAAAATTAACTATTAGGTAAAGAAATTTTAGTTATAGGCATCATTTTTGTTTCCATATTTAACTTAAACAAAGTTTTGATATACAGATCAAAAAATTAGAATAATGTGGAAGAATGCTGACATGGTAAGATTCAACAAATCTCATCTTGGTACATATCTTTTCTAATATATCTTTGGAGTATCTCATTTGTGATTACTTACTAGATTCTATGAATAACATTAGTAATGGCCTTGTAAAAAGTTGGGCTCCAGGTATTATTAGTGTATTAGGTGATTTGAAGGAAAAGCGCAATCCACCCTTAGGTTAGATCACTTTTCTCTAACCTGATCGTTCATCATTCAAAAACTGCTAGCTTGGGAAAATATAATCTACTCTTCAAAAACAAGTGTTCTGTGATCAAATGAGCTTAGGAAAAGTCAAGCGCACTTGCGGAAAGTAGGAATGGGTTTGCCCATATACAACACTGAGAAATCTCATTAAAAATAATGCTGGCTTAGCCTGGCCAACACGGTGAAACCTGTCTGTACTAAAAATACAAAAAATTAGCCAGACGTGGTGGCGGTCGCCTATAGTCCCAGCTATCTGGGAGGCTGAGGGAACCCGGGAGGCGGAGCTTGCAGTGAGCCCAGATCGCGCCACTGCACTCCAGCCAGGGGAACAAAGCGAGACTCCATCTCAAAAAAAAAAAAAAAAAAAAAAAAAAACTCATGCTGGCTTAACTTACATTAGCAGATAAGCAGTCCAATTTATTTGGTCAGGGAAATACCTTTTTTTCTCTCTGTCAATATGTCCTAGAACATGTTTTCCTCTTGTGATAATCTAGGATTTGTTTCACCTCAAGGGTATACTCCATTTGAAATTTGCCGTTAGGAAATAGTATTGAAAAGATTAGTAGATACACTAGAATGTAATTTAATCAAAATGGTCTGATAGATACTATGTTATTTAATTAATGGTTAAGCAACATCTCTTAAAAATACTTGCATGGGGCCGGGCGCGGTGGCTCAAGCCTGTAATCCCAGCACTTTGGGAGGCCGAGACGGGCGGATCACGAGGTCAGGAGATCGAGACCATCCTGGCTAACATGGTGAAACCCCGTCTCTACTAAAAAATACAAAAAACTAGCCGGGCGAGGTGGCGGGCGCCTGTAGTCCCAGCTACTTGGGAGGCTGAGGCAGGAGAATGGCGTAAACCCGGGAGGCGGAGCTTGCAGTGAGCTGAGATCCGGCCACTGCACTCCAGCCCGGGCGACAGAGCGAGACTCCGTCTCAAAAAAAAAAAAAAAAAAAAAAAAAAAATACTTGCATGGTCGGAAAATATTATATATAATTACATAATTTTTGTACTTATTATCCTATCAAATATTTTGGCACTGCTTTTGTTAATTTAGGACACTTTAGAATTCCATTCTGTCACCGATAGCTATTGGATAGATGTTGACCTCTAAGTAGGCAGAATGTAGTGTACTTAATATATAAATAAATTGTAGTATATTGCAGCTGAAATTTGTGTTTGTTTTCTTTAAAAAAATTACAGATTAGAAAAAAAAATCAACTAAGAGAAGTTTTGGACATTTGGGTTCCAGCCAAATGAATTTTTTTTAATTGTTCTTACATAGGCTTTCTGATTTGATCCTATGGCACTGTTGAATCCACTCAGTAAACACTTTGCATTGGACTGCACAAGTATTGGATGAACATAGAAAAAAAACAAATCTCATTGGAAATGTTTCCCTTAAGGAAATTGACATAATGTGGTGGTATACTGTGCAATAGCCTACGCAGCTAAAACATAAGGAATCTCTTCCTTCTTCTCCCCTAAAAAAGCAGATTCAAAGATTATAGCTTTGCTAGACTGTGTCTTGTTCTGGAGGCGGAGAATTATATGAAGATATTTCTGAATCAATTGACAGGAAATGGGGATATAGATGGTAGATTAGATCAAATAATCTACTTTTTAGATTAGATTATTTTGTTGGTAACATTATGATTGTGTAAGAGAATATTATTATTAGGAAATACACAATATTTAAGAGGTAAAGCACCATGATGTATGTAGGTCACCATCAAATGGTGCAGAAAAGAACACAATTTCTCTGTATGTGTTTGTGTGTGTGTGTGTGTGTGTGTGTGTGTGTGTGTGTGTGTGTAGAGAGAAAAATAAATAAATAAATTGAGAAAAATCTTAATGTTAAATTTTAGTAATAGGTGAACTTGGGTAAAGGGATGTTTTGTGCTTTTTTGCACCTTTTCTATATGCTTGTAATTATTTTCAAATGCAGTTTTTAAAAATCATAGATTTAAAGGGTTTCTAAACAGTAAATACTAAAAATATGCTTTTATACTATTTTCTTCTCTAATCTGATAGCATATATTTGTTAACATGGCATTAAATCATCACAGAAATAGCCAGCATCTCATATTTTAAATAGCTATGTTTATATTATGTATTTCAGGAATGATATAGTTTATCATTTAGTTTATGAACTTTAATGAATTATTTGTGGATAACTAAAATATAATTTTAAGTTTCAAATATTATAGGATAAAAATATCAACCCCTGGACACCTTGGTTATAGATAAATATTCTATCATGTTGTATACAGTGTTACATAAACTTTTCAAGAGCATATAGAATCAAAAATAGGTATACAACTCTTCCAGTATGATTTTTAAAAATTATTTGTCTAATAGCAGAAATTATCAGTTGGTACCACCTGATATTTCTCCCTTAATTTTCTTTCTTACAGCCCTATTTATATTGGCCCTGTTTAATGATTGATTTGCATATGCATATACATGCATATACATACACACATATGTAATTATTCCATACTCTAAGTCAAAGGTTATCATTTGATGAAATTGGCTTCTTCTTTATCCATGTAGTTCAAATATGCCCAGTTTCCCCCTGTATTATAAATGAGTGATTTTTCAGGAGATTGAGTTGGGGATGACCTTATAATCCCTGTAGGTGGCAGTATCTGCCAGAGTTTTTGTGTGACACTATTTCTACCCGCCCTAGCTTTCTGGTTTTGCTTTTAGACTGTTGTCTTAGACAGTCAGGAAAACTCAGGGGCTACGAGTATCTACCTGTATGAAATAAAGGAGCAAAGTTTCAGACAGAGTGGGGGTACGGTGGGCAAGGCTCAGGCAGGGCTTGAAACTAAGGGAAAAAACAACAATGAAAAACATGAAGGAAGCTTAGTAATTGAATCAGTGTGGCCTCATTGCTACTGTCCAAATTAGAAAGAGCAGAAACTGAGAGGTATTTTTTGTATCCCAAAACTGTCTCCTGGGCTGAGCCTCTTCATCAGTCCTCAGAAACCACGTGGCTATAATTTGAAAGATAATTCTGCTATGATTGCATTGGAGTGGGGATGATAGTGAATAATTTATTTCTTACTGAAGAAACCAAGATTATGTCAGTAGCTTTCAGAGGCCAGTGTTTTACTTTGGAAAACGATCCTAGGGATGAAAGTGGAAGAGGAGAAAAATACAGTCATAGTTTTGGAGAATGTTAAAATATTTTTTGTAGTATTCTGTATGGGTAACGTTAGAATTAGCATACATTCTGTGGTGTTGGAAATGCCTTTGAAAGTTAATCAGTAAATCCATTAAAAAATCACTAAGCATGTACTCTGGGCAAACATTGTGCACCCTAAAGTATGGGGAGTAGATCAATCTAGTAAGTGTAGACCGCCTGAATCTAGAAGAAGTGGGAAGTATGATTGAAACAGTAGAGTAAAGCTAGACTATGGATATTGAATACTCCACTTATGAATTTGGATGGATTGTGTAGAGTCAATTAAAGCATTTTAAAAAGGGAGTGATATTATGAATGGGAGCTTTTTAAAGGAAGATTAATGTGGCTGTAGAACATTTGCACACTTGCTGCTCTCTCTGTCCTTAGATAATAAATTAATTTCTAGAAGTTACATATCTTTTTCCCTTGTTTAGTATCTAGGTTGATTTTAATTATACTTAAATCAGCCCATAATAAATTAGTGTCTTCCAGCCAAGAGTGTCTCTAAATTCCCTTGATAGCATGATCCATTTCCTGAGTATTCTTATATAACTGTAAAGTTCTTTCATATTATTTATCCTAAATTCTTCCCTCTGTGCTTAAGCACATTAGTTTTTGAGCTGTACCCATTAATGAGATTAATTGGTCACTATTTCTTTTCTGCATGCCCCTTTGCATATTTATATATACATCTCCTTTCCCTGGTGCATTACATTTTTCTTTTTTACTCCCTCATTCCCTTTCTCTCCTTTCTTTTTCTTTCTTCATTCCTTCCTTCCCTCCTTACTTCCTTTCTCTTCCTCTCCTTTCCTTCTTTCCTTCTCTCTCTTTCCTTCTTTCTGTTTTCCATTCCTGTGTTCATATTTCTTGGTTTAGTTCTCAGCCTAACATCGCATGGTATAAAATGTTAACCAACCAGGCTTATAAAGAAGAAAATAAAAAATATATTTTGTCATATTATTTTTTCTTAGTTTTTCATGGGATTCTGTTACGGAGATAGAATGGTAGTTTAGACTGGCAAACAGTCTGCTTGACATTTCTGGTGACTTGTTACTGTATTCGTTATAGGTTCTGTGCTGGGGTTTCACTTTATTCTCACCTTCTTGCTTTTGCTCAGTCTATTATACCTGATCTCCCTTAAAGCAACACCTCTTAAGTACAGTCTATCCTGAATTTTTAATTATTTCCAGTTTTTAATGTTTCTAAATTTTTAAATGCTTATATAACTAAAATTTATATATTAACTGGTCTGATAAAATTTTTGGCATTAAGGAATTTTAAAGTATTTCTCACTAAAGTTATATGAAATCATTTTAAAAACTTAATTAGCTTTCATGGTTTGATTTTTTTTCATTGATATACATTTTTATACATATTTACTGGGTACATGTGATATTTTGTTATGTGCATAGAATGTGTAATGAACAAGTCAGAGGGATTTAGGATATTCATCACCTTGAGTTTTTATCATTTTTGTGTGTTGGGAATATTTCAAATCCTCTCTTCTAGCTATTTTGAAATATAAAATGCAGTTTTGTTAACTATAGTCACCCTACTGTGCTGTCAAACATTAGAACATATTTCTCCCATCTAACTGTATATTTATACCCCCATCCTCCCTCTCTTCACCCCCTTTCTACACATGAACACCCTTCTCAGCCTCTGTATCTATCATTATACTCTCCACCTCCATGAGATCAACTTTTTTCGCTCACACATATGTGTGAGAACATGTGATATTTGTCTATCTGTGTCTGACTTATTTCACCTAGCATAATGCCCTCCAGTTTCATTCATGTTGCTGCCAAAGACGGGTTTTCATTCTTTTTTATGACCAAAGAGTATTCCATTGTATATATATATACCCCTATTTCTTTATCCATTCATCTGTTGATGGGTACTTTGATTGATTCCAGGTCTTTGCTATTGTGAATAATAGTGCAATAAACATCGTGGTAGGGGGACAGGTATTCCTTTGAACTGATTTCCTTTCCTTTGGGTAAATACTCAGTACTAGGATTGCTGAGTCATATAGTAGTTCTCTTTAGTGTTTAAGAAATCTACATATTGTTTTCCATAATGGCTGTACTAATTTACATTCCCACCAACAATGTATAAGAATTGCCTTTTCTCCACATCCTCACCAGCATCTGTTTTTTGTCTTTTAGATGGTAACCATTCTAACTGGGGTAAGATGATATCTCATGGGGGTTTTGATTTGCATATTTCCTTGACTATTAGTCATATTGAACACTTTTTCATGTACCTGTTGGCTGTTTGTATGTCTTCTTTAAATAAATGTCTTTTCAGATTCTTTGTCCACTCTTTAACGTGTTTATTTGGCTTTTTGCTATTGAGTTGTTTGAGTTCTTCACTCTGTTGACTTTTTCTTTTGCTATACAGAAGCTTTTAGTTTAATATAGTCTCAGTTATCTCTTTTTGTTTTTGTTCCCTGTGTTTCTGAGGTCTTAGCCATAAAATCTTTGCCTAGACCAATGTCATAGAGTGTTTTCCCTGTGTTTTTTTCTAGTAGTTTCATACTTTCAAGTCTTGCCGTTAAATCTTTATTGTATTTAGAGTTGATTTTTGTATATGATGAGATAGAGGGATCTAGTTTAATTCTGTATATAGATATCCAGGTTTCCCAGCACATGGCGCAATTTAAATCTTACCTTCTCTAGGTAGTCCTCTATAATATTCTTATCCCATGCTAATCACTCTCTTCTCTATAACTCTTGGTTAATTTAGTCACTGTCATAGAGTGTAAGTCTTACTTGTTTCCATTCAGCCTGTTGATTTGGCTGTCTGTTTAGATAGGTTCAATACTATATGTTTATCTCTTTCAAAACGTCTACACCTAGCATTAATAAGCCAACTTGTCAATCTGTGCTTTATATATGTAAACATAGAAAGAAGAAAATTATACACATATACATATGAATATAATTTTTTGTAGTTGTTTTATATACACACACACACATATATATATGCAGAACATAATATTCTATATCTTTCAGATGGTTTACCAAAATCAGATATTGTAAATTAATTGTCCTTCAGTCAGAGCCTTCCCATACCTGTGTTTTATTTGGAAGCGTAGTGCTTGGTTGCGCATTGAAAATATTTGAAACTGGTTGCCAGCATTTGAAAATCAGAATGTTTCACATACGCATCAACATCTCTACTATTAAAAAAAATGAAAAAAAAGCTCAGAATATCGAACAAAGTGGTCTACATTTCTGTAGGAGAGTATCAAGTGGAAGTGAATAGTTGCTACTACCTTGAAACAGGAAAGGCTCTCTCCTGTGGGCAATATTTATTTCTCCGTATTCCTTTTTAAATTACTGTCTGGCCTCTGTAGGCACTGGACTTTGTGACTGTTGTTCTAAAGGCTTGGATAAATGTGAAGTGCCCTCATCCATCTTAGGATTCCTTTAACATATCTAAAGGTATCCAGTAACATCCCGAACTTGGTACTGCAGTGGTTATCAGATTTCAGGGATAAGAAGAGTGACATGGTCGGGTTCTGAAAAATGAAAATTCTCGGTCACAAGCTGAGGTTTAAATCAGCAGGTCTAGAGAATCTACATTTTTCAAAAATGCCCACTATTTGGATTGGTCCCTAAAGTCAGGTGTATGTCTGCCTTCACTGATATAAATCATTTCAATATTAATAATAATCATTTTAAAGTGTGAAGTTCTAAGAGACAGAGCAACCTTTCATGTGATATATATTTTAATCCATATGGTCACTATTTTACATTTAATTTGTGACTGATAATTTTCCAGGATAAACAATTCTTGAATGGCTATCCTTATAATTCATTTAAAAAATGGTCTGTGTATTAACAAATTTGCTTTAGGAGAGTTAATATATATTGAAATGGAGGTGAAAAAATGTATCAGCCTTTAAAAAAACCAATTTTTGCTTTGATTAAATATTTTGATATATTTTAGCATTTTCAGCTCCCACATATATTATTTCTCATTAAAACAGACACACTTAGAAAATATCACACTTTTTCGTTGATGACGCTTTTCTGTTGATTTGCAAAAAGATCTTATAAATCTTTCCTTAGTATAGATAGAATAGTCTATGTGACTAGTCAAGTAAGAAGAAAATTTAACATTTCCAATTACATCTGTAATTACACTGATCAGCACCACTTGGTATTTACCCCAAGCCAAATACATGAGGTTTAATAATATTCACTGGGTCATTACTGATGGTGGTTTTTTTATTTTCCCCCTCTCTTTTTAAAATGCTTGATGTTACTGGTAAGCTACTAATTTATCTGCTTGGACATTGAAAAGAATGGAACTTTTTAGCTGTGCGTCATACTTTTGCCCTAACTTTATCTAGCAAAAGTAATTGTTGAATCTGGCTACTTAATGTCCTTGCAAGAAACTAGTGAATATTTTAGATTAATGATGTGACTGTCATCATCCTACATGATGGAATAACATTAGTTCAGGTTCACATGATGGCCCAGGCGGTAACTTTTTTTTTTTTTTTTTTTTTTTAATATGGAGTCTCGCTCTGTTGCCCTAACTGGAGTGCAGTGGCACAATCTCGGCTCACTGCAACTTCTGCCTCCTGGGATCAAGCAATTCTCCTGTCTCAGCCTCCCAAGTAGCTGGGATTACTAGCTCACGCCACCACACCCGGCTAATTTTTGTATTTTTACTAGAGACGGGGTTTCACCGTGTTGGTTAGGCTAGTCTCAAATGCCTGACCTCAGGTGATTCGCCCACCTCGGCATTTCAGAGTGCTGGCATTACAGGCACGAGCCACCTTGCCCGGCCCCATGCAGTAACATTATTTCTTCTCCAGTGACTATGAAAATATTACACATTTACGAAATAAACCCTTTACCTTTTATCTGCACTTCTCAACTTGGCTCGTTTTATCTGATGTCTCTGGCCTGCGTTTCCAAGAACTATTCAAATCAGGGTTTTATGGCACACATTTTGTGTTATTAAACACATGTATCACTTTAGTTTTGTGACAAACTAAGGGGACCATTGGTCCTAACTTCAGAAGTTTGTTCTTTGGGGACCTTTTGAGTGTGAGGAATGGAACAATAACATAAGATGGCTTCAAGCCTCATCATCAGAGGGCAGCACAGCCCACAGTTACCGTTGTTAAATATGTAAGTACACTTTAAGAAACAATGAATTGAAACTAATTGAGAAAGGAGAATAAGTAATAGATGTGAGAAGGGGAATGAAATAATGGAGTTTTGCCTTTAGATAGCTAACAGGAGACAGTGATACGTGATAATTTACATTTGAATTCTATTGTCACAGATTTTTCCAGGTTATTTGTCTGTTTCATCTCTTTTTAACCACAAACAGCACATAAGAATTAGTGTTAATGTGTTACGAATGGCTCATTGAGTTACATTTCCTTCTCAGCCCCAAGGCCCAAAGTTTTCTTCAAGCCCGGTAGAGAATCTCTCTCTCTTCAGTTTGCATTATTTTCATTGTAGGAAGATTTTTTTATCTTAGAAACCAGAATAATTGAGTAATGACCCCACCTAAGCCCCAACTCATCAAAATTCAGAGATGCCTTACATGTGGTGCTATTTCCAATATATACATACTTGTAAACGTGTTTAAAAATTCCAACTGAATTTATTAACTTAAGCATGAGACAGAGAAGATCTTATGGGTTGTAAATGAAATATGTAGAAGGGCAAGTAATTCTTAGTGTAATTAGCCTTAATTTGCAGGAAAATGATGAATAAGTTTTACTTTTTTTTTTTTTTTTTTTTTTTTTTTTTTTTTTTTTTTTGAGGCGAAGTCTCGCTCTGTCGCCCGGACTGGAGTGCAGTGGCCGGATCTCAGCTCACTGCAAGCTCCGCCTCCCGGGTTTGCGCCATTCTCCCGCCTCAGCCTCCCGAGTAGCTGGGACTACAGGCGCCCGCCACCTCGCCCGGCTAGTTTTTTTTGTATTTTTAGTAGAGACGGGGTTTCACTGTGTTAGTCAGGATGGTCTCGATCTCCTGACCTCGTGATCCGCCCGTCTCGGCCTCCCAAAGTGCTGGGATTACAGGCTTGAGCCACCGCGCCCGGCCAGTTTTACTTTTTTACATTTGTTTTTTACATTTACATTTCCAAGGCTGCATAAATTTTTTTTTGATAACTTTTGTTAGAAAACAATTGGTTTAGCTTGCATTAAAATTATACAAGTCCAGTCAAGTAAACCAAAGTAACTGACAAAGTAAAATGGCTCTTTTTCCCTCAAAGGAGAAATTATTTGTACGTACCAAATCTAAGAACGTGAGGCTCCATCTCGAAACAACCATAGTTTGTTTTAGATGAAAACTATAAACAAGAAGTACAACAAAACAAAGTTATATTTTTTTCTTTTAAAAAAGTTAACTTTTCAAAAGCATTATTTCACAAACATCCCACCACATGTTTTACTTCCAATCAAAATTGAACCCACTTTTCTCTCCAGCTAATGACTTTATGAGTGGCAGGCAGGCTATATTTTGAAACAGGGAATAATTAAGAAGAACTGAATTGAATAATTGAGAGCTATATTCTTGGTAGAGTACCAGTTAATAATGACTTAGAAGTTTTGTCCTGACTCTAGATTTAGAAAGAAATTAAAGTTATTACATTTCTTCTTTTTAATTTTGATTGACAGACTCTATTGGGAAATCTAGTCGCAGTCAAGTAGAGCAAGATTTTGACTAAATGAAAGAGGCTTTGCTTGGAATTTCAATGCAAATCCATAATAGCCCAATGACTTAATCTATCCATGAACTTTCCCGAGACTGGTCATCATTACTGACCGTGATCTCCAAACGGTAGTAGCTGTAGGCTGAGAACAAGCATGTCTACAGATGCTCACCAACTGAGAGTATGTGTTTGGTGAACACCATTTGCATCACTAGTTTGTATATATCAGGGTTCAGCTGAGTTTAATTGACATATTCTTTTTTTAATGGACAAATAATATTTTTATATATTATATATTTATGGGGTAAAATGTGATGTTTTGGTATATGTGTACATTATGGAATGATGAAATTGAGCTACTTAACACATTCTCACATTCTTCCCCAAGTAAAAAAAAATTTACTTTGTTTGTCTTTTACCTTTGAAAGCTATATCAAAGCCAAATACTCAACTGACAGTGTTGTAAGTACTGTCTATAGATTCTTTGGTGTATGTTTGACTTAACCCAAATTAGAAATGCTTTGATATTTGTAATTCCAATAAGCAAAGTTAAAGACACCAATTCTTTAGTTTTTACAGATTATTCTCATTTTTTCTTATACTTAAAGTGGGTCATTTTTCCATTCCTAGATGTGTACAAATGGGTAGTCCTATGTTTATTCTGTTAAGTTTCTCATTTTATTAGTTGGGACCATAACAAATGAATAAATTATTTTTCATTTGTTCAAACTTTTAGATAATGTATTTTGGTTAGTAAAAATATTATCGGTTTGATATTCAGTTTGCACTGATTACATGGCTGATATGCCTGATTAGAACACAGACTTTTTTTTCCTTTTGCCTTAAAGTTGCAGCAAAATGCTATAAGCAATGTATAATACATCCCGGGGTCCATGAACCCTTTTCTAGGGAAGGAGAGGATAGAGATTAAATATCTGTTGGAGTACGGTGCATTACCAATCAGTAATCAGTGTCGTTTGAGATATTACAAGCTGTGATATTAGAGACAAAATTATTTTAACAATATTAAGTGAAGTACAAAATTAAGATATATCCTAGGAACCTATCATGTTCTTTCTGTAAGCCAGGCCTCCTAGAAAAACAAAAGCAACTTTGAATTTAGATCACCATCAAGATTTCATGAGTAATCATTTAAATCAACTTGTTCCTTGATTTGGATACTTCACCCAGCTCATTTTGAACTATTTGTTATTTTTCTCAGGAATTTTTATTTTTTCTCTTGACGTAAGTCAGCCTTGCTGAACTTCTTTCTGAAAAAAATGAATATGTTGTCTCTATATAGCTGCATAATAATTTCCACAATTAAATACATTATTTTATGAAGGGAGTAATTAATTAGGATATTAACCTTCCAACCATTTATTCCTTTGACTCTTCCAAACAAGGAGATTTTGTTAGCAAAAATGAGAACAGAATAAAGATCTATTGTATTGAAGACTGGGCAAGTAGGAAAAGTAGGGCAACTCCCTGGGTTGCATTTTTGAACCATTTTCTCCTTGCTGGTATGTTTGACATCTATGCAAAAATAAGACAATGGAATTGACCAAGATTAAATATAGGTTTTACATTATCCATGTTATGTCTCAATTTTCTTTCAGGAATACTTCTTTTTCCTCAGTAGAATTATTTGACTGAAAACCAATTAGTGAATCCATAAATATCCTTCTCTCCTACATGAAAGTTTAAAACACTACAACCAAAATAATCATGGCCTCCAATTTGTTCAGGCGCTATTGGGCAACTTCTTTTTTGGTTGTTGTGCTGTTTTGTTTTGTTTTGTTTTGTTTTTCTTTCTTTTTTTTTTTGAGTTGGAGTTTGGCTTTTTCACCCAGGCTGGGGTGCAGTGGTGCAATCACAGCTCACTGCAAGCTCTGCCTTCCAGGTTCACGCCATTCTCCTACCTCACCCTCCCTAGCAACTGGGTCTACAGGCATCCACCACCACGCCTGGCTAATTTTTTGTATTTTCAGTAGAGACGGGGTTTCACTGTGTTAGCCAGGATGGTCTCGATCTCCTAACCTCGTGATCTACCCACCTCAGCCTCCCAAAGTGCTGGGATTACAGGCATGAGCCACCACGATTGGGCAGCTTCTTTTACTCTACACTTTGTAAGAAAAGACATAATAATTGTTTTTCTGAGGGAGAGTTTGAGTATGGGTTCCCCCTAAAACCTTTTGTCTATTCTCATCCACCTTGTTACTGTGGCTTAAAGCTCTTGTAATGACTTCTGGAAAGTGTTTCTGGCTAGCTATTGCTGGTTATCACTTTGCCCAGCATCTAGTAGAGTGCCTCAATAAATATGTATTCAAAATATGAGTCAATAAATCTGCTTATTATCAAGAATTTACTCTAATCTTAAGTAAAGGTAAGCATGCTTTTCTGTTACCTTGAAGCTGCAAATGGCAGCTTTAGGGTAGCAAAGAGAAATTGTGCAAGAAAGGCCACATTATATTCTGGTGCATAATATTCTTGTTTTCTTGTCTGAAACACTCAAATGAACTAGCAGAATTGTTAGGGGAGAAAGGGAAAGAGGCAGTGGAGGGGTGAACTGCTATCTGTCTGCTCCTATTTTTAAGAATAGATTAGACATCCATCTCTGCTGCTGTTTTAAGCAATTACCTGCCAGGTATATATCAGCTGTGCTATTTCAGGGTTTTCTAATGCCATTAGAGGCTTTCATCAATGATGATATCACAAAATGTACAACCTGCGACTCAGTTTGTGGGTGTAAAAGGGGTAAAATAGACTTCACTGAGAAATATTTGCAGCTAGGAGACTTAAGAGGGAAAAGCATTGGTATGTGTGATGGGGAAAGGAAGGGAGAAAAAAAGCAATGATTTCTTATGCTTGGTGTCAGTATCTGACATTTGGGATGGGGCTGGGAATCTGCCTAAATCTACTGTTTTTGCTTCTGTGATCTGTTCTTTTGATTTCCAAGTTATTGATCAACACTTAACCAGAATTGTGTCAGACATCTTCCCAAAGCATGGTGAAGGCTTTCTTAATAAAGTTTTGTTAATGATTTGCATTTATGCCTTGTGACCCATTCCATGCCAAGACATTGACTGTATAAGGAAATTTTATTTGATTGTCCACCACCTTCAGTCTTTCTTGAATAGGTGCTGCAGAATATCCTTAATGATGGCCATGCATTTCTGTCAGAAATACAGTGAGGGAAGACATGTTATCTTTGCTGAGTGTTCTCTCTCTCTTTTCTTTTTTTTTTTTCTTTTTTTTTTTTTTTGGTCTGGTTACTTCTAATTGGTTTTGGCAGCTATACCTCAAAACACTTCTTGTTGCTTTTCAAAAAAAAATCATAGTTCTAGATGAACACCAGATCACACAGTGCTTGCTATGGTTATATTCCTTTACTGATTGACTTACCCTTGGACTACTTTGAAGTCCTTTGCCTTAAAAGTGTAAGGTTTTCATATCCAGGGGCTCATCTTCCCAGGAAATCCACAAATAGGTTTGTTTGTTCAAATCAGATGGCATGTTTAGTTACATTCAAGTAACCAGGCAAGTGAAAGAGATGCATCTGCTCCTGGGGTTTAGAGAAGGTCTCAGCAGTACCTGTTCGTAATTAACTTTTATTAGGTGTTCTGCTTCATTGGAGGTTTCCAAATTAAAGAGTTTTAGATGCAAGCAAATAAATGTATCCTAGTCTTCATTTTGTCAGTTAGATGTATGATTTCATAAAATAATTCCTCATGGCTTTCGTTTTTTTAATCTGTTAATAGCAACTATTAGTCCAGGCAATAACTAAGACCCTTCTTGCTCCAGAAGTCTATGATTTCTTGAGTATTTATGTGACTATAAGTACTTCCTAGAGAAAGCTTGTCTTTACCTGGCCAAGCATAGAAGTTTTTCTTCTCCCTTGTCTGTAGCTTTTATTTACTTTTCTTTTCCGGAACACAACTAGTTTGCTACTTTTTTCTTGAGTTGTCAGCTAGGATCAGAATCTAGAAATTGTCAGGAATTTAAAAAAATCCCTATGGGCCTAAAGAAGAGTCTGTCTGGTACTATCCAGGCTGATGAAGATTTGGGTGTCATATGGGTGTGACATATCTACTCCACCTATGTTATAAGCACAATTATTTCCTGTGGAGAATTTTCAGTGGTTGTTCTGATCTAACGAACTATAATGCATTAACTTTTCTTCAGACCTCCTGTGAAACCAGTTTGCTGAGTTGTCAACAACCTCCACACTGAAGCTGTACTTAGGCCCATTTCCAACCAACCTGTTTAATCTAGGAACAAAGACTCCCTGGGAGCCTCAGTCCTGCCCTTACCCGGCCCTCTGCCTCAGTCACTTTCCCTATATCTTCAAGCATTGAATGTCAGGTACCTGCCACTCCAAGCCTAAGCCAGCTACATGGGGATTTGCCATCTCCAATTACGCAAAACAGCATTCTTTACTGTCTTCATCTGACACCTGACTACTAAATGACTGCTTGTAGAACAACACCTACACTTTTGGTACTGATTGCCTATGTCCTCACCACTTCCCTTGCACTTCCTAAGGGAAGAGGATCTCTTCCTAAGATACGCCCAAGCAAAGTCAAGTGTTACACAGCTCCTTTCTATCTCATCAAGTGTTTTTTTGGGTATAAAATGAAGATATCTTTTATGACTTAATTACTAAGATTTTAGCAGGGTGGAGAGAAGTAGATGTCAAAGGAAAAATAAACAAACAAACAAAAAAACCCCTAAATCCAGACCTTTAGAACTTACATAGAGTACTTTCCTAACTGGACTATTCCCTGTACACACAGTATCTATGTACATTAGACCTTTCCTCAAATTTTCTTTCTAGGAAGCTACTGGGAGAAAGTCAAAGTTTCCAAAGAATAGAGAGAAACACAACTAAAAACTGAAGCAATACATGGCCAAGAAGTCTTATCTCTGTCCTCTCCCAGTTCACATCAGAAAAGACATTTTAAAAAGATAAGAGTTGGGCCGGGCACGGTGGCTCATGCCTGTAATCCCAGCACTTTGGGAGGCCAAGGTGGGCGGATCACGAAGTCAAGAGATCGAGACCATACTGGCTAACACGCTGAAACCTCATCTCTACTAAAAATTTAAAAAAAATCAGCCAGGTGTGGTGGCAGGTCCCTGTAGTCCCAGCTACTCGGGAAACTGAGGCAGGAGAATGGTTTGAACCCAGGAGGCGGAGGTTGCAGTGAGCTGAGATCACGCCACTGTACTCCAGCCTGGGTGACAGAGTGAGACTCCATATCAAAAAAAAAAAAAAAAAAAAAAAAAAAAAAAGATAAGAGTTTTGGGACATAAACTATCTCATAAAGAAACAAATGAAGTAGCAGCTGTGTACACACCTCACAGTCTCCATGAGAACTTTACTTTGCAGTAGAATTACATGGGGTTTTTGTCTTAATGTCTATTTTGAAATTATGATCTTGCTGCTGCCTTTAGATGTATACAATTAGCACACTTTGCTAGAGCAAAATACGCTTGAGGTCAAATGTATTTCAATTCCTTTGTAAACAGCACATGGCAGCTGGAAGTTGTTTTAGAATTGCAAATGGAAAAAGGTAATTCTGCATCACTGCTCACACACACATACACACGCACACACTCACTGAAAATCACAAAACAAAGATAACTTTTTTTTCCCCATACTTGTTCAATAGAGCTGTTGGGACCATCTAGTATACTTGTTTCTTTACCTACTATTGACTTGTCCTGACAGTAGAATAACCACTATCTAGGTGGCCTTTGTTTGTTCCCCTGTTTTTTTCCTGGAAAAATCCAGGGACATATGACTAGTAATCAGTAATTGCAAATTTTTATTCCTGACAGGGGGGATTTTCTCTCTGGCCTTTAAAACAGCCCATTTAGCCTCTCTAGCCATTTACCCATCAGCAAAATGTAAATAGCTGAATTAATGTGAATAAAGTGCTTTGAAGATGAAAACTGCTCTGCATGTAAGTGGCAACAGAGCATTTCTTTGTATATTGAAGAAACATTTATTGAACTTAGTGTCAATTATGTGCACAGCTCTTTAGAGATCACAGAGGTGTACAAGACAAGGTCCATGTCCTCTAGAAGAGTCATTCCCATCTTAATGACAGCTAAACGTCCTAAATTGTAACTAGTTCAAAACTGGACTTGGTTAGAGATTACAAGACTGAGCATGGTGATATCTTGAAGAGATAAACTGACCAAAGAAAACTCTAATTCATTATTCATGATAATTGAATAAACTTAACAGTAAGGTTTTGTCAGTGGTATTCAAACAGATGGATAGTCCTTGAAACAATAGCCTTTTAGGATGCTCTGGGACAAAGGTATTAATGATTAATTAAGTGGAAAAGGGCTGCATAAATATTCTCTTGAAGATTAATAATGAACATGTTTACAGCTTTCAACCCAAGCTGAGGAACACATTTTTGGAAATCTTGTATAAGTTATCCCCATTGAATATTTGCTTCCTAATAATCTGAGAGTCCTGCAAAATTAAAATGAGTTTCAGAGGTGCTCAACTGATGCTTAAACGTGGTTTCCAGAAGGAATAAGCTTTTCTTAATATGGTACCAATAAAGATATACTTCAGTAAAATACATTGAGCCATGTTCATGCAAAAATATTTTTGGTCAAAATTATATATTAAATATTATTAGTCTTTATATCTGGAAAAGAATTGGCCTTCCAAGTCCCTGAATCCTCAACCAAATGCCTTGGGCTGCAGTTACTCTTTTCAAGTCTTCACCTGGAGGATATATGAAGCAAGATTTCCGAACGACTTCAGCAGATGATAAATGAACTTAAAGCCTTTTTGGAGATCATAATGCTGATTAAAATATAAATGGTTAATAATGAAAACAGTATAAAAGCTGAACTTTATTTAATTTAGAATTTCCAAACTTGCTCACATGCAGAGTACTTTGTTTTTGTTTTGGTTACTTGAGATGTTGTTTGTTTGCATGTTTTTCTTTCCAGTAGAGGCAGAATATAGAATATGTTATGTAACAGCATTCCTTGGAGCACGGTTTGAAATCTACTTAAGTAGAGGATACCTCCTTAATTTCCAGTTAAGATTTTAGCCCCAATTCTTTTGCTGCTCTTGTACTTGAGGAGGTGGATTGGTTCTCTGAGCTCTAGGAAGCAGCCATGGAGATGGGGATTCTGTTTTTTATGGACTGCATGTTGATTCCTTCTGAGAAGAGGATGCCTAAGAGGAACATTATTGCTCCTTCTACCAAAAGCTGCCCCCTGCTTGTTTGTCTGTGACCATCTTCAGAACATCCTTATTTTGGGGTGGATCAAGAGAATTGAGGGAAATTTTGAGCTCTCTACACAGATTAAAGGGAGTGTGCTGCTAAGAAATTCCTCCAGATGGAAAAATAGAAATCTTTACTCCTGCACACGTCAGAACAAGACTGGGGAGGACATCAGTAGAAAGAAGGGACAAAACTGTGTGAGGCCTTTGAAAACTTAATTACGGTCTCTAAATCTAAGTTTTCTTATCTGTAAAATGGGAATAATAACCTGCTCATATATTAGTTACAGAAGAAAAGATGAGATAACCTATGTGCTGATCATAGTGTCTGGCATTTATAGTTTGGAGTATCACATAGAAAATATATGTTTTGGAATAGGATATAGAAAATATAAATTATATTCAGCTTCACTTAACTGTCAACTGTAATTCAGTTTGATTTGTTTTGGAGTCAATTCAAGTAAAAATTCAAAAATTTAACATGGAGACTTTCTGCCTTGCATTAAAGTAAATAATTTTGTTGTTTTATGGAGTGACCAACGTGGCTTCCTTAATACTTAGGCAGTACATGATTATAACACGGCCCTAAGTAGTCCCTCCTTTCTTTTTGCTAGGCATCCATAAAGATTGCCTTTTTTAAAGCAACCAAATTGGTCTAGCAACATAATTTCCAAATTCCATTTCATAGCCCTGTACATTAAAATTAATAATTTTATTTTTATATTAGGACACATGGAGCATGGTTTATGAAACTTAGTTATTGTTCAAGCAAAATAATATTTTCTTTAACTTGCTAACTCTCCCCCCTTTTTGGATATCTGATAATTATTTTATTTAAAAAAGTAATCCTATATAAACTCACATTTAATTTTCTACAGTTTATTTTCCACGTGGGAGAAAAACTATGCTTTTAAACATATTTTAGTGGAAATCTGCCAAGGCAGTAGACTTCTCAGCATCTTGCTTCACTAAATTATGTCCAATTTTAGTGAGAGCGTATATGTGGAGTAGTCTGAACTATATCCAATTATTATTTTAAGCAGAAGTTATAGGAGCTTTGATCAAAGAAAGCTGACTTTGCTTTCCTCCAGTTTTACATCAGTTGTACTTCAAAAAAACTGCGTTATTATTTACATAAATATCATAAAATGGACGTATTCAGATAGGATGATTTCTCTGTTTGTGTTTGGCTTTCTGTGGCATCAGCTAACAGATCAGCAAAATCATAGGTTTTTTCTTGAGTTTTGCCACCTTGAGAATCAGTTTGCTTCGGTTTGATTTGTTGTTCATCATAACTTTATTTATTTATTGAGATGGAGTCTCACTCTTCTTGCTCATGCTGGAGTGCAGTGGTGTGATCTCGGCTCCCTGCAACCTCCACCTCTGGGTTCAAGTGATTCTTCTGCCTCAGCCCCCTGAGTAGCTGGGATTACAGGCACCCGCCACCATGCCTGGTTAATCTTTGTACTTTTAGTAGGGACGTGGTTTCGCCATGTTGGCCAGGCTGGTCTCAAACTCCTGACCTTAGGCGATCTGCCCGCCTCAGCCTCTGAAAGTGCTGGGATTGCAGGCTTGAGCCATCACGTCCCCTGTCACTTTATTTAATTTTTAACATCATGCTTATTAAGACTGTTTATATTTAAACAATTTATATTTTCTTGGAGTATTCTTTTTGAGCGTCAGATATGTATTCAGCAATTCCAGTGAGATTAATTTTATACCGTGATATCTGTTTTATTTTCCTAAGCAGCATGTCATTCACATTTTCTTGGAAATCTATTAGTGTATATATTTCTGTAAATATTTATAATTTGAACTCTGCCTTTTTTTGCCAGAAGGTAATGAGGTGACCCTTCTTTTAGTCACATGTTTCCTGATGATATTGTTTTAGTTAGAATACTTTAAAATGCATAAGAATGAATTTTAATTTAATTGGCCAAAGCATCAGAGCATATAATATTATGGACTCAACAAAAGTTGGTTCAAAGGGATGAAAGATGTCATTATGACTCATGGTCTTTCTCCATCTCTTTTTTCTTTTTTCCTCCACACTTTGCCCTGGTACCAACAAACTCATATCTTCTCAGAGATATCTTTTCATCTATAGCTCCTACCATGTGCCAGGCAATGTTGAGCAGGACAAACATCTCAGCTATCATGGTGGAGCTCAAAGATATCTCTGCTCAACGTGGTAGCTATCGTATCTTTTTTTCTTACCCAGTAACCAATCTTTCAACTGTTTTAGATATTGAATAGTGATGAAGGAAGACATCTGTGATGAAAGGATAAGGGAAGTTACAGAGAAGAATGAAAGTAACTGGGGAGTAAAATCAAGGAAAGTAGTTTTGACTAGGCTCATTTTTGCTCGATGTTCCTTGAGAAGTGTTTAAAAGCCCTTTGCCATCAGGCTAAGCTGAGAACTGTTCTTCTCTTCCCTGACTCTTTTTCTTTTGCTTCTTACCTTATCTGACCTTTATTGTATCTGAAAGAAAATATGAAGGAGTATTTTATTACAGTTTAAAACTTAGGGCCTATTTCTGATGAGAACAAAAAGCATAAAGACTTTCCGTATTTTATATATTTGGTCGTCATTCTATAGCATAGCCACAAGACTTCCTGGTCATTGCCATCTTCTAGTTTTGTGTCTCCTATATTGAGAGATAAGTGATAAGACATATTGTAAGGCACCAAATAAAGAAGGCACATTAAATTGATACCTATTGCCAGTTTCCTGGGGAGCCCTGACGACAATGTGAAAGAGGATGAGAAAGTATTGGTAAATTTCAGAAAACCCAATTCTAAGGAACTCTAACAGCTAAGCAAAATGATATTTGAAATGTAAATGTTTTTCACAATTCTATTTCAAGTGACAAAAAAGAAAACCTATACTTTTTCAAGCATTATTTTTATCAGGTTTTCAAAAATTTTAGATTATATATAATTTATGCACTAATACTTTGAATTTGGCTCATATTTATAAAAATAGCACAGTGTTTTGGTATAAATGTAAAGTTGCTATTAGAGAAGATATTTTAATTTTTCTTTTTATTTTACCTTGCCCTTTTAAGATTCCCTCATATTTAATTCAGATTCAACTATTGTCATATGCTTAGTTGATAGGGTCTGATTCACATTATCTCCCTAGTGAATGGAGGCACCAAGAGTGACTGGGGAACTGCAAAGCGGAGCTATTAAATTTATATTTACTGCTAATCATTTCAACTCCTGGCAGGCAGCCTAATTGCAAGCACAAAGAGGATGCTCATGAGAATCATGGTCATATAACTTGTTCAGTGACTTTCAGTAAGACACATGGTTTGTGAAAGCTCCAGGTTTATTGGGAGAGTAAATATTATTGCAGCTTGAGTTTCCTTGTGCTGTTTCCAACTCAGGATTTATTAAATATAATTTAATGAAATATATAATTTAAAGAGATGGGGCAAAAATGTGATTACTATCTTCCCATCCTGTCTTTTTTGGACAGGCAGCAATACATAAGCTCCTTAGAAGACCAAAAACCAATCTAGGGGTTTTCTTATGTATAGTTTCCATTAATGTTAATGGCTTTTTCTGGGCACAGTTTCTATTAATGAGATGTTCTCTTGAAGAAAAGGAATGAAAAAAGAAAAGAAAGCTGTTCTCTATTTATTTGCTTCATGTATTTTCTGATGAAGGGTTAGAATGAATGTCTAATAATAAAGTACACTGATTCCAAGGACAGAAAATTATTCGCCTCCTATTTTTACTTCTATTATATCTTACTTGCTTTTTAAAATTGTTTTTTATGTAAATCTACAGGAAATATGATGACTACATCAGTTATATTAGCAGTACCAATTATTTTTCTCAACCAAAAATCTCCATGACATTTAGTATAGTCCAATATGATTATTTTTTATCTGCTGAATTTTACCTGTACCCACCACTTAAACAGAGTGCCTGTTATAATGATGGAGCAATAGTTAAATATTAAGAGAAGGTGAATTATAGCCAGAAAAAAGATAGGAAAGGTATTTTTCTTGACATTTATTCAGGGTCAGTCAAACACACCTGCAGCAGAAACAGCAATGTTCTAATACGTGCCGCATGCCTAATATGTCAATTTCTGTATTAAAATTGTGTGCCGAAAAGGGCATATGTTTAAAATCCTGCCTAGTGGCAGCAGTTTAATTCAGTCTTGGTGCCAAAATGGATGAAACATGTTTTTATTTCTAAGACTGTAATTTTTTCTTTCCTGCTATTGTTCTGCTTCGTTCTATTCCTATGATCCATTGAATAAAACAGCATATTTCCTAATGGAGTAAACAGGTCACATGTAAGTTACTCATAATTTTCCAAAAACCAAAACTACCTTTTACTCAAAAATCTTAGTTTAGGTTATACCACAGGAAAGTGCAGCAAAATGATGAATAGTTTCAACTCCTGCAAAGGGCAACCTCCAAAAAATATCCAGGTTCTCTCATATTACCCGCATATGAGTGTGGGTATATGTGTCTGCATGTTAAACTCTATGGGAATTTTTCCTTTTCTTTCCTTAATTTTCTTTATTGCTAATTTCTATCCCATCTATAACTTGGTATTCATGTCCCAAGATCAGCATATAAATGAGAATTTCATTAACTTTAAGGCTTAACTGTAACCAAAAATATTAATATTAAAGCCAAGATCTTAGTTAATGTTTTTATGGAAGGAGACATGATTTGTCTTTGCTGTCTTGTCACCGGGTTGTCCCCGTTTCATCTGTCTTTTCAGTTTCTGGCTCAGTTTGAAAAAAAAATTTTGAAAAAGAAATAGCTAGATTGCTGTTATCCCCAGGATTTTACATCCTGTTGGGCCCTGTTTTTGGTATAAAGCCAGATGTGTAATCTCATATGCTTAAAGGCACGTAAGAGGGAAAACTCTGGAAATACACTTCTATGTTACTAAGAGACTTTGAATTTAAAACAACAACAACAGCAACAACGACAAAGATTATGTAGATTGTATTCAAATGTGCTAAGTTTTATATTCAAATGCTGCTTCTGAAATTTAGGACTACTGAGAACTAACATTGTGATTTCATAAGTCATATAGCTGCCACATTTTCTACAGATCAATAAATGATTATAGGACCATTACAGTTACTGATATTGTGCTCAGTGTTCAGAATATAAAGGATTAGAGACAGTTTCAAAATAATAAATTAATAATTTATTATTTCAAGGAGTAGTCAGAACTCATGTGCTGTTGTTACTCATGTGTGTACATATATATGTATACATATTATATACGTATCTATGTTTTTATACATATGCAAATTAGTTCTGACTATTCCTTGAAATAATACATTATTAATAAATGTATGATGAGTTATAGATCAATTGATTTATAAACTCAAAGGGGCTAAAGAACTTCTAGATGCTGAGGTCATAGCAGGAGGAACTGGAATCTCTGAGGACTATTTTAAGACTAAAGATGTGGTAGTAAGAAGGAAAGATATATTTTAAACATTTAAGTTCTGGTTGGTATATATTTACTGATGAAATTATTTTTAAATAATAGTGTAAAAGTTAAATTCTTAAATGATTTTTACTTCTAAGGCATTCTAGAAAAGTCAAAATTGCAGGGAAGTAAGTCTGATGAATGATTGGGTTGGAGTGGAGGAAAGGAACTGAGCACAACAGGGCACAATGGAAGTTTTTGGGGTGATGGAAATATTTTATATCTTGCTGCTGTGGTGGATACAACTGTATGCATTGTAATAATCACCAAACTGGATGCTTTAACATTTTATGGTTCTATTATTTTGGTCTGGTTCTGTGTATTAACAGTGGGAAGAAGTAGGCTTTCTTGAGAAGCCACTAGAATCTATATTGAAATATTATATGTGGTATGAAAAATGATGTTCAGAGCTCTAGACAACTTAAGTGTAAAATAACTTTCGAATTTGACTCAATTTCAATTCCCTGCTTAAGACAAGCCCTGACTACCAGGAGTCTAGAATTTAGTTAGGTAAATAATGTATTCAATATTCTTACTAAGGTGAACAGTTACCATCAATGTCAATTCTCAGTCCTGATATTCATGGACTATAAGCAGCATTTTACGTCATTGATCATTCCCTCCTCAGCAAAACACTTGCTCACTTGATTTCTAGAGCCTTACACTTTCCTGAGCTTTCTTCTGTTTTTCCTGTTGTTTCTCCTTGGTTTCCTTTTCTGGTTCTTCCTCAACACCCCGAGAGCTCAGGTCTGGGCCTCTTCTTTTTTCTATTTATATCCACTCCCCTGGAGATCCCATTCTCTCTCATGGCTTTTAATACCATCTGTATGTGATATGTCCAAATTTTACTTTTATATTCTAAACTCATATCCCCTTTTTATTACCTGATTTTAATACAAATTTTGGTTGTCAACAATTAATCTGATATTCCTTTCAAAATTTACTCCGTCCACAATATCCATCTGAAGGAATAACAATTCATATTGCCTGTTGCCTTTTCCAAAAACCTTGAAAGCATCTTGAGTTCAAGGTGCAGTCCCTTTATCCTGCACCTCACATCCAATCTATCAGTAAATCTCATTGCCTCTACCTTAATGTGACTTGATTATAATTAAAATTCAATAAAGTTTAACCACTTCTTAGTATTTCAATAGTCTACTAATTGTTCTCTCAACTTGTATTTTAGACTCTTTTCAACCTACTCTCAAAGACTCTGAGAATGAGCTTTTTAAAACCCTAAATCAGACTGTGTCAATTATCTGTTCAAAACCTTCTAATGAGTACCTATATTGCCCAGAGAAAAATCCAAAAGTTTTCCATTGACTGCACCCCTCGCACACTTTAACCCTTATTTACTTTCCTCCAACCACATGACCTGTTTCCTCCAACCAAATACCGTGTTTGCTTTCACCTCCAAGCCTTTCTATGTAGTCTTTCCTTGCCCTGAATGCTTTTTTCCCAGACATTAACATGGTTCCTTACCTCCCTTCATCTTTACAAGTTCACCTTTCTTTTTTTTTTTTTTTTTTTGAGGCAGAGTTTCGCTCTGTCGCCCAGGTTGGAGTGCCGTGGTGCGATCTGAGCTCACTGCAAGCTCCGCCTCCTGGGTTCATGCCACTCTTCTGCCTCAGCCTCCCAAGTAGCTGGGACTACAGGCACCCGCCACCACACCCGGCTAATTTTTTGTATTTCTTTTAGTAGAGATGGGGTTTCACCGTGTTAGCCAGGATGGTCTCGATCTTCTGACCTCGTGATCCACCCACCTTGGCCTCCCAAAGTGCTGGGATTACAGGCTTGAGCCACTGCGCCCAGCCAACAATTTCACCTTTCTAATGAGGCTTTCTCTGGCCACTCTTTCAGTGCCACCTGCTCACTTCTTTTACCTCTTTCTCACATTATATATTTCATTCACTTATTGAAGTTATTTTCTGTTCCTCCATTGTAAAATTAAAGCTACAGGAGAGCAGAGGTTTTTGTCTGTTTGTTGAACTACTGTATCCCTGGCATTTAGAAAAGTGCCTGGCATATTGAAGGCGCTCATCAGTAAATATAAGTTGAAATAAATGTAATTACATTTTAAATTTACTACTAATAAATTGAGTATTATAGATACTTTAGTATCTGTCACTCTAGCAAACAGAGAGAAGACAAATTTTTCTGGGCTCAGTTGCTTAGGAAAGATTCAATGAAAACAAATTAGCCTCGTATCTACCATGTAGAAGGTTTTCAATAGATTTGCTAGACAAATGAGTGAATAAATGAATTCCTCTAATATACCTGCATTGAAAGCTAGGAATCACATAACTAGGCCTGATTACTTGATAATTTATTGTGTATTTGGAGCATTTGGAAAAAAGTACACCAAGAATAAACTTGTTCCCATTTTTGAAACAAAAAGTCAGATTTCTCAAGGAACATGTGTTAATGGCTACCTCTGGGAGCTGGAAATGAGTCTTTGTCCTAGCAAGGGTTACGGGACACACGGAGACAGGCAGTCTGCTACTAGGTGTTTCTATGCACACTTCTTCCATTTGAGGAGGTGATGTCAGATGAGATTGAAATGTCTTCACAACCGCCAAACAAAGAACAAATCCCCATGTTTTGTGAAAACAGCAAGTGGGGATGGGATTACCATGCACTTTGCATGATCTCTCCCATATAGGGCATGGGAAAGAGGGCTTCTGGCCAGTCAACTTGAGTTAATTAGAGTAGTCAAGTGTTAAGCATTACTTTGGACCTCATTAATACAACTCCCCAGGGAGAAATTTTTGTTTGGAAAAATTAGCCTTTGCTTTCAAGAGCACTGAAAAGACATCTTTCAGCCTCCGGTGAGGATCTCAGTTTCTCCATTATCACCTCTGGTAACAGAAGAGAAGGTACTTTTGAGTCATTGTCACATTCAGATAAGTGAAGAAAGATGCTTTTCAACAAGTGTGAATAGATTTCGGTAAACAAACATGATTTTTTTTTTGAAGGGATATTTAAACAGCAAGTGTATGTAGGCTTGACTGCCTAGACTTGAAGGACTGCCTTTAGTTGTGTTCAGCATATTTTATCACGAAACAGACTTTTTATGAAAATGCAGCAACTATACTACTTCCTCTCGAAATATATTTTTGTACATGAGGAGAGTCTCTGAAGAAAATTGCCTTTGCAGGTTATGTTTATTTAGTATGTCCTTCTCCCTTCCATTTGTACGCTGTTTCATATTACACTGTAAATAACCCATAGCTTTATTGACCTCTAGTAATCTTGAGGAAAGTTCTATTTTGTATGGTTTACTTTAGATTTGCTTTAAGTACATCAATGATTCAATCTTGCTAAACCTTAATAACAAAGTACTAGGATGTTTTCTTCCAATAACAAAATACTGGGATGTTTTCTTCCATACTAATCAAAAGAATCATAGTCTATATCCCACAGTTTTGTGTCTGACTCTGTGTTCTCCTGGTTAAAAGACTTTTATTGTGAGCCTTCGATGTAGTGTATAAGGTACAGTTATAGTTGTTCCTCCAAGGATTGGTTCCAGAAACATTCCCCCACACACAGATACATAACGAAATCCATAATATTGATGTTTGAGTCCCTTACATAAAATGGAGTAGTGTTTGTACATCACTTACATACATCCTCCAGCAGGTGTGGAACCCACAGATTACAGAGTTGTACCACTGACTAGCTGTGCGATCTTTGTTCTTTGTGCCTTAGTTTCATCATATGTAAGATGGAGCTTATTATGCTACTTACTTTTAAAAGTAATTATAAGGATTAAATGAGGTGAGATAAGGCTGGGCGCAGTGGCTCACACCTATAATCCCAGCACTTTGGAAGGCCGAGGCAGGCGGATCACTTGAGGTCAGGAGTTCGAGACCAGCCTGGCCAACATGGTGAAACCCAATCTCCACTAAAAATACAAAAAATTAGCCAGGCTTGGTGACACACCTGTAATCCCAGCTACTTGGGAGGCTGAGGCAAGAGAATCACTTGAACCTGGAGGTAGAGGTAGCAGCGAGCTGACATTGTACCACTGCACTCCAGCCTGGGTGACAGAGTAAGACTGGGTCTCAAAACAAACAGACAGAAAGAAGCGAGATAACTAAAGTGCTTAAAACATTGTCTGGCATATTGTCAGTGCTTACTGAATACTCAATAGTAAATCCCATTAGTATCACACTCTAAGTTCAAGTATCAGCAATTAAAGCCACATTTAGTCAATGGATCTCATCAAATGATCAGTAACTTACTCAAAATTCCCTTAAAATGCTTTAGTGGAAATACAACTTCTGTGGCATCAGTGGTTGCCACAGTAAGGACAGAGTAAGTGAGAGGTTTTGTTTAATAATATGTGAAAAGATTAATTTTTCATAACTTAACCTGTATCTATTATAGTAAATTCCAGAAAGATGACAATATTTAATAAATAGAGACTAAGTACTATTATCAAATCAGTAAAGGTCAATGACTTAATTTATATATTTTAATGAAATATACATCTATATTTAAACAACAGTCTAAGACTGTGGGAATGGATGTTTGTACTTTCGTTTCATGTTGTGGATAGCATGCATCTCCATTACACAGCACAGTGCCTATTTTGAAAAGTAATTATTTAAAAAAATTTTGAAGATGAAATTACATTAATGTGTTTATCCCTAAAAATAAACTGTAAATAGTATTCTGAGCAATACTTTGCAAATATCTGGTTTCTGAGCCTAAGGTCTACTTTTTGCCTGAGAATATATACATTCATTTATGTGTGTATGCATGCGTGCATGTTAGTGTGTGTACATACATATGTATTTTGACCTTAGTCCTTGAACATTTTTTAGAGTTCCCTAGTCATATTTTATAAAGGTGTACATAGTACCATTTTTTAAAATTTTAATTTTATATTGATATTTTCCTCTACCATATATATATTTTCTTTGAAAGCATTGCACTGAACTGAGATTGCACTTATATGAGAAACAAAGTGAATAATTACAAGTATAATATTAAATTGCCTTTTAATTTGCATCTTTATTATTGGCTTTTTGATTAACAATAGAGCTAGAATCTGTTAACAGCTGTTCCAAGCAGAACATTTGCTGAAGTCCAGAACAACTAATTGGGTGCACATGTTAAAACTATCACAAACTCCTTCTTCCACTGAACCAAAAACATGGCTGAACATTTTTATAAAAACAAACCCACGAGAGAGCCTGTTTACAATACTTATGGGAATGCTTTTTTTGGTATCCTTCTTCTTGAATAGTACTGGAAAAAAATATTAAGAGCAAAACTGAAATATAAAAATGACTGGAGTAAAGATAGGAGAATGACACTAAAGCAGATAGTTTAGGTGTGGCAGTTTCAACGACTGATGGGTGAACCATGAGCCTTTATATACATCCGTACCTTTAAGTTCCTTTTTCCTTGTTAGCAGAATTAGGATTTTAAAACAATGTCTCTTGAGCTAGGATTACACTTTTTTACTATATTTTTCACTCAACCTGGAAGAAACACTTTTTACATATTACATTCAAATGATAGTTTTGTTTTTTTTTTTCTTTTTTAATGAACCTTTTCTTTCAACCCTTCCCTGTTTACAATAAGGTTTTGCATCTCCCTAATCCCCACTGTGGGGCTTTAGACATGACAAAGAAAGCTCTGGTGGAAGACAAGGGAAAACTTGCAATTTTATTTCCTTTAGGACTTTTTGGAAGAATCTATATGCACACTTACATACCTCCTTACATTTTCCAAATAAAAAAGACCCTAAGGTGTTTACTTAGTGGTGAGCATTTAGCAGGAAATGTAAATTAATGTGCAAAAATCACAAGCATTCTTATACACCAGTAACAGACAAACAAAGAGCCAAATCATGAATGAACTTCCATTCACAATTGCTTCAAAGAGAATAAAATACCTAGGAATCCAACTTACAAGGGATGTAAAGGACCTCTTCAAGGAGAACTACAAACCACTGCTCAGTGAAATAAAAGAGGACACAAACAAATGGAAGAACATACCATGCTCATGGATAGGAAGAATCAATGTGGTGAAAATGGCCATACTGCCCAAGGTTATTTATAGATTCAATGCCATCCCCATCAAGCTACCAATGAGTTTCTTCACAGAATTGGAAAAAAATGCTTTAAAGTTCATATGGAACCAAAAAAGAGCCCGCACAGCCAAGACAATGCTAAGTCAAAAGGACAAAGCTGGAGGCGTCACACTACCTGACTTCAAACTATACTACAAGGCCACAGTAACCAAAACAGCATGGTACTGGTACCAAAACAGAGATATAGACCAATGGAACAGAACAGAGTCCTCAGAAATAATACCACACATCTACAGCCATCTGATCTTGGACAAACCTGAGAGAAACAAGAAATGGGGAAAGGATTCCCTATTTAATAAATGGTTCTGGGAAAATTGGCTAGCCATAAGTAGAAAGCTGAAACTGGGTCCTTTCCTTACTCCTTATACGAAGATTAATTCAAGATGGATTAGAGACTTAAATGTTAGACCTAATACCATAAAAACCCTAGAAGAAAACCTAGGTAGTACCATTCAGGACATAGGCATGGGCAAGGACTTCATGTCTAAAACACCAAAAGCAACGGCAGCAAAAGCCAAAATCGACAAATGGGATCTAATTAAACTAAAGAGCTTCTGCACAGCAAAAGAAACTACCATCAGAGTGAACAGGCAACCTACAGAATGGGAGAAAATTTTTGCAATCTACTCATCTGACAAAGGGCTAATATCCAGAATCTACAAAGAACTCAAACAAATATACAAGAAAAAAACAACCCCATCAAAAAGTGGGCAAAGGATATGAACAGACATTTCTCAAAAGAAGACATTCATATAGCCAATAGACACATGAAAAAATGCTCATCATCACTCGCCATCAGAGAAATGCAAATCAAAACCACAATGAGATACCATCTCACACCAGTTAGAATGGCAATCATTAAAAAGTCAGGAAACAACAGGTGTTGGAGAGGATGTGGAGAAATAGGAACACTTTTACACTGTTGGTGGGATTGTAAACTAGTTCAACCATTATGGAAAACAGTGTGGCAATTCCTCAAGGATCTAGAACTAGATGTACCATATGACCCACCCATCCCACTACTGGGTATATACCCAAAGGATTATAAATCATGCTGCTATAAAGACACATGCACACGTATGTTTATTGTGGCACTATTCACAATAGCAAAGACTTGGAATCAACCCAAATGTCCATCTGTGACAGACTGGATTAAGAAAACATGGCACATATACACCATGGAATACTATGCAGCCATAAAAAAGGATGAGTTTGCGTCCTTTGTAGGGACATGGATGCAGCTGGAAACCATCATTCTTAGCAAACTATCACAAGAACAGAAAACCAAACACCGCATGTTCACACTCATAGGTGGGAACTGAACAATGAGATCACTTGGACTCTGGAAGGGGAACATCGCACACCGGGGCCTATCATGGGGAGGGGGGAAGGGGGAGGGATTGCATTGGGAGTTATACCTGATATAAATGATGAATTGATGGGTGCTTGCAAGTTGATGGGTGCAGCACACCAACATGGCACAAGTATACATATGTAACAAACCTGCACGTTATGCACATGTACCCTAGAACTTAAAGTATAATAAAAAAAGAAAAAAGAAAAAAAAGTGAATAAATTTCTATTGTTGATATTCTTTTATTAAAATTATTATTAAAATATTTTCAATATACCTAGCCTTCCAAAAGATAAAATCACATAATGGTTCGACATTCTGGCAAAGCATAAACTCGACCAAAGTTGATGCAGTGGCTGTGTCAGGATTAAATTCCCATATGTTAATTTTCAAATTAAGATGTGGAAAAATTTTAACTTGGATCAAGTGAGCAGCACGAAGCTCTTACAGAGACGTGAGGAATCTGTTCTAGTCTACTGGCCAATGTAAATGTAAAACTCTATCAGGAATTCTTTAAGACCAACTTAAAAAAAAAAAATAACAGGTTAACACACAGGTATTGTGCCTTTTGAGATGCACAGAATTTTTCCCAAATACAAACCTGTCTTTAAACTCTAACTTACATGCAACAAAATCCTTCCTGCTGGTGAATTAAAATGTATTCCAGACTTATGTTAGAAGGCTAAAACTGGTATCTGTCCTAGATTATGTCACTGTCCAATCCACAGCTGATGGAAGCTAAATCTGAAAGTCTGACTGCCTCAATAGCCACTGAGTCCATAAGAACTCCCCAGATTTCTTGAGCCTAGTGCCTCAGTAGTTCATTACTGTAGTTTTTAAAGCTATTTATAGTCCCTGCTTTTGAATTTAAAGGAAGTAAAATCAAACACAGAGCCACACTCTCTTTTTTGTTGAGCTACTTACAAAAGCAAAGTAAAGGAAAACTTTATTTTGGAGAAATACTCTTTTGTTATAATCTTCCTGTAGTCGAAACACACACCAATTAGAATGTCATAGTCAAATTGCTATTCCAATTTTGTCTAAAGAAAAAAAATAAACACTCATCATGGCCAACCAATGATTTTAAGAACCAGGAGACAGGGAAATGTCGTGTAATTTACATTCAGATTATTTAAAGATTTTTAAAAGACTGATCCTATCCAGGAATCTTCCCCATACATTATAACCTTGCTACTTAAGGTGTTACCTGCAGACTGGCAATATCAGCATCACCTGGGAGCTTGTGAGGAATGCAGACTCTTAGGCCCACTCCAGATCTACTGAATCAGATTCTGTGTTTTTACAAGATTCCCAGAAGACATGCAAGCTGATTTACGTTGGAGAATTTCCTCCTTACAATCCTGCTTTTTAGTATTCGTACTAAGGGACACATTCTGTTAAGTACAACATTAAGATCTTACTTTCGTATTTTCTCCTAAACGCCTTTACCTTCACAGTCATTTGCTAAACAATAATCACATTCTTCTGGAAGAGGACATAGTTCTTACAATAGAAGGAAGAAAACCTAAGTCTTTATTTATTTCCAGCATAGTCTTAGAACAAAACTTCTGCCAATACTGGAGAGTCTAGACAATATCATAAAAAAGTAATTGCATTAAATTTTTCAGCAATCGAGGCCGTGGGCCAATTCTAGTAATTTTTTACTCTAGAAATCCTGGTGAATCTATCTTACATATTTTTGTCACATTCTTGTCAAAATGTACAGTTGATTTTTTTTTTTTTTCTGACAGCCTGAGGCTTTATGATTTGGCTCACTGAATCGGTGAGAAGTACTCATTGAAACTCTTCTGTGGCTGTGTAAAGACATACACACTAGTCAGTTGTTTAAAATACTGTCTAAAGCAGATTGTTCTTTTTTGAGGCACATAACAAGAAATGATTTTTGCAAGAAGGTGTATTCATTTAATACTTGCTCTTGAAATCCATCTTTACCTTGGTGTTTGTCTATTCTGTATTATAGGCTTTATTAAAAACATATTTTTAAACACTGCCTTCTACCTTTCAGGCTCAAATATATGCTGCACACAAATGCTTATATTGCTTATTCACAGTTTATGACTGTATTTAAATTATGGATTGAGGAGAAGGGTGTGGAAAATCCCTCTCAGGTCTCTTTATTACCCATGCTCCTTATCTCTGGGTTAAATAATCTTCATGGGAACCTGTAATAATTTTCTAATTCAAAAGTTGCTGTTATTTTGCACAGCACTTTGGGGATCTTGCTGACTAAAAGGAACTCAATAAATCTAATACCTGTTTATTGTTTTATGGCCCTCAATTTTCAACATGAAAGCAGCAGGATATGGGCTGAAAATGTTTTAGCATATTTCTACTTTCAGTTCTGATTTTCTTGTCTAAACAGATTCTGATAAAAACAATCATAATCAAACATTCTGAAAATATCTACTTCTCCCTTTATCCCCAAGGCTTTTCATGCACAGATACATGTGCACAGAGGCAATTTTCTGTTATTTTTGGAACTCAGTTAAGAAAACCATGAAAAAGTTAACTCCCTGTAACACCTCACTACCTCTTTCCATTAATACCAGGAAGGTGCGGGGATTTTTAAGTCATTTTTAGTTGGTCGCATCTAAGGAAAAGAGCAGCATCAAGTCAGAAATATTTAAGAAGAAACACCCTGTTTTCAATGGCATTAAAGTCCAGTATTTGAGAAGAGGTTACCTCATTCATACTGCAAGGTTTTTGTTTGTTTGTTCGTTTGTTTTTTAAATGTTAACTGGATTTGCCTGAAAATATCTTAAAATGACAGTGTCAAAGAGCTGGCTTGGGGAAGGAAGATTTTGCCTATTCCTCAGAAGAGGAGATGTGGGGAAGAGGTAGAGTTTTTTCTTGCTTTTTGGAACCCCCAAATCTGTTCAGATGTTCAGATGTTCCTGTTATAGATATGCAAAGAAACTTTGATACCTTACTTTGAGAATCCTTTAGTAGATTCCCCTTTAACCAGATAACTGACCCCATCGACGTTTCCAGAGAGTTGAGGAAATGCTTTTGAGGACTAATTTTTGGCTCTGGTGTTTAAACGTATGATTTATTTTCAATGCAAATCTTTTCTTTTCCCCACCTCTTCTCCAAGCCTAGACAGAGACTTTAATTGATAACGTGTTGTGTTTCTTACTGCTGACTTAACACTTCAGGTTGTATCTCTAATTAGCCCTATGAAGTTCAGATAATAACTTTAACTTTAGTGAGCTTTCCCAGCTTCCCAAAGCCATTTATTAGGGCCTGTAGTACCATGTTGTAAATCTTTCTGATAAACTTCAATTGCTGTAGACAAGCCAGTGGAAGACCAACAAAAATTGTGTAGCTCTTTAAAAAAATTCCGGCTATAGGTGCAAGAAATTATTCCTTCAGCCTGTCATGTGTTTGCCTTGTATTAAAAATTGTTATTCACAATTAATAAAAAGAGGTTGAGCCTTAGGAGAATTTCAATCTCTGTCTTCAGACATGTTTAGAAAGGTTCAATAATCAATTAGACAAGAAACACTACTACTAGTATTGAAAGATAGCAGATATAATTGCTTAGCCCCTAGACTGATCCTATGAAAGACTATTTCTCATTAATAAGTCTTCTTAAAAAGACAAACTGCTTATAAATTGAATATAAACATACAGATGTATGTAATTCTTATGTAACAGAAAGACTGTTGCCTCTGTACACATTGGAGATAGACTAGCAGTGTTGAAGAAATACTAAATAAAAGTAAGTGAAGACTAAAACCGTCATAGGTTGCAAAGTTTCCAGAAGTTAATCAGAATCTCCCACCTGGAATTCTCTTTCTGTTGCTTTTGTCCAACTGAATGTTTATTTTTTTAATTTTCCCATGACAGGAAGTATAGGATATTGGTTAACCTCAGCTGCATAGTTGGACAGGCCTGGATTTATATCTCACTTATACCCTCACTAGCTCTGTGACTTTGAGGAAGTTATTCACCATTACAGGTTTCAAGCCATTTATGAAATAGAGATAATAATAATATTTCCTTTATTAGTTTGTTGTGGATATTAAATGAGAAAGTACATATACATTGTTCAGATCATTCCAAGATCAGTTTGTGCTGAAGAAACATTGATTCCTGTTGGTATTACCTAATCTCGGGTAAACTCCTGAGTACTCTCAGAAATTTGTTTCTTCTGTGGTCCTACTGTACTTCTAAACAAAGTTTTAATCAGCTTTCTTTGGTGTATAAAATATATATTATTATATAGTATATATAATATATATACATAACATATATGTTTATTTTTTAGTAAGTTTTATTCTTTAGAGCAGTCTTTTAGGTTCACAAAAAAAACTGAGCAAAATTACGAAGATTTTCCAAATACTCTCTGCTCCTACACATGCACAGTCTTCCCACCATCAACATCCTACACTAGAGTGGTAATTTGTTATAATCGATGAACCTACATTGGCACATCATTATCACACAAAGTCCAAAGTTTACATTAGGGTTCACTCCTGGTGTTGTTCATTACGTGGATTTTGGCAAATGTATAATGACTTGTACTAACAATTATAATATCACACGGAGTACATTCATTGCCCTAAAAATCCTCTATGCTCTACCTATTCATCCCTCCCTCCCGACTAGATCCTGGCAACCACTTATCCTTTTATATCTCTATAGTTTTTCCTTTTCCAGAATGTCACACAGTTGAAATCATACAGTGTGTAGGCTTCTCAGATTAGTTCCTTTAGCTTAGTATAATAATATGCATTTAAGACTTCCCCATGTCTTTTCATGGCTTGATAGCCCATTTTGTTTTAGCACTGAATAATATTCCTTGGATGTACCACAGTTTATTTATCCATTCACCTACTGAAGGACGTCTTGGTTGCCTACAGGTTTTGGCAATTTTGAATAAAGCTGCTATAAACATCCATGTACAGATTATTGTGTGGACATAAATTCTCAGCTCTTCTGGGTAAATACCAAGGAGTTCAAGTGCTGAATCATGTAGTAAGAGTACGTTTGATTTAGTAAGAAACTACTAAAATGTCTTCCAAAGTAGCTGTATCACTTTGCATTTCCACTGACAATGAATGAGTTCCTGTTGCTCTACATTCTCACCAGCCTTTGCTGTTGTTAGTATCCCAGATTTTGGCCATTCTAATAGGTTTATAGTGGTGTATCACTGTAGTTCTAGCTTGCAATTCCTTAATGATATGTGATGCTATGTGTCTTTCATATATGTATTTGCCATTTGGATACCTCCTTTTGGTAATTTCAGATATTTTGCCCATTTTTAAATCTATTTTGTTTTCTTTTTGTTGAGTTTCAAGAGTTCTTTGTGTGGATCTCACCACTATTCTGGATCACAGCCCCTTTATCAGATATATCTTTTGCGAGTATTTTCTCCCAGTCTGTGGTATATATTTTTTAACATCTGTAATTTTAGGGTTCAGTTTGTATATTACTTTTCACTGGTGTGTATATACTTGTGTTTATAAATCTTACCTTCCAAACAGGGAACAGATCCTTAGTTTGTTTTGTATCTTGTATAGCATCCCACATAGTCTCCTGTGTACATAGAGATACCCAGTAAAAATTAACTGACCATTGAATTATTAGTGTTCAACAGAAGTCATTTCAATATAATAATATCTGAAACTTAGGAGTTCCATAGGAGGGCCCAAATCTAGTGGTGTCAGGCAAGATCTCATGTAAATTATGTGATCCTCCTTCTGCCTCACTCTGTAGCCTTTTAAGGTGGATTATATGTGAGCATCAAGGATAAAGGGAGTCACAAAAGGATAGCCAATATATTCCTTCTCTGGAATTGGGCATACATTTTCCATAGGCTTTTCACAGTTGAGGGGGTTATAGGTAGATCAACTGTATAAATAGTGTTGGTCATTAGATTATAGAACAGATGTCTCAGAAAAAGCCAGTTTATGGTTAATCCTTTTCCTACAAAAGCAAGTTATGTTTAATCACGTCCCTGGTACAGATAACAAAACTTCTGTGGACAAAAAATACTGTAGCAATAGAGAAAAGCAGATATTAATTCATTCAAAACTATTTTTTAGTGTCTAGTGTGTGTTAAGGAATTGTAGGGTAGCCAGAGGTCAATTTGACATAGATGTGCTCTAAAAGCTTTATAGTCCTGCAAGGCAGAAGAGACATATGCACAAATAATTATTATGTGTGGTAAATATTTATGTGCAATAAAGATATATAAAATCAGGAGAAGAATGATGATGGCTGGGGAAAGGAAGTCATTGATTAATATAACAGACATTTATTAAGTGTCTACTGTGATCCAGGTTTATGCTAGATGATGGGGATTGAAGGATGTGTTGCAAAAATGCCATGCTTTCAAGATCCTCACTGAACAGGCAGGAGTCAATTCTAAGGATAATGAGGGCTTCAGAAGAAGAGATCACATTTGGACTTGGCGTCAAAGGGAAGGTAGGGTTTGGATATTTGGAGATAATGAGCAATGAGAGGGGAGGCACATTCCAAATACTGGCAACAGAAATGGCATAGGCACCAGAAGTCTTGTGTTCCAAAAAACAAAGAGTTTGTCATTTTCTGATTTCTTTTGATGATCATTTTATATCTAAAATAGTATAATTAATATATTAATAGATTATATTTATTGAATACTTAATTTGATAAAGATACTATTTTAAACATTTTATTTTTTTAAATCTTATGTAATTCTTGCTTGACCTCTGAGGCAGGTATGAATTTTATGCTGAATTTTAGTAAAGGAAACAGTGGCTTGTCCCACATGGGCCTGGGACACACCCCCAGACACATTTTACTCTGAGTCTTACACTGCATACCAAAGCCATGACACAGCCCTTGCACCCTCACGGAATCCTATCTCCATCTAACAGTTCACAACTCAAAATATTTTAAAAGCATATTTCAAAGGATGCCTGCAAAACCAAAAATAATTTGAGTGAGAGCGAGCAAGAATGCTCTGAGCCAATAAATGTGAACTCATCAAGACTAAAGTCGGAACAAGCAGTCTTGTGTAACACGGGTTTGTTTCTGGCTACTGGAGAAGGCTGAACAAGGAAGGGACCAGCTTCAGTAAGATGGTGTAATGATAGATGAAAAGAGAAATCTGGATTGTTTGCCTCTTATGTAAATTTCATCTTCTCCATTAAGCATAGTGATACAGTAGCAGGGGTAATATGGACCCAAGGAAGTTGAAGTCCAAGATAAAGAAAGTGTTTCCACAGCAGAGGTAGGAGTATTTTGGATGAAGAAAAAGGTTTAAGCAAAGGCAACACAGATGGTAGAACTGGAGGGGGTGGTTAAAGTCCTATAATTGCATTTTCAAATCCACAAGAATAAGTACAGGGAGATATCTAGCTAATGCACAATGTGTAAAGGTCTGAGAATTTTAGTTTGCTAAAAGCTGAGATCAGCAACTAGTGAAGGCAGCTATTAAAGGAGAAAAAAAACAAAAAACCTCAGACAATTTTGATAGAGAAATGGTGCCCTAATTAAGAAACATATTACACTGTTTAGTACTCATTTTATATCTTAGTGTTTGGTACCCATCTTACATGTCGCATTGAAGTTAGTGTATTGTGCTAAGGTCCATTAGCATCTAAGCTTATTAACAAACTAGAGAGCTGAAAGGTGAATGGTTATAGAAACGAAATATAGCCCGATAACTGTTTTTAAATATTCAAAGTGCTGTCATTTGGGAAAAGGGTGCAGATTACACTAAGATGATCCATAGTGCAGACTGAGGAGAGTAACTTTTTTTTTTTTTGAGACAGAGTCTCACTCTGTCACCCAGGCTGGAATGCACTGGGCCTTTCTTGGCTCACTGCCACCTCTGCCTCACAAGCTAAAGCTATTCTCCTGCCTCAGTCCCCCGAGTAGCTGGAATTACAGGTGCATACCACCAGGCCCTGCTAATTTTTGTATTTCTAGTAGAGAAAGGGTTTCACCATGTTGGCCAGGCAGTCTCAAACTCCTGACCTCGAGCGGTCTGCCTGCCTCAACCTCCAAAAGTACTGGGATTACAGGAGTGACCCACCATGCCCCAGGAGAGTAACTTTCAATTCAAAAGGATTTTAATAATGAGTAGGCTGCTTTGAGCACTAGTAACATCACTGGCATGTTTCAAGTTGAACTTAAGTGACCCTTTATCAGAGATATTTTTAGAAGGGCTTCTGTATCACGTGAGAGTTTGGGCCTAAGATCACTTCCCAGTTCTAAGATTTTTGTTTTTTTACTATTCAGTATTTCAAGAGTCATTGGCAAATTATCATTTCTTTCACTAGTTGCCCCCAGTGTATCATGGGACAATCTAAAATAATGGGCCAAAAGAAATCTTAAAATTTCCTGTTTATCATGTCCAAAATGAACCCATTTGCAACTTAAAGTTTTAAGTAATCAAATCAAAAAGATGAAAATAAAGTATTATAACTAATGAGGATTAAGTCATAAATCTGAGGGAAAAGAAATGAGACGCAAAGGATGTTGACATTATCTGATTTTTCTAAAAGGAAACTCAGTTTATGGGCATTCTCAAACTTTCAATAGGGGAACAATAGAAAAATTTGATAATTGGTAATATGAAGGACTGAAATACATGTTGTGTAGTCTAAATTAAAACCTGGGGGAAAATACTTACTCAGCTCTGTTGTTGAATTATATTTGGTAACCACTATTATCCAATAATGGAGAAAAAAGACAAAAAGAAGTGCTAGAATTGGCCCCTCCATTTATGTGCTATCAATTTTTTATTGTCTAGGACTTATTAATCTGCACACACATACACACACGTGCCTCACATATAAAGTTGGAAAAACAATTTGACTTGAAATTATTTTTTATTTTGAAGGTTGTATAAACTAATGCTTTGCTTTCTCAATATTCTTTATTTCTAAGTGAGGAGTGAGGGAAAGCTGATGTTCTCTTGGTGATGACCATTGCTTTTCCCTGTGTCCTACTTGTTTCTTGCATTACACATTGGCCTTAGGTTGACAGGAAGGATAAGACACTCTCTTATTCCCATGCCATTGCCATTATGCATAATAAAGTTTTCTCTTACATAGTAAACATAGACCTGTGTTAAAAATTTCAACATTATGGAAGTATAACTGCATATAAATCGAAACCATTGTCAGTATAATCACAAAGAATATGTTCCTACTTTGCCTTCTAGACCGTCTTTATTTTTTGATACATTATATACAGCAGAAACCGAAGAAACATTTTGTGTGACATCAATAAATAAAAATAAACCCACTCTACAAATAAACATGAAAGATTGCTCTCTGGATACATTTATACTATCTAAATATAGTCCCCTGGCCTCAACCAAAGTGAAGGTAGCTACAATTTTGAAGGAAAACATCAGCTGTGAAAATAGGGTATTCACCAGTCTCTACTGCAATCATTGCTGTCAAGACATCTCAGCATCCCAGAACAAGCCAGATTTTGTTTTCTTTTTCTTTTCATTTGTTTCTTTTTTTTTTTTAAGTTTCCTTTAAAACATGTCAGTGTCTAATAGTACAATAAACCCGAGAGAACCCCAGAAACTAGATAAAGAAACAATTTTAGATCTCAAAAAAGACAGGAAGAGTATGCTATTTTAAAGTCATAGCAGTGCCATTTTTGTGCTTTTTTTTTTGACTAACTTAAATTTGTGGCTCAGCAGTGATTATCACAAATTGAACCATTATGAATTAAAATATATTAAAATATAGAAAATTGAGAAGGCAACTGAAAATAAAATAGAATTACAGAACCAGAAAGGGTGATCTAGAAAAAGACGAACTAAATGAGGAAACTAAAGCAAGACAGAGGAGTTATGTAATTTGTTCAAGATTACAAATATAGTTAGAGACAAAAATTGCAGTACTCTTGTTTCTCAGACTACAATTGTTCATTCTTTCCAATATGGACATTTTCTAACACGAAGAAAATAACATAATAATTCTTAATGTATCCATCACACAGAGTCTATATTTAGAAACACTTGCCAAGAAAGTATATGGTTTCGTTAAACTCATATTTTAATTCTTTATTCCAAAACATTTTGCTCAATATCTTTGCTACTCTTTATGAGAATGTATGCTTTTATCTTTACCTCATTTGTAGAATGGTTTTCTGAAGGCTAGCTCCTTAATTTTATTTTAAATGGCTATTTTTGCATCCAACAGTGTGGTTTCAGTTTACAGCAAGTAGTGCGTTTTTGTTTTCTTCTCTGTCAATAATTTAAACTGTTACTTTTATTTCCTGTTATATTGCATTGATTGACATGTTGAAATCAATGCTAAGACCTATTGGTGACAATGTAAAACTTTCTTACTTTATTGGGAATGCTTTTAGTGTTAAGCATGATGTTGGCAATTGACTTGAGGTAGAAACAGGTTTATCATGGGAGGGATTGTTATAGTTTACTAAGTGATTTTTTAAAAGATCTCAAGAATGCATAGTGAACTGAACAAATACCTTTATAGAATCTATCTTGGCCGGGCGCGGTGGCTTAAGCCTGTAATCCCAGCACTTTGGGAGGCCGAGACGGGCGGATCACGAGGTCAGCAGATCGAGACCATCCTGGCTAACCCTGTGAAACCCCGTCTCTACTAAAAAAAATACAAAAAACTAGCCGGGTGAGGTGGCGGGCGCCTGTAGTCCCAGCTACTCGGGAGGCTGAGGCAGGAGAATGGCGTAAACCCGGGAGGCGGAGCTTGCAGTGAGCTGAGATCCGGCCACTGCACTCCAGCCTGGGCGACAGAGCGAGACTCCGTCTCAAAAAAAAAAAAAAAAAAGAATCTATCTTAATATATTGTATTTTGCTTTTTTCTCATTTGTCCTAATGATGCATGTTAATAGATTTCTCAATTTTGAAACATCTCAGAGTTTTTGAGATATGCCTTATCTGGCTTTATGTGGCATCTGAAGTAAAAAAGGACCAAGTTTGAGTCCTTAGGTTAACACAGTGACTGTGCAAATTTGTGCCACTTTTTTTCTCTGTAAAAAGATAAATTTTTTTTTTTTTTTTTTTTTTTTTTTTTTTTTTGAAGCGGAGTCTTGCTCTGTCGCCCAGGCTGTAGTGCAGTGGTGCTATCTCGGCTCACTGCAAGCTCCGCCTCCCAGGTTCACACCATTCTCCTGTCTCAGCCTCTCGAGGAGTAGCTGGGACTACAGGCGCCCGCCACCGCACCTGGCTGATTTTTTGTATTTTTTGGTAGAGACAGAGTTTCACCGTGGTCTCCATCTCCTGACGTCGTGATCTGCCCGCCTGGGCCTCCCAAAGTGCTGGGATTACAGGCATGAGCTACCACGCGCGGCCGTAAAATGATCTTAATAGTGGTTATCTCAGAGTTGTAAAGCTAAAATCGGTTATTATATAAGCACCACAAAAGGACTGACTCATGGTAAATGGCAATATATGCAGCAGCCACCTTTATTATAGTGAGTTATGATTAAAATATACATTGGTCCTCCAGCCTGGGAGACAGAGCGAGACTCCGTCTCAGAAAAAAAAAAAAAAAAAAAAAAAAAATATATATATATATATATATATATACACACACACACACACACACACATTGGTCGATGGATTTCTGTGTGTGTGCTACATTTAATTGACTTTTGTATAAGGAAGTTCTAATTTTATACATTTAGGAGGTATTATAATTTTGTTTTAATTTTATGAAGTTAGAGAGGAGTTATACTTTTCTATATTCTGAAACCAATTTCATTACTGGTAATTATCTATTTCTTGGATATTTTTCCAAAGGCAACATTAAACAGTAGTGGTTAAGAACACATACTTTGGAGATAGACAGATCTGGATTCAAATCTTGATCCTTCAAATGCTAGTGGAGTGACTATGGGCAAGTGACATTTTTATGACTCAGTTTCCTTACCTATTAAGTGAAGGTAATAATAGCATCTGCCTCACACAGAGTTAATATGAGAATTTAGTCAAGATTTAGAAAATGCTTGTTTTGTGACCATTATGAGCCAAATACTGTTCAGAGGTATATTTAAAAGACTTAACTGGGAACATAGGAAATGGTCATTGATAATTAGAACTTATTAGTGTTACTATCAACATTATTATTAAGTGGGACATATACTATCTAGGCCAAGGCATTTTACATTAGTAATTGCTGCAATTATTGTTGTAATAGTTTTATTAACTGCCTAGTTAATCAGTTTCAGCTCTGTAACAATGTGTGAATATAACCAGCTACATAGCTTGGTAGTTTATTTTTTTTATTTTATTTTATTTTTTTTTTGAGACGGAGTCTCGCTCTGTCACCCGGGCTGGAGTGCGGTGGCCGGATCTCAGCTCACTACAAGCTCCGCCTCCCGGGTTCACGCCATTCTCCTGCCTCAGCCTCCCGAGTAGCTGGGACTACAGGCGCCGCCACCTCGCCCGGCTAATTGTTTGTATTTTTAGTAGAGACGGGGTTTCACCGTGTTAGCCAGGATGGTCTCGATCTCCTGACCTCGTGATCCACCCATCTCGGCCTCCCAAAGTGCTGGGATTACAGGCTTGAGCCACCGCGCCCAGCCCCGGTAGTTTATTTTTTTTTTTCTTACAAAATTGGTGCATCACATTTCTATTGTAGTACTTGGGTTAAAATATATGTGTCTGTGTATATATACACACTCACACACACACACACACACACAGAGTCTGGAATGTAGCGTGTGACAATAGTTGTGATAGGAGAGTAAACCTAAAAATAGTAAGAAGTGGAAGAGTAGTAATAATTTTAAACAGTCCATCCCTAATAATCTCTTTAAAAATTTAAAAGATGGCTAGTGCAATAATGAATGAGAGTTTACCTGATACAATTTCCAGTTGAATAGTCTGAGAGGCAATATGATGTCACTGGAAGTTCTAGGAGAGTTTTAGCAAGCAAGAGCATGAAAAGGGTCTTTTTTTTTTTTTTTTTTTTTTTACGGTATCAAAAGTAATGCATGTCCTTTCAAAGAATAAGTTGGGTTAAAAGTAAGATATGCTCAGAAACAGATAAATTCAACAATACCTTTGAAATGCTCAGCTAATCTGAATGTGGAGTAGTGCAAGGCTCACCTTTCCATGTTGAAAGTTTATTTTAGGTGGTCATCAGGTTCTCTTTTTTGTGTATTTATTTGGAGAACTTGAGTATTGAATGCTTTTGTCTTGATGCTCTATCAATGCTCAGATACTGTATGCATTAACCATATATCTTCCATAATCGGTGCATTTTGGTGGTCTGTACCAATGTCAACAGAGTAGCTTGTCAAAAAGCATTGAAATGGCTTAGCTCTTGTGACAGATTGGAAACATTATGATGTTTAAGCTAAATGATGAGTGAACAATTCATTAAAAATGCTAAGCACGCATTTAAATTTATGAGATACATTGAAAGATTAAGTGTATACATCTTTCTTGAAAATTCATAACTTCTTCTAGGGTTTTTTTTGCATAAAATAAATTGTGATCGCAAAGTTTTAGGCAGCTGATAGAATTAATTAAAGTAGAAAATTGTATTATAATTACTCCAAAGGAATATGGAATAATTTAATTTAGACTAGGAAAGCTTATCAAAAGCTTAATGTTACCAAACCAACTTGTGCTAAGTTCACATTTGTTCATCTTGACCCTAACTTAAATGTTTCCCACATCTCTTAGTCACCTGTCATTAAGTGTAAGTGTTGGATTTTGTGAACTAATCATAGGTTATTACTTGTTAATTGCTAATTGCAGTGCAACCAAAGCTGGTATTAAATGTTCTTCTCTCTTTTGTTCACATCAAAGCGTGTTCTTTGATTAAGGAGAAAGAGTTTTGGGGTTTTTTTGGTTAATTGTTCAGGGTAGCACTGATATAAATAAGCTTTATGATTCCTTGCATTAAGCATTCATAAAACTGTCATTCTGGGGCAGCATCTTGTGTAGAATCATCACAAATTAAAAGTTATCATTAAATGCTAGACCAATGCTTATAAGTTTAGGGAGAAAGAAAAGATGGTAATACTGTATAGGTTGATTTGAAATAACTAAGATAAAAATAAAACAATTTAAATAATTACAAATTATAAGTAGAAAACTTGAAATCTACATGGAAGGAGAGTAGAAAAGAGTCTAAGAAGTTGTCATTATATTTTTAAGAGGGGTTAAATGGGAGAGAAACAAGATTAACATTAATATTTCTCATCATAATCTGAAATTGACTAAGAAAGTTGAAAAATTATAATAGAAAATTACTTCGAATGGATTAATTCATATTTTATATATCAGGACGTTCTATTATTTTTATTATGATGATAAAAGGAATAGTTAATGATAGTTTGTATGGTTCTTCTAAACCATATAAAAGATGTATGTAATAGTACTATGCAATGGTTTTTTTGATACAACCAAAGTAGCTACAAAATTCAGATCCATAATTACTTGGTTATTGATCGTGACACATGGAACACCAGAGCTGTTGGTAAGTTATTACTATTTCTTTCTAAATATTAAGTTTATTACCTTTGGGAAACTACAACTGAATCTCTCATTTCCTTGCCTATTTTGGTCACAAATGTTATTTAGTAGAAAACTCCATGACTAACCTTGTTTTGATGATGATGTATTCTTTTGGATTTGATTGGAAGCTTGAGGCACATCTTTCAAAACAGCAAGCATTGCTAAATATGATTTAAATGAATCTGTTAGCTATAAACAAAAAACATACTAGAGAAAAACGGGATGTAAACAAGGTGGGAGGGGGTGGGGTAGAGGAAAGACACTGGCTATTTCTCTGAGTGTTCCTCTCTTACAGACTCTGAAAATAGGCTGACACTCCAGAATCTCAATTAAACTTAAAAGATAGTACTTCCATTTCTGGCTCATGAAGTATAACAAAGTCTGCTCTGGCCCTAATGGAGATTAGTATTTCACTTACTAGCAGTTCTAAACAACTGGACTAATTTAATGCCCGTGAAAGAGGAATTGCTGTGTCTGTCCACCCACATCTTGGAAAACTTGTCAGTATACAAACCTCCTAAAATGGTAAGTGTCTAGAGCCCCAGGGTACTCTCATCTGGCCCCTACTGCTTCCAAGGGATCTTGACGACTCTACAGAAGGAGTAGCATGATGTGGTTGAAAGCTCTTAGTTTGGAACCAGATAGACCTAGATTGAATGTAACTAGATTGATGTTTTAGCTATGTGACTTCAGAAAAGTACCTACTTGCTTTGAGTTTTAAACATCCTCAACATGAAGATTGTTAGGCTGGCAAACTGAGTTATTGTGAGAAGTAAAGGAGTGGAGGTCTGAAAAGTACTTGATATTTTACTTGGTATATACAATAGTGAGGATGTTAGTATCTCTCTTTTTCAAAGAGGCTTACTAAGCTCACAGCTTAAACAAACTGCAACCTCTTGTAAGCATGTTGGACTTCCTCAGAGGAGCAATGGTATAGTTTAGCACACAAAATCCGGAATTGGACTGTTTGAAAAATCACAGCTCTGATACTTGTTAGCCATGTGATTTAGGACAAGCTTTTGAGGCTCAGCTTCCTCATGATTTAAATGAAAATAATCATATATATTCATATGTATTATGCCTGTAAAGTGCTTAGAAGGAGTGCCTGACACATGGCAAGATCATTGTCATTATCCTCATCACGTATCTGCTGCCAAATCCTGCCCTTCTGGAATATCCATGCTCATTTCAGAGCTCTGACACTGTATTACCAAACACTGAATAAGTTAGGTATGGTTTTCACTTGGCCTTAGAATGATGTTTGTGATTAATCTCTCAGTGAATTTTTACCTGCTCTATTAGGTTTAGTACATGTTTATTTTAAAAGAGTGGACATGTTTGGCAGGGGAAGTGTATCAATTGAATGCAAGATCACAACAGTATATTAATCTTGCTGTGATATTTAATACTTAAAGATTTATCAGAAATAATCAGAGTCCACCAAATAATTCTGCTAATCAGAAGAGACATGGCCTCCCGGTATGTCTCTTGCTTTTTGATTATTGTCAGCCCAGACTTTTAAGTAGATGTCTTTTGTACTCCAGTAGATGACCACTAATGAGTTTTTGCTTCACAAAATGATATTTCACAAACACTGTCTCTTATTCAGGAGATTCAATGCCCAAACCTATCTTTAAGTTCTCAAAGTTATTATCTTCAAACAATATAAGATATCAATTATTTTGGGATGGGGAAAGCAAGGAAACAGCTAACCAGGCAGAAGGAACTGCAATGAGCCTGAGATGGGTCAAAACATGAGACATTTATGGAGATGAAAAGCCAGTATGATGGAGCAGTAAGAAAGAGAGAGAGAAAGTGTGTTTGTTTGTTTGTTTGTTCGGTCAATGGCTGCTAAGTTGACATTGCTCCAGGTATTTATTCCTTACACTGTCTTTACTGAGCTAAACATCCACAAGTCTCTTCAAAATATTCTCTTGCTCTTCCAGGTGAACAATGGGAAGGAATGACCTCAAAGAGCCTCCAGTGGTTACTGCTCTGGAGGAGTTACAAATGAACTTTTATCTCAAGTTCAAAATGTCCATGAGTTATTTGAATTTGAGCACTTTGTATGTTTTTGGCTTCAAAATTCTTGGCCAAATTTCAGGGGAAATGCTCTTTTAACTTCATTTATTTAATATTTTTTCTGAAAGTAGAATTGGATAAAGAATCCTTCCTCTCATTTGAAGTGATGGGTTGACTGCCTGGAAGACTGCATTTTGGGACACAGGCATTGAACCCTGTTCATCTGCTCTTCTGAGTGAACAGGAAGGTGAAAAGGTCAAGGGTGAAAACTTTGCATTCTTCTACTAATTTGAGGAGGGTTCTTGAAAAACTAGTCAAGTGATTTTGAACAGCACTTTTAAGGCAGAAATTTTATGGGTAACTCCTTACTACATCTTGAGATAAAAGGGCTCTCTGGAGAAATAAGTTAACAAGACATTCCACCACACAAAGAAACTAAACATGTTATGTTAATTTAGAAATATAAGCACAGAATGATGAATCTTTTTTGACATTGTAGAAGTAAGTGACTTTTGAAACATATGTGAGTCCCTGTTGATTCAGGAAGTCTTTTATATATTGCATTTCATAAAGCACATTGATGAATGACACTTAGGAATAAACAATTAGATGAATGTCAAGTTGCATACTGTTAGGTTCTGCATATATTCAACAATTTTCTGTTCTCTGATTGGAAAATTTTTAAAATGTGCTTCACCATCTATTTTTCAATTGCTCTATTTGTGCAAATAATATATTTTACTTTTGTTATGCATTATTCCATAACCTAGTTTTATATCATACACAGATATTTTGAATAATACATGTACATGTTCATATATAATTTGCACATGTTGATATCTATGAAGAGTCCACGTATTTATATCTGTATCTGCATTTGTTCATAAAAGGATCTGTCTTTGTAAAATCCCTTCCTGGGCCATGTGCACATGCTGTTTTCTCTGCCTGGAAAATACTAAATGTTCATTATTGATTTCTTTCATCTTCAGCTTCTCAAGGAGGCTTTGCTTAATTATTCAGTTCCTCTCATGATATCCTTACTCTTTGCCTTCTTGAAAATTAGCATGCTGTATATGCTACAGTAAGTTTTAATGTATAACAAATAATGTGAGACTTAAGCTTCATAATGACAGTAGCACCATCTGGTTTGTTAGCCATATTTATCCAGAACTTAACAGAGTGCCAGGAGTATAGTAAAAAGTCTGTGGTTTTTGAATAAGTACATAAATATTGGTGAATACTAAACTTCATGTGTTATGGTAGTTCCAAAATTTTAGTGTCATTTATGCCAGAAAACCATGCAATTGAGGGAAATAAATGTATATAAATACAACCAACAACATACATTTTATCAGTTTTGAGTCATGGGATGAGTGATATGGTGTTTTACAAAATTCATTGCAGCTAAAAGATACTTGATAAATATTTTTCTGCATTACTTCATTTTTGTGGTGGTATTACTGTTTTGTGAAGATGAAAAAAGTCATAATCATCAGGAATTTCAGCCTTAGAAATTCTGTATTCTCCTCTGTTGTGACAAAATCACACACATGAACATAGATTTATTTTTGATGGCTACAGGAATTATTACTTACCACTTCAGGGATAATAGAGCCTTGCTGATTCTTTAGAAAATACTCATTGGTAAATGCATTTCTATGCCCATATGCACACATTTTTTTCCTAAGGATGTCAAACAGCTAGTCCTGGACTAGAATTCAATAAGAAAGAGAAAATGAAAAGGAAAAAGTTAGCACTGTCAGCTTTTCTTTTGGGATACATTTCAAGGTAGGGGTCTACTTGAGGCTTATGAAAACTAACATAGCATCATTAGAAAGTCAGTCCATCAAACATACTTGAAAACATTTCCTCACTCTTATTTTTAGGTTGCAAGTCATGATTCACAAACATAATTTAAAAAAATAATATTCCTTCCAAACTGATCTTTCCATTCCCTGTTTACTGTATGTAGCTTATAGCTTATACCAATGGAAGCACTGAAAAAAACTTACATTAATCTCTTGATATGTTTTCACGTCTTTTAAGGACTGTTTTAAATACAAAGGTTCATTTTGTTTTACCTATAATCGAGTTACTAAGGTTACATTTGCCATGTAGAGGACTAAAATTACAATCCAAGGATGTTCTATTTGTCTGAAAAATGTTGGGCTTTGTGCTATAGAAATTTGGAGCATTAGAGTTAGATTGTAATTATATAGTCAGCTCTCCTGGAAAATGATGATCCTAGGATATAACAAGTAAATGAAATCCACAAATAATCCCAAAGCTCTTTTATAGGAAAACATTTTTACATAAAAAATGTCAACAATTAGCAAAATTGATTGAATGTCCCTTCCTGGTTCAGTTCCTGGTGGAGGTAATATCAAAGAGTGCAATGGCCCAAAGACAAGGATTCAGGCAGATGCAGAAAAAACAAAGATTATGGTTTTAATCAGCACCTGAAACACAATGTTTTTTTTTTTTGTTTTTTGTTTTTTTTTTTTTTTTTTGAGGCGGAGTCTCGCTCTGTCGCCCGGACTGGAGTGCAGTGGCCGGATCTCAGCTCACTGCAAGCTCCGCCTCCCGGGTTTACGCCATTCTCCTGCCTCAGCCTCCCGAGTAGCTGGGACTACAGGCGCCCGCCACCTCGCCCGGCTAGTTTTTGTATTTTTAGTAGAGACGGGGTTTCACTGTGTTAGCCAGGATGGTCTCGATCTCCTGACCTCGTGATCCGCCCGTCTCGGCCTCCCAAAGTGCTGGGATTACAGGCTTGAGCCACCGCGCCCGGCCCTGAAACACAATGTTTATTGCACATAGTTTCCTGAATTACTATACAGTGTGACTGTACAAGAAAAAGTAATTTAACACTCCAACAAGGGTCTTTAAAGCAACAATAATTTTTAAATATAAAAAAAATGAACAAAAACAAGTAATCTGCATCTGATCAGCTCGCTGCACTTTGGAAAAGGCTTAACTTAAGCCAGTGTGGTGCTGAGATTTTCATGCTGCAACCTAAAGAATTTGTTATGATGCCAGACCACTAGGCTAACTATCTAAATGGAAAGTATTACCTGTGAAAAATTAAGAAGGTTGCATAGGCCACCAAGTCTATGCCTATTTCTTGTTCTGTTTGATTTCTGCTCATTGATTATTCAGGGAGAAAAATAATAAAAGACATTCTTTACACATAAGGACACATTTAAAGGCAACTATTTCAACTTCATAGTAGTTGTTGTCTCAGTGGATGGAGATATAGAATTAATTATCTCAATGAGATGCCTCTGATTCACAAGAGGCTAAGGTAGCTTTGTTTTATTCTACAGGTATTGTGATATCATGCAAACATATGCTATTTGGAACCAGGGGAAGTACCACAAAAAGGCTTGCTGATATGTCTGTACCCATAGTCACACTGGAGGACTTCATAATGGTTTGAGAATGTCTTCTCAAATACTATGTAAAGAATAATCCAGTATTGGCTCATTTCATGAAACAAAATGGAAAATATCTTAAAATACCAATATCAAGGTTATTACCCCATTCAAAGATCCAGCAGCCCGTCACTTAGTGAACTAAATTCATCTTGACATTGTTTTGATTTTTGATTTGGTTTCGTCTAAGGAAAGACAATGAGGAAATAGAAGCACTGAAGTATTTTGTTGTTATCACTGGAGCTCAAGATCTGTCCATCCTTTTTCTCACTTTACCACCACGAAATCCTACATACTTGATAAGGCAAGGGCTCTTCCCAACAATGACAAGCCCTTCCATCAGAGGTTATACTTTCTTGGGAAGGAACATACATAGTTCACAAAAGGCTTCACAGATTACTGATACTTCAGCCTAATGCAAAGTCCTCTTTCTCTTCCTAATTTGGAGAATCTCTGATTTAAAAACGTAATAAAATCTTAGAGTTTATTTTTTTAATTTTGAAGGAAATCTAAGAGAGACTCAAATTCAAATGTAGGCACCTTTCAATGTGTTTCAAAAAACTCAACTAGTATTATCTTTCTAAGTTTTTTCTGTGAGAACTGCTTTACCTTACATTTAGGATTTCCCTAGAACCATAATATTGAGATGGGAGGGGACATAGATGTTGTCTAATCAAGGATACTCTGCCTCAGCATAATCAATGGGAGAACCACTTATCTTACAGTTGAGCACAGCTAGATTTTAGAATATCTTCTCTTGATCCAAGTCATAGATAGATGCTCTGACTTTGGTCAAGTCTCAGCCTTTCTGAGCTTTACCTTCCCCATTTACAAAATAAATACCCTGCTTCACAAGTTGTAAAGATTAAAAATTTATCTTCTAGCAAAACTGAAATGTCTATATAATTCAAGCAATATTTTAATTAACTTCCATCAAACTACAGTGAAGCTAAACATTGTTTTTCAAAGGAGAGGATAATGATAACAATTGTATTATTAATAATAATGCTAATAGCTCACAGGAACTGTGTAACCATTACGTGTGCTAAGAACTTTGTATGCGTTATCTCATCAAAAGAAAATTGGAACATGATGCAGATGTTCTGAAATTAAATAATGGTGATGGTTGCACAACCTTGTGAATATATACTAAAACCACTGAACCATATACTTTAAAAGGGCAAATGTTATGATATCTGAATTATATCTCAATTTTAAAAAATCAGATGTGAAAGAATATTGGGAATTTGCAAAAGTAAAGATATTCTGGGAAGTGCTGTGAAGGATACAACGAGTTATACACCAGTCTTTTTTCCTACCCTAAAGTTCTTTTAAATATGTTGGAGAAGTTGAAATGGGCACATAAAAACTAACACCCAAAGCAGTGTGTGGAGGAGGACGGGCACAGGCTTACAAAATTTTATTAGACATTCTTAGGACCAAGAGATGAATTTATGCCTCCAGGAAGTTAATATCACTGCCAGGATATAGTCTCATTGAAGGAGCTACAGCATCCTGTAGGATGGAGACATTTTAGAAAAAATACACTATCCTTAATGAAGATTTGATGGGGAAATGAAAAGACTGTTTTTTAAAAAAATGTATTACTCCTAAATGAGATGTTTCTGAGGTAGTATTGCCCATATATCTTGCCCAGTTCTGGTTCCTTATTGTGTAGTGCTACAAAATGCAACTAGCCAACAACAACAGCAACAACAACACAAAAAACTAAAACCAAAAAACAAACAAACAAAACCATGCACCCTGTAGTAACCCTCCTCTTGACTCAGTCCTCTAAGGATGCCTTAGTTTCAAGACATTTTCCTGGAACACTGACACAACTGACATTATTCAGTTTTAGAATGTCCCACCAGCTTGGTCAGATTTCAGTACCCATACTTATTAGCTGTGTGATTTCAGCAAGATTAAAGTTTCCAAGAAGATAGAGACAATGGCACTTACCCTTCAGGTCTGCTGGGAGTTTTAGAGGAGATAAATGTATAGAGCTCAATGCCTGGCACATCATGAGTAGTCTGGTATGTGGGGCCTGAAAGGAGAGATAGAAGATAGAGAGAACGTAACTTCTATATCCCTGGGTGTTGCATTGAAACCTGCTAGTAGTGTTAGGACTGTCCAAATGCTAGTTTGCTCCCATGGCAGTTTGAGGCTTCCTGAGATCCTTCAGATGCTTCCCCCAATGTACTTGTGCTTCTCCCCGCCACTCCCTCAACTCTTTTGTGGGTATGAGTATTTGCATGCATGATTTACCTTCCCAATTTGATTGAAAGTTTCCCCAGGAGCAGAAAACAGACTTTATCTGTTTTTATTCTCCTCCCAGTAGGAGCAAAATGCTGGGCGCATGTTATATGCTTTTTATCAGTTACCTGAATGAATTTTAAAAAGACACTATATAATGGAGAAAATAGGAGACAGGGCAGCAGGAGCTTCTTATTTTTGATGTGGTGGTATTGCTTTTTGGGGGATAGAGGATGGCATGTATATCTCAGTGCTAGGTTAAAACAACTGGATTAAAATCACTTCTTACCATTAGAGGCCATCTAGATTGGTAAAGAGAGTCTCTACCAGCCAAGAGGGCCCCTAAGTAATTCATTTAGAAATGCATTTGGGTAGCCGGGGGCAGTGGCTCACGCCTGTAATCCCAGCACTTTAAGAGGCCAAGGTGGGTGGATCACCTGAGGTCAGGAGTTCGAGACCAGCCTGACCAACATGAAGAACCTGCCTGTACTAAAAATACAGTATTAGCTGGGCGTGGTGGCATGCACCTGTAATCCCAGCTACTTTGGAGGCTGAGGTGGAAGAATCACTTGAACCCAGGAAGCAAAGGTTGCAGAGAGCCGAGATCACACCATTGCACTCCAGCCTGGGCAACAAGAGTGAAACTCCATCTCAAAAAAAAAAAAAAAAAAAAAAAGTATTTGGGCTAAATTAGCAATTATCTGAGTGTTTTTGTTTTTAGGTGAGATAACAGATGGCTCTCTGATACTGTCTGCAGTGTTGCATACTCCAACAACTGTGACTATAGGCTTCAGACTCCCCTTCATGCCTTAAAACCTTTGCTCTCTGGTGAGGATTAGTCTCTGGAGAAGCAAAACATTCCATTCACCCAACTCTGGTTTCAATCAACAATGTAGATTTGGACCATGGGAGTCTTTCTGTATTCTGAAATGAGTACAAGCATGCAGAGCATTTGAAGACATTGTTGAGTTCTGTCCAAAGTGGGGCCCCGGAGTACTGGACTGTACTATGGTGCATGACGGAAGTTTACAGAACATACACAGGGCTCCTACTAATCTACATGCCCTCCCGAGTTGCACACTTGTTCACAATGTTTGGTCCTCCTCTCTAAGAGTATAGTAAACAGACACAGAGAAAGACATTTTTGTTTGTTACTGGTCTCTGTTCCTGAGCATAGTTGAGCCAAACATTTCTATATAACAGTTCATGAATGGGGTGTGGGGAAACAGTGCACTAAAATCTTATGTAACACGTCTGTATGTCACATGTAGACTGAAATCTTTACTTATGTGTATTCTGCTTTATCTATTTCATATGCACATATTATATCTGCATCTGTAACATGCAAACATCTTGCTTGAAGTGTGCCCAAGATATTGATTACACCATTAAATGTTAATCTTAGTTAAAACATAAAACCATCAAGTGCATATGTTATTTCATATGGAATTAGACTATGCATTAAACTATGGTGCCACTTGCTAGAACCGTCAAGGACCTTCCCAGTGTCATATTTCATGAGGTTTCCTTTTAACTTGGTTTAATAATATAATCTTTATTCAGAAATGAGCTTTTGTAAAAAAAAAAAATCAATAATTACCTTTGTCACTGTTTATTTAATGAATCCATGGAAAGGCTTCATTAAATTATAAATACCTCATTACTGATATTCTCATAATAGATTTTTGAAATTATGATTTGAGCCAGTTATCTATTTCAAGGAAGATGCAGTACAGGGAGATCAGTACATGTCCAGTGAAATGACTTCTGGTTTTGCTAATGTAATATTCATGAGAATTTGACAAGACAATCATATTTAATCCCAGAGAATAAGAGTTTGAAATGAATTCTTTTAAATTGTAATTATCCATTGGCAAGAAAGTTTAGCAAGTTTTATTGTTTATGTAATTTAAGTGACTTGCTATCCTATAAACATGAAAAGGTTGTGTTGTAAGGATATCTATAGTTTCTGAAAGAAATAGCAAATACCAGTCCTATAAATATGCTTGATATTAGTATTTTGTACTTTATGTGTATTTTAAATTTATTGTTTTCAGGGAAAACTCTTTGGTGATCATTTATAAATAAATTGGTTTTCAAAGCCTGATGCAACTTGGAGTGAAGTAGATAATGTCTGAATTAGGTTCGGGCCTCTTTGATCCTTTACTTTGATAGTTTTCAGTTCCACTTTAGCTAACTCTCGATTTTAAATCCATGAGATGTCAAAGACATTTGAAGTTGAGGCAAAAACTGATCATATCTAAGAAGAGATGGGCATCATTTAAAAGTCAAATGTTCTGCAAGCATCACAGACACTCCTTGTTTCTACATTGTTTATTTTATTGTGTTGCAAAAAATCAAATCCTATGAAATCTGGAGATTTCTGCACCTAGAAAATGAGTATTTTGCATTTCATATTGCAGAAAGTTTTAAGGATAAATTAAAGGGACTTATTTTAGAGTTTAGTGCACTTTTCACCTTTAGCAATGCAATGCTTCTATTCCCTGAATCTAGACCTTGTCAACAATTAATACTTTGATGAAAATAGGTGCTTATGGCCTACCTATCGTAACAAGTAGGAAACTTCAAGAACTTTTTCCAGTCTATCCTGGATAAGAACCAGATCTATAATAGATGAGACTCTAAAACAATGGGCAACTCTAGAGTAACAAATATCTTCCTATACTTGTGTTGAAAGGGCTACCTCCTACCGTGTAACAAGAATTCAAACTTGTTATGTAAAAATATTTCTTTCAAACCGCCAAGGAAGTCCACGGAAAGTCTCAACAGTGCTTGCTCCCTCTTGGATAGTAAAAAGGTCATCCATTCACTTTTAGACATAAAATGTAATATCAGCTTACTCCTCTGTAATAATAGAAGTCAGTTAAAGCCTCTTCATTATCCCTGCTTCAGCCACAGTGGAGCCCCCACTTGCACTGGGAGGAACACGATTGTTTCCACAACTTTCGCTTTTCCTCTCCCTCTCTTATCCTCCAGGGATGAAGCAGGAAAAGAAAGAAAACATAAAGGGCGTAAATGACCTTACTTGGCTAATATTATTGTAGCCATCTAGTTGAGCTTAGCCTTTACTTAAAGTTCTTAAGGAGGCACTTTTTGGAAGCATTTGGTTCTTTAGAGACCTTAACCATATCATTAGAATTCTTTACCTGCAATTCCATTAAGGTAGTAAATGCACTTCCTTCAGATGGTCATTTAGGATTCCCACCTCGGCCTCTGGTCATGTATCACTGTAACTCCAAGTTCTTTTTTCTTTTTTTTTTTTTCTTTTTTCTTCTTTTCTGAGTTTTCTAAACTACTCAGCCCAATTCCTTCAGTAACCCTGCTAAACAGGGTACAACACAATTCTACATGGACACTAACCTAGGGTCCACAAGTGTCCTTTGTCGTAACAAACCCTAATGTATGTACAGGTGGCTCCTGGTACATCAATATCTCTTTCCTTGGCCACTGGGCATCAGTCAGCCACAGTCTCTTCCCTTGAAGATTTCTCAGGCATAGTCAAATGCTAGTTTGCTCACTACCTTGACCACTGCCACCCACCAAGTTCCAGAAGACACATGTCAAATTTTCTGAGATGTTCCACTAATGTCCCTTTCTCCTACACATGAGATAGGGAAAAGTAAGCTTCCACCTTGCAGGTATGTGGAAATCACATCAAATCTCAACTCTCCAAAAATCCTCTTCTAATTCTCAGTCTCCTCATTCCTTATTCTGCATTTTGATGGATTGAAGTAGGTAATTAATTCAGAACCCTAAAAGCAGTTCTCAGTGTTCTCCTTTGCAAGTCTGGCTTAAGTAATTTTCAACTTCATTTTGTAAGATGGAAACAGTAATCTGTTTTTGACTTATTATCTTATCATCTTAACATCTCAGCTGAAACTGAAACAAAAAGAAGCATTTAAATATTCGATTATATCCTCATATCAGTTGCTTGCAATTTATTCCAAAATTATTTTAAGCATACATTGATTGATACATATCTACTAACTTCAAAGCATAATACAAGGCCCCTTAGTGATGCTACTGTAGCAGGAGAGATAAAACAGGTAGTAAAAACAGCTAGATTTACCAAATCTGCTAGCTACAGCTATAGGATGGCACAACAGTCCTAAACTCAGCCTAGTGTAATGACTAAGGACCAGACTCTGGAGCCTGACTGTGTGGATCTGAGCCACAGCTTTTCTCTTTCCAGCTGTGTGACTTTAGCCAAATTGCTTAATCACCCTGTGCCTTAATTTTCTCATCTGTAAAATGGAGATAAAATAGCGTCTCCTTCATGGAACTGTTATGAAGAATACCAGAGTTAATATTTATAAAATGAGTAGAGCCCTATGTATGTGTTTGTCGTTAGGAAACTCAGGGTCCATGTAGATAGAGTAATTTTTTAAATATTTGTTTATTTATTTTGAGACAGGGTCTTACTCTGTCAACCAGGCAGGAGTTCAGTGCACAGTCATAGCTCACTGCAGCCTCAACTTCTTGGGCTCAAGTGATCTTCCCACCTCAGCCTCCTAAGTGGTTGGGAATACAGGTGTGTGCCACCATGCCCAACATTTTTTTTATGGTAAAGATGAGATCTTGCTATGTTTCCCAGGCTGGTCTCCAACTCTTGGGCTTGAGCAGTCCTCTTCAGCTTGGCCTCCCAAAGTGCTGGGATTATACATGTGTGCCACCACTTCTGGCTGGGTAATTTTGATAGCTGCAGAGACTTTAGTATATATTTTCCCCTGGACTTATTATTTCCGCCGCATTTCTCATGACCCTTACTTTTAAATACATGGCATTGTAAGACATTTTAGTATTGTGTAGACTGATTCAGCTAATAAACAAACAGCAAAAGTCCAGTGAAAATGCAAACTTTATTCAAAGACCTATTTTAGCTCAGATCTTTTTGTAAGCCTGCATTATTTTCTCATTGTAGTAGAATCTCTTTTTGCTCATTTTCAGTAATTTATTTAATTTATTACATACGTTTTTAACACATGTGATATAACTCTACAGGAAAATTTTAAAGCATCTCATTTAAGAGACATAATAAGTTGTCTTTATTTAACAAATATGTATGTAGTGTTAAAATGTGATTTTTTAAAAAGTTAAATCGTCCATCAAGCCTAAAGCAAATCAAAACAAAAAAAATGTAAGCATGCTAACTTATAAGAAAGAGATCTTTATGTACAATAAGAACCCAGGGGAAAAACCCAGCAGAAACCTTTAGGATCTCTACATGAAGGAGATAATGAACAATACTGCAAAATAACATCCTCAACTATTTTCCTTTGATTAATGCAATTTTGTAAAAGATTTTCCATAAGGATTCTCAGTGTAAGCTGATACCATACTCCTGCTGTCTAGTTCAAATAATTATGAGAACCCCACAAAGAGTCAAGAGAATGTGGTCCACATCTTCAGGTTTCTAACATTCTGATTTAAAACTTCTACAGGAAAGAATGGACTGTGTGTACTTTAAACCCTTCTTCCTCCATGTCATTTCTCTCAACTGAGGTTTGATGAAGGTGAACCACAAACAGTTTGAGGTTATGTGTTCTGACAAGGGCCTACAGCGCAGGTATTCTGTGCGACTGATTAAGGGCAAATCCACGTGCTTTAAAAATCTGTAGAATTCATGGTAGAGTTGACAGTCCTGTTAGAGAATGCTTCTCAGAGGCAGAGGACATAGCACATGTTTCTCTTTGCCACTTTTTATTATGAAATTCTAAAGTAAACAGCAATAACTTTATAGTTAGAATGATTCATAGTGCAGCTTTGCATAATTTGAAGAGGGGGTTAATTTTGGATAATGATATCTTTGCTTTAACTTAGCTTAGGTATAATCTAAGAATAAAGGAACTGAATTTTAGTTCTAGTACGTCTCTATTAAGTTATGTGTCCTTGAACAAGTCTTGTACCTTCCTGTGTTATCATCAATAAAGTGTGGATGTTTCATCATCAATAAAATAAATACATTGAATAACTTTCAAGCTCTTAGTATTTGATGGTTTGTGAATACTGACTAAAGGACTGCACTCATTAAATGCCTCTATGCCCCACACCCTTTAGAATTATTTCCTATATTGTGAGCATATATCAGTGGGCTCTAAATAGACATCATTGCTCTGATTTCACCAGTTATTAAAAGGGAGAATTTGGAGCCCTATTTTTCTTGTGAAATGGGGAGAGTGGATTAAAGGGGCTGTGTTAAAGGATATGAAAGTATGTCCTTTGTGCGGGCAGCCCCGCACCTTCTCTGTGACAACCTCTGGGAAGAATGCAGCTCAATTCCCTTGAAAGTGTGCCTTTTGGAATATCAATTATCCATGAAAGAGATGTCTTAAATTTACCCAAATGTCAAGAATCTTGCTTCTACTATATGTAGAGTTTCAGAAGTAAAACTGGAGGAAAACAGCTGTTGTCCAAAGCACCATTTTAAACAATACCTTGTATGTGATCTTTATCAAATGGTAACTAGTCAACGTAATACAACTCTTTTTTCCCCTCCTCTCTTACAGCACCAGGGAAAAATTGGAGTTAAGTTTAATGTTGGGACAGATGACATCGCCATTGAAGAGTCCAATGCAATCATTAATGATGGGAAATACCATGTAGTTCGTTTCACGAGGAGTGGTGGCAATGCCACATTACAGGTGGACAGCTGGCCAGTGATCGAGCGCTATCCTGCAGGTAAGCAAGTGAATATGTATCGGGGGAAGATTTTATGAAAATCAAACTGGAAGAAAAAGCACTGTTTTGCGTCCGTTTCACCAAATTGTGGTTTTCTGAGAAACCATCAACTATTTATTGGACTTTAGAGTCATGTGAATGTAATGCTGTCCTAAACTGTTCTTGCTACAGTGTACAAATGCCATTTTATAGGAGAACGTGAAGGTGTACATTATCATTTTCAAAATTCAGGACATCAATGAAATCAGAAAAATGCACACATAAAAAGCACAACATATCAAAGCTCTTTTTACTGGATCCTTGCATTTAAACAAAGGAAAGGCTTTGTCAAAAGTAACAAAGTTAAAATTTAAAACTAAGGGAAAGAATATTATAACACTTTATTTATTTTTCTTTTCTGAGAGAAAATGAAACCTAACCATTCCTCAGCTGGTGGTGCACAGCTGAAACTCATTAAAGTGTAGGAATCCCATGAGATAGAGAAATAGTGAGAAAACAATAGTAGCATAAATCAACAGTTATAAGAACATGTACATAAAAGAAGTTTGTTTTCACTTTCATATAACCATGGAGTTTCATGAGGATTCTTTGACACTAGCGCTACTCATTTTAAGTCTATAAAATAAATGTCAAGCCATTATTGATGAAATAAAAATTATCTTGTTTATTGTGAATGAGTTTTATCAATATTATGTTATTGAAACAAAGGTGGTAGATTAGAAATTTTAAACAGTGTTACTTGTGATTGTATGTATCCTCAATTTTAAAACAAATATGTTTTGAAGTAAAATATAAATTAAAAGTATAAAGGTATTTTACTGTAATCATTATCATCTTTATATTTTAGTATAAAATAGGTTACCAAAAATATCTGTCTCATTTATCTCTTTCCCCTTTAGATATAGCTATGTTTTTTGCAAAGCACACAATTTATAACACAGTATAAGGAAAAAGTATAAAAATACATTTCTATTTTATCCAATAAAAATAATAATCAAAATATATATTAAATTCCTCTCTCAGACTTATTTGGTTCTTGAAAGAAGCAATTTAATGACATAACCAATGTATTCAATTGATATCAAATATCCCAAGTACTGACTCACGATTGTGGAATGAAATGTCTGTAATACCCTTCTGGACCTTTTCTGGTTTATAGAATTCTAAATCTTCAAGCCCTAGTTCAAACCTATTCCATAAGCCTAGTACTCTGCAAATATTTGCTGAATTAAATGTAATTTTAAAAACTACCCTATGACAAAATTAGGGAGCAAGGAAATTAATATGTCCAGTGCCTGTTATAATACTGGCAAATATTAGGCACTCGATAAATATTTGCTGAATCGATGTCTTGGGAATTATCACAATTTTACACTACAGTTATGTGAACTGTATACAACAAGGTGAAGTAATAGAAGATTTGAAAGCCAAGTAACTTAAATATGCATGCAATGTTACATAGCCCCTACTAATCCCAGATTATTGCATTATCTGAAATCCTGGTATAAATGTGCAATTTCAATTTTTATTCTATATTTTATCAATTTAACTTTTTTTTTATTTTATGAAACAAGATCTCACTCTTTTGCCCAGACTGGAGTGTAGTGGCAAAGTCATAGCTCACTGTAACTTCAAACTCCCGGGCTCACAGAATTATCCATCCTCGGCCTCTCTAGTAGCTAGGACTACAGGTGCACACCACCATGCCTGGATAATTTTTAAAAGGTTTTTGTAGAGATGGGGGTCTCGCTATATTGCTCTGGCTTGTCTTCAACACCTGACCTTAAGTGATCCTCCTGCCTCAGCCTCCCAAAGTGCGGGGATTACAGTCATGGGCCACCATGCCCAGCCTAAAAATTTGCTTTTAAAAGTGATAGCTAAAACCTTAATAAAAATCCAGAAAGATGTATTGGTAATTTTCCTAAAATATGGATTAATCACTGCCTATTTGCTGAAAGAAAGTCATCACACTGGATGCCATGAAAATACATAGTAGGGTAAGGTCTAGGCTTTGCTCATGGGATGTTGTCAGCTGTGAACAGTGGACCTGAACATGCAAAATAATCAATCCTGTTACTATTGCAGTGTGGCGTTTGCCTCTTGAGGCATGGTTTCGTGTTCATAGTTAATTCTTTAAAATTATCTTTATTTAGTAACTTTTAACACTTATCAGCAATTTCCAAACTGGTATCTTTACCTAGAGGTTATTACTACTTATGGTGAGAAATGGAAAGTCCCATTACTTTGGGAAATTAGTTTGGAAAAGTTTGGGTTAAGCTCCCATGCTCAAATTTGTTTGGGAAATTCTGGGTTAAGCTAAGTTAAAATATCTATACTTGGCCTTTATTAATATGCATAATGTATCTCTATAAGAGAAATACAGGATGCATTACGCAAGCATAGATGATAGAAAAGAAATATAGGATATATTAGCCAAACATCATTGCATTTTAGTAAATATTTTATGTTTTCAAAAATTTCTGTATCCCCCAATTTTACTCTATTTTATTTGATTGAACACATACCAGATACCATGTACAGAATATAGTTCAAAAAAGATATGGTTCCTGTGTTCTTGTAGCAGACTAATGTCCAATTTGAATCTGGTAGCTGAGATTGAGGCAGTACTTATTAATTATTTGAGAAAATATTTCTACATGTTTTCCTATATTAATATTTGTTTAATGCATATAGTACCTTATTTGCCAATTAAACAATTGTTCAGAATAAGAAACACAATGTAAAAGATGTTTAAAAATAGAAATGAGCAGTATAGTAATAAGAAGCAAATCCTTACATATAGTTATTTCAGATACAACTTTCAACTTTTAATCAGAGATTTTAGATGCCTTTTTACCAAGATATATTTTAGAAAATATAAATAAACCGACAGTGGGCAAAGTTGCAATTATTCTGAAGGATATACGCAAGGAAAAATACAGAGTCCGCCCTCAAGAAAATTAAAGCACATATGAAGAGTTTTAATATATACATATAAAAAGTTAATGATCAATATATAAAGAACTCAGGGGAATCACCATTGTCATCAGATGTGTTATTAATCATCTGCTCTGTGTTCATTTCAGTGTGATGCTGAGGTAGGAAATGAGCCATGAAAATTTCAAATACCTTTTTCTCTTGGAGATTCATCTGCAGTGGTGCCACAATGGCCGAATACAAATTTTGAAGTGTGTGTGTGTCAACTCGATTAAAGTGTTTGTGACAAAGTGATTGTAAATACATGTTCAATAGCAAAAGTCTAGTATATGTATTTTATGTCAGTTTGTGGTATGGCTCTTTTTATTAATTTTGGGAGTTATTTTTATTAGAAGAGCAGCTAAATTCAAGCTTTTACCACCAAATCCCATAATCAGAGAAGCGGGAACCAGCAGCCTATATTTGGTTCCTTTAAAGTGCCTGTACTGCAAAATATAGGTAATAAGGATTGAAATTAATAATTAGTATAGCACTTAACCCTCCATTATGGGTCTTTGTGGTAAGTGCTTTTATATGAAGCAATTCATCTGGTAGCAACACTATACCTTTAATGAAAAGCAACCAAAGCATTGACCAATGGTACTACCCTGTAATTGCCTGGAAGGCTTTCATAGAGAAGCTAATTAGTAGAGGTAGATTTTATGCTCTTTTTGAGTATATGAAATCTTCCTATAACTCAACAATTTATATTTTAGAATAAATATTGAATTTTCTGAATAGCAGACCTAGTATCCATTATTTTCTGTATATAGAGTAAAGTAGAGAGATAATATTTTACAAACCATTTAAAGTTGAGAAAGCCATTTCTTGGTGCTTATCAGTTAAAGCTCTAGAATATAATGCATCATTAATCTCTGATTTGTCCCTAATTACAGTTATGCAGCAAAATTTTCTCTCTCAACAAAAATAGACTTTCTTTTCTCATAACATTAATTCACAAAGCCTAACATCATCTTGCTTACCCAGACTAAAGATTGCTTCAGATAAATCACTGTTATCTTTGATAATAAACCTTTGAATTTGTTTTCCTACCACAGTGTGTCAAAAAATTTCTTTTGCACTCTACACAAGGTCAAATGTTCATTTTATACTTGAGTTAACATATTAAATCAACAAATATTTAAAGGATATATACTACATAAAAGGAGCATACTAAATTTACAGTCTGGTTACAGAGATAGGCAAAAAAAAGTTCAAGATTAAAAATATAAAATGTGAGAAAGTGCTAGAGTTATGATATCATATTTGGCTAATTTCTGAATAAGATATAAAAGGAAAACTTGTTCCAAGGAAGAAGAGACCATTTTGAAGTGAGTGGTGTAGTAAGACTGTGAAATCAATAGTACATTAGGTTTAGGTCTCTTCAAGCATGCATTCATTTACGAAGGATTAACAGGAAGTGATAGAGACAGACAAACTATTTAGGAAACTACTAAACAATCTGTGTATCAAAAGATAAAGTACTAAAGTAGAATGTGAGAAAATAAACAGGATGAATGCAGAATACACTGTAAAACCTAATGAACAACTTAATAGAAGGAGAGACATTCCTGCATTTTAGGCTCTCTCTCTCTCTCTCCCCTTCTTCTCTGCCTCCCCCCACCGCCTTTTAACCAACAATTATTCAATGTTCTAGTGCAGCTGTGTGTCACCAGAAGGCAGTAGATACCAATGAAATGGAAACCAGTTGTAGGAAGGAACAAAGAAGTCAAAGGCATTATTATTCCTGTTTGCCAAGAAATTGGTCTGAATGGGAGATCAGGAGGATCCAGAAAACCTAAACATGTCAAATAAAATGTATTAACTTTCAGAATGCCGAGTTTGATTGCTATTAAGTTTAAGGAAAATAGAAAATGGTGGTCTGGAGTGGTAAGATAAAGAGATCCTTTAGGGATAAGGAGATCTGAGAGAAAGAGAGAAATGCTCTAAGACTCCATAGAGATGGTGTAAATCTTTTTTCATGATCATGCAATTTGTCTGGAAGAGCTTATGGGTATTAGATCTAAACCTTAACTCCATTTTCATCCATGAAAGCTGGTAAAATATTTCAGGGTTCAGGAAGTCATACTGATTATTACCCCAAATTCCAAACCTTTAGTGAAGCTTAATCGATTAGTTTATTTTTAATTCAAGTCATCAAAAATTTATTATTTATTTAAGTCACTCTAATATTTAGAGATTGCAGGGTTGTTACTGAAGTGTTGGTTAATTTAATGATTGTTTTATATTTGTTTAATTTAATTTTTCAAAGTATGATGTAATTAAGGAAATCTACCTTACATGATCATTACATTTGAAGGAGGGAAGGAACTTCAATATTCTTCTATTCCAACTCCTTCATTTATCAAACAGCAAACTGGAACCTTGAAGAGACCAACTAGTTTGCTCAAGATCACAATGCTCGTTAGTGGCAGAGTAAAAACTACATTTGGGGACTCCTGTCTACAAGCTATGCACCTTCCTTTATGAAGTGTGGGAAACATAAATTAAAATATACAAAGATCATTAGATGCATTTTTAAACATAGCATAGCCTATTCTTCATAACTAAATGTTATTACTTGCATGATTGGTCCTAACTGTATCAGTCGATGTCACAGTCTGCTATTTCTGCTGACCCACACAAACACATAACACATACAAGACTCTCTTATGAGTATTTAAGCATAGTAACACATAAAAAAGATTTTCTTATAATAACCATAGTTGTTTGGTTTTCACTAAAGTTTTGAATCAAAAATACTCATTAGTAAGCACTAATTATTTTCTAACTTTACTGGAGAAACTATTAGCAAATTAAGTAAATCATTATGGACCATTAGAACATTAGAATACTTAAGAATCATTTGGGCCGGGCGCGGTGGCTCAAGCCTGTAATCCCAGCACTTTGGGAGGCCGAGACGGGCGGATCACGAGGTCAGGAGATCGAGACCATCCTGGCTAACACGGTGAAACCTCGTCTCTACTAAAAGAATACAAAAAAAAAACTAGCCGGGCGAGGTAGCGGGCGCCTGTAGTCCCAGCTACTTGGGAGGCTGAGGCAGGAGAATGGCGTAAACCCGGGAGACGGAGCTTGCAGTGAGCTGAGATCCGGCCACTGCACTCCAGCCTGGGTGGCAGAGCGAGACTCCGTCTCAAAAAAAAAAAAAAAAAAAAAAAAAAAAAAAAAAAAAAAAGAATCATTTGGAAGAAAAAGTTTGTTAAAAGAAGACTTGCCCATGTTCTCATTAAATGTATAGATATGGGGAATCTTTGACTAATTTTTTTCCTTTCTCTAAAAGTAAATAATGAAAATATAAGTATTGTGGAAACTGATAAACCATATGGAATATTTGAATTATTATTTAAATTAATAACCAATTTTGACTAGAGTCCAACAAAAGACATAATAATCAGGGTGTGACACACAGAAGGTGCTTAATAAATAGTTATTGAATAAATCTACATCCCTCATTAAACTTCTAGGTCAAAGCATTTTTTTGCTAGTAGTTTTTAGCCAAAATATACTTACATGCATAGATGAATATTTATTTCGATATATAAATGTTTGGTTTCCACTGGAAATAGTTAAATGTTTACTAACACTAATTTTCTATAATAAATCTTACTCTGAGAAATCTGAAGCCACAAATACAGTAGCTATGTTAGATTAAACAAGTGTCTGAAACTCTGATTTTTCCTGTTTAATTATCTTTTTAAACAGTGTTCATTTTTGCTGGGAATTTGAGGTTATTCCAAATGACGAAACATAATGAACTTTTTTATTAAGTAGTATATTGAATATATCTTCCTAAAATTCTAAGCTTAGCTTCTGAGAAATTGTGTCCAAGGAGATGGAAAGAAATGATATATTACCAGACTTCTCACTTGTTCTTACTTTAACAATGACTTGGATTTTTTAAATATCAGAATTTTTATAGTTACTGTAAGGCAACCATGTTAGCATTTTTAAATTTTCTGTTAAAAGAGAAAGCAAGATTCTGATGGTTTGATGGGTTTTGGCATCATTTAAACTACACAGGCTGGCAAACAGAGATAATGCAGATGTTTTCTAAGAGTCATGGTAAAACAAAAGTAAAGGATATTATATCAAGTAGGCTAGAACTTTTGCCAAGTATATCTTATGTTATAATATACAAATAGAAGCCCTTCTAAACGATTTCATGAAATTTCCCCCTTTAACTTCTTGTCTGCCATTATTGTTTCCAACATACAATTTGTTTAGTAATTTAAGTTCTTATCATCATGAAGGGATATACTGGCCTCACTCCTGAAAAGTAGTCATGTTAAACAGAGAATAGCATTATCATGATTTTAAATAAGTGTGGCTAAAGATACTGGCTGAGATTGTCTTGAAGGACTTTTTACCAAAGATATGGGTAATCAGGTTAATGAATCTATCTACTGGTTACAGATAATGAATTAATCATGTCAGATATAAAAAATTAATTGTCACTATAATGCAAAAATTTAGCTTTTTGAAAATGAGGTGGAAACAAGTTATAAGAATAGTTAAACATTGAAAGCCAGATAAATGACATTTTAAAGAGTATTAGGTTTTTAGGAAACTTCAGATGGTATTTACAAGTATTTGGTTGATTTTAATATTTGTATTTTGTAACAGTGGCTTTCATAATTTGACTATTATCTAAAAGTATCTTCATTTTTATCATATTGTTTATAATTAGCTGACTTCAATGGAAGAACAAGTCACATTCCCAACTCAATGACAAGCCTTTCTCTTAATACTTTCTCAAGCACTCTGACTTCTTATATCTTCAGGAGCTTTTATTAAATAGCACAGGCATATTTATTTATATATTTTTATAATGATAGCAAGTAATAGCTAGTATTTTGGTGTATGATGAACAATTTTTAAAACTGTACTATGTGATTTGTTCCTTCTCAGCTTTAATGTCATTAGTTGAACGTCAACTATGTATAAGTCTCATGACTGTCATGCTATTTATATTTGTCCACTGTCTACCCACTTTGCGTATCTTGTAAGCTCAAGAATAACTTGTTTTGTTTTGTTTTGTTTTGTTTTGTTTTGTTTTGTTTTTTGAGACAGAGTCTCACTCCATCACCAGGCTGGAGTACAGTGGCCCGAATTTGGCTCACTGCAACCTCCACTTCCTGGGTTCAAGCAATTCGCCTGCCTCAGCCTCCTGAGTAGCTGGGACTACAGGTGTGCACCACCATGCCCAGCAAATTTTTGTATTTTAGTAGAGATAGGGTTTCACCATGTTGGCCAGGATGGTCTTGATTTCTTGACCTCGTGATCCACCCACCTCAGCCTCCCAAAGTGCTGGGATTATAGGAATGAGCCACCGTGCCTGGCCAGGAGTAAGTTGGTTTTAATGTCACTTAACTTCTAATAAACAAATGGAAGTGCCGTCAAGAGGAGGCAGAATATCAAAAAGGACAAACTATCCTACACTAGTGTCAAGGCCCCTATGGAGAGTACAAAGCTTTGGAACTGTATTTAGTTTTAGACATTAATCTAAATCAGTTTTTCTTAACTTCCTTTGAATCTCTGCCTCCATAAGAATCCAATAAAGTAGACCATTCTATCTTTAGAAAAATACACATCCATCTGCATTTGTATACAAAATAATGTATGTGATGTTTAAGGGTTGCAGTTTAACATCCTTAGGCCCTTTTACTTAGAATTCAGAACCTCTGCTCTAGGTGATCTTTGAGGATATTGAGATTTTGGAGGAAAAAATATAGTCTGTGTAATGAACATATGAGGAGGAACCTCCTCCTCCCCTAAATAAACATGCTTCCAGTGAAATGTGGCTGCCCTTTACTAACCTTCTTCTAATAACCTTCTAACCACTGACATAGCCCTCTGGGTGGAGCCTTTACTAGCTCAGATAATTTTCTTCTTTCACAGAATGAGCCCAACTTTTGTACTTCCAGTTTTAAACAATTGTTCTCCAAAATAGGATCATAAGAATGACATTATCCTTGTAATAAATTTATTTTAAGCACTAATACTATGCTTGATATAATTATAACACTGGGGCATTACATAATAAATATCCTTAAAACCAAAATACATGTTTTAAGAGTTTCATTTGGAAAGGTCTCTTGGTAAATCATGTCATGATTGTGAAGTGTGATGGTGAAATAACTGTGTCCAATATCATAAAGATAAAAATTGCTATCAATATAACATCTCTGGAAAGTACAAGAATCCCCCTGTGTCCATTGAGGAATACATTCCAAGACTCTCATTGGATGCCAGAAAACATAGATAGTACCAAAACCTGTATATACTATGTGTTTCCCTATACATATATCCCTATGATAAAAGTTAATGTATAAATTAGACGCCATAAGAGATTAGTGACAATAACTAGTAATAAAATAGAACAATCATAAAAATATGCCATAATAAAAGTTCTGTGAATGTGGCCTCTTCCTCTCTCTCTCCCCATCCCAAAATTTCTTATTGTACTGTACTCACCCTTCTTCTTGTGATCTGTTGATCTGATAACCCAGATGGCTACTTATAAGTGACTAACAGACTATATAATGTGGATACACTGGAAAAAGAGATGATTCATGTCTCATGAGGGATGGAGTGGGATGGCCAGAGATTTTATCATGCTACTCAGAATGGCATGCAATTTAAGACTTTATTATTTAAATTGCATGCCATTTACTGAAATGGCATGAATTGTTTATTTCTGAAATTTTCCGTTTAATATTTTCAGACTGCATTCGACTGTGGATAACTGAAACTGTGGAATAAGAGGAAACTACCATATTACTGTTCATTATTATGAGAAGAAGTTAATAAAGCCCTTTGCATGTATTTAGGAAACTTAAAACATATCATGCAAGAGGACAATTTTTCTTTTTTGCGCCTCTTACTAGATAATTTTTCACCTTTGTCTCACCATTATTTTCTTACTCTGTGTGATTTTGTATTTTAAACTCAATAGAATACTGATAATCCATTTTGTTTTCTTCCAACAAAATAATAAATGTCTAGCATCAAAATTATTACAACTAATGAAGTTAGGAGAATATAGGAAAAATAAACATTCAAGATTCTGAATTCTAAAGTACCTCACATGTAACGATTAAATACATTTTGGCCACTATTCAAAGTTCATAATTAAAAAAAGAAAATTCATCTAGAGCAAAGATCAACAAATTTTCATCATAGAAGGCCTAATATTAAATATCTTTGGCTTTGAGAACCACATGATCTCTGTCACAATTACTCAATTCTGCCATTGTAGCTCAAAAGCAACAATAGCTAATAGGAAAATGAATGGGTGTGGCTGTGTTCCAATAAATCTTTATTTGCAATATTGGATAGTAGTAGATACATTTGACCTGTAGGGCATACTTCATTGACCCCTGAGAGAGAAGCATGACAAAGGAGCATAAGGACCAATCTGAAAAAACTTCCAATGGCCAGAACTTGATCAAATTGAGCAATAAAACTAATAGACATGTCATTGGATTATAACCAAAAGTAAAATAAACATCTATGAACCCATGCTGATATAAACAAGTAACTGAACAGATAGAAAGATAGATATACAGACAGATAGATAAATAAGGAAGCAGGGACAGCTCACCCATACAGAAAAATTAAAATTAATAATGTAGAAGGGTGATGGAAATAGGAAATCATCATTAGAATCCCAATGTAAAAATTTTTGAAGTTGGGATTCCCTAATAGATGCCAAAATAAGTGCGAAAAACTTTTGAGTAGAGATTAGTACTTTATGTAGTCTAAAAATATTTCTTCCAAGTAGAAGTAGTTTTCTTCAGAAAACTCAGCAGATCATGTTAAGTGATCAAGTTAAATGTCACCAGTAATAAAAAATATTGACTTCATGAACCTTCATGCTAAAAAAAGGCTCTTCACTTCTTTGGTATTCATGTTCTCAACAAAAATCCATAATTTCCATCTAATTATGACAAATCCAAATTGAGGAACATTTTACAAAATGGCCAGTATTCTTCAAAAGTGTCAACTATGTGAATTACAAAAAAAGACAGGTCTGAAGGGACAAAGGAAACATGGCAGTTTAATGCAATGTGGGATTTAGGTTAGATCCTGTAATAGAAAAAGGACATAGTTAAAAACTGGTTAAACCAAATAAAGTCTATACTTTAGTCAACTGTTTATTATCAATGTTACTTCTTGGTTTTGAGAACTGCCTAATGGTTAGTTAATTACTAACAGGAGGAAAACTGAATGAAAGGTATTTGGAACTCTCATTCTATAATTTTGTTTTTTCAAAATAAGAGTTTAGAAATGATTTCCACCTAAACATACCTTTTACTCAATTCTATGTAACATTTCAGAAAAAATAACTTAATGAAACATAATGCCTTTGTGTAACTATAAGTCAGATGCATTTGTTGTGAAAAAATGTATTTTGGCTTGTTCATGTGGTTATCAGAAAAGCAGATTTATTCCAGAAGAATATCAACCTAATTTTTCTAACAATCCAAAGGTGTAACTTCATCTAATCCTAGAGTTGGTTCTTAATTAAGACAGAATGACAAAATAAATGTAAAAACCTTTTGAAGTATGAAGCCTTTAAATAGGCCATATATTAAAATTTAAATTATGATGATGAATATTTTGTGTCAAATGTAGTCTCATAGGTAAAATATTTCTCAAAGACAGACTTTTATCTTAAACATTTTAAATTCTGTTTTGTTTTTAGCTTTGTGAATTTAGCTGTGTTACAAAGCAGCTGACTTTACCCCTCCCCACAAAGTTGAGACAGACTTTCCTCATGTTAAGTATTATTGAAGTAATTTGTCATCTTGGGCATATTATGTGTATTGGTGGCCCTAGTATGTAAAATGTCCACTGAGAATCCAAAAAGAATGTATCTAACATAAGCCTGTCTAGATATTACCATATGCATTTCCAATGGAGTATTTTAGCAGGATTTATGAGATATAAAATCGGACAGAATAAAGGAATATTTCACTTTCATTTTTCTAGATAGTGTCACCTAATTGATAACATGCCATAATAATTTTTCAGGGTCACCTTTGCTGGAGCATTTTAAAGGTCCGAGTAGAGTCTTCAGTTCTCTCATTTATTATTTTTATTGCTCAGGTTGGCAGAGGACTTGGACGAGAGTGCGTTTTGTGGTTACAGGTGAAACAAACCAAAGGAAGCTTTTCTAAATGAAAAGATTTGCTTTGGTAAAAAAGAGAGGCAGAATGGGCACAATCACAGTAGAAGGCAGACCTGGGGATAATTAGATGAGGGCTGTGCTTTATGGAAATGGAGTTCAAATAGAATGTTACATCTGTCAAATTGATTCAATAAAGGAAATTCATGTTGCGCTAGCATTGGGGTGAAGAGGTAACAGAACTCATCCAAAATTCCAGACATTCATAGAATCTTTTGAAATTTCTGCCTATTTGTAAGAGCTAGTATCAGAAACAATAACTTAGACATGCAGTCTATAGTGGGCACTGTATATGGGGCACTATGCTAATTATTTTACATACATTATTTATAAACATTATTGCATTAACACTCATAAAATCTTTGTAAGACAGCTTACAGTATCTCCTAGTGATAAATGAGCAAACACAGGGAGATTCATTTACTTGCCGACACCATACATTCTAAAGCCTACTCCAGTGCTCTGTAGGATTATGCAATGCTGCCTAAGAAATAATTCTTAATTCTCCTAAGAAATAATCCACAAAATATTATTATTGGTCCCCACCAGATCAGATGACACTCAGACCTTTGTTGTGCTGAGATTCTGATACCAGTGGTTATTACTTCTATTCAGATCTGTAAGAGCTATTTGGGGGTCCTTTGTGATTAGAAGCATTCTCATAATAGTGTTCTTCCTCTCTGCTCGTTATTCTTTATCTAGATGCAGAAGTGACTGCGAAGTCTAAGTTGAATACTCCTCTTAATGACTAAAATTGCTATAGGATTATATACCACACATCAAATGATCAAACCAGACATATGCTACAAACTTGATGCAAGTTAAGTGTGCAGGTTAGCATGAAGTTTAAGAGGGAAGATTCAAAAGCCAGACTGCATGGGTTCAAATCCTAGTTCAAACACTGATGAGATGTGAAATTTTTTTGCCAAGTTCTTTAACCACATTTTCCTAATCTAAAAAGTGGGGACAATGACAGTACTTACCTCGTAAGGTCGTTTAACGTTTCATTGACTTATTAATTTCAAAACAGTTAAAATTTGTTAAAAACCTGGTAAGTAGTAAGTGCTGAGTAAAAGTTAATTCCACTATTATTAGTCAAAACAGTTTAGTTTTGCAATCCTGCAATTGCAATAGTCACTAACTTCCCTGTATTAGTTTGTATTTCTTTCTGGGAACAAATTTATTTTCTCTTGGCTGTCAGACTTCGGTTCACATACATGGAGACAAACCTTTCCAAAAGCTCAAGATTGTTCCTCCTGACCCTGGCAGACATGTAAGTGCTACTAGTACTGCCTCTGTCCCCAAACCCACTCCAAGCAGAACACTATGAAGACATTACTAAGAAAGACACAGTTCAAATGAGTGGCACAAAATACATGTTCTGTACAACTTTAGAAAACAGAGTGGTGTTTGGTAGTCAAGGCTGATTTCACAGAAGACTAAAATGTGGGCTGAGTGCTAAGGAATTCATTTGAAATTTAATAAATGCGCATTAGAGAAACCATGCTAGCTTGTGGACAGGGTACTGTGTATAGTTAGAGAGCGCGGATGCTGCCCGAGAGTCCCAGCGGAGGAGATGAGTAGAGGCTGAAATACAGTCTGTGCTTGGGTCTCCAAGTCATGTGCATTTCCACAGCCAGATTTCCTGAAAGTAGAGCTGTTTTTTTTTTTTTTCCTTTGTCACCAAGCATGTTGGGATTGCCCAAGACTTTTGCTTAAGCTATAACAATCCATGGAAGTTTTCTTTTTTAAATTTCCACGGTGGCATTCAATAATTAGGAGATCATAAAAATTATCATTCAAACAGACACAATTCTGATAAAAAAAAAAAAAAAGAAACACTATTCATAGTTACTCCTATATAGTAGGAACAAACCAAGATATTTGAGACAATCTGGAACATTTGTCACCTCTTGTAATACACAGTGCCTACTAGTAGAACTGAGACTACTGCCTGCATTTTACCTAGAGAAACTAGACTCAGTCTAAGTTAGTGATTATGATAAGGTGTTGAGTTTATTACTGTTGAGGCATTTATTCTTGGGCTGACATTATTCTAATGATCTAAGGCTTTTTACACAATTGGGCCTCTTTTCCTGTTATCAGCTATAAACAATAAATATTCCTCCCCAGTCTCCATTATTTTAATCCATCTGGTGTGCAGCCAAGAGGTTTATCTTTTTTAAATTGCTTTCATCATATATTTTCCTGCCCCTCAATTCTTCAGTGACTCGTCAAAGTAGACTATAGAACAAATAGAATTTGCATGGATGAAGAAAGATGTATAATAGGGTTCAAAGTCCTTCTGTGAGGTCAGATATTTTACATTTTGGAGTCTGTTTCAGATTTTAATTGTTTTGTTTCTATACATATAAATTGTTTGTAAATCTCATTTTCCTGATATACATTTTCCAGACTATTATGTTCTCAATTTCTTGTCCTTGCAATAGGAAATCTAGGATTGGATCTGTTTGTGTTTTCATTGTATTGTCATTTCGGTTTCACACTTTGAACTTAATGTTGTGTGTATTAAATATACCAGAAGGCCACTAACTTGATAAAGTAAGCATAATGACTGAATGGAATTAGGGTATTTCAATGTATAGCCAAACCAAAACAAATCAAAATGAGAAGATCCATTGTATTCACAATTTGTGACAATGCTGTTTCCAAACTTTTTACATTTACTTTAGAAAGGAAATAGCATGAACAAGAGTAGTTTTATAAGATAATGTACTTCAACTCTTACTGAGCTATGGTAACTTTTAGACTCCGTTCTAATTCTATACAGCTCAAGAGACCAATTTCTCAAGGTTATCAAATCATCCTGCATTGGATGGGAATTACACCAGATTGTAGCTCAAGTTGTTTTTATTTCTAAGGATCTGTGATTCTATGTAATCTATAAAAACAATAGTAGTCATCATATATATGTGCCAGAAACTGTCCCCAGCAGCTTTACAGACATTACATATTATTCTTAAAAGTAACCTCATAAATTATCCCCATTTTACGAATGTGATAAAATTTGGAAAGATATACTACTTGTTCATAAGTTCATTCATGATATTGGAATCTGGAATGTTCTAGCCTCCATAAAAATCAAATAGACTTGACTACCTTTTTCCATCAATCTTAATTGTGTGTTATATTTTACATATTTAAGAAATCAACATTTCATGAGATTTAAATTGGGAACTCTTCCTTCTATGGCTATTAAAAGGAAACTTTTCATTTTTGATGAAGAATATATCATCTAGTGCTACATATACTATAATTTTACCTAAATTGTAGTGATAATATAAAATGTTTTAAAAATGATCTACTTTTTTTTTTTTTTTTTTTTTTTTTTTTTGAGACGGAGTCTTGCTCTGTCGCCTAGGCTGGAGTGCAGTGGCGCGATCTCGACTCACTGCAAGCTCTGCCTCCTGAGTTCCCGCCATTCTCCTGCCTCAGCCTCCCGAGTAGCTGGGACTACAGGTGTCTGCAACCACAGCCGGCTGATTTTTTTTTTTTTTTTTTTTTTTTTGTATTTTTAGTAGAGATGGGGTTTCACCGTGTTAGCCAGGATGGTCTCGATCTCCTGACCTCGTGATCCGCCCGCCTCAGCCTCACAAAGTGCTGGGATTACAGGCGTGAGCCACTGGATCTACTCTTGATAATATACTATGTTGGGGTCCCTTAGCTCAGTAATCAAATAAAACTTCTTCCTCAAAAAGTCTGGCAACCTATAATTTTTTTTGTTTATTTTAAAGACTAGCCAAATAAAGCATTGATGGTTATACATGTCATTAATGGCACAGCTGGGATCCTACTCATACCCTCATATTTTCCAGGCCTTAAAAAATGTGCAAACAAAAACTAGAAAAGAAAATGCATTGCACTGATCTCCTTTGGCATAAACTCTATTAAGTACCAAGTTGCTATAAAATATGACTGTTTTTCTTCATGTTGTTTCTTTCTTGATAAAATATTAAACTAATAGTGCACTCATTTATGTGTAAGAGCTTACGTGAGATCTGTTTCTAATCAGAATGCTCAAACTCTTCCTAAAAAGAGATTAACAGGCCTATGCCTTTTTTTGTTCTCAATTCCTAAACTAGAATTGTTGACTATCTCTACAAATAGTTAGCAGAGAGTCATTATGTCAGGTTTCAAGAAGGAAGTTGACTCCGTATCTAAATATTAATGTCGAATTGCTTCTCTTTTTTACTGCATTAAAAAAAGTGAGCACTACTGTGACCATCTATTTTTGCCAGCAAAATCAGAATTTAGAAGGAATAGAAGGCAAATTCAGTAAGTCTGGATCATGAAAAAGAAACTGGAAGCATGAGTTAGGCCTGATAAGTATTCCAGAGGTTCATTATGATTGATAAGCCATGTTAGAGCAAAGGATAGTGGAAGACACAAGAGACTGAAGAAATGTAATCCCAATGAATTCAGTAATTTATTTAGAATATTTATTTAAGACCTGCTATGTGTCTGGACTTACTATGCTAGGGATACATCATGGAGCGCAGGAATGGTCACCGGTCCCTTGGAACACATAGTTTATTAGAGATAACACATGATTTCATATAAATTTTCTGGCTAAAGTGCAGGGAATAGTCTAAAGGGACCAGAATAAATGTCTATAAATGTCTGGAGCTAAGCTAGGTGACACGACAGTCCAGGCATTGCTTACTATAACACGGAAAGTGGAGTTTGAAGGACACTGATATTGGAATTCAAGATCAAGTTCTTCCTAAGGGTGTAGGCTCCAGGAACATCAAAAGAGAGCAGAAGACAAAGACATAGACAAAGTTTGTCCACTCCCTTTTCATAAGCATTTTTTCATATAGATAGCAGGCCAAAAATATTTTGAAGTTTGTTTTTGTAGGCGGAAATGGTGAAGCTATGTCTAATTTCTTAGGAAATATAGGGGATCTTGAGGTCATTACATCCATATAGTAGGCAAGTCTTTTTGTTTTAGGACCAGCTGATGCAGTCATCCACTTACCGGGCCTTCACTGTGCCTGGGCATTCTCAGTGGTGGTAGTCAGCCCCGCTGCAGGGCAGCGTTACTGAGGTATATGTCAACGTTGAGCTTGAAATTGGCATTCTTCTTCAGTGATAAGCACCAAAGGAAAAGCACAACAGTGTAAGACATTCATTCAGTTTTGAGTAGAAGAGAAACATTCCACATTAACAGTGAAAGTTACTGTTTTTTTTTTTTTTTTTGCCATGACTATTTAGCAAGCCCCACAAAATTAATTATAATCTCTCAAAATCACTTTTTCTTTTTTTTTTTTTTAATTCCTTAGGCAGTTCCTGAGGATAAAAATTAGTGTGAATAAATATATATTTGTCCTTTGGTACTTAGAATTTTAGAGTTTTTGAAGTGGACACAATGTATCTTTTGAGATCTCACAGTAGTTTCCAAACTGAAGAAAATATAAGCGTATTTAAATAAGACAATGTCTCCTGATGTAATCATTAACATAAGTAACGATTTGTCTTATGCAGAGTCGCTTTTATTATTTGTTTTGCACTGAGACTTTTTACATAAATTGGAAAGTTAACACTGACAGTAAATTTTTAATAGTGCTGCAGTCATCTGCATAGCAGATGTTACAGGGAGTGAAGTTACCACAAAGTGAAGAAAATGGTAATAGAAAATGTTTTGTTTTGTTCAAGAAATTTCATTTAATGATATGAAAGATTAAGTACTTCCTTTTGGAAAAGTTGTTCTATATACATTAGTGGAACTACATATAATATATAATCATGTATATTTCATGATGAAAATAATATTATTTTATAGTTTTAGTCATATAAAAATGCACATTGGTAGAGTTTATTTGGTAACTTTACTAATTACCAGAACTGCAATGTAGAATATTATGATTTGCAGCAAAACAAGAACAGGACAAAATACATTTTAACTAAAATTAATAATTAAAATGGACATGATTTTGACATTAACATAGAACTTTATTCTGTGTGCAAATCCATGAGTACTCACTTTTAGACTATTTTAGCAACTGGCAGCAAAATACTATCACATCTTAATATCAAAGATCTGTGAATAAACTAACAATATATTATTTCAAACTACTTTAAATTATCTCTGTATTAGTTTGCTAGGACTGCCATAGCAAAATACCACAGAGTGGTAGCTTAAATGAGAGAAATTTATTCTCTCACAGTTCTGGAGGTTGGAAGTTCAAAATCAAGTTGTCAGAAGGTTTGATTCCTTCTGAGGCCTGTTTCCTTGGCTTGCAGATATCCACCTTCTTGCTGGGTTTTCACACAGTCCTTCCTCTATGTCTGTGTATCCCTTGTGTCTCTTTGTGTGTCCAGTGTTCCTCTTATAAGAGCATCTGTCAGATTACATTAGGATCCACCCTAACAGTTTCATTTTAACTTAATCACCTCCTTAAAGTCTCTATTTCCAGAAACCATCACATTCTGAGGTCTTAGGGGTAAGGCTTCACCATATGAATTTGGGGACAAACAATTGAGTTCATAACAGTCTTTAAGTATGTGTAGGGTTCTTGTGTGGAGGATGCCAACAAACTGCTTATTTTCAATGAAGTCAAAACAAGACTTAGATTTAAAAGACTTCGGAGAAAGTGTTAGAGAAAGTGTTAATTGGACCGGAGTTATATGGCCTAGTTAGTTCAGCCTTCTTCTTGGATATGACACTGCCTAACTATAGATCTGTTGGGCTATAAGAAAGATGGAGAAGAGCATGTGTGTGCATCAGTTCCAATTGTCCTTAGTAATGGAACATCAGCTCAAATTTGGTAGGATATCTTTGTAGCTTTTATCTTCTCTTCATTCTGTTCTGCATTTAGAGATCCACTAGAAATAACAGGTGGCTTAAGTTTAAGAGGAAATACTGAAGGAAGTAGAGAAATTCCTAGTTTTATTCTGATATATCTTATGCAATTAACTATTTCTCCTCTGTACCTACTGCATTATTTAGGATGCCTGGGTTTTAATTGGTGATCTCTACTTAGTCTGAGTTACATTGAGCTACTTACAGGTTTTTAAGTCAGCCCCTGATAGATTTGATTGGAAGGCAACCCTCATGAGAATATCTCTTGAACCAGAAATAGCTCCAGAAGTACTGATCCCATGACCACAGGTATTTGAGCAATCCAAGAAGAGGTTTATTTTGATACACTTTGGACAAAAAGGGCTTGCCAAGAGCAGCCATTGACTTGAAGTCCTCAGATTTCCTCTTAAAATTTTCTGCTCTAATCTCTTTAGTGCTGAAAATTTCTTTTTTTTTTTTTTTTTTTTTTTTTTTTTTTTTTTTTTTTTTTTTGAGACGGAGTCTCGCTCTGTTGCCCGGGCTGGAGTGCAGTGGCCGGTTCTCAGCTCACTGCAAGCTCCGCCTCCCGGGTTTATGCCATTCTCCTGCCTCAGCCTCCGAGTAGCTGGGACTACAGGCGCCCACCACCTCGCCCGGCTAGTTTTTTGTGTTTTTTAGTAGAGACGGGGTTTCACCGTGTTAGCCAGGATGGTCTCGATCTCCTGACCTCGTGATCCGCCCGTCTCGGCCTCCCAAAGTGCTGGGATTACAGGCTTGAGCCACCGCGCCCGGCCTAGTGCTGAAAATTTCAAATGAAGAGGAGACAAATTTCTCTATTTCCTAGCATCATAATGCCTTGTCCTTCATTGTCTTAACTACTGTGTGTAAAACTGAAATTCGGCCAGGCGCGGTGGCTCAAGTTTGTAATCCCAGCACTTTAGGAGGCCGAGGCGGGTGGATCACAAGGTCAGGAGATCGAAATCATCCTGGCTAACACGGTGAAACCCCCATCTCTACTAAAAATACAAAAAATTAGCTGGGCATGGTGGCGGGCACCTGTAGTGCCAGCTACTTGGAAGGCTGAGGCAGGAGAATGATGTGAACCCAGGAGGCAGAGCTTGAAGTGAGCCAAGATTGTGCCACTGCACTCCAGCCTGGGTGACAGAGCGAGACTCCATCTCAAAAAAAAAAAAAAAACCCTGAAATCTAACCTATGTCTGCCTTCCTCCTCTTAAAATAGCTGTCAAAACCATGACATGCTGTGGTAAATGGGTGGAAAGAACGCAGAGAAATGTCTCAGTGATAAGAGGTGTGTGTGTCTGTATAGCAGAAAGAAGAAAGAAGATAAGCTTACAACATCAAACATTTCAGAAAAATGTAATGGCTTAATTATAAAGGTCTCCATAGATGCCAACTGAAATTCTTCATAAAATTGTCAAGGCAACATAAGTTAGTTTTAAAAAGAAAGAGAGACGAAGAAAAGAACATGCGAAGCTAAATATTTCACTGCTTTTTAAAAGATATTTGCTGAGTTAAAAAAACATTTATGGTATTCTGTTTTTAATGGCTCTAAAATTAATTTCCTCATGCAAATCCACAGACACCGTGTTTTAACAAGGTGGCCTAATGCTTATCTTTACAACAACAGCATCTGATGCCTGGGACCATGGGCCATTAGCATTGAGGGTCAGCTTAGAGGTCATCCAGTTCCCAAACCTCATTTTGCAGAAAATGGATCAAGCAGCATCCACTCCTGTTCATGGTTTCTGTGGCCCTTCTTTGCCAGGGGCATTATGGGGCAAAAAGAAGAGTTTTAGGCATTCCTGTTGCAGTGGATCCCTTTGAAGCATTAATATATGGATTCAAATTTCATTTTAAGACTTCATTGCTATCCAAAGCATTCTTATTCTGGGAACAGCTTTTGTCACCATACTACTGGCGCAGAACAGATGGTAGTACCCTGAATTCTGTTTTCCCTCAGGGCAGGGGCTGTTTGCTTTTTCTTTTTGTGTGGTTTCTTCCAGCTAATGACTTCTTTTCAGTTGTTCCCATTGACTTAAAAGTAACATTCGTAAACCTCTGAGAATAAACATGACATTGCTTGGGAGAAAGTGCAGTAATTTTGATAAAGCACCTACGTTCCGGACATCACTCATCTAATAAGGCTCACTCTTTGGCCATTACTCATTCTAGGAAAGATAAATAGATTTATTTTCTACTCTTCTGCACATTTACTTCAACTTTCTTTGATCAGATGGGTAAAAACATATTTTTTGTGATGTACACATTCTTAGATATATTGTATAAGGCACGTCATACTAGAGAATAAACAATGACATGACTGCAATATAAGGGCTAGTATTTACTGAGTGCTTACCATGTGCCAGGCATTGTGCTAATATAGCATATATTATGGGTACTAATCTTACAAATACCTATTTCACAGATGAGAAAACTGAGGTTAAAAGATGTTATGCTACTGATCCAGCTAGTCAATAGTGAAGCCAAGATTTGAACCCAGGAATTAGAGCCCATTATCTTCACCATCAAGGTTCTCTTTCCTCAGTGATTCTGACCACTGGATAATTACTTTTAAGAAATAATTGCTGGTAGAGAAAATTAACTTGTATTAGGGGAAAGTTATTTTAGGAATTTAAATTCATATCCACAGTATTCAATTTATCTACAAAAAGAAAAAAAATGGTTATTTTACTTCAGTGGTTTTACATTTTATAAAATTGAAGGGGGCTAGCAATTATCCAGCACCTTTATCCAACTCTTAGTCCTTTGCAATTCCAGACCATTTAATCTTAAATTATTTGCATCCAATGGGCAAACCTCATCTTTCTAATTGAAAAAAAAAAATCTTGCATTCCAGTTAAAACTGGGAGAGATTGAAGTACATTGCAAATAAGATTAGAATGTCATAATAATCAGACTTTTTTTTTCCACTTGAGAATAGGGAACTTTCTCAGTTCCATTTATAGGCCACATCAGACTGTGTATGAGACATTCACTTATTTTTTTTCCATGGACCAATTTGAATATTAAGAAGACTAGATTAAAAGTCAAGATTGATATGGAGTGGTAGAAATTTCAGCTGAACCACATATTTTTCCAATTTTCAAAAAACAAGAACTGGGAATATACACTTTAGAAAAAGATATATATTTAGGTTTTTATTAGAGTGGATAGGCGGCCGGGCGCCGTGGCTCAAGCCTGTAATCCCAGCACTTTGGGAGGCCGAGACGGGCGGATCACGAGGTCAGGAGATCGAAACCTCCTGGCTAACACGGTGAAACCCCGTCTCTACTAAAAATACAAAAAAAAAAAAAAAAAAAAAAAAAAACTAGCCAGGCGCAGGTGGCGGGAGCCTGTAGTCCCAGCTACTCAGGAGGCTGAGGCAGGAGAATGGCGGGAACCCGGGAGGCGGAGCTTGCAGTGAGCCGAGATCGCGCCACTGCACTCCAGCCTGGGCGACACAGCGAGACTCCGTCTCAAAAAAAAAAAAAAAAAAGAGTGGATAGGCTTAAATGTTATGACATTATGATTTAGAAAGTACTCAAGATTCTTATATCTGGGAAAATGGCAAAATGCCATTTGTAAGGTAATGTGGGGCTGCTCTTACATTTCATTTTTCTTAATTCTCAGTGTTTAGTGATATCTATCAATGGCTCTGCCTGTTTTTGTAGCTGTTAAACCATTCTTCTGTCTTAAATGCTACACAACTAGCACAAAAGAACTCTTTAGTATGCATGATAACAGAGCATGACCTTTAATTTATCAGAGTAGGTTCTGTATTTTGTTATCTGCTTGTCCCTGCTGCTTTTCATTTCTTGCTGCTGGTTTTTGATATGATACTCCAGTCCCTTTGCAGTGGGAAACAAACAGCATTTAAAGGTGTAGGGAAGAAAATTTAAATCACTGTTCAATCCACACAGGCAATGAGATCCAAAATTCACAAGGGTATCTTTATTTCAAACTAATCTGATGAAACAATATCCAAACCAAAAATTTTGAATGTAAGTAGCTAGTGGGAACAAGTGCTTCTACAAACCTTTGTATAAAGAAACACTAGATATCTTAATGTAAATCCACATAAGAGAGGGATGTAAAGGGAGACATTACTTAAGCTAGTTAGACATGCACTAAGCTTCTAATTTCTTCCCCAAAGCACCATTGAACTCTGTAGTAGACAGCCTGCGGCCTTCTACGCCCAACATCACAGCAGTCTCACGTGAAGATATTGTTTAACTGGATATAAAAGCCTGCTGTTTCACATAAGGAGCTGGGATGTCATCTGAAGCATTAGTCGCGAACAGCGCATCACCCTACTTGAGCTGTGCGTGCTCTCTCTAGCTGTGAGAATGACTGACAGAACTCTTGAGTTGCACCACCCCCTCTTCCTGTAGCATTACATTAATATATTGCATTTAATTTAGAGAAAATGAGTGTGTGTATATGTGTTTAAGGAAGCAGTGGGAACAAAGTTGAAATGTGCATAAATGTAGTATCAATAATATAAAATTGAAGTTTGAAAAAAGATCACCATTAATTTCTCCATCCTAACACAAATATTTCACTTTTACACATTGCCTTCAAATTCTTGCCGATTTTCAGTGCATTTTACTTAGTAGTTTTATCAGAGTTTTTTCTTTTTTTTCATGTCTCATGACATAAATATTTTACCATTATTGGTCATACTTGTAATTATATTTTGAGACTAAATATGTTTTATTGGAGAGTCTATTTATTTAAAAATAGATGTGGGGTGAATAGCATTATGAAGTTTAAGATAATGATCAATTGTCAACCTTCTGAGGATTAATATTCACATTATGACAAATTTTTACCTCATTATTTCAATGAAATTTTGATTGTGATCTACGTGCAATCGTTTGTGTTCCATCACACCTTCTTTGCTCTAATCCATTGTTCTCTCTGAACTTCTATGGGAACTAAAACATTTCACGTGGTGGTTAATTGCATACTTATGGCTCATTATCTATTATCTTGAACTTTTACTTAAATCTTTTATTTTTTAACTTTCCTCATTTGGCCCCTTGACTCCTTAGACAAAGTGTAAGCTCTCCGACAACAGAATCCATGTGAGGTATTGATGAATGCCTTTCAGAGCACAATAATTTCAGAGTACATGGTCAATGCTTATGTATTGACTTTATTGAGTCCGATTGCTTTTCTAACATCTAGCCAAGCTATACTAAAGAAACCGGGGTTTAATTATTGGCACTAGAGAAGAATGAAGGTGAAGTATTTTTGGAACATGAGATATATGTAGGAACCGCAGATGTAAATATACACCTTGAGTTATTGACAGGTGGCGTGAAAGCACTGGGTTTCTGGAGATGTGTAAAAGGAAATGCAGAGATAAGAAATAGGCAAGAAGGAAAAGAGGAAATGTGATGTCCAAGTAAAATTTACTGTAACATTTTGCAATATTCTTTTTGTCTTACAAGTCAATGAAGTACAGTAGTCTTTGGTGTCACAACTAGGATCCTCTCTCCATTTCCAACGTGTTTCTGGAGAGGTTCAACATCCAAAAAGCACTGAAGTTGGTGGATTATTATGCTTGTGGCTTTTCTTATAGGTTAGGGGTAAAGACAAGGAATGTCTGGAATATTTTATGTCTCCAATGGCTATGCATACAGGGCATCATTATAAAAGGAAACAAAAACCAAAATACTGCTTCTCACTGGGATCTCCACTGTTATAGGTCTTTGATCACTTTACTTACCTCTGTTTCACTGTCTTAATCTATAAAATGGAGATGATAAAATTATCCTCCTGATAAATCCTTGAGAATTTGGGGAAGATTACTGATTTCATGTGTCCATAAGGGCAATCTCACCCCAGACTCTAGAAGACAGAAACTTTGTAGACAAGCCTTAATGACATCTTCCATTATACAAAAGAGGGTTGTAAGGATTAAAGAGAAGATGTTGTTCCTTATGACTCAGGGTATTAAGAGATATTACTTTATAACTATTCCATGAAACAGCTTTCAAGTCAGCTATATCTGGGTTCAAATGGTTCCTCTTTCTATGATGTATGATGCAGCATTAGTTTTATGTCATCTCTTTGAGCCTCAGTTTTTCCATCAGTAAAATAAGAGGTACTTATGGTCTGGGATCAATACCAGGATCAAATAAGATAATTATTAACATTACCAAGTATTTAACTTTTTTATTTCTTCAAATTTATTCAGCATTGGATTTTCCCTTAATTGTTTTGTTTTTGTTTCCTATTTGATTAATTTCTGTACTTTATTTTTAATCGAAGTATAATTGATATAGTGAAATAAATGAGTCATAAGCATGGAGTTAGATGAGTTTTGAAAATTGCAAACAGCCTTATAAACCACAACCCTGTCATGAAATAGAACAATTCTTTTCCTTTATCTTATGAAAATTCATTGTGCTCCACCCAAATAATTCCCACTCACAGATGTAATCACTGTTTGGCTTTATTTCACCATGGATTAATTTGTTTACTTTAGAAATACACATAACTTGAGTCAAACAGAATGTCCCCTTTTGTATTTGGCAATTTTGCTGGACATTATATAATTTAGGCTTGTTCGTACTGTTACGTGTATCAGTGGTTCAGGGCATTTTATTTCTGATGAATATTGAATGTGTGTGACACAATTTATTGATGTAGTCTCTTGTTTATGGACATTTTCGCAAATTTATGGCTACTATGAATAAAACTGCTGTGAACATTCTTGTAAAAAAAAAAAAGATAACCTATATAAGCAAGTAACACAATGCATAAAACATAAAGCTCCTCAATACATTATTTTCCTATTTTCTGGTGGTCCTTTGTTTTCTTTAGTTTCTTTATCTACAGACCACTTTCATACTGAAAAACTGGATTTCCCAGCATGCATGAAACTTAATCATAACCTTACTGGCTGGTCTGGTCCTGTTGTCTGACAAAAAACATCCTTAGATTCTGGTAGTGTGTGTTCATCATTCAGTGAGGTCTTAAAAGTCCAGAAGACAATCCAAGCCCCTCACTGCTCCTTATCAGCCACGAATCAGGCAAACTCTAGAAGCCCTCTGCCCTCATGTTACAAAGACTAGAAGATCCATAACTTCTACTACCTGATTTTATAAGCTTCAACTTTGTATCATTTTTGCCTTGGTTAAATGAAAGTTGCTCTCTTTACAAGACATTGATGTATTTATTGATGAACTTTGGAAGTGAATGCTCCTTGGAGGGTTAACATTTCAATTTAGTAAAAGATTCAATGTACTAAAATATTAATACGATGTGAAGAGAAACCAGAGTATCAACATTTCAATTTATTTGAAAGAATTCACCAGTAAAATTAATCTAGAAAATATAGTCTTGGAGATGATACATATTTTGAAGGTTCATCAAGTCCAAGACTGTGTTTCTTATACACAGTCGTTAGAGAATTGAAGCCCTTGCAGAAATTTCCCCCTGACCAAATCAAAGATTGGCATGATCAGGTCTCTACACAATTAGGAAAAAAAAAAAAAAAAGATCCCACGTGGTATTAATTTTTCTCCTAATGTGTATGCACCACAGTAGAGCTCACCTCAGACTATAAATCATTGACTTGTAGTTACGCGTAAAAACAAGATTTAAAAGATTTGTCCTATTGTGTACTACAATGGCAAATTCAAAATTGATGAAAGATAAGCAGAATTACTGATTCATTTTTTATATATAATGAGTCAGTAACTATATATATTATATACAGAGAGACACATATTTTATCTCTATTTAGTTTAGTGTCTAGTAAACTGAATAAACTAAATAGACACACACACATATATAATTAGTGGACACTAAATGGTCAAGAAGAAAAAAGGAAATTTGATGTCCAAGCAAAATTTACTATAATATTTTGCAAAATTCTATTCCTCTCACAACCCAATAGTGTTTGTGAATATATATATATATATATATATATATATATATGTGTGGATACTAGCAATCTTACTGCCTTATGAATCTTGAACAAGAAATACCACTATATCATCATGCAAAAAATTACCTCAAGTGTTACTTTTTGCATAACTGTTTGGGTTCAGTTTTCATTTAGAAATTACTTATCAAGGAATTACCATGGGCTCACTATTGTGTTATTGATAAGGCATACAGCATTGAACAAGATAGACATGGCTCCTGCTCACAAGGAATCTAGAATCTAGAATCAATTACATGAACTTATTTGATCATGATTATAGATATTGCTAGCAAGTATTGTAAGAATGCATAGTGGAAGAATTCATTAATTAGAATAATTTGGTGGAGCAGTAGGAGACACAGGGAATGCTTCCTTGAGAAATCTATAAGCTGATAGTTAAAAAAGAAAAAAATTTAGCCAGCCTCAGATGTGTGTGTGTGTGTGTGTGTGTGTGTGTATATGTGTGTATGTGTGTGTGTGTGTGTTGAGGTGGGCAGAGATGTTGAGTACACAGGGATGTAAGAAATTTGCAATGCAAAGGAGAATGTCGGGTTTGAAGTGGATTGGCTTCGCTAAAGGAATTGAAAAAAATTACAAAGTGACTAATTTAAAGAGTCAGAGATAAGTGGTTCGAGATGAAACTGGAATAGACTGGAGCCAATTAGATATGTGTATTTGTTATGTACACATTTTAATGACATAGGAAATCAAGTAATATATAAGATAAATGTTTCATTAGAGTAGCTATATTTTTCAAAAGTTTGTTTCTCAAAAGGTGCCAATGATGTTCAAAATCTATTTATTTGGAACATTGTCAGCTAAGTTAGGCATTATGGTATCTGTATGGTCTATATGACAACAATACACATTGCATTTAGTTGAAAATTACGTGATTATGCTGCACTTAAAATCAGAGTATGTTTACAAAACTATTACTTTGCCTTCTGGGCCTAGATATATCCAAATGTCATGTTCTCATTTAAAAATCATTCTATACACAGGTTACTAATCTTCTCTTGAGGTATAGATGACTTTCAGAATTCTTTTGTGTTTCCCTTCCCAATGTTAAAAACTCAAGAAATAAGAAGCCTTCCAAAGAAGCAAGTATCTTTTTGTTCTTGTTATTTTTATTTTCATATTATTTTGCACAAATGTTTGGTTCATAACATTGTTTTTCTTTATTTTTTCCCCTAAGATAGTAATATGTCATATCAAACACTGACACTTTTATTTCTGAGGAGAAATTACACAACACGGGTGAAGATCTAAAATGAAAGGAGAAAAACTATACATCAGTGATGTTCATATACCTTGTCTCTACTGACCAATAGTTATAAAAATATGATTAAAATTTTATTTATCTTTGTTCTCTGAGTCACACCATGAAATTTAACTCCAAGTCAAGGATTTGAGTTTTATTGCTTTGTGCTGCTTACCTTGATTATTTGAAATTACTCTCATTTCCTGAAAGTCTGCTTGTTCATATAGAATAAATGGACTAAAATGTGACCAAATATTGTTACATGGTGTTTTTGTCCTTTTGGGCAATTATAATAAAATATTATTAACTGAGTGGCTTAAAAACAATAAAAGTTTGTTTCTTTCGATTGGGAAGGCTAGCAAGTACAAGATTCCATTTCTAGTGACGGCTTGCTTCATTGTTCACAGGTGACCATCTTTTCATTGTATCCTCATATCACAGAATGAGGGAAGGGAGTTTTCTGGAGCCTCATTTATAAGGGCACTAATCCTATTCATGAGAGCTCTGTCCTCGTGACCAAATCAGCTCCCAAAGGCTTCACCTCCTGATACTATCATATTTGGAATTAGTTTTCGATAGATCAATTTTGGAAGATACAAATATTTGGTCTAGACAGATAGGCAAATAAAATTATCTGGGATTTAATCAAATGAGGGTTCACATTCCAATTAAGCCATCAGATTTTCCTTTGAATTCTTCACCCCAGGAAACTTGTTTGAAGTATTAATGACATTTAGTACCTTACAAAGTGGTCACTCCAATTAGAGATTGTACCTTGTTGCAATGGCATTACTATAGGGATTGGGGGGAAGGGAGTCTTTCCTCCTGTCAAAACTAGTTAATTCTTTCTTAAATTGAAAAGAAAATAAAACCAAATTTTACATGCAGTTTCATTGCTTAAAAATTACTTCGGCAGAGGCATGTATGTTGTCACTGACGTTTTCAGTGGAGGTAGCAACAGATCAAACCATACAAAATTAACTGGAGGAAAAAGGAAAGAAATCAAAGGAAAAATCCTCTCCTGCTTTTATCATGGGAAAAGTGTGAGACTAAATTGTTATCTTTTAACTATTCAATGAGAAGCTCTGCTTTTATAAATCAAGCCTATTTGCCCAGCATATTGCTATAGTAGAGTTTTATGCTTTTAGAAAAAGGTGAAATTCCTTTTGGACCCTTTTTATAACACAGAATGTATAGATCTTTGAAAAGTGGGTCATTATTGCTTTATCCTTACCTCTGTTTTAGAATACTTGAAGGTAAAATGTCTTCCTCAAAAGATTCAACTTTGTTTTGATTTGAATTTTCAGGGACATTCCACTTGTTTTTCATCTCACCTATCAGCTGAAGCCCACTTACATTGACCATTCACAAACTCTCTATGTAATGCTTCTACATCTCAGCATATTTGATAGTAGATTCTGAAGCTTTCCAAAGAAAAGAAAAGGTCATTGGAAATTATTTTTGCCTTTGACCTTTCCTCATCAAATGGTTTATATCCTTTATATTGCATGTAAGCTCTAGATGTATATTGAACTGTGGACAGTATTAGATATAATCAACAAAATCATGCAAAGCTACTGAATGGTATTTTACAAGTAAATACCATGAATTTGTAAAGAAATACATCTTGAGAAATTATTTAAAATAATATACTTCCATTACCACTTTTAGTATGCAACATTTTTATGAAAATCATGAGGTAAAGGAAAAATATAGGCCTAGTCCTGGAGAATCTAAACATTCTGAACTATTTTATACCTAATAGTGGAAGGATTTGGGGAGTCATCTATTAAAAAGACATTGTCACTGTACTTTATTTAGATGTGTCTTCATTTGGTAAACAATGTTTCCATTTTCATACTGCTATGAAGAAATACCGGAGACTGGGTGATTTATAAAGAAAAAGAGGTTCGATGGATTAATCAATTATGCCTTCCCAGCAGTTCCCCAAAGTTTTAACTCATTTCAGCATTAACTCAAAAATCCACAGTCCAAAGTCTCATCTGCGACAAGGCAAGTTCTTTCTGCCTATGAGCCTATAAAATGAAAAGCAAGTTGGTTACTTCCTAGATTCTGTGGGGGTACAGGCATTGGGTAAATATACCTGTTCCAAATGGGAGAACTTGGCCAAAATGAAGGGTCTGCAGGCCCCATGCAAATCTGAAATCCAGTGAGGCAGACAAATCTTAAAGTTCCAAAATGATCTCCTTTGACTCCATGTTTTACATTCAAGTCAAGCTGATGCAATAGGTAGGTTCCCATGGTCTTGGGCTGCTCTGTCTCTGTGGCTTTGCAGGGTACAGCCCCCCTCCTGACTGTTTTCATGGGCTGATGTTAAGTGTCTGTGGCTTTACCAGGTGCATGGTGCAAACTGTCAGTGGATTTATCATTCTGGGATCTGGAGGACAGTGGTCCTCTTCTCACAGATCCACTAGGTAGTGCCCCAGTGGAGACTCTGTGTGGGGGCTCCCACCCACATTTTCTTTCTGCACTGCCCTAGCAGAAGTTCTCTATGAGGGCTCTCTCCCTGCAGCACACTTCTGCCTGGACATTCGGGTGTTTTCACACATCCTCTGAAATCTAAGTAGAGGTTTCCAAACCTCAATACTTGACTTCTGTGCACCCACAGGCTCAACATTACACATAAGCCACCAAGGCTTGGGGCTTGCACCCTCTGAAGCAACGACCTGAGCTGTACATTGGCCCTTTTAGCCACCACTAGGATGCAAGACACTGAGTCCTGAGAACAAACAGCAAGGCCCTGGGCTCAGCCCACAAAAACATTTTTTCCTCCTAGGCCTCCAGACTTGTGATGGGAAGTGCTGTTGTAAAGATCTCTGACATGCTGTGGAGACATTTTGCTCATTGTCTTGGCAATTAACCTTTGGGTCCTCATTACCTATGCAAATATCTTTAGCTGGCTTGAGTTTCTCCTCAGACAAGGGTTTTTCTTTTCTATTGCATCATCAGGCTGAAAATTTTCTGAAATTTTATGCTCTGCTTCCATTTTAAACTTAAGTTCCAATTCCAAACCATATCTTTATAAATGAGTAAAACTAAATGCTTTTAGAGCACACAAGTCAAATATTGAACACTTTGCTGCTTAGAAGTTTTTTTCACCAGATACTCTAAATCATCTCTCTCAAGTTCAAAGTTCCACAGATATCTAGAGCAGGGACAAAATGCTGGCAGTCTCTTTGCTAAAACGTAGCAATAGTTTCCTTTGCTCCAGATCCCAATAAGTTCCTCATCTCCATCTGAGATCACCTCAGGTTAGACTTTTTGGTCAAAATCATTCAACAAGTCTCTAGGAAGCTCCAAATTATCCCACATGTTCCTGTCTTCGTCTGAGCCCTCCAAAGTGTTACATTCTCTTCCTGTTACCCAGTTCCAAATTCATTCCCACATTTTCAGGTATCTTAATAGCAGTACTCCACTATACCAGTACTAATTTACTGTATTAGTCTATTTTCATACTGCTGTGAAGAAATACCCAAGACTGGGTAATTTATAGAGAAAAGCAGGTTCAATGGACTCACAATGCCACATGGCTGGGAGGCCTCACAATTGTGGCGGAAGGTAAAGGAGGAGCAAAGGCGTGTCTTACATGGTGGCAGGCAAGAGAACATCTGCAGGGGAGCTGCCTTTTATAAAACCATCAGGTCTCATGAGACTTATTTACTCTCATGAGAACAGCATTGGAAAAACCCACCCCCATAATTCAATTATGTCCCACTGGGTCCCTCCTGCCACATGTAGGGATTATGGGAGCAACAATCCAAGATGAGATTTGGGTGGAGACACAGCCAAACCATGTCACAATGTATCTACATGTAATTTTGCCACAGAAAAGTCATTAGTTTTTTATTCTAGTAGGAGAACAAAGAATTTAGAGAATAAAGTAGGCCTATATTGAATTGAATAAGCACCATCTGATTTTCCATTCATTATCCATACAAGAATAAAGTCTGTCCTGTAATTAAAAAGTTCTTCAGTTTAAAACAGTGCTCACTGAATTAGCAGGCATCTGATATTCTGGGATAGTAGGAAGATATGATCCGCTTGTGTGGCTACCTTTCTTATATATTATCACATATTTTCATACTTGTGTCTACCGCCTACTGTATTTTCTATTGTTTTATTGTTGTTGTTAGGTGATCTCTGTTAATCATTGTGAATTCAGTGTTTATGTTCTTGCTTTCGCTGAGTCTCAGCAAGGATCTTCAAAAGCTTCTGTTGACTTACATCGTACTGTCATACTGTATCAATCACACAATTATTCTATTAATACTAGTCAAATGTCTGAGGACAAATTGTATGTATGTATGTGTGAATGTATTCGTGTGTTTATGTGATATTTTTTAAAGTCATTAAAATAATCTATAAATCTTTGGTTTTTCTCCACCTGTCTTATTTAGAACTTTTTTCCCCAACCTTTCCTTACTAATAATAACTATGTTTACCAATTTTGTGACATGGAGAATTTATTGTTAAACAAATGATGAACTGATTGTAGAGATGTTCAAATCAGTGACAATTCATTGAAAAATAAAATTATAAGTGAAGGATATGGTGTTTCCTTTGAAAAGTGCAAAGAGAGGCTTAGCTACAAATGGTTTATTCTCTGGACACTAGTATTTACTTTCTTTTTCTTTTTAATGTTGTTGGGTTGTAAGAATGTGTTAATAATACAACAGAAGCCACCAGAACTAAAAACGATATTTTCTTGACTACTTCATTCTACAGATATTTCATAGGAGTGTATGTGATAGGTATTGTGCAAGTAAGCACTGAAGAAATAATAAATACTGCACATAGTAGCATAGTACTTGACCTCATGGAGGAATATTCAGAGATTGAAGGCAAACTATCAAGTTTGCCATTATAGACTCAATGCTTCTTTCTAAAGGGCATGTTTCAGGAGCTACAAAACACATAGTCAAGTGTCCTAATCTAACCTGATGACACCAGGGAATACCTTCTGGGGAAAAATGTTCCTGCCAAGAAGATTCCATTAATTAGTAATGGTTAGCTAATGAAAAATGGAGATGAGGTGGGAGCAAGGGAAAGTATTTCCCATAAAGGAAGCTACATGTGCAAAGGCCCAGAGAGAAGAAAGAAAAACTTTGGAAGAATTGAAAGAAGTCTCATAAGGATAAAAAGAGCAGAGTGAGGCAGTGATGGCTGTGAGAGGGGACAGAGAGGTAGGAAGGGACCAGATCGTGGAAGTACTTATAAACTTCACTAAGGGTCTGAGATTTTATCCTAAGAGAAATGCGAAGGGTTATACTAGACAAGTGGCATGATTAGATATTGACTGAGATGTGGAAAATGGGTGTGATTAATTGCAGAGAAGATGCAGAGAGGTCTGTCAATAGACTGTAGTAGTACTTGGGCAAGAGGAATTTGCAACCTAGATTTGGATGGTGTCTGAGAGAATGTGGGTCATTCCTGATGATTGGAAGACTTTAGCATGAAAAACATGAGGAACCACCTAATCATAATGTTGTCAGAAGTGTTATACTAGTGTGAGCTGGGATGAGTATTGAGTGACAAAGAAGACTATAGAGCAAAGGGTATGTATTTTTGAAAAATATTTTGTGATTGCTTTTCAAATTACACATGTCAAACATGCTTATTATATAAAATCACATACAAGCCAAAAACACGTAATTGATCAATAATCACACTGTCCTGAAGTAACTAGTATTATATATTTTTAAAAATGTCCAAATATGCATATATGCAAACATACGAAAGAGAACATAAATTATGTACACTTTTAAAAATGGAAGACAGGGTTGGAATTTTGTACCATTCGTGTCCTTTTTAAAAAATTATTAGTTTAACAAAACTATATTCCCACATTATAAAATATTATTTTACATATTTTATACGTGTAATATAAATATAAAATACATATTAATGTTTTCATTAAACTTTCTATTTGCCTTGACTTTGATATTTGCATTTTAAATAAAATATTAATATGTGAAATACATTCAGTCATATAGACATTCAGATGACAAACTGATGAGGTCTAAAAGATAGTTCTTTTCTGTTTCTCCAAGAGCGTGTAATCAGTATTATGCTGGGTTTATTGTGGTAAGTATAATGTATTATAAGAGTAGCAAAAGAAAGCACTTATAAATTATTCTAAATCAGAGAAATAAAATGTAAATTTATTTGTTTATCTTCTCTAACAAAATGCTCCAGTCTTTTTATGTAGATAGTACTACTGTTCAACATTTCTTTCACCTCTGAGTCCTCATCTGAGCTAATGCCAAAATGTCTTAGCTCAGATTTCCATGTTAGTTAATTCTAATGGAATAGAAAATCTCTTCTTGCATTATACAGAATTCAGCACCGAGATGGCATCTCAGATTCTTCCTAAGTGCTTTACAGATGGAGAAAACACTCATCTATTTGCAAGCAATATTCAAGGTCAATTTAAACAGTGTTTCTAGCAGATCATTTTTTATGCAAAGAAGCAGGGCTTCTCACTTAGGTTAGATCTATGAATAGGGGCCACTGTTTGTGGCTTGTATTTGTTCCTTAAGCCGTCATGCTTTTAAAGAATAACAATAAAAAACAGTTATTTAACTATATAAAAACATATATATAATTATTTTTTCAAATGTTATTTGCTTCAACATGTTAAGCTTTAAATGAAACTCAAGGACACTCAAATAAAATCACTTTTGTCAAAGCCTTTTCCTGTAATAACATATCTGGATGATGTAAGATGTATTCTCTTGTGATGTCCAAGTGATTGATAAATCAATTTGTATGAAATACACAAGAACTATTTGGACTTTGTTGTTTTTTTAAATGAGGTGAATAAGAATTTCTATTTTCTGACTAGGAAATAAAGTATGCTAGGCCTATTTTAGATGCTTCAGTGTGCCAAAGATGGTATTAAGTTTGGTGATCATAAATTATTAATCTGGAATAAGAGGTTGAATGTATTTTGAAAACTTAAACCTGTTTCACCTGAACATGTTTAACTAGTTAATAAGAAACATCAAAAAGACAAAACCCTGAGGTCAATGGTCATTTTTTGTAAAGCTATTATATGCTGTTTAAATTGGTTGTTCGGGTCTGTCTATAACATAAGTTTAATAACCTAGCTCAAATGCAGATTTCTAATTTTCAATTAACATAGGAATAATTTTGTTTGCTAAAATAAAATAAATGAATGAATGACAAGTCTGAAACATGAAATGTTCTAGGTAGAACTTTTTAAAATTCCAAATTTCAAAAAATCATGTGGCAACTGTATAGCTCAAGCTTTAAGTATTAACTTTTAACCTTTGACCTTACAGATTTTAACCAATGAAATGTCTCTTTAAACTTTAAAGGAAACAATGATAACGAGCGCCTGGCGATTGCTAGACAGCGAATTCCATATCGACTTGGTCGAGTAGTTGATGAATGGCTACTCGACAAAGGTAAAAAACATTGATTAAAACTTCAAATAAAAAAATAATTTGAACATAACCAAGTAGTACTTCATTGTAACACTAATAAACATAAAAAATAAATTTTCCGTAAAACTAAATTAAAAACAACTTTAAAACAGTAAAATGTAGATAGTAATATTTGCATACCTTGTATAATAATTTCTATACATTTTTAGACGTACCAGCTGTTTAATAATCTTACCCAGTTAACTTAAGGTTAAAGGGACTGTTAAATATAATCCACTAACTCAATCTATGAGGGTACTCACAGCAAGCATTAACCCAAAATGATAAATCATTCATAGATTATATTACATGTTCCAGCCTCTAAATTATTAACTAAAATATATGTAGTTCTGATATCTTTATTATGGTCCTGAAAAAAAAAAAAAAAACTCTTTGTTTAAACTCTAGGAATCTTAAATAGCGGGCAATATGAATTGCCGGTCATAATGAAGTCCCTTTAACGTTTACAACCTTCTAAGAGGATTTGGGAACAAGACCTAATTAAAACTGAACTTAAAGTTGTGTGCATGCTTTTATGAGCAGAGAGCAATCTGCTAAAACTGGATACTCAATTTGATGATAATGGGATTGTTGTTAAGGATTGCTGTTTGATGGAAATGTGCCATCATTTCTCCATCGGTTTGTGTATCATTCCTGAAGCCGCTTTTTACATCTGAAGCTATTTTTTTTTTCATTTTGTTTTGTTTTGATAGATGTGCTGAAAGCCAATCAGAAAAATATTTTTGGAATTTTTTTGTCTCTGACATGCTCAGTGTAAACCATGCATTTCTTTTCAGTGTGATTGCCGGAAAAATAGAATAATTCAAATAACAATGAATGATTGCCTTCAAAAAATAAACAGCACTAAAGAATAACATATAGATATATGTGGACATTATGTGAATTATGAAATTTTTACCATAAAATTTAAATTAGATTTTAGCTGCTATGTATTAGTTTCTGTCAGTGGTAATTTCAGAATGACAAATACTTGAAATGTTATCTTACATTTTTAAAATTTAACAATTTAGACTTAAGGCACCAACAATATAAGATCTTGATGTAAAAGGAGAAAGGGATCCACTAAAAACTGATTTGTAATAAATATCTTTGATTGGTCTTTTAGCAAAAGCACTACATTTATAATAAGTTGAGAATTTACAAGTATTTGCCAATAATTATGCATTTCATGGACACCTCATTTATAAGCAATGAATTATGAGTCAAATGCCTCTCTTATAGTTTATTGCTCTCATTATTCACCCCATGAAAGATCTGTTTTATCATCCTTTGTAGATATAGAGTTCACAATCAACATTTTTGCATGTATGTAATATTATTTTTACAGGGCGTCAGCTCACAATCTTCAATAGCCAAGCAACCATAATAATTGGCGGGAAAGAGCAGGGCCAGCCCTTCCAGGGCCAGCTCTCTGGGCTTTACTACAATGGCTTGAAAGTTCTGAATATGGCAGCCGAAAACGATGCCAACATCGCCATAGTGGGAAATGTGAGACTGGTTGGTGAAGTGCCTTCCTCTATGACAACTGAGTCGACAGCCACTGCCATGCAATCAGAGATGTCCACATCAATTATGGAGACTACCACGACCCTAGCTACTAGCACAGCCAGAAGAGGAAAGCCCCCGACGAAAGAACCCATTAGCCAGGTGAGCCTGTGGATTTTATTCCTTTATTTTCATCCTATATTATTTATGATAGTGGGCTTTTCTGCATGTGTGTTTTTTTCTAAAATGGAACATTTTTCTGATCTCAGGCACTACAGCTTCCTTTGAGACTAGCTTAACATAATGCATTCCCTTTGAATATGAAATGTGTATATGTTGTTCATTAGAGTTTTGTGGACTTTTACAAAAGATTTTGTTTTGGTTGGTTAGATGCTAAATGATAGTTTTGATTCCATAACCCTCCTCTAGCCCAAGCTGAGTGGATTGTCTGCTGATTACATAGGATTTCACTTTTTAGTTTAAATGAACAAGTTAACGAAATATTTGAAAACCTTGTCTGTTTAAGCTTAGCACTTCAAAATAAAATCAAAGCAAATGTAATCTTAAAAGAGATATTTCAATAGTACAATACTTCTATTGTATTTTGAAGTTTAAAATTTTGAATTGATAGCCATGTGGCTTTTTTGGTGAATGATGGGTCTACTCTCATTATTTATTAAAAAAAAAAAAAAAAAAAAAAAATTCTATTGGTTTATCTAAGCACGCAAACCCAAAATATGGGATAAGATATTTTGTATATGTGATTATTTGCCCTCACATAGAATTAACTTTATTTAGCTTATTTCAATCTTGTGCCTAAAAGTTTTGAAGAATATAATTTTTAAATGTGGCATTTGCACAACTTTGAAGTATGTTAATTCAATCAAGACGTAATTATTGATTGCCTTCTACATTTCAGGCACTGACTTGGATATTGTTGTTCCATTAGTGAAGAACACAGGAAAAAAATACCCTTATTTGAAGTGCTGTTAGATGCTGTTCAAATGCCATTAGATTCCTGTTGGTATTTATAGCCTTTGTACATATCCAGTTGTTAATTCTTTCAGAATTGTGTATTATCCTTGGTCCAAAATTAATTGTTACATTTTGTTCTGTTTTACTGATAGTGAGTATATTCAGTAGGTGCCATTTAAAGCTTTTCCAAATACACGATCCCTACTTTTCCAGAAAAGTGCATTCTGAAGAAGCAAGAGTGATAATTATATTTAAATTTGCTTTTACTTCTTACATTTGAAACAGACCTGCATCCAATTTGGAAGGAAAATAATAGAAGGCAAATTCTGTTTGTATCAGCACCCTAAATATGAATTAACATATGTTTCCCAGAAAATGAAGAAAACAGACTCTGATTTTTACTTTGAATGGAAAAGGGTGAGAGGAACAGAATACAGGAAGAGAAAAGGTCCTAGAAGAGGGATGGGCAAAAAATACAAATTCAATGTAGCGTTGGATATATTGCACCTGCATGTGCACTTATTTTCATTTTTCTCTCTTTTCTTTTCCTATTTGCATTTGGCTACAAAATAAAATGGGATGTCTTATAGGATGTTCACAAATATGTATTTATTGATCACTCTGTACATGTCCCAGATACTTTTCTAGGCATGAAGATATATTGGTAACAGCAAACAAAAATCCCTGCCCTCAAGGAATATACATTTTAGTAGGAATATTTGCCTGCAGTGTGATCCTTTTGTTGATTTTCTCTCTTGTTAGGATTTATAAGGTTGCCGATAACATCATAGCACTTAGTTCCCTGGATAAAGACTTGTGACTTTAGAAAGATTTATGCTTGCCCAATAGCTCCATTTAACATTCTTTGCTAATATTTCATTAATGATTTGTTATTGTTGTAGATTTATGGTTCACTTACTGATAAGCAAGTTATTAAAGTAAATCTGATACAGGAAAAATGAAACTCAAATAAATTGATAGACTTTGCTTTATCTAAAATAATTCACAAGAGGACATTCAGAGTTAGGAATGCTTTTATGAATATAATTTGAAATAATCAGTTATTTTTCTTAGTAGTCTTGTTTTATCATTAATGAAATTACAGTTGCCAAATCTCCTATATAAACCAGATGTGTCCCAAAAGAAGAAAAAAAATTATCAGCATTAGTTTTATGTGTTTTGTCAATTAGTAACATATATTAAGAAATATTATTTTTAAGTACAAAATAGCTGTTTCACTTGAAAGCTAAATACCTAGAAATGCAGAAATAAAGATTTATGCATTTTATCATATTAATTGATGCAAAAGGTAAACAGTTAACTGCTCATTAATTGCCAATGAAAAGAGCCTCTTTTATTATAAGCTATTACATGTTTGAAGACAGCAGCAGTTTATAGATGTAAATGATCTAATTAATTAGTGAATACTTGGTTCATTTGAGGAGATATTGACTTAAATAAGAGATTATTAGGTTCATTTAAAAATAGATATTCAAAATTGTTAGCTTTGTAATAAACCAATGACAGTAATTAAAGAATTTGAATTGATATGTTACAAGTATTCAATTGTAGCAATGGTATTTTAAAGTTGGGCTAATAGTTTTTAAAATTTCTTAAGTCATGATATATATATATATATATATATATATATATATATGAATACAGGTAACAACACATGTATGTATGGGAAAAACATTAAGGAAGAAAGCAATTTATTTATATTTGAGTAACAGAATAATTTGTTGAAAATTTTCCGTAATTCATAGTTGACTTTTCAATTGTCCTCTAAATACAGTAATATTTAAACTAGGAAATTTAAATATGAGATAAATTTCTAATGTTAATTTCAAAACTGTAACCTTTGTCCTATTTTTGCAGGTTGGATGAAGCATCTTCCTTTAAATGTTATCCATAGTGGCCATATCTGCCCGCTTTTATCAACTATCTTACAAAATTGTGTATCAGAAAGGGTCATTTCATTTTTCAAAAGCCACACTGGACTGTTTTCTCAATCAAAGTGCATTTTTCTCAGTGATAACACTGAGCCACTTAAGCTACAATGGCCATGTACCTTGGGGTGATTGCATGTTTTAAAACTATGGAAACAGATTTTTGGTCAGGCAGAATTAAATTGGATTCGTTTCAAATAGATGAGATGAGGTTTGTTCAGCCATCCTGCAAGGGTAATAAGGGAGAAATGTATTTCAGTTTTCGCAGACTCAGAGAATATAGGAGTGTTCATCAAAATATCCTCCATAAAGTCCAAGTAAATATCCTTTAAAAAGTAAAAAAAAAAAAAAAAAAAAAAAAAAAAGAAGTTTTTTTGTTTGTTTGTTTGTTTTTGTTTTTGTTTTTGTTTTTTTAAGACTGAGTCTCGCTCTGTCGCCCAGGCTGGATTGCAGTGGCCGTGTCCGGATCTCAGCTCACTGCAAGCTCCGCCTCCCGGGTTCACGCCATTCTCCTGCCTCAGCCTCCCGAGTAGCTGGGACTGCAGGCGCCCGCCACCTCGCCCGGCTAGTTTTTTTGTATTTTTTTTTAAGTAGAAACAGGGTTTCACCATGTTAGCCAGGATGGTCTCGATCTCCTGACCTCGTGATCCACCTGTCTTGGCCTCCCAAAGTGCTAGGATTACAGATTTGAGCCACCGCGCCTGGCCTTTTCCTTTAAATGACAATCAATTTTCAGCCCAATGTTTACTTTAGAAAGATGTGATTTATATCAAGATATAACAGGAACATTTACCAAAACTTCTGATCAAATGGTTCATTTTAATGTGAATATAACAATATTGATAGTACTTTTTATGTGGATTACATAAAATTTATAAAATTCATTTTACTTGGAATATTTAATTTTTAAATGTTTCCATAAGGCCCCCTCATTTTATGAAACTTTCCAGAAGGCTAATCTCAGAAAGCAAATATTTGCAAAAACTACTGGTGTTATAAAGTTCTTGGAGGTTCTGAGAGCTTCTTGGCATGCGGCATGAGTATCATGCACTTTTTTTGGCTGCTAAATGTTCCCCCTCTTCTAATTAAACTTGCAGTGTCATATGAGATGAGTACATGTAAGCCAACATGAAGAGGACAACATTTCCTTCCTTTGCCTGTCCACATAGAAAGGAAAATTGAGCTGTGCTATTTCTTTTGAGATCAAGCTTGTGACATCGCTTCTGGAATGTTCTTTATAGCACATTTTATGATCTTTTTGTTCTTTCCTTCGAGAATATTTTACAAGCTACATACATACTGTAGAGAATACATACATACTATAGAGAGATTATAGTATAATGAAAGAGCATGGTGAATGAGGAGACCTGGTTTCCACTTTCAGCACAACCACCTACCTTGTCCTGTGACTTGGACAACTTGGGTCACATCATTGTACTTTGACCTTGCTGCCTCTGTAAAATAAGTACATTGAACTAGGAAATTCTTGAGTTGTACTCAGCTCTAAAATTTCTTTGATTCTAGTGATGATGCTCCTAATTAGGTCTTCTCATGGTTATTTACCAAAACCCAGATTTCACCTCTATCTTCCATCATGTGGCCATGCAGCCCAGTTGGCCTGGATAGTACCTGTGCATGCCTGATGTTCAGTGTAATTATTAATAGTATATTTTTGACTCTCAAAAGTATCCTATTTGGTTTATAAATGATATTGTACCCTGCTTTTACAGCATATCCAAAACTTACCTTTTTAAGAAAATCATACTGCATAAGAATAATACATATTATGTCCTATTCTTTGTATTCGGAGCAAAATTTGTTTCTGGTATCCTTGCCTGGTGTTTAGAATCCATAATGTTTTTCATTTTCTTTTCATCTTGTTTCAAAAGTCTTGAGAAAAGAGAGAGGATAAAATTTTGAGAGATTCTGGTTTTCGATTGGAGGGACTACAGTTTGCAACTCTTGGGAAGAAATTAAATTATAAAGTGAGATGGAATCAGTAAATATGTGTTAAATGTATTGGAGGAGTTCCATGGTTTCAGTTAGGCATTTTTTATCAGGGTGGAGTTAGCAAACCTACTCAAGGAAAGGAACTATTGAGAATTCAAGAAATACTATTGGTAGATTGTCAGAGACATTCATTTCACGTATGAGACATCCTATTAAAGTCAGTGGTATTTGATTCCCAGTTGGGTTTTCTGAAAAAGAAGTCAGTTAATGTTCATGCAAGAAAAGAATATGAATATATTGGATACTTGTGTTGCTTGCTTGGAGGCTTTAGAGGTACTCAGGAAAAATGAATATTATTTGTTTGAAAAATATAAGCAGAGTTCATACACATTTCCTTGAAAAATATTTAGAACTAACAAAATACATTTTGCAACTTCAAAGAAAAAAATTTATTTTTATTAAAAATATTAATTAACCTTAGTTGTAGCTTTGCGATTAAAAATAATAGCATTACTTATAATTATATATGTTCCTGATAACCACTGTGCATTTTAAAAATACTGGTGACATGAATAATTTTTTCCCTAGTCCAATCATTCTTCTGAATTTACTTAAATTAATGTACACTTTTATAGCAAATTTTAGTGCATATTTGAAAGAAAAACACTTTGATGTATATTTTAAAATATATACAAAGGCACGTTCTCCTGAACTTAATGGTGCCTGGTGAGAAGAGTGTAATGTATTGTAATTTTAAATGTGTGTAAGCAACAGTTACTCAGAATGTGTTTTTCTCCTTTCATTAGTGGCAAGAAAAGGTGCTACAGTAATGCATTTTAAAGGATTTTTTTTTTTTTTTTAAGTTCTGCATGGTGCATTTTCTTTGGGGTTTGGAAGTTTTACTAGATGACAAAATGCTCTATTGGTAGATGCAGCCTTGGTTTTGACACATCTTCCCACAAAGCTAGTCTGAGATAAACATATTCATCTATCCATTCATTCATTCACTCAACCAAGTTTGATGAGCACTTACTATATCTCAGGTACCTTTCTACTACCTTTCTAGTCTGTAGAAATACAGCATTGAACAAAATTAGACTTTTCTGCACCGAACTTATGTTCTAGTTGGAGAAGATGGGCAATAGACAAGAAAACAAATAGCGTGGGGTGTCAAAGGCTGCAGGAAAAAAAAAAAAAAAAAAAAAAAAAACAAAGGAAGGACGAGGGGGATGCCTGTGTGTGGAAGGGAACCATGCAATGGAAATCTCTTTTGAATAGATGTGCATAAAGTATTTGAGATGTAGGTATCAATTACATTAAACTTTGGTATATTAATCTTCAGGCGTTTCTTCAGACCCAGCAGGATTGCACCCTGCATGGATAGTGCCACTGGCAGCATTAGCTTTCTTAGGAAACTGGAAGCCAGAGAAAAGAACAAAAGCAACACCAAGATATACTTTACCTGCTCCTAACCTTTAGAAGGACCTGACCTCTGTGGTCCTCTGGCTTCTAATAAATATTTTGCTAATTAAATCAGAAGTGTAATCACATCCTGCAGAATATATATATATGTATATCTGAGGATAAGATGGAAACTCAAAAAGTACAGCTTGGTATTATTATTCCTTTTCAAAAAGGAGAAAATTGAGGCATAGAAAACCTAACTTACCCAAGGCTATGCTGCCCACTTTTTTTCAGGATACATTGAGGTGATCTATCTTCTGCCCTTATGTATTGCCTTTATTCAGAATCTCATCACTTCCTGCTTTCTCATAGTCTTAACCACCTCCATTGTGATCTCCACCCAGCTGTCAGATTATCCTTTTGAAAATGCAAATACAATCATATAGTTCCCTTCCTTAATGCATCTACTATATACAATTATTCTATGTGATAGACTGAAAAGTTTAGCCCTCAGAAATGGGAAGCATTTGTCCAAGGTCACACAGTAAGTGTTTGAGTCATGAGTGAAGTTTAGTTTTGTATCATGTATTACTACTTCTAATAGTATCTATTTAGGTGTTGCCTGTAAATATGGTTCCATGCTGGACACCTACCATGGTCAGATAATAAGGTGCTGCATTCTGGGAGTCTAAGGTCTGAAAGCTTGTGTGGGATGTTGGGGCACTATGCATAGTGGTCAAGGGCATTGACTCTGGAAGCCAAAATGCCCACCTAAATCCGAGCATTGTGTTTACCACATACTAGCTGTGAGTTACTTAGACCTCAGTTTCCCACCTAGTAAATTTATTGTGAGGATTATAGGAGTCGAGAGTATAAGAACCATATGAAAGTATGGCCACTTCACCAATTTTTGACTATAAAAAATGGAAATTTCATATGTTCATCCTAAAATATAAAGAAATGTTAAAAGTACCTGACACAGGTGAGCACCATGCATCTGAAAGTCATGTCTGAGAAGCATTCTTCAGGTACACACTGTAAATTAAAGCATCTTTCTTGGCTTTCAAGCCCTTGAAGAATAGCTGTGAATTCATGTTTCTACAACAGCACATCAATTGGTGTGGCATGTACCAAGCTGAATTCTCTGTCGAATAAGGCAACACCATTCCCCTAAGGGATATATGTATGGGAAGTGAGGGGCAGTGGAGGGCAGGTAATGACACAAAGGGAGCATTATCATGAGGGCCATGAGCACTACACACACTGCATTGCTGGGACAGTCCTGGACAACAAAGAGCTGTCTGAGGATTCCTGTAACTTGCTCTGTTTTATGCAACCTCCCCTCCTTCCTCACCAACTTTAAATTATTGTTGACTGAGCACTCAAGAAGTTTCTTATGTCTGTTTCCCAGTTGTTCACACACAGAAGCTAATTCATGGTGTGGTACTGAATCCTGCAAATATGATTTCCGTATCTATCCTGGATAACATATTTTGATTAAGGAGCTTAAGAATTCATTATATACTCATTTTTCAACTTAAGAATGAAAAACTTCAAGTACTTCCAGCTGTGAGTTAGACTAGATTGGGCTTATGATTCTTGATATATCTTTTGATATATTCTTTATCAACATTGGAGATATTGAATGAAGCCTTTGTACCTAATTGATACATGACAGTGATTTCAGTGGGAATTTTCTCAGGACTGGTGAAGTTGGCACTTCCTCTGAAATGTCTAGTCTCAGTTGTAGGACAAAGGAATATCTTTCTATAAAATAATTAGTTCATGTCTAACTATCAAGAATCTAACCTAGTTTAATTGTCTTTAGTTTTAATCGGCACTACAAATTATTTGTTCTATAATACTTTGTGAACTTCTGATTTTCAGTCCATACTATGGTTGTATTTGTTGATTTATTCATCTCTTACATGTAATAATCATATTCTGTGAGGGGAAGGAGGAAGCAAAAATACAAAAATCAGCTGGGTGTGGTAGCGTGCACCTGTAGTCCCAGCTACTCAGGAGGCTGAGGCAGTACAATTGCTTAACCCGGGAGAGGGAGGTTGCAGTGAGCTGAGATCATGCTACTGCCCTCCAACTTGGGTGAGAGAGTGACACTCCGTCTCAAAACAAAAAAGATAATTGTGTGTATATGAGTGTATGTGTGTGTTAACAATACTTGCTTTTCTGCTTCATGATGTATGTAAACATTAAGCTTGTTCAATAAACTAAGTCAATATTAATTTTAAATATCTATGTTAATTACTTAGATGTTTTATCATCTAAAGCCTATATTAGCTTTTTTTTTTTATCTGTTGGTATCACTGAAAAGTTATCCAGCAATAAAAAAATATATTAACACCATTAGGCTGAGACCTCAAGAGAAGGCTCAGCTAATTTATCTGCCTTTATTCAGCATTTACCAAACAACTTTCACTGTATTCTTGTTATCACTATTCTCTTTATATAAAATCTCAAGCAGACAAATAGCACTTGTGTTAACCAATGGTTGATCCAGTAAGCATTCTAAATGATAATTAACAAAACAAAACAAAATAGGCAGTATATATATGTGTGTATTTTTTTACCATGCTGTATATTGCCTGTAAATCCACAATATTTTTATTTAAAAATACAAATTTGCAAATATCTTCTGTACAACTAATATATGTAGCACACTTTGCTAGATATATTATTATGCTCTTCTTGGGATAAAATACCTAGCAATTCAGGATTTTTTTGAAGAACCATTTCTCAGACCTTAGATTACTAGTGAATCTATACATAAATTATTAAGTGCCCTACATCAACAATAGCAAAGCTTTTGTACGTGACAGATTTAGAGTATATTATTAACAGCATCACTAACACAATTGAATCTTAGAGACAAATTTCAAGTAGAAAAGATATTTTAGACTCTTTTTAATAACAAGCATATTGGAGAAACACTATTTCACGTCTTAAGTGTTGGCAATGTGCTAGACACTACCCTCACTCTGGAGTTACCCACATTCTCTTGTTGATGTCTTTAAACTCTTAAGTTGCATTTGTGGAAAGCTTCTTCTAAAATAGGCATTACCATCAAATCTGTAGATTTAATAGAGGAGTTCGTAGCCTTGGCCCCCTTAGCTCCCTTCTACCTCGGCCCCCTTAGCTCCCTTCTAGGACTTTTCTACTTCAGCAGGATATATAGAGGATCCCAGAGGCATATGGGGAAGCTAAATTTTTTTATCTTCATCTTTACATGGAATAAATTCTATGCTATAGAGAATCTTCCAGGACTGTTACAATTCTGAGCATCAATGTTTAACTGTGACATGGAGTAAAGTATGAGGCAATAACAATGAGAACTTTAAAATCATGTTTGTCTTGACACATTCTTTAAGAGTATCAGATAAACTTGCATAAACAAAGCTCATGGCATAGCATCTGGCACATAGCAGGTGCCTATTTGTGCTTCCTTAGTATCCTCATCCCCACTGTGCTTTTGTCTTTTTCTCTTCTCTTCTTTCTCCCTTTTTCTTCATTCTTCCTTCCATATGGTAGGCCTTATTCTAGACACTACAGATTCACACAGGATGACCCAAATCTCATATAAGAGAAATGGTTCTCCATTTGGCCCACATTATTCCAGGACCAAGTAACAAATATATTTAACTATTGATTCCCCAAAATATTGGAGAGTGAACCAAGTGAGGAGTCTCTACATATTTTGCCATGCTATGCTAGCTGTTATAAGATATTCCTTAAATATCGGCCAGCATTTAAAATTCAGCAGTAAAAATTTGGCCCTGGAACACACTTGAGAGAAATTGATTTTTATATTTTCTACACATCCAAGCTTACCTTTGCATCAGCTGTCCCTGAGTGTATTTTGAAAGAGTGGGTCCACAGCTAGAAAATGATGTAGGTACCTGTGTTCATGGATCTAAAGGGAATGTAAATTTCTTCCAAAAGAAATTCTCCTTGAAGGGAAGTTCTCTGGTTCTAATCTCTATTTTTTCAGAAATGAAAAGGACCCATTAATATCCTTTCAAAATCTTTGGTGACATTACCAAGTCTGACTTTTCCATGCACAGCATTAGCTAGCAGTTGGTAATGATTCTAGACAGGGTCTACATGGCAACCTATTACAAGATAGATGATAAGACACGACAGGAAGGTTAAGTGCCCCACTTGTTCTGTTCTGAACTGAGGGTTTTCCACTGTCCAAAGGGAGAATTTTCACTGTAGTTTCAGACATTACTTAATCTCTTTTGTGACTGGAGTTTTCCATGTGTATTTAATGGCTCAATTATCTTATGTAACTTTGTCAGTGTGGTCTTGGATTCTACATTGTTTGGGAATTTGATTCAGAAAAGTAAAAAAACACATGTATAAAGCATCAAGTCTGAAATTTGTATTTGGTATGCTATTAGTAAACTATTCACATTGCCTAAACTCAAAATGCAACTTCCCACTTTCTGATATACTGACTCATCTGCCAGCAGTGTTCCTATTTTCTCCTTTTCTTCTTTTGCAACTGTACCTGTGATCTAGTTAATAATACACTTCTACATTTGAAAAATACTAAAGCTTTGTTAGTGTTAATGGCACAGGAAGATTTTAAACTTTGCATTTCACTTTATGATTTCCTGAACAACCCCAAGCAGAACCTGTTTCCTGTTTTCATAGCACTTTGGAAAAGATAGATGAATAGACATTAATTTAAGTAGATAGATAAATAATGATCCACCTGTTAGAGATTATAATCTTAAGTTTTCTTTATGACAAGCATCTTAAAGTAAAGTCCTTTGTCTTACTAATGTGTGTATGCTCAGCACCGAATGCAGCGTTTGGTGCAAAGAGGACACTTAGTAAGTGGTTTTTGAATAAATAATGAACACAGAATGCATAATCTGATGCTGAGATAAATATTGTTTGTTGCTCAGTCCTTGTATTAGTCTGTTCTCAGGCTGCTATAAGGACATACCCAAGACTGGATAATTTATAAGGAAAGAAGTTTAATTGGCTCACAGTATATTATATTTTCTACACCTCCAAGCTTACCTTTGCATCAGCTATCCCTGAGTATGTTTTGAAGGAGTGAGTCCACACTGCACAAACTGCAGGACTGGTGAGGCCTCAGGAAACTTACAATCATGGCAAAAGAGGAAGCAAATACATCCTTCACAAGGTGGCAGAAAGGAAAAGAATGAGAGAAGGGGGAAACCCTTATCTCATGGGAACTTACCATCATGAGAATAGTATGGGGCAAGCCACCTCCCTGATTCATTTACCTCCCACTGAGTCCCTCCCATGGCACATGGGGATTATGGGAGCTACAGTTCAAGATGAGATTTGGGTGGGGACATAGCCAAACCATATCAGTCCTGAATTTTCCTGGATTAATCAATATTTGCAGAGAATAAAGATGGTATATATAACAAGATAATATAAGAATTAACTTCCTTTATATGCAGTATAAAGACATTTTAAAATTACAGTTGTTTGGTTTTTTAAAAAGCATGTGCATACTTATTTAAGAAAAAGGGGTGGATGTGATACACAGGAAGCAAAATTCCCATTTCAATTTATGCTACTGACATTCTTCTCATAAGACTAGGAAGGAGGCACCAGTAGTTGTCCCTAAAATGGAAAAGAGACGAGCACAAAGTAGTATAATTTTGCCTACCAGGTTACAGATTAGCATGTGTAAAACCCTGTTCCAGAGGTTTACCAGAGTCTCATCATTCTGGGTTATAGTGCCATACCAAGGTGGGGGAGGGGCAGTGTTAATGGTCCCCTCTCAAGAGGAATATTTTATCACTGACATTGTTTAGAATTGTTGACATGCTCTAATAATAAAAAGCAGTCTGACTTCTAGTCACCTTTATTATTGTTTTTCAATTCTCTACAGGAAATCATCTGTTATTGTCTTAATAGGAGTTGACCTTTTCCTTGCTGTCTGTGGTCAGCAACAAATTGCTGATACTTACTTCACAATTTTGCAAGTAGCTGGCCCATTTTGAAGAGTCAGAAATCCACATTTTCAAACAGTTTGTCTGATTTTTTGATGTCTTCAGCCAGTTAGGGAGAGTGGAAGAAACAGGCAAAATCTCTAGGAAGCCTAATTATTACAGAACCACTTTGCACTGGTAACTCTTGACAGGGCTACAAGACAAGCTTTGCATGAGGTTGATATTTAGACATTGTCTATGGCTGAAAACCAGATGGAAATACGGAAAATGTATAACATTTTTAGAAGACACTCATTGCAGAGTTTAAACATGTAAAAACTATGATTTTTTTTGTAGGCAAATTAAAATGAGAATGAAGTACAAAGAACTAGAGAAACAAAAGAAGAGATTAGAGGGACATGTTGGGATAACACTAATTGGATGCAAAGACTTAAATGAAGTTTGGATAGTGGAATGAATTTCTTACAACAGGCAAATCTTGATAAAGCCTAGGAAATGTCAAAGGAATTTACTCTTGCTGTGTGATGTATTTGAAAATACAATATATTTAAGTGGGTGGTAACTCAAATTGCAAATATCAGTTATACCTTCCTTTTTAACACTATTCCTGAGACTAATAACAGGTTACTCCCAAAATTCATTTTTTTGCTTTGTTGTGCATATGCAAGTGGGGATAATTGTTATATTATTTTCATTAAAATAATGCAAGCACATAAAAACAAATCAGTGTAGTTTACAAGATGGTATATAAAAAGCAACAATCCCACATTTATTCCCTCATCACCCCCAGTCTTATTCCCCAGAGAAAATGTCTTTTAATAATTCTTTTTGGTAATTAGCTTCATATCTCCAAATAATATGTTTATGTTCTATTTGTTTATTTATTCCTTTTATATAATACTTATACAATCCTCAGTATGAAAATTGAGGATTAGCTCAGGCTTTAATCCTTTCTTTTGATTTTTTCTCTCCTCTGAAATATAAGTGTATATGTATAAAATATTATGTATAACACTTGATATATATTTGATAAAACTATAATATATATTATATATAATATGTAATATATATATAATATATATAACTATATATATATAAATAATATATAAATTTTGTTGCTTTAAGTAATATATTTGCATCTGATTTCTTGTTCCATTAATTTGGAAGAATATCTCTTATTTCTTAAGTATCCACATTAGTAAGATAAACATATTTATGCCCCTCCCCATTCCTCTAGCTTCCCTCTTCTTTTCCACATCTCATGATCTCATTATATTTCCAGGGATGTTAACTTTAACTTTCTGTCTGGCAACCAACCACAACTAAATCTTCCATATTTTATTTGGATTATGAGGATTCTACAGTGGAAAACAATGAAGACCATTTAGATTACCATTACTCTGTAAATAATGTCCAATACTAATCTCAGTTATATGTTAAGATTACCTTTCTTTTTTTAATGAGTTCAATATCATATTACCTGGACTACTCAAAGGAGAATTTTTCCACCTCTAGGATCAAGGTCAAGTGGATTCCCTTGCACTTATCAGTTGCTCAGAAATCAGGACTTTTATTTTGCATTATATTTGAATCATATTTGTTTTCTATAGTTTTATTTGTCCATGAGCTACTCAAATTACTTACTTTTTCTTGTATTGCATCTCTTGCCTTTACTATATCATCGTTTTAAATTCCCAGTCACACTTTTAATTCTGCCAAACCTTATCTCTTTCCCTCAACAACCTACCTCCAAAGAGATCTCAATGTGTATCTTCTGTTCTTTAGCGCCAGTCTGGACTAGTTGTCAGCTTGAGAGTAAACAGAGTATGGAGAGCTGCAGGCTTTTCTTTGGAAATAGCAGGCATATAGCAGACAAACTAATGCCAAAATAGAGAACATCCACAGAAAGAACCTTACCTCTCCTTGCACAGTTTCTTTGCTTATTTATTTATTTATTTATGAGACCAAGTCTCACTCTGTAGTCCAGCCTGCAGTGCAGTGGCAAGATCTCGGTTCACTGCAGCCTACACCTCCCAGGTTCAAGCAATTCTCCAGCTTCAGCCTTCCGAGTAGCTGGGATTATATACATGTGCCACCATGCCCAGCTGATTTTTGTATTTTTAGTAGAGATGGGATTTCACCATGTTGAGTGGGCTGGTCTTGAACTCCTGACCTCAGGTGATCCGCCCACCTTGGCCTCTCAAAGTGCTCGGAAGTTTCTTTGCTTTCTTTCTTTCTTCTTTTTTTGGACAGAGTCTTGCTCTGTTGCCCAGGCTGGAGTACAGTGAGGCAATCTCAGCTCACCACCACCTCCGCCTCCCAGGATCAAGCAATTCTCCCGCCTCGGGCTCCCAAGTAGCTGGGACTACAGGCACCCGCCACCACACCAGCTGATTTTGTATTTTTAGTAGAGACGAGGTTTCACCACATTGGCCAGGCTGGTCTCGAACTCCTGACCTTGTGATCTGCTCGCCTCTGCCTCCCAAAGTGCTAGGATTACAGGCATGATCCACCGCACCCAGCCTTTCTTTGCTTTTAAAAGAAAGACTATCTAGATTTTAGTTTGTTTGTTGGCTTTGCTTTTTTGGCAGCAAAAAAGAAAGGGAGGAGGGAGGAAGCGAGGGAGGGAGGAAGCTAGGGAGGGAGAGAGCTATTCTTTTCTATATTTTAGGTAGTTATTTAGCTGTCTGTTCCTGTATAGCAAATTATCTCCAAATTAGACAGCTATGAATAAGAAACACATATTATTACACTTTTTATGGGTCAGGAATCCTGGTAAGGCTTAGCTGGGTGCATGTGGCTCAATATCTCTTGTGAGGCTGGAGGTAAGCTGGTGATCAGTCCTGCGGTCTCACTTGAAGGTTCCACTGTGTGTGTAGGATGGTATATGCACTTTCAAGCTCACTTCCATGGTTGTTAGCATGCCTTATTATCTGACATGTGGGTGCAGGGGTTCCTCACAACAGCTGGCAATGTACTTTTCCTCCAGGACAGATGAGAGAGAGAGAGAGAGAGAGAGAGAGAGAGAGAGAGAGAGAGAGACCGACAGAGAGAGAGAGACCGACCCAGGATAGGAGACACAGGCTTTTTATAACCTAATTTTGGAAGTGACACTTCCGCCTGGCTGCTGGAAGTCTAGCCCACATGCAAGGGAAGGACATTACATAGGGGCAGGAATGCCAGGCACTGAGGAACACTGATGACCTTCTTGGAGGCCACTACAATGTCACAGAGTAGAGGGATGTCAACTGATGTGATTTTTATGTATGTTTTCTGCTAATCTCCTCCCAGACTATCTACAGATTGGCTCCCACTGTTTCTTTATCCTCAGGTATCTCTACATATCATATTCTAAGCTGTTCATTTTTCTGCTTATTTCACTCATCGACCCTCTTTCATTCACTTCTAGTCTTCCACTAAGGTATGGAAATCTCTTGATTTTGCTGACTGATGAATACTTTTTCCCTACACTGTTAAGGGTTTACAGCCTGCTGTTTTTCTTGCTTTCAGTTCTGTGGGGTCTTAGGAGGGAGAGACACAAGAGCATCTATCTTTTTTCCAACTGTAACCGAACATTGGAATTACTACTATGGTTGGAGGAATTTAGGTTATTTGGTAGTACTTTAGTCACGGTCTAGAAAAGAATGCCCACTACATTTCAAGTAATTTATTTTCACATTCAAATGACAGATCAGAAGTCTTTTCTATGGCCACAATTAATCTGGTTTTCAACTTTTAGCAGATTCTGAAATACGAAGAAAACAATGCATTGGAGTTACTGTTTCTGAATTCTGCTATTTCTAGTGTCTTCCCCACATTAGCTTAAACTGCTAAAGCAGTTTCTACTTGGTTGAGTATTTATGGTATTGCACTTCTACAACCCTGAAAAATCTTTTAATCTTCTCAATTTGTCAAAGTTTAGTAATAATCGTTTGTACTCAAAGAGCAATCACAGAAATTCTAAATGCTTCTGTGGTTGATAAGAGCTGAGTTCTTTTGCATTATTGCATTGTCATTCACTTCCGATGGTTGGAAGTACATGATGTGGTAAGCCAGCACAATAGCCTTCAATCTCCCTAATATCTTATCTTTAATGAAATCTCAGGAGAAAATGGCCTTATGTTTCTGACTTCATAACCCTCTATTCATCAATGAAGAAAACCCAAAATGAAAAACCAGGTATAATTTTATCTTGTTAATCCCATTTCAATTTATTCCAGGGAGTAGGAAACAGAAATATTAGTGAGATATTAAAGTAGTGTTAGAAGGAGAGGAAGATTTTGGATATTAGCCATATTCCAATATTCTGGATATTTTGCTTTGACTTCAAAAACATTTTTGTATAAATTTTGATTGTAATTAGAGCCAGATTGCTGCTTGCTTTGCTAAGTAGAAGCCCAGAAACTGACTTAAAAAAAAAGAACAAAGGAGATAACAATTTTACACTCAAACCTAACCATATAATGTTTTAGCCCTATATAATTATCATTACCTATTTCATCTATTAAAGTTAACCAAAATAAAGATATTCTGTTTCAGCTGGATTAAAATAAATTTTATCTTTAAAAAATGTTTCTCAGTTTACCTTTTGTGTCATTTAGTATTTAATGAGTTCCAAGCTCCTCCAAAACGTAGTTGCTTAAAATGGCGACCTTTTATTTAGCTCATAATTCTGTGGTTCTGCCATTTGGGCTGGGTTTCAGTTTATTTTTTTTCTAATCTGGGCTAGGTTTAGCTGATCTCAACTAGACTAGTTCATATGTTGGTGATCAGCTGCCATGCTAGCTAGAAACTGGCTGATCTAAGATGGATTAGTTAGAACAGCTTATGCCCCATCCTCCAGAAGGCCAGTTTGATCACAGAATCCCATAAGTGAAAATGGAATTTTGCAAAGCCTTTAGAGGCTCAGGTACAGAACTCATGTTATATTGCTTTTGCCACACTGATTAAACAAGACACATGGTCAGCCCACATTCAAGGAGAGGAATTGCAAGAACTGTGGCCATGTTTGTGATTAATCACTACTTAAGAAGTGAGGTAAAACCTGTATTACCATTTCTGCTCTAGCCGACTGAATGATAAAATTTAATAGCTAAAAAGCTAAAAAGTGAAATAAACAGCTAAAAGTCAAAGACAAATGTGTATACAGATTTGTCAAAAGCTGAAAAAGTTTGTGATAACAATTAGAAGCTTGTATTAGTTTTCACAGTGCTATAAAGCACTGCTTGAGACTGGGTAATTTATAAAGGAAAGAGGTTTAATTGACCCACAGCTCAGCATGGCTGGAGAGGCCTCAGGAAACTTAGAGTCATGGTGAAACGCAAAGAGGAAGCAAGGCACCCTCTTCACAAGGCAGCAGGAAGGAAAATCAATGCAGGAGAAACTACCACACACATAAACCCATCAAATTTTGTGAGAACTCACTCACAATCATGAGAACAAGATGGGGGAAACCTCCCCCATGATTCAATTACCTCCATCTGGTCTCTCCCTTGACACATGGGGATTATGAGGATTATAGGGATTATAATTTAAGATGAGATTTTGGTTAGGGACACAACCAAGCCATATCTTACTGGCTATTTCTATTCTACCCGTTTTCCTCGGAGGACAGTCTCCTAGGTAAAAGTTGTGCTATTCCACTGAAGACAGTCTCCTAGGTAAAGGTTGTGATTTCAGGGCAGCTAATTTGCTTAGCTGACAACAGGTGCTGTTTAAGTCTCATAGTTAGCTTTCTCTCCTTTCCTCCTCAGAAGTATTCATCAGTAACATGTAATAGTCAGTGATCCCATTATTCAAAGATCACTTTGCCATAAGGTACATGAATTTATTTTGAGATAGGACATAATTTGGAACCATGGAGGGGTTCTACAGTTTTTGTTAATCTTCATGATATATATGTGCATGCTTCTCTCTTGATTAAAAGGGCTTGTCATACCCACTGTGTCTGTGGGTCTGTTATGCATTAACACACATGCTCTTGCATTGTCCTCAGTTTTATATTTTAGGCTATTTTTCTCCAAGTGTATGTTTTGCAGTTGTCATACTAAGCTTTCTCATTCAAATCATAGCCAATAATATAGCGAAACTTAAGAGAAGGTCATTGTTTTTTCCTCTGAGGATAAGAATATTATCTGGATTGCAATATAGCTCCAGAATTTTGCTTTTTATTGTTCACATTCCTATAAAATCTGCTTAATTAAACAGCTGGCAGAAGTTAACAGCATGTTTTTGAGAGTTTTTTGTTTGTTTTGCAATCTAAAAACATTTTAAGACACACACGAAAAGTTACCTTTTCAGTAAGTGGGTAGAGAAATGAGACTCTGTAAGGGTCTCATTTAGGAATTAGGAAATTAGGAAACATGATAGCTTAATTCAAGTAGTATGAACTCCTAGATCATGAGAAATGCTGATGCTAAAATGCAGATACCAGAGAAAATCTCACAAATCTAAAAAGATATGTTTTGGAATTATTCAGACTTTTTATTAGACATCCCCATATCTAGCCTAACTTCAAATAATCAGGTTATATTCTTTTATTTCTTCCTGAGATGTACAGTCAATGAATGTGCTCATTTTAGCATTACGTACCCTTCATTGTTGTGTGAGGACATGGAATAATGAAATATAAGAAAGATATATGACTTTAATTCTATTTAAGACAAATAGAACCAAGCTATTATATTCAATCTAAAATAATAAATTCAAGTTTGTAATTACATTCTAATGCGGGCTAATCACCTCTGCTAAAATCTACTCATTTATGAAACTATATATAAATTATCCAAGTGTACCTTGGAATAACAGTGTTCAGGTAAGTCAACGTACAAAATACATTTTTAGAAAGGAATGGAAATATGATAGAAATAGGATACAGATCTATATGGGTGTGAGTCATACACGAAACAACATTCAAATATTGGCATTATTTCATTCATTTACTAAGTAAATATTGTAAAACACCTGCTATAGAAAAGGCACTGTTCTTTCTCTTAACTTTTATTTTAAGTTCAGAGGTACATGGTGCAGTTTTGTTATATAGGTAAACGTGTGTCATGGGGGTTGGTTATACAGATTATTTTGTGTCCCGCATATTAAGCCTAGTACCCATTAGTTATTTTTCCTGATTCTCTACCTCTTCCCACATTCCACCCTCCAGTAGGTCCCAGTGTCAGCTGTTTCCCTCTATATGTCCATTTGTTCTCATTGTTTAGTCTCCCACTTATATGTGAGAACATGTGATATTTGTTTTTCTATTCCTGTGTTAGTTTGCTAAGGATAATGGCCTCCAGCTCCATCCATGTTCCTTCAGAGGACATATCTCGTTCTTTTTTATGGCTGCATAGTATTCCATGGTGTACATATACCACAATTTTGTTATCCGGTCTACCAATAATGGGCACTTAGGTTGATTCCATATCTTTACTATTGTGTATAGTGCTGCAATGAACATATGCGTGCATGTGTCTTTATAATAGAATGATTTATATTCCTTTGGGTATGTACTTAGTAAAGGGATTGCTGGGTAAAATGGTAATTATGTTTTTAGGTCTTTGAGGAATTGCCACACTTTTTTTCCACAATGGTTGAACTGATTTACACTCCCCCCAACAGTGTATAAGCATTCCCTTTTGTTTGCAACCTCACCAGCAACAGTTTTTTGTTTGTTTGTTTCTTTTCTTTTTTTTTATAATAGCCATTCTGGCTAGTGTGAGATGGTATCTCATTGTGGTTTTGATTGACATTTCTGTAACGATCAGTGATGCTGAGCTTTTTAAAATATGCTTGCTGGCTGCATGTATGTCTGCTTTTGAAAATTGTGTGTTCATGTCCTTTTGCCCACTTTTTAATTGGGTTTTTTGTATGTGTGTGTAAATGTGTTTAAATTCCTTATAAATGGTGGACGTTATACCTTTGTCAGATGCATAGTTTGCAAAAATTTGCTCCCATTCTTTATGTTGTCTATCTCTGTTGATAATTTCTTTTGCTGTGCAGAAGCTCTTTGGTTTAATTAGATCCTGTTTGTCAAATTTTGCATTTGTTACAATTGCTTTTGGTGTCTTTGTCATGAAATCTTTTCCCGTTCTTATGTCCAGAATGGTATTGCATAGGTTGTCTTCCAGGGTTTTTGTAGTTGGGGGTTTTACATTTAAGTCTTCAATCTCTCCTGAGTTAATTTTTGTATATGGTGTGAGGAAGGGGTCCAGTTTCAGTCTTCTCCATATGGCTAGCCAGTTATCTCAGCACCTTTTATTGAATAGGGAATCCTTTCTTTTTTGCTTGTTTTTGTCAGCTTTATTAAAGATCAGATGGTTGTAGGTGTGCAGCCTTATTTCTGGGCTCTCTATTCTGTTCCATTGGTCTATGTGTCTTTTTTTTGTACCAGTACCATGGTGTTTTGGTTATTGTAGTCCTGTAGTATTCTTTGAAATCAGGTAGCGTGATGCCTCCAGCTTTGTTCTTTTTGCTTCGGATTGGGAAAGGCACTGTTTTAGACAGTGTAGAAACAGCAGTGAACACAATAGATTAAAATTCCTGCCCTCATGGTACTAAATTTTAGTTAATAGAGACAAATATAACATACATAAGATTTTAATAACATATATATATCTGTGTGTACACATATATATGTGTGTGTGTACATATATATATAACAAAATATATATATAGTGTGTATACATAATATATATATGGGGGTATGTGTGTGTATAAAAGAAAAAAGTACTGCAGACTGAGTAGCTTAAACAACAGAAATTTATTATTCTACACTTTTGGAGCCTGGAAAGTCCAAAATTAAAGTGTCCATCCATTCAATTTTTGGTGACAGCTCTCTTCCTGTCTTGCAGACAGCCACATTCTGTGTGTGGCCTTTCCTCTGTGTACAAGGAAAAAGAGCTCTGGTGTCTCTTTTTATTCTCATAAGGACACCAATGTTATTGGATTAGGGCCCCACCTTTATGATTCCATTGAACTTTACCTCCTAAAGTTCCTCTCTTCAAATGAGTCACATTGGAGATTAGGATTTCTACCTATGAATTTGCTGGGAACACAGTTTAGTCTATAGAGTACTGAACTTGAAACAGATTTTAGCTCTCAAATTGTAATCTTGATGTATATTACTAAATTATGCAAATTCAGCTTCAAAGACCTAACCATATTTCCTTTGTGAAACTTCTGAAATTGAATTTCCTTTCCATTCCTCCCATCATGACACTATTTCTCTACTACGAACTACGACAAAACAATTTCCCAACTAGTCTTCTTGTCTCCAATCAGTCTTGAATACTGCCACTTAATGTGGTAGTATCACAACAGAGAAAGTTTCAGGTCGAATATCTCATTCTTCAGGAAAGTCAAAGAAAATATTAATTGTTCTTTTTTATGCAGGGAATGAACAAGAAAATATTTATTACAAATGAATAAAGGTGCTTTTCCTGTCTTGCACATGTCACTGGACTTTCAGTATATTTAGAAATCATGTTCTTCCTAACAATTATGGCTGGCTAGTCACAGTGAAATAGCATATCTATCATTTTTATTATTCTCCAAAATAATTTTCTAATTGAATGGTAGATATTTTCTTTTTTAAAAAAACCCATATTGATATCTTTTTAATACATTTCATCTGTTACAAAGAATGATATATTCACTCTTTTTAGAATTGGGTAGGGGGCAATCATGTCTTCCAGTTTATCAGAATTTATATATTGCTAGGGAAGGCCAGATACATTCATTAGGAACTATTGAGACCAGAAGACATGTTCTCTAATAAGAACGCCTCACCAGTAAGTGGTGAATTAAGGGCTAAGAACTGGATTTGTCTTCCAATACTTCTCACTAAAAGGGTTGAACTTCCAAACAACCCCAAAATGATACAGACATTGAGAGTCTTTTGAGACCCATTTCTAGCACTTAACGGCATTTGGTCATTTTATATGATGCATTTGGATGAGACAAATTGCATTTCTCTTCCTTGTGCATTGATATTTTCTAAACACACAGTTAGTATATAGAGAAACTTCTGACTGGTGGAGAATTGGCAAAGTAATATTTGTTTACATTTTTCAACTTCATTATGTTAAAATATTTCTAAATTCTATATTTTGTGAATGCCTAAATGACTGTACTTTACACAGGAAAAAGTAATTCAATGGCTAAGAGAATTGAATTGTATTCATTTGTACAGATGATTTCTGAAATTGTAATTTACCTGGATATGGATAAGAAAAATATCCCATAAGTAATAAGCAAGGTAAATTAGAGATATAGTCATTTGAGATATTTCTTTGGATTCTATTTATAACTAATCATGCTTGATTAAAAGGATATTAAATTTTTAAAAGACACATCAAAAGTACTAGTGCAATAACATAATCTGAGTTTGAACACAAGATACCTTCCAAGCTTGCTGGCTTCTTTACATTGATTCATAAAATTTTACACTTTAGTCATAAAGATGAGTGTTGGCATCCCACTTTCTTAAGAGTCACTGGATATTGAATTTATAAAACTTTGCATTTGATTAGTGCAAAAGGTGTGCTTTACATGTTAGTATATATGCTACATCCTAAAGAGTTCTGTAGAAAACAGTCCCACTGTAGGTAGTACTTTAAAATTAAGCCAGGAACCCTTTTTTCTCCCTGTCTCTCCCCATTTGCAAAGATTTATCTATGTCTTCAGCTATCTGAAAGTATATATACAAGACTCTAGTGCCATAGGGAGCTTACAATGTTAGTGCATGAATTTGAACCTTAAAAGACACTTACTTTGTACTCTGTAAGTAACTGTTGAAATAATGTATGTTAAAAAGAACTCAAGAAAACTCTTGAGTAAAACATCAAGACATGCCATAACTAGTTACTGCTAACATAAAAATGCATGCAGCTTTTCATTTTAAGTTATACATTGCCAAAGCAATATCTAAGCCATACTTTACAAGATATTTCAAGTTGTATATTCTCTATGAATGTTTCCTGTCAAAGTAAAAAAAAAATAAAAAATAAAAAATAAAAAACTGTACTAGACAAAGTTTCATGGGCACGGAAGAGTTTATTCAAGACTATTGCAATAGGGGAGAGAAACTGATATCAACTCTTAAGAAATAAAGTGTGGGACAGTTTTTAAGAGCAGATGTAGGAGGATCATAGGCCACCTGTGTTTGCTGATTATCCTTACAGGAGGAGAAAGTAAACTTTCTCACATATGCATGACATAAACTAGTTTTGTAGTTTATAATTATTCACCTATGATAGGTTCCTATCCATCCACAGAGATTGGAAGATGGGGGCACTATCTTGATAGTCACATCTAAAAAATATAGCACCCAGGTCTTTGAGAGAGATACTCCCTAGATCATATAGCTAGCAAGAGGCTTTTAAGGAGGTTTAGAAGGGGCAGAGAAGGAATTTTTAATAGCAAGTTTTCTAAAGTAAAGGCTCTAAGGAAAAGAACGTCATGGGCCTATAGTCAGGAAACAACCCGTCTAACATTTAGTCAAGCTGAGATAAATATTAAGGCTGTCTTAAATGTTCTTTGATTCTTTCAACCAAAGGGACCCTCTTTGTCCTCCAAGATTCTACAGTCCTTTTTGTCTCTACCACTCACTTGACCCATAGTTACCCAGACATTCTAAATGCCTGCTTGTGTTTGTATCTTTGAGCATTTTTGGCATGCAGCTGGGTACTTTATTTTATTTTATATTTTGGCATGGAGCTGGTATTTTTTATTTTTCTCACTTAAACGTCACAATAATATTTTGAGGCAGATAGATATTTTTATAAGGTTCATTCAAAAGACTTTTTGGCTTATTAAAGATAAGGCTAAGAAAGTCCCTCTAGTCAAATAACTAACAAGTGGTAAAACCTATGCAAGTTAAATTCAGAGCCCAATGTGCCCTGCAACTGTCTTGGTCTGCTTAGGCCACCACAGACTGGGCACTAAAGAACAAAAATTTATTCTTACAGTTCCAGAGGCTAAGAAGTCCAAGATCAAGATGCCAGTAAAGTAGGTTTCATTCTGAGACCTCTTTGCTTGACTTGCAGGAAATCACTATCTTGCTGTGTGTTCACATGACCTTTCCTTAGTTCCTGCACGTAGGATGGAGAGCATGTGTGTGTGCATCCTCTTCCTCTTCTTGTAAGGCCACCAGTCCTGTTGGATTAGGATCCCATGCTTAAGACCTCATCTAATCTTAATTACCTCCTAAAGATGCTATCTTCAAATACAAACTCATTGGGAGTTAGGGCTTTGATACATTGATTTGGGCAGGGACATAATTCAGTCCATAGTGGCTGCTTCACTGTGTTAGTCCAATAGGGCTGCTATAACAAAATGCTATAAATTGGGTGATTTCTAAACAACATACATTTATTTCTCACAGTTCTAGAGGCTAGAAGTCTATGATCAAGGTGGCAGCTGATTCGGTATCTGGTGAGGGCCTGCTTCCTGCTTCACAGATAGCTGTCTTTTAGCTGTGTTGTCTGTCACATGGTGAAAAGGAATAACTCTGGTTTGTTCAGCCTCTTATACAGGCACTAATTCCATTCATGGGGGCTCCATCCTCAACCCCTAATCACCGTTCAAAGACTTCACCTCCTAATAACATCAGATTGAGGATTAGGTTCAGCTTCAGAAAAGAAGCAATTAGGTTTCTGGGATAAACTAGCAATGTTTAGACATACAGTGAGAAAAAAAAAAAAAAAAAGTAGGATTAAGGACAGATATTTCTAGAGACTACCTAATGGCTTGAATTATATTGTTATATTTGATGGCTCATTTGTTGCATACTGACTACCTGCCAGGCACAGCTTTAGCCTGAGCAATGTGCAGAAGATAAGGCCTAGGTGGTGTGCTAAGGGGTTGCCTATCCAGACGACATGGAGCAGCATCCAAGGAGTAAGTCTCCCTTATTTTAATGCTGATACCAACAACTTACGTAACATTCAGCAGGACGTACTATGCTGTTGATTTTCTCTCTATAGCAAGTGAGACTAGATATGCCTATTTATAAGACTGTTGAAAGTCAGTCAAATTGTGTTTGGAATCTTGAGTATAAAAAATTACATTATTATTGTAGAATCTGGGTCATTTGTTTTAAAATGCCTTGATGTCTCCTTGTTAGATACCTAGGAAGAATGGGTAAAAACCTGTCTTTAAAGAAGAAATGTGCGCCCAATTCTCTATATTTATAGGATTATAAAAGCTCCACAAAAAGAATTTTAAAGAGCAACATTTTAATGTTTTACTTTGAACAAACTATCTTTGAACAGCTGGTAAATATTTTCTTATAGTTATGGCTAGGACAGAAATAAGAGCATTGACAGTAAGAGAAGCAGAGTGACTTCTGAATATGTCAATTTTTTTTTTAAATTTTTTCTCCACAGCCTCTCTCACCTTTGCATTTACCCTATGCTCTCAGTACTTATGCCCAAGACACATTGCAACATACAAAGGATCCAAACACAAAGATCTTGAAGACAGAATGTTAGCTCAGAGAAGACTAACACAACATGATAGGAATGAGGGCTTATTTACCACTGGAGCAAGGCCCTTAAGGTATAAGTAGGCTTCCCATAACTGTGCATGTGGGAAGATATTCTAGGTGGCAAGCATAGTTTGAGCAAAGGTGTTAGGATAGAAGTTTCCCCTGTTTAGGAGACAGAAAGTAGAATATGCAAGGCCCTGCAGAAACAGGGTAGGGCTCAGGCAGTTGCCATGGCTCCCACCTATAATCCCAGCTCTTCGGGAGGCCAAGGCGGGAGGATCACTTGAGCCCAGTAGTTCAAGGCCAACCTGGGAAACCCTGTCTCTACAAAAAATATAAAAATTAGGGGGACATGGTGGCATGCACCTGTAGTCCCAGCTACTCAGGAGCTGAGTTGGGAGGATTGCTTGAGCCAGGGAGGTCAAGTCTCCAGTGAGTCATGAGAGTGCCATTGCACTTCAGCCTGGGAGAAAAAGTGAGACCCTGTCTCATAAAAGGAGGGAAGGAGCAAAGGAAAGAAGAGAGGAAGGGAGGGAGGGAGGGAGGGAGAGAGAGATGGGGGAAGGGAGGGAGAGATGGGGGGAGAGAGGGAGGGAGGGAAGAAGGAAGGAAGGAAGGAAAGAAGGAAGGAAGGAAAGAAGGAAGGAAGGAAGGAAGGAAGGAAGGAAGGAAGGAAGGAAGGAAGGAAGGAAGGAAAGGTAAAGAGGAAGGAAGGAAAAGGAAAAGAGGAAGGAAGAAGGAAGGAAAAGAAAAAGAGGAAGGAAAGAAAAGAGGAAGGAAGGAAAAGGAAAAGAAGAAAGGAAGGAAAGAAGGAAGGAAGGAAGGAAGGAAGGAAGGAAGGAAGGAAGGAAGGAAGGAAATTAGGACAGGGTAGAAACTTGAGCTTTACTCTTAGGGCAGGGAGAGTCAATGAAAAAAGTAAATATGGCCAGGTACAGTGGCTCACGCCTGTAATCCCAACACTTTGGGAGGCCAAGCTGGGTGGATCGTGAGGTCAGGAGATTGAGACCATCCTGACTAACACAGTGAAAACCCGTCTCTACTAAAAATACAAAAAAATTAGCTGGGTGTGGTGGCACACACCTGTAGTCTCAGCTACTTGAGAGGCTGAAGCAGGAGAATCTCTTGAACCTGAGAGGTGGAGGTTTCAATGAATCAAGATCATGCCACTGCACTCCAGCCTGGGCGACAGAGGGAGACTCCTTCTCAAAAATAAAAAAGGAGTAAACAGACAGAGGAATGCCATGATTTATCTTATAAATTAAGATGATTACTTTGGGTGCTTGTGGAAAGTACATTTAAGGGAGACAAGAATAAGAAAGGGAATAACAGTGCAAGTGAGTAGCACATAAATATCATGAAATCAGCTAATTTCTGCGAGTTGTTCTCAAATTGTCTTGGTTTTCATGCTCCATCATCGGGTGATATATTCTCAGGGCCATAATCTAAAAAGGAAGTGAAAGAATCCACTTCCCTGGGTTAAAATATTAAAACTTCAGGCATCCTTTTCGAAAAATTCTATGAGTATGCAATTTTAATGACTTTCAGGAAAAGTGTGTTCTTTGTAATTCTCCCAACAGCTCAGAACTTATTTAAGGTGTCACTAAACTTGTTGAGATACAGCACATGCTTTATGTTTGGTAATTGATGAAATATTCCCCCTTAAATAAATCTCACATTGCCAGATCTGATGACATGACTAATAAAACATAACCATGTGAAGGAAATAGCTATTTTGAGCAATATACAGGAAAGAGATATTCTTTTGATGTTGAAAAATAGAACATTTTTAATGAAAAACTACACTCTCCAGACCACAGTAGCAAACCTCCTAACATTGAAATTGGAGGACATTTCAGGGCCAAAGTTGCTAAAGAAAAATTCTCTGTTTCAAACTAAAAAATTATGGTGTTTCAGATAGCATGTGCCTTAAAACTTGAATAGATGTTGAATTAAAAATCTAGTGGATTTTTTCTACTCTTGTTAGAATCTGAACTTCGGATGATGGAAACATGAGTTTGCTGCAATAATAAACTAATGAGCAATTCCTGCTTCTTGGCTGATGTATTTTCTAAGGAAGTATTTTATGCACACAGTATGCCATGTCTGCAAGTCATATGCCTGTATATGGAAAACAAAGAGATTAATATGCACTACTAACCCAGTGAGGAAAAGCCAGTACCAGTTTCTAAGAAGGCATTATAAAATGTTCCCAGTTGGGACTGGCCTGAAGTTGGGCCACATAGGCTAAAGTCATTACTTTTCATATTTGCAAAATTAGTGAGGGAGTCAGACTTGGCATGGTACTAGCTTCAGGGCACACTTGTGATCTCTTCCTGGCTTTCTCATTTACTAGCTAGAGACCTTTATTGAGCCACTTAACCTGCTTAAGCATGCATAAAGTAGGAAACTATATCCGAGTTTGCAAGATGATTGGAAAAATTATGACAGATGATGCAACATTCCTGGCACTATAGATGCTTAAGAAACTAATATTATTTCCAGAAACATGTTTAAAAAGATAGATACCCCAAAGCATTTTCAAATTTCCTCCTACTTGACATTGTCATATTTTTCTTACATACACTCTGGTCCTCATTGACTCTTCCCACCACCACCTCATTTTCTTTTTTTTTTTTTTTTTGAGAAGGAGTCTCACTCTGTCACCCAGGCTGGAGTGCAGTGGCCAGATCTCAGCTCACTGCAAGCTCCGCCTCCCGGGTTTACGCCATTCTCCTGCCTCAGCCTCCCGAGTAGCTGGGACTACAGGCGCCCGCCACCTCGCCCGGCTAGTTTTTTTTTTTTGTATTTTTTTAGTAGAGACGGGGTTTCACCGTGTTAGCCAGGATGGTCTCGATCTCCTGACCTCGTGATCCGCCCGCCTCGGCCTCCCAAAGTGCTGGGATTACAGGCTTGAGCCACCGCGCCCGGCCGGCCATTTTCTTTAACTATGTTCCTGAAGATTGTGGCTTCCATGATCTATAGCAGCTTTGTTTCATATGACATTGCACATGTCATTTATGTGCCCATCTAAATATAAGTTCCATTCATTTCAACATCTCTGATTCCTCGTCTCTAACTCCTTGTCGCCATACAAGCCAGTCTTCTTACTTTAAAATTTCATTTCTCTACCTACTCATATTTGCTATTGTTTCCCAAATCTTGTTTACAAATCATCTCCTGGGACTGATTGTAAAGCCATGGTTGGATAGAGCTTGTATATACGTATTGTAGGAATATGCAGTTAAAAGGAACATCGCAGGTGTAGTGGGTCAGTAAAGATTATCTTTCGTAAAAGAACATTTTTTGTTGCTCCACCTCCACTCTCTACCTCACTAACTGTCGACCCCCAATTTGCCAAATTGTAAACCTATTCAGGACTTAACCTGTGTCTTGTCAGCTATTGTGTATCTCTTCACAGTATCTAGTGCAGTGTTTGTAGATACATAGGCTGAGTGAATAGTACTGAAATCACACCATCTGAAAACTACTGTGAATCTCATTCATCAGCTAGCCCAGAACCTTCACTTTATAAGTGAGTAACCTAAAAAATTACTCCAGTGTCTGGGCGCAGTAGCTCACACCTGTAATCCCAGCATTCTGGGAGGCCAAGGTGGGCAGATCACGAGGTCAGGAGTTTGAGACCAGCCTGGCCAACATGATGAAACCCCATCTCTACTAAAAAAATATGAGAATTAATCAAGTATGGTGGTGCGCACCTGTAATATCAGCTACTCGGGAGGCTGAGGCAGGATCGCTTGAATCCGGGAATCAGAGGTTGCAGTGAGCTGAGATCGAACCATTGCACTCCAGCCTGTGCAAAAGAGTGAGACTCCGTCTCAAAATAATAATAATAATAAAATAAAATAAAAAAATAAAGAATTACTCTACTGACAAAGCTAGTTGCAGAAATGGGACTAAAACCTGATTCTCTGCACTCAAACTTTAATTCTTTAGCTAAAGCCATAATTGATTTAAAGAAAAAAGCTCAATCTTCCCACTTTTAAAGGAAACTGTTAGCTTTCTCCTATAAGATAGCACATATATTGTAATATTTCTCATAAATATAAAGGTAGGAAAAGTAGGGCATAAGACCAAGGGGAAACTTTTTTATTATCTTGAGTTTAACCTTGGGGGTACTTCTACATGTAAGATGTTTTAGAAAAACGCTCACGGCAAAAACCTGTCCTTTATGTTAAGAGTAGGTGAGTATTTACAGTCTAAGGTCTTGTTAGAAAGTTCAGTCTCAGTTCCTAATCTCATCCACCGTGGACTATCAGGCACATTATTTAAACCCTTCTGACATGCATATGTACATATATTAAGCCAGCCTCAGCACCTACTACAAATCACTGTCCTCAGTGTAACCTTGTTTCTTCCCTAGGTGTCAGTGAGAAAGGTAGGACACACAATTCCTTGGAAGAAAACAGAAGGATGAATAACTACTTGATTTCAGCAAGAACTGGCAATATATCTAGACAGACATCCAGCTTCATCTGTAAAATAGGAATAATAACACCTAATGCCTGGGGTACTATGAAGATTGTACAAAATAACAAGTATAAAGTGTTTAGCATAGATGTTAGATGATGTTAATAATGTTTTAATTTTTCTAGGTGGCACATGTGAACTGGTTGATTAGGTTAAAATTATGTATGAGAGTACAACTTTACTTTTATAAAAAATATATTTGAGGCCCACTAGATTGTATGTGATATGGTTGTCCACTTCATCCAACCTACCATGATTTTGGTACTTACATATTTAAATGCCCTTGGATTGGATCCAAGGAAGACCAGCCATATACACATATTCAGCCCTAAAGTGAATTTGCTATGGCAATTATCCCATTGAATTGCTCTTTAAAAGGTCAATTTATTAGCTTTGCCTTTGCTTCCTTCATTTTTGAATGTGGTGCTGATTAAATATCCATGAAGCCTTGTATTAACCTTTTATTCAAAGTAAGTAAAAACCAGTTCAAGATTTTCACTGCAAAGCTGTCATAGGTCACCAGGTTGAAAGCATTTACAGGAAAAAAATTGGGATGTATTTTCACAGGAAAAAAAAAAAAATGACACCAGGCTGTTAAATGTTCTTGGGTTCCTTTTTAGTTGGACAGTACCAGGGGAACTGTAATCTTATCAGCATTTCTTTGTATCTTACAGCACATATTTGCAAATGGCATTGAACAAGAGAAGTGATGGAGGTTAAAGGAGTTTCAGATGTAATAATTCTTAATCAAAATTTCATTTAGGCAAGAGCAGCACCCAGATTTACTAAGCAAGGTAAAGTAGTAGGACTTTCTTTCCAGGAAGAATGAGAGAAACACTTGGTAGTAATTTTTGCTTTTCTTATGGGTTCCAGTATATTATGGAGTTAGACATGTATGTCTACATGTATCAAGGGAGCCTCAGCACCTGCTGCAAATCACTATCTTCAGTGCATTCTTGCTTCTTCCCTGGATATCAGTGAGGAAGGAAGGACACATACTCCCTTGGCAGACAACAGAATGATGTAGTACTACTTAATTTCAGCAACAATTGGGAATATATGTAGAGACTGAACCTCAGCATTAACAAAGGATAGAATTCAGTCTTCCTAGAAACTTTAGTTTTACCTACTATATAAGATATTCTGGCAACCAGTAAATTTACAGGCCACTGAATAAAAGTCTAACATTTTTATGTCTTGATATTTCAGTGACTACTCGTCACAGATTTCAGAGAAAGAGTGAAAGGGAATTATGGAGTACAACTAAATACAGAACATCTCTTTTTGTAAAAATTGAGAATTTGATTTTTTATACAAACTTGATTCTGTTCCAGATTATGAAGAAATAAATCAAACATACTATTCTTGCATCTGCTATTGTTTGACAATGATTCTATAAAATTTCAGATTTGTATCCCAGTTTTGAAATTTTGCACACATTCTTTGTTTTCACAAGAACTTTGAATTGGTGCTAAATGTAATCCCCTGCTTTTGTAAATTATTTATATGTTTTTATATTATTTTGGGGAAGAAAAAATTCTTGATTTACAGAGTTAATTGTATTAGAAGATCTGTCATTCTATGTATCTAATCCTTAAGTATAAGAGCTAATAAAATTTTTAAACCAGAAAGTACTGAGGTATCACCTGTTTTAAATTCTAAAAGTTAATATCCAGGACTGAACCTGGATATTAGAGGAATAAATATCAAGTTTGCAAAAATTGCCTGTAGCCAGGAGCGGTGGCTCATGCCTGTAATCCCAGCACTTTGGGAGGCTGAAGCGGGCAGATCATGAGGTCAGGAGATTGAGATCATCCTGGCTAACACGGTGAAACCCCGTCTCTACTAAAAATACAAAAATTAGCTGCCTGTAGTACCAGCTACTCAGGAGTCTGAGACAGGAGTATCTCTTGAACCTGGGAAATGGAGGTTGCAATGAGCGAGATTGTGCCACTGCACTCCAGCCTGGGTTACAGAACTAGACTCCATCTCTAAATAAATAAATAAATAAATAAATATTGCCTGCTGACATATATTTTGTAGCCATGGTTTTGAATTATCTTTTGTTATAGGGTCATAAAGAAACTAGAAGACTTCTGGAGAGATAATTTAGCAAAATATGTGTTAAAATGATTGCATATTATATTTTTTAAAGTTTTTCAAAATGTTTTTAATTACTGAATACATTTGAGGAATTCTAATGTCTAGAAAGACAGCACTAAAGAATTCTCCTGGCTTTAACTAACATCCTTGTCTCTTTTAAGTATGGCTAATAAGGGTTAATGTTTGAGTCTCTAATAATTTATTTCTTAGAAAAATACTTCTTCACTATTTCTAAACTGGAAACATTTAGTAACTATATGATATATTCCATAGGAGATATTCAAAAGAAATGAAAATTCTCTTTGTCCAAGATAATTTCCAGTATGCTTATTGTCTTTGCTTATACTTGATTTTGTCATTTGTGTCTACACATTTTCCAACCAAAAAAGTTTCCATCCCTCTGTACCAGCTATATATAGTGTGCCCACATAGTACACATTCACATAGTAAAGTTTCATAGATATTTTCCATATGTCTTAGAGAAGTAGACACTGTCTAAGCAAGTTGATCCTTAAACTATAAGAACAACCTGTACTAAAAATCCCAGCAGATATTTCACATTAGCACTGTTTGTGCAGTACTATGACCTAAGTAGATGGTCATGTAGACATCTTACCCCTTCTGAAAGTGCTTATTGGAATTCAACACTTTGCAAAAGCTTGTTGAAGCTGCTAGGCTAGAGTTGACATCATTATCTATTAATAGTTAAGAAAATGCTTAAGTTATTTAATCTTCCCTACCTAGTGACTAGATTAAAAATTTAATGAAATATATTTTACCATTGCTAACTTGTCTGACTTGGCATTAGAAAAATTCTATTCTGAGATCAGTTTGAATGCATGTTGATTTTTCTAGAAAAATTGAGAAGGATTATTACAGTTACTCAAAAGTAGAAAGAGAAAGGAATGTGTCAGGAGGGATTTTGGTAGAGATTTAATAAAATTTTTACTACTGCAATTATACACACATACACACACACACACATATATATATATCCAAATTCTTCTTTTAAATAGAGAATTTCTGTTTATTTATGTTTAAAATTTATTGATTTTTAATTGGGAAGCCTACACAGGCTGTCTGCACCTGGCTAATCCTGAATCTGCAAAAAGTATAGAATCTGTCAGAACTGCTCCTGAGAAGTGAAACAGAGCATTTTGATTTTAAAGATGTATATAGAATTATCAAGTAAACAATCTGATTGCATTTGGATTTCTACCAGTAGTTAATATATGAATTATATTTAATTCTTTCGAGTATTAACCTACTAACACATACCCTGAGGATAAGCCTGTCTGGCAAAATTTCAGGTAGGTATTATGTTTAAGGATAAAGAATTATGTTTGAAAACTTGTGAGTTTTCATATCAAGAATGTTTCATAAGTTCACTTTCATTATACAGTTAAGAATTTTAGAATAAAAAATGAAACTACAGAAATTGCTTTAACAGTTTTGCACTAAAACAATTTAATTAGAATGAACATAACAAAGAGTAAAACCATTTAAGAACAAGATAAACACGTATTTAAAATGCTTTAAGAGATGATACACAATCATTTTTCAGGTGATTACCCATTTTTCTTCTGCTGTTTATAAATCAAAATTATAAGTAATTTAGTGCTACAGCCACTTGAGTTTGAAATGTAAAATGGGGAGTGCCCATTCTGCAGTATACTTAATGAATGTATACAAATACACCTATAATGATAAACCTGAGCTTCAGTAATGCACTACATGCTCTGAAACCACCTTATATTAGTTAATGAAGACCTAGCTCCCTGGCATTTTTATTTTATTTTATTTTATTTTATTTTATTTTATTTTATTTTATTTTATTTTATTTTATTTTTATTTATTTATTTTTTTGAGACAGAGTCTTGCTCTTTCTCTCCAGCTGGAGAGATGATGCAATGGCATCATCTCGGCTCACTGCAACCTCAGCCTCACCAGTTCAAGCAATTCTCTGCCTTAGGCTCCCAAGTAACTGGGATTATAGGCACCCGCCACCATGCCTGGCTAATTTTTGTATTTTTAGTAGAGACGGGCTTTCACCATCTTGGCCAGGCTGATCTTGAACTCCTGACCTTGTAGTCCACCTGCCTTGGCCTCCCAAAGTGCTGGGATTACAGGCGTGAGCCACCATGCCCAGCCCGACCTAGTTCTTAAGTACTAAGTTTCCAAGGTAGGATACCAGAAAAGTACAGAATAAACATATCCCTGTCCTCAAACAGCTTTCAAACTTATCGAGGACAGGACAAAACAAACAAAAAAAAAAAAAACTAGTAAGTACTAAACTGAGAGAATTGACTGTAAGGACAGCTAGGGCTAAATGCATGTAAATTTCTGCATTGTGCAAAGGGATAGGATGAGTAATCGAATTCTATACTCTAGGGATGATGAAAACACAGATGAGGTAATGTTTTGGAAGGATTTGCAAAACAGGGAGAGTAATTAGGAAATTTGAAATTCAATGTGCTTGTTACCTAACCTTGTGCCTATTCCCTCATCTATATTTACCTATTAAATGTTTTTCAGTAATATTTCCTTTGTTTTCGTAACCCTGCCAATACATTTTTTTCTTGATTATTTTTTCTGTTCATCCCAGATGAGACACAGACAGGATGCTGAGATCAATATGAAAGTGGATTTTTCTGTGCCCATTTCTCTTGTTATATTGCATTAACACATTCAGCCCATTTCACATAAATGGAAAAGGAAATGTTAGTGAAACAGTTAGCTTCAGTTAATTGCTAAGGATGTGGTAGAAGATGATATACCAAGATTGCTCAGGAAAGATATTGTTTCTCCAGAATGGTTACAAATAACTGGCAGCCTTGATCCATAAAAACATTATGTGTTTCATATCAAATCAGCAGTCTAAATTTTAGAACAAGGTGCCATAATTTCACGTGTATTTGTATCTTCTTTTCCCCAAAAGATGTAATAACGTGGGGGAGAGGGGAGGTGTGATAATAATACAAAGGATGACAACATGGCAAGTAATGAAATGCTGAAGTCATAGCATTTTGTCACGAAGTCATGGTTGGAATGGGTCCATTACTGCCTTCACATTTATTTTCATGACCCTTTTTACTGAATATTCCCCTGGTCCCCCATTCTAAAAGAAGTCACTGCTTTCTCTTTGAGTAGGAGAAAAGTAAGCTTTGGTAATTGGAAAGGTAATTTGACAGGCATTGAAATCTTCTATTTCCCTGAATACATAGCTCATTAATGTCAAGACAAAGAAAAATAAACCAGCCCTATAAATGATGGTCTGGAAAAAGTCCAGCCTTATATGCTAGAGGCGCTTTATGGGAATAGCATTGTGACTAGTATGTTAATGAAGACATGTTATTTTATAGTTTCAGATTCTGACAGACTCAAAATGTTTGGAGAAGTGCATTAACTTTTTCAGCACAAGGGTCCCTTGGATGCCTCTCTACCCCAGGGAAAGCATCAAGGTTACAATCTGTTAAAAGTTTATCAGACTATGCAGTTAAGTATCTATCACATTTAAATCAACATCTTCCATTTTAAAAATACCATAGCATCCTGATTCAGATATTCAGTCACACTAATTAAATAACATTCTGGGAAAAGATTCTGAAAATTAGTATGACCTGTCCCAAAATAGAAACCGAATCACCTGAGTAGTAAACCCATAGCTCTTAGAAAGTCTTTGATGGTGCAGAAGGATTTTACCCACTAAAATCTAGTTCCTATCATTTGTTACTTGCTCTCTATGATATATTTAAATATGTGCTTTCCAACCTTAAAGGTATGTATGAATTGTTGAGTCATCAGATGATATCTGATAGTATCAGGGTTTGAGTAATGTAAATCCAAAAAAAAAAAAAAAAAAAAAAGGCTATTTTTGTTTCTAAAATCTTTTCCAAGATAAACAGCTCCACTGAAAACTTCTTTTTAAGTAAGCCAAAATTCATTGAGCTGTTCTTGAGGATACCCTGGGGTGACGGTTTGCTCTTTCACTATTATACTTTAATTGGAAAGCAGAATTATCATTGTCGGGATTTACCAAAGCATACTTCTTCCAAACACAGAGCTCTTCCAAGATTTTTAGACTTTTATTTTGTTGTAGCTTTTATTATTTAACATTGATTTTCCTTGGTAGCGTTACAGTGCCATTTTCCTGGAGACAAGGGGGCAGTTTATGGTTAATTTTGCTTTTTTGTTTCAGAAATATTTTGACAATACATCACTTGGGGGCTGTTACTGCACATTTGAAGTAAGTGTCTGTTGTGGCAGAGGACATAGAGTTGACATATTATAAAGCATAAATAATAATAATGCTTCCCATTCATATCACATCTGTCATCCAGAGGGGCCCAAAGTGCTCACCACACAGCAGGGAAGGATTATTGTACAGCAGGCCTAAAAGTTTACACAATTATAGTGCATAAAATGCTGATTAAATATCGATTTCCAGTATTATTCCTAAGAGTATGTAAGCCGGAATGTATCCTCTGTCTCCAAAGCCGGAGAAAAAAGAACAAATATAGATAGTTTGTGAGGTGGAAGGATGGATAGGCTTTGTCAGACTCATCCATTCCAGGCTGTCTTTGTTACAGACATTATTGTTCTACCGATTATTAAGTCTCCAAGTAGGGGAAGGAAGTGCCAGGCTTCTCACTTCATTGTAGAATGTCTTGGAACAGTGAAATTTTGCTTCTGTGTCTCAGGACAAACTTCTTTGATTTATTTTTTTCCATATAGCCTGATATGGTTTGGCTCTGTGTCCGCACTCAGATATCACCTTGAATTGTAATAATCACCACATGTCAAGAGTGGGACCAGGTGGAGGTAATTGAATCACGGGGGTGGTTTTCACCATGCTGTTCTCGTGATAGTGAGTGAGTTCTCACAAGAGCAGATGGTTTTATAAGCATCTGGCATTTCCCCTGCGGGCACTAATTTCTCTCTCCTGCTGCCATGTTAAGAAGGATGTGTTTTCTTCCCTTTCCACGATGATTGTAAGTTTCCTGAGGCCTCCCTAGCCCTGCGGAACTGTGAGTAAATTAAACCTCTTTCCTTTATAAATTGCCCAGTCTCAGACAGTTCTTTTTAGCAGGGTGAGAACAGAATAATACCTAGCCCCACTGCTTTCACTTCTCCCCAATCACTGGCAAAGAAAGGTTAGCCAATTCTCCTATCTGAGTTCTTTCTCTCACTTCAAGTTTAGTTGACTAAAACTCACAGAAAGACCCCTAAGGTTGTAGAAAATGGCATCTTGCCTTCTGTGAGAAATGTTGAAACCCTTGGGCTTATCCTGAGGCTCATACGTTTTATCTTGTTTCTTGTTACTGGTTTCTAGACTTTCTGAGTTTTACCTACCTAGTTGCAACGGTCCTTTAAATGGCATTACTCTTTACTTTTAGTTCATGGGTCTTGTTAAAATAAAAATTTTTAAAAACCCTTACTTTTTTTCATGTTCTACAAAACCCCAGGAAGGCAAAGAGAACTAAACTGCACTTCACAATTACATTTTCACTTGAAAACTACTTATCTATTTAACCAATAGTAAGTTTACTGAGTGCCTATATTATGATGGATACTGTTGGAAATTTCATCTGCTTGGAGACTTTTGTCTAAGCCTCACAAAATCCTGCAAGGTAGTTTTATCCCATTTTATAGATGAGAAAGCAGAGTCTCAGGTTTCACAGGTAGAACTTTCTGGGATGGAAAAAAACATGCTTTTGACTGTCATGTGCTTTCAGCTATATTAATCTATGATTCTCTTTTTGTCTGTCACACCTGCTGCCTTCTCTATGAGGTTCAATGGTTTAAGGTAATAGGCAAACCCTGCAAATACTTTCTTCTTTTTCATTCCTTATTTCTGATGCATGGAACATTATCATTAAAAAAGACCTGTCATAATATTATACAGAAGGGTAAACAGAGGCCACACACAGAGGGCCAGGCTCCCTCCTCACAAGCCCGGGGCTTTATTTTTTTATTGTTATTAGCAGAAATACCTGTTTATTTTTCTAGCCAAAGACAGGCTGTGACCATTTGTAATCATTTCTATGTTATTCTCATTTCTTCCTCCTTACTCCAGCCACAGTCTCCTGTGTGCCTAGAGTGAGATTCTTCCTACAGAGATTCTTTAACTTGGGTGTTGATGAAGCCAGTAAAATCATTTGTACAGAATGCTGAACCCACACGCTAGAATGAGAAATAGATCTTGGTTATTTTACATAGTTGTATCCAAAAGAAAAAATTTAATAGTAATATTTCAAAATAGTAATATCTCAGAAACACAAAACAAAAACCCCTTTGTAGTATTTACAAATCTCCTCTTTCTTGAAGATATGATGCCTAAAATGGCTAAATAATCACATAAAACAAAACCAATGAAAATGAAATCATTACTTTATTGGACATGAAGTGATTAAGTCATGATCTTGAGTGACTGTTAGTGGAAGGATATTTAAGGGCTTTAGAGAGGAGGTCATGGTGATGAACAAATGTAGGATTTGTTTTCAGATCAGATCCCAAGCAGGTAGGGTTTCTTCCCTACCAAAGGGCTTTGCAAACTCGTTCCACTAACAGAGCATATGCCACAGCAAAGAAGGACACAGCCACAAGCATTGAAGATCCCACAGAAGTAATACTTCAGGAGTGCAATCCATTCCATTCCATGGGTTAACTATTAATAATACAAAACAATACCCAGATGAAAACTACATTGTAAAAGAAATGGACTTTTCCCATTCATTGTAGTGTAAATTCTAAGAGGCCAACTGCTTCGTTTTCTTGTTTGTAACAGTATACATAGACATGGCACAGAACGTGGTGCCTTGTAGAGTTTCATTTATCCAATGAGTAAATGAATGAATGAATTTTTGGATATACTGTTATGGCAAGAGGCATATGAGAGTCCAGGACAAAGACTGTTTCCCTGGTGAAAATTTATCAGATCTGTAGGACGAATGGAGGTGGAAAAATCTTTCATGACAAAATCTTCAAAATGCTGTATCTATTCAAGCTCCCCTTTTGTTTTTAAAGAAAAATGAAAGCCAGAAATAGCTTGTGACCTATACATGATAATAGAAATGGTGAAGAGATGACACCTTGACTAATATTTTCTATGAATTATAACTTATTTGTCTTAAACAAGGAGAAACACATTTGTTCCATAAGTATGCTAATCTATACACTACTACAAATATCAGATTTAAAAAGACATATAAGTTGTAAATGCAGATATAATAGTATTATCTCAAGACTATCCTTGGAAAACATTTTATGCCTATTTCTTCTTTGCTCTTATTCTTCTAGTAATTCATGCCCGTTTTGATCACGACATGGATGGTTTGTTTTCCATGAGAAAAGACTGTACTTTAAATATGAAATATTCTAGGTTGTCCATTAACCATTATTGTTGTTACCAACCTTATGAAGGTGGGAGGAAAAAATCCAGAATACTTTTAAGATAGAAAATGCCAACTTTTATTTCTCTGCCATATTGACCCTGAACTATTATGTTTGCCTGACATCCATAATGTGAGCTTATTTCTTCAAATTCAGTGTTGTGTAATGGAAAGTGACTTAGCTCTATATTCATCAACGCATCTGCTGACTGTGTAATCATGACGAAGAATATTCATTTGTTTGAGCCTCAATTTTTATGTATATAAAATGAAAATTTAAAAAAAATGTGCTTAATATCCACCTACCTCCAATTTTCTATGATTTTTTGCCTGCTTCTTTGACTATTTTTCTCTATCTTTAAGGCTCTTCACCTTATTTAAATAAAAGGAATCTTGGAATTGTCTTTATTTTGGCTTCATACACCTTCTAAATAAGGATGTATCTATACCTAGAGCTCTTAATGTTTTCTAGAGGCTGGCAACTTGACCAGCCTCTAGATGGTGAGGCAAGAACCTGTTTTATAAAATTATGTAAATATAAATCTAGCTGCCTGCTTGGGCTCCATTTTTCTTAGGTAGGTATTATCAATGCTTATAAACAAATACTTGAGTACACAGGTATGTAAGGTTATGATTCCACTGCTGATTCAATGTTTGTCCTCAGCTTATCTCAATTTCTCACCAAAAGTCAATCATAATCTCTGGTTGTCTGTGTAGCCCTTGCTGTTGTTCTCTGAACATGTTTATTTCTATGTGTCTTCCAATCTGAATTAATTAATCATTAAAACAGTTCCTTATACAATTTCGAGCACAGCTCCAAACCTTCCAAAGTAAAAAATTATGAAAATATTGAGTTTGGTTTAACATCTTTGTTAAAAAGACATTGCATTTAGTGTGGACTTTCTGTGCTTAGTGACTGCAGAGATTGTGACAATAGCTACCAAAGTTCCATTCATGACAAGGGACCATCAAGAACTATAGCAGGTCTCATAGCCAAGGTAAAGCCTAGTCCAGACATATCTGGATAGTATCATAAATACTATTTACTTCTTCTGTACAAAGATTGTAAAAACTTTCCAAGGAGGCTTTCAGCAAATTCTTAGTTGTAAATTAATAATTTTGGAAAAACAAATAGTTGGTAGTTGTAAAGTTATTGATTGAGACCATTGTGAGCTTTTTGACTCTCAGTGTCTCTCAGCTTTTTGACTCTGAGCTGCCTTGCAGAGATATTTTATGCCATTAATGTTTCATGTAGAAATTTATCAACTCTTAAAAACTTTATAATTAGCAATGATTACATGGAAATGATTTTGAAACCACATGTTAGAGAAATGCTTCAGGGTAGCTTTCTGTAGTGACTTTATGTTGTGCTTCTCAGTAAATATATATTGTTTGTGCTATTGAGAATTTCTTTTGTTATGGCCTGATCCCTGGAGATGTCATTCTCTTGAGAAGCTGGGCTGTGTAACCAAAAACAGGTTGCAGCAGGACCAGAGACAGAGGATTTTAGAACACCTCATTCTCTGGCCTGCTACAGTGCCTCCGTCTCTGCACTCCTGAGAGAGAATGCATGCAGATGGTGTCTCTGAGGGTCTTACATTGTCAGCTCATTGGTCAGAAGAAGGGGCTAGCAGGACATTTTCTTAGAGATATCCTTGCAAAAGGCTAGCTCTATCAGAAACTGGGCGCAGATTAATGTATTTAGGTCTGCTTATCGTTTTCATCAGATCTGACTTGGATATTTTAAAAAGATATGACAATAACATCAGGCCCCAAGGAAGCCTGTTGAATACAGCAGGAGTAAAGGAGAACATTCAAAAGAAATATTCGGTTTATGGTAGCCAGTATTTCCAAGATGGGACAGAAATTATCTCGGCCATCCCAGCTAATCTCAGTAAGTACAGAGCATCTAAATGTAGAGATGAATGCTTGACTTCCTAATGAGTCTGTTTCATGAAATACTATTTGGTGTTCTCTTTTTATAAATTAGACATTTTCTTTTACTTGGGTTCATTTTGTTTTGTGTTTTGGACAAAATGGATTTGGTAAATTAAAGCCTGGTTTGTTTGTTTTTTTCAAGACAGAAGAAAACAAATTGTGTGATGTAGTTGTATTCTCTGCTACGTCTCTAGAGTGATTGATTGTTGTAAAGAGAGTGCAAAAATATATTTAATCCTATTACAAATTAGAATAATAGCCCGCAAACCTAGATTATGCCTCAGAGCTCCTACTATCTTAGAAAGAACAGTGATTTGAAGAATAAAAATTTCAGCCATAATTCTAGATTGATTACAGTAGTTATGCAAATGTAATTATAATTTTCTGTGCAGAAAAACATATTTAAATAGAAAGCACTGCAATGATCTTATTCAGAAGCTACTCTGGTGAATACTTTTACTGTAAGGGAGAACTTGGTGTATTTTAATAATTGTCAGGCGACCATTATGATTGTATATTACAGTACTGTGTAATTTTCTTGAATTGGATATGTCTCTCTTTTTGTACGATTTTAATTACCAAAAGTAATGACAAACCTTACTAAATATGCTAATTGTACACAATAGCAATTTTCTCCATGCAGGCATAAAAATCTTGAAATAGTTTTTGCATTTCTAAAGGAAGAATACTGTGCAGGGAACTCATATGAAAGCCACTGAGGACAGCTTGTATTTGCTGTGAAATTCATTAAAATCAAGGTGGGGTGCCCCTTTCCAGCAAGCAAATTTCAAACATGTTATTTTTTAAGTTACTTAAGGCTCTATGTTACCATGGCTTTAGCCCTCATATACTTGACTGAATGAAGGAATTGGAAAATTCCATCTTATTTGAATCTTGTACATTTAGTGAGAATTTTCTATGCTTAGTGCATTTAGTAAGGACTTTCTATGTTAGTGCATTTAGTGAGGACTTCCTATGCTTAATGACTGCAGAGATTGTGACAATAGCTACCAAAGTTCCATTGATAACAAGGGATGATCAAGAACTATAGCAGGTCCCATAGCCATGGTCAAGTCTAGTCCAAATATATCGATACTATCATAAATACTATTTATTTCTATACAAAGATTATAAAAACACTCCAAGGAGGCTTTCAGCAAATTCTTAGTTGTTAATTAATAATTTTGGAAAACAAATGGTTGGTAGTTGTAAAGTTATTGATTGAGACCATCCTGAGCTTTTTGACTCAAGATTTGTTACCTTGAAGAGATATTTTAAGTCATTAATGTTTTATGAAGAAATTTATCAACTCTTAAAAACTTTGCAATTAACATCGATAACACCATTTCACAACCAAATATACACCCCCTAGTGACATGATGGCTCCTATGATGTAGAGTAAGCTTGTTTCTTTCCATTGAAAACATGTTGAGTAATCTTATATACTTTGTAGAATTAGCAGATCAGAAAGCAAGCTCCAATCCTGAAGCAGAATGTTCATTTTATTCTCCTTCCTATGCAGGGTTTTAAAAACTCTATCTGTACTTGTATTATTTCTTGCAAGGCAATTCAGATTCCACAGAAAATTTTGTCAATTAATTTTCATTACTGTGTGCATATCTTACATAGTGTTCAGAGTCATATTCTGGACTTTCATAAAGAGGAAGGAATCAAAAAGAAACATAAGATGCCATCCCTCTCTAAAGGAGTTTTCAGTCCATTGGAATCCCGCTTAGTTCCTGACTGCTAAGCTTTCTGTATTTCCCCAAACTTAGCAAACAAGGCCCTTTCCACATCTAAACAGTAAAGGAAGCTAATTACCTCCAAGAGGAAACGGAGAAGAACCAAAAGTTAGATCCGAACTCAGTTCTCTAGTGTCCTGTTCATTAGGAGCTAAATTCATCGTGGATCTAATCACTCTTGCTTAGGAGATGTCATCATACTCCCAAGTCATTTAGAAAACCTTTTGTCAATGCTATTTAAAACACTGAACCTCCTATTTTGGGGATGTGTAGATACTTGGGGAGACATAATTAATAAGGCAAGGATCTTGATGTATAAATAATCGTGTCTTCTCTTTTGTTGATAGTTATATAGATTTAAAGAGAATAAGTACATTTTTTCATCATACTGTTAATAGATCTCTTGGATTCAGCATCCAAATTTCATAACAAAGCCAGGATTGGTTACTTAGAATGGTGAACTTTCACATTAGGTTGACAGCATTGGGAGTTAAAATAACTTATCATTAAAAAGTCAGGAAACCAAAGATGCTGGAGAGGATATGGAGAAATAGGAACACTTTTACACTGTTGGTGGGAGTGTAAATTAGTTCAACCATTGTGGAAGACAGTGTGGTGATTCCTCAAGGATCTAGAACTAGAAATACCATTTGACCCAGCAATCCCATTACTGGGCATTTACCCAAAGGATTATAAATCATTCTACGATAAAGACACATGCACACGTATGTTTATTGCAGCACTATTCACAATAGCAAAGACTTGGAACCAACCCAAATGTCCGTCGATGATAGACTGGATAAAGAAAATGTGACACATATACACCATGGGATACTATGCAGCCATAAAAAAGGATGAGTTCATGTCCTTTGCAGGGACATGGATGAAGCTGGAAACCATCATTCTCAGCAAACTAACACAGGAACCAAAAACCAAACACTGCATGTTCTCACTCGTAAGTGGGAGTTGAACAATAAGAACACATAGACACAGGGAGGGGAACATCACACACCAGGGCCTGTCGGGGAGTGGGGGGGTTAGGGGAGGTATAGCATTAGAAGAAATACCTAATTTAGATGACGGTTGATGGGTGCAGCAAAGCACCAAGGCACGTGTAGACCTATGTAACAAACCTACCTGTTCTGCACATGTATCCCAGAACTTAAAGTATAATAAAATAATAATAATAAAGAATAACACTTACCATACTGAGATATTTTAGGGAATCCATATGTACTAAGTTGCCTGAGGGACTGACATTTTACACCTTTTGTCCACGGTGATTGCTAACAGTGCCACTTGGAAAGTTCTCCTGACTTGAATAATGTATTATAATATCACAGCAAAAAAGCATTGCATCTTTCCAAAGTTTCAGATCTAAGGATCCACTTCCTTTCTTGGATGACTCTTAAAGTTTTCAATCAGCCACAGAATAAACATGAACTAGCCGACATAGCTCAGCCTAGGTATTATACTTTGCCTATCCATGCCTAAAACCTAAGACATACAATCATGGAGAGAAAGAATTTGAATATTGTACTAAATTAGAAAGGTATCCAGTTTCAGAAAAACAAGAGTGTGTAAATTCTATTTTGGAATTTATTCCATAGTACTTAGTATTTATTTGCCTTTTTAATTCTATTACATATGTTTTAAATTTCTCAAAAATATACTTTTTAATGAAAAATACACTTCTGGTTTTAAAGAGTATAGAGATCTGGCATCAGGCAGCATAAGTTTGTCTTTCTAAAGAAAATACAGCTTGGGCTTTCTGAATGGGATCCACTACTCATCAGTGTTACTAGAACCTCAAGAACAGAGTGCCTTGCTTCCAATTCTAAATGAGCTGCTGGGTTAAACCAAAGCCATAAAAAATGCAAAAACTTGCACATACTGGATGATTCCAAGGCTTTAAAATAGGAATAATGAATGGTTTCATTTTCCTTTTATATTCCAAAATTGTGCTCATTTCATTAAAATCAGATAATATTTCACAATGCTTTTTCCTAATAAAATAAAGGTATATGAAATGCATTTAAAGGTGGTTTTGTTTTCTTCCTTATTATGTCTGCCCTTCATGAAGGCTGACCTAGTTTGAGTCCCAGCTTTTTGAAAGTAGAAAGAAATATGCTAAATGGTTCTCTATTATTTTTCTATATTTTTTCACTTTTATTTCACATTTAGAGTAAATTACTCAGTTTTGCCCCTCCCTTCCCCCCACCTTTTGTCAGAGATAGGGTCTCACTCTGTCACCCAGGCTGGAGTGCAGTTGTGGGATCAAAGCTTACTGCAGCTTCAAACTCCTGGGCTCAAATGATCCTCCTGCCTCAGCCTCCCTAGAAGATGGTACTGCAGGCATGCACTACCATGTCTGGCTAATTATTATTTTATTTTCTGTAGAGAGGAGGTCTCGCTTTGTTATCCAGGCTGATCTCAAACTCCTGGCCTCAAGTGATTCTCCTGCCTTGGCCTCCCAAGGTATCAGGATTGCAAGTGTGAGCCACTGTACCTGGTCTGTTCCCCTGATAGCACAGAAACTTACAACTGTAAGGGGCTGAAAAGGTCGTTCAGTCTCACTGTCTGCCTAGTGCATGCATTTCCTTCAGCAGTCTTCATAGATGAGCGTCTTGCCTCTCTTCAAATATTTTTCATCTTTAAGATAGCCTGTTTCATTGTTAAATCGTTCTGATGATCAAGAAGTTGTGCTTTGTGTTTGCACTGTATAAGGCCCAACCCCAAGAACAAAAGTAAACAAAATATGATTTATCCCTGCAGAGAGTTTTGAATCACAAGCACAGTTTTGCATGCAATAGTAGTAAAATAGAGTAATACATTTTTAGCAATCAATGAATATACTCTAGGAGCAAAAAATTCTGAAATTACATACTTGACATACATCATTGTGGAAGAGACATTTAATTTGTTTCTTTAAAGGTGGGTATATCAACAGGCAATGTTGAGGAAAAGAGTAACCTAAGAGATCAAAGGAGAGAATTCATACATCAGGTCAGGGAATGGGAGAGAATTCACAGAATGCCTCAGGAAATGACTGGCTTGCAGAATGAGTATAACTGGAATGTATAACAAAAGTTTGCAAAGGCAGATGGTGGGCAGATGATAGAAAACCTGCTAAGGGGTTTGGACTTGGTCTGCAGGCATTAGAGAGCGATTGATGTTTTTTAAGCCAGGGAATAGAATTATTAGAGCTGTGCTTTGGGAAAATGACTTCCCCAGCTGACTATGAAATGGTCTAAGCAGGGAGAGACTAGAAGCTGAGCAATAGCTAAGGAAACAATTGCAGTAGTTCAAGAAGGAGGTAATGAAAATTAGAACTAGGGTAATGGAAGTGGGAATATGGTGTAGGCAAGGGGAACATTGCTGAAACGAGAGGAATTGGTCATTGATTATGAGGGTTGGGGATGGAGAGAAGAGACACTAAAGAGAAAGGGAACAAGCTGAGAAAGTTCCATGTCCACAAGTACTTACTGAGGATAGATTTATGTTATATAAGAGCAATGCTAGTCACTGATGAGTTAGACAACCAAGGTATGATTCTAGCTTTACTTAACATGTATTCTGTGTGTGTGTGTGTGTGTGTGTGTGTGTGTGTGTGTTTAATAGCATGGACACTGGTGGCAAGTTATACTTTCAAAAAGCTCTCTATAGGGCAAAATAGATTTCAGTAAAACTGACAGACCTAACTGTGACAAAAAATGCTAACATTAAAAGGGCAGTAAGTTATCGTCAGATGGAGAATTAGCAGAAATGCATCGTAGGCAGAGGCTTCAGCATGAGCAAAGGTTGTGAAGATGCACAGTGTGTTTGAGAACTGTAGAATTTGGTGCAGAAAGTAATTAGAATACAGGGACGTGAATAATTTGAGCAGATGTGTAGAGGATATTAAAAACTATAAAAGAGGTTAGACTAATTCTCTAGGTAATGGGAAGCTCTGGAAGAGTGTGTTTTTGTTTTTGGTTGTGGCTTTGTTTTGTTTTCGGTAGTAATGAGAAGTTATTTGCTCTAGGTTTTGGAAGATAATGCTGGTAAAAAGTAGATGACACGTTCCATAGTATGAAGCCTAAAGGCTTTGGACAACTGTGAGTAAGGAGACTCTCATGGTTATCAGGGTTGGTAATGCTATTATTGACCTGCAGGAAATCAGTTGACTGGTTAAAAGAGAAAATGATGTAAAGCCATTTTAGAATTGGAGCAAGTTCTCATCCTCTCAGGTAATAAGAATCAATTTTTAACATTTTCAGAAAAGTTGGTATCGCTTCTTTAAAAATAATCTGCTTTCTATAGTATACTGTATCCTTGTCATGCATGGTATTTTGTTGTATAACATGGTTCCTTCCTCCCAGTTTCCTACTCTTTTCCTAGTGGGCAGTTATAAGAATTATTTTTGTCTGGCACTTGATAAGAACATGATCTATTGGTTGGTAATTTCTTACTTTCTTTGCAGCAGAAAGAATAAATAAAGTGCAAATATTCAATAATGAGCTGAAAAAGACAGTGGTTTCATGTGTATTTGTTATTATTTTGGTTACTGTTTGGTCACCTGGCTGCAGGACAACAGCCTGTCCCACTGTTATCTAAACTGTTGTGCTCTCACGATGCCACATTTAATCAATCAGCTTCTCAAACTATGGATCTGTGGAATTCAGAAAATGTTTCCAGAGTTTTAGCAATGATATGAGCAATAACTTTTGGCCTGTCTTTGTCTTTCCTGAAAAAGTCTGTTATTTTAACTAGATGCATATAGCAAGGAATGAATGTGAATAACCTACCATTGTGTTTGGGAGAAAGAAGACAATGGTAGCTCTGCACATAACATTCTCTGCCTAGACTACAACTCATAGTGTCAACTTAACTACATTATTACCACAACTAGTGTGTATTAATTCATCCTGTCTTCAGGTTGTTGATTTAGGAGGCAAAGGAAGGTAGAAAGAGTAGATAAAGATTGTCTTGAATAACTCTACAAATTTTCAGAAGGAAAAATCTAAATGAACAATAGAAGCTTTAATATTAAAACCCCAGTTTTGCAACCATGAGGCTGAATATGCCAAATAGCCTAAATTAACAGTAGGGAAAAGACTCAAGAAAACTACAGCGGCCACTAAACAGAAAAGAAAATGCTTCCAAAAACAATTTTTATAAATCACCTACAAATTGACACCAGAGAGTACTAAAGATTCTTCCACTCTCTCTCTATATATCTTAACTTTTACTTATATGTTCTTGTGAGTTTTGAGACATTGATAAATGTATTGCAGAATGACCAAATCATATGGACTATAACAAATGTTTTATTATAAATGAGCCAAAAGACACAAATCTTTCCTTACAAGAGTGTCTCTAAAATATCTCTCTGACCCTGTCGCTATCCTGATTGATAGATTTAAGATTCCTGGGTTCCCTAAAATAACTACAAGACTTTCAGTATGATCTAACCCCTGCCTATCTCTATCTCTATCTTCTTTTATCTCTCTGCCATCCCACCAATATAAAGTTTTTAGTCAAGCAATACCTCACCTCCATTTCACCAAATACGCCATGCCTTTTCATACCCTGTGGCTTTTTTACCTCAACGCAATACTTATTTCAATGTGTTTGAATTATTAATTTGTATCTCTCCAACTAGATTTCATTGTCAGGAAACAGTTCTAAATGAGAGTGGGCATCTGTCATGTCAAGGGGAAGGAAAATGTTCCATCTTTGATATTTCTATCTGGGATGACATGAGAGTACATAATCTATTGTATAGTCTATCAGTGCCTTATGGAATTGCTCGTCATTTCTTCCCCATAGCTACTCATGAAATGTTGGAAATATTATCTATTTCACATGTGATCCTGAAAGAACACTATTATGGTTTGGAAATTTTAAAACAGGATGTGAAAAATTGAAATAAACAATTTTAAAATTTATAACCGACTTTAGGAAAATTGAGTTAAACATATGAAGCAAAAAGGCACATCAGTTTTCAAGAATGTTTCATGTGCCCATTTATACTGAACATTCTGGAAATTGTTTTGAGTAACTGCTTTGCAACTTCAAGGAGGTTGCCAACAGATTTTATCAACTTTCAAATTAGGAATGAATATAGCAGCAATTGAGAATAAATATTACACTGACAAGATTAGACACTCATTTCCTCACATCAGCAAAATATAATAGAGACATCACAAATTTAAGAAATAAAACAGCTTTTGAAGTAGCAAAAATTTGTGTTTGCCATTACAAATAGAGATACTTAACAAGAATAACCAAATGTACAAATTGCCTTTGTAATTATGTTCCACAGCTGAAAGCAACTAGCTCTATAATCTTAACAAGCTATTTTTCTTCCCCAAGCCTCTGATCTCTCATCTCTGTACCTGTTGTAGGTACAGAAGGGACTAATGACAGAAGTGGTATATATGGACCCTATTCCATATTGATGCATAATTAATCAGGCTATTCTCATCCACCAAGCCTTAGAACATTACTCAACTCTCTCAAAAACCACTGTTTTTATATAGGAGTTGTCTAAGAGAGAAAATCTCATTTCTCAAATCCTATAAATCTCTTGGCTCAAACTCTAAATCATAAACAGGTTCATACTTTGGAAAGGGCTTGAGGCTTTTTAAGAGTTGCCTAGATTCCTCTGAGGTCTCTAGACTGTTTTGTAACATTACTGTCATGTATTTGTTCTGTCCTTGTAACTTTTCTCAAGAATGTTATTTTCGTTTATTATTCATCTATTTCCTCCACCCCAACACCTTGAGGTCAACAGAAGAGAGAGTTGAACTGACTTATCTTACTCTTTAGTCATACAACTAACTCTAAGCCAAGCTTAAACTGGTACGCAGATCCCTGGACACCTAGTCTATTTCTCTGGAATGATGGATAGAGTAGGGCAGAAAAATGAGGGAAGGATGACGGAAGTTCATCAGAAAGCCAGTAATATATAAGATTAGTTTTGTCAGCAAAACCTAGTAAACTTTTACATTAAAAGACAAATATTTTGATCTCCCATTCCCACTCTCAAAAAGGTTTTTTAGTTCATATTGTTTTGCTAAAATTCCTGAACTGGAATCTGAAGCTAGAAAAACAGCTATCACTGACATCCTAATATTCTTGCCATTCATGAAGGCCAGAAACTAAAATTGGGCCTAGAGGAGAAATCTTGACCAGAGTAAGATCTTTCTGGGATAAGCGTACTTTACAATGATAGACTCAGCAATGACTGGCCAGGTCAAGGCTGCTCAGCCTGAAACTAACATAGAGCACTGAGAAAATAAGCTGTTTCGTGTCTTCCCTTTCTATTCTCTCTGAATTCTATATGGAGGTATGCGTATTGGTTTCCTACGCTGTGTAATGAATGACAACAAACTTACAAGCTCTAAACAACACATTTGTTATCTCACAGTTCATGTGGTCTGAAGTCGGGGCACAGGTTAACTGGGTCCTCTGCTCAGCTCTCACTAGACTACAACCACAGAGTGGCAGGGCTGTGTGCCTTTCTAGAGCTCAGGGCCCTCTTCCAAGCTTGCATGGTTGTTGGTAAAACTTAATTCTTTGTGGTTGGAGGACTGAGGCCCTCAGCTCTTAGAGGCTGCCTACCATGGGACCCTTTCCATTAGCAGCTTGCATCAAGAAGCTTGCTTCTTGAAGGCCAGCAGGAGAGTCTGTCACTCCTTTCTCCTAAGATGGAGTCTTTATAACATAGCCTAACATTTGCCATTTTATATTGGCCAGAAGCCAGTCACAGGTCATGCCCACACTTAAAGGGAGAAGATTCCAAAAAGATGTAGATATAGGAGGCAGAAATCACTTATCAGTCTAAGGTCTGTTTACAACAGTTTGTGTGTGCTCTAAAACATATATGTGTAAATACATAGAAGTTGGTATGTGCCAATCTCTTATTTACATTTATTAACCCATTTTATTTTATCTTATTCAAAAATTAAATGTTATTTTTATTATTCTCATTTTACATATGAGGAAACTGAGGCAGAGAGCATTTAAGTTCCTCATCCAAAGCACATAGCTGGGCAACAGCAGAATAGGTATGTGAATGCAGATAATCTGGCCCCAGAGTCTATCTTCTTAATACATTCTCTGTCTCTCTGTGATAATAGCTTACTCTTTTATAGTACCCCATAAGTGCTTTACATACTTTAATATTTAAGCCCCTGGTGATTAAAGAATTTTAGTATGCATTCAATTCATCTCCTAATTTTCAGAGAAACTGAAAGGGATCATAAAATATATACTTCAGTATGATTGTTCTTCGATGTAAGTAGTTATAAATACTATTTATTGAGCAGTCATTTTGCTAAACAATCCATAAATGTTATTTTATTTATCCTATAACCTCTCTGTGAGGTAGAGATTGCCATCCACATTTTATGTTAAGGACACTGAAATTAGAGATGGTAAATAACTCAGCCATGCTTTCTTGGGCTGTGGCTTCAAACCCAGATCCCTTTGATGCTAAAGCTGCTGATTACTGTGGTCTGAGATTTGTAAGGCACTGCCAAGCTAGTACCTGTTCTTCTTTCCTTTTTCAGCAAAATGTGCTGACTTGTTGGGTTTGTTTTGTTGTGGGAAGAAAATAACAATTTTAGGACTTTTATCTTATCTGAAATCGAGGCCGTGTTGTCTGACTTTCACAATTGAACAACCCCTGGATGACCAAGAAAGCAAATGTAGCAACTTCATTTTGTAAGTGTCTGCACTGCATCCCAGCCAGAGCTCATCTGTGCCTGCAGCCTGCCTTGCTCACCAGTTTTATGCTCAGATTTCTGAGCTGATTTCTAGCCATATTCACAGTGAACAATCTATAGATTCAGGAAAGGCAGATCCAGACACACTTTGTGCACTTTTCACCACATTGATATCCTGTTATCAAGAAAAATGACTCTAGACTCTGTGGACTATCATCTAGAGTCATATTCTTCTTAATCTCTATTGTTTAGGAATATGTTAATACAGAGTAACTTTATATAGATCTCTCTAAATTACATTCACTGTCTTATTTTATGCCTCACCTTTTCCTTCTAAGCACCTGTTATCGAGTACATTCAGAATTTCATGTAGGTGGCCACTGATTTAATTGAAGGTGTGAGATAAGTAGCAGATTTGTGTGCTGGATTAAATTAGTAAAAAGGATGTCGTATAATATTAACTCAAAAGCTATGATGATGTCTGCTTCCACTGATAATTTTAGTTACATATTTGAACTATCTCTAGTTAGATAATTTCCATTTCTTTTTATTACACAAATGTTTAATGGAAATTGGGGCTTTGTTTTATTCTTTGCCAGTAGATGATAAATTCTGTCTGCCATTGGAAAGAAGCACAATGTAGATTCAGATGAGCTGCCAAATTGATTTTTGTGTTTGCCCTTCTTTAGCCTTGACTCTTTCTATAGCTTGCACTTTTAGTGAAGATTTTCTGTGCAGATTAGTTCATTATATCAGGATACAAGCAGTTTATCACTATGTGGCAACTTACAGCACAGGTTCAGGAAAACTGTGGATGAGCAATTCTCAGTTAGGAGAAGTTCAGTGCTAACATCACCCAATGTAAGAGAATTAGGAGAGGTTCCATTTAATATACCTTTTGCTTTATGATTAAAAAACCCACAAGTCTTTCCGCAGCTTCATTCCACTATGTGTAGGCTTTGATTTATATTAAAACATTTAAGCCCTTCTTGGAGTGAAGGAAGGTAACATACTTTATGCTGCAGTTAGTCATTAACATCTTAGTATAAGTTAATTCCAGGTCCTTTCCTGAAATAAGATTTTGGAAATTAAAGAATATAAAGATGATGTACGTTTAGATTGTATGTGCTCATATATCTGTATGTGTGTTCTATGAGGTGTGGTGGATTGGAAATTGAAGAAATACGTATAACACAAAGAGGCAGAAACTCTGAAAACACATTTACTTTCTTAACAGTTGATTGAAATTTACATTGATTTATTTTATTATACTATTGTCTTACTTTGTGATTATTTATTTGAAAATTTGTGCAACAAAGAATATGAAATTATATGGAAAGAACCTTATAGCTTTCAATTGCTACAGTTATTCAACACCATTTTTGACCAAGGCATAGTTTCAAAAAATACAGGTATGTAACACTTGGTTCCTCTTCATGTTCAGTACTTCACTTATATCTAAATAATAATAAGCTATAAATATATAAATTCCATAAGAGAAGAATAAATTAAATGCTATGTTTAGTGTAGAGAAGGGAAATATGTTTATGTGGTGGGGTCAGGGGTTGGATATATTGATAAGGAAAAGTCATTTTGGAGATAGCAAATTTAAAATTCGTATTCTAAATTTTTAGATCTTATTTATAGGAGAGTAGCCAATCACTCCCTCAAGACAAATTTTCTTTAATCTAGACACAATTCTGAAAACTCATGATATCTAATATCTTGCTATTCAAGCTGTGTTGCAAAGAGCAGCAGCAAAGGCATCACCTGGTGCTGATAGAAACACGAATTTTAGTTCCCATTCCAGAGCTACCAAAGCAGAATCAACAGTATCTGAATTTTAAGAAGATCCCCAGGTTAATTGTAGTACACTAAAGTATAAGAAGTATTGGCCTAAAATGCTAATGCAAGGTAATTTTGCCTGAGCTTTGGCACATTGGGAATGTCTTTGCTTTGTTTGGCTAGGAGTTGATGGAAGCAGGAAGGACTGACTACAAAAAGATTTAGTAAAAAAGACAACCCACCTACAGCATGCCAGTGAGAAAAGACAGAAGAACAATTTATGAACAGCTGGCTCAAAATGAAAAAAAATAAAACAAAACCAAAAAGCAGCTAGACTACTTCGTGTGGGCAAAGAAAGCTCCATATACCAGAGCATCCCTAAGGGTCTCTGTGTATCGCAGCAACGTAGAATAATTATCATTCATAATAATGAAACCCATGTCATTTTTTTTTTAAAAAAAAAGGTTGAATTATGTTCATATAGTCCTTTGATTAAGAAGGCAGGGAAGTGAATATTGCATTTCAGGTTGGTTTTTCAGCAAAAATTGGTTCATTATTTACATTTTAATTTTGCATAAAGAAGTAGGCTCCATTTCACATGTGTTTTAGGTAGCAAAAAATACTGGGTATTTCCGAAAAAGTTATTGAAAAAAGTTTGATGTTTCTAAAAAATATAAAAAGCAACTAAGTAATATTATGGGAAATTATATCCTCCCTATCTTGAAGGGAATTTGTTACACACATTTTACAATTAAAATATATGCAGTGTATATACATAGGCATTAAGAGTTGCAAGTGGTGAAGGTTATCCTTCTTATTGCACTACCTCAGGAGTCACGGGTCATATAGTATTCTGTTAAAATCAGGAGGCATCATTTATAGTTCTCTGAAGTTGTGTTGAGACAAGGTTCAGGATGAACACACTATCATCTTTTCAGACTTTAGAGCAGATAAAGGTTTTAAATCTTTCCTCCCTTAACTCATATTTTTGACCCTTCTGTGGTTTTCACCTTGGGATAAAAGCATGCAGACTGCAGTGTCTTATTGTCCCTGCCAATTTCTGCTTGATGGCTAAACATCATGGCATTTCTGTTGGGAAAGGTCATCCCACTCTGCTGACCTGGCTGTCTTTAGCAAAAGCAATGCAGCAGCATTTTATAAAAATCCCTGAATGGTGGTAGTCTGGGCCAACCCAAGACTTGAAACGGGTAATAGGTTATATTGCCCTCGCTTTAAGCCTTCCTTGCCTCCTTCTCTATGTGAAGTCTCCCTTGCACCCCAGCAGCCCAGCTTCCTCAAGTTCCCAGGCTGAGTGCCCTCAGACTCATCCTACTCTACAGAGATGAACTCTAGGAACAGGCTGTAAGATAGATGGCCATTTATGCTTTTGAGACTTAAAACTTATATACCCTTGGGGAAAAACATAATTTAGGAAAATTCTAAGTATCAATATTTTGAGGAAGTATACAGCTTACATGGGAAGGAGACAATAAGCTTCTCAAAGCCAAGGCTATGTTAGGATAAAAATGAATAAAGGACTTTGCCTGGCACTAGCAGATACTCAGAAAATATTTGCAAAGTTGAGGGATTAATGTCCTGCTAGAGATATTTCAAAAACCAAGGAACTTGTAGATGATATCCTTTTCTTCAAAAGGTCTTTTTCTCCATTCATGAAATTCATCTTTAGTAGATTGTCTTATGCCTTGCTTATAGGTAATCACAAGCTAGTTAAATGATAATATTTTAGCTAATAATACTTAATATAAAATCACTTCTTCCAGCAACCTATGTCAAAATATCCTGAATTAATAATTCCCTTCTCATGAATACATACCATTTAAATTTTCTCAATGGTCAATAGTCACACTTCAGTGATTCTCTTTTATGAGCTACAATAAATTTTTGTAATTGCTTCTGAGAGATATGTGCTTTTATCATCAAGTAGGAGGTATGAATTTCGACCTCCAACGGTCCACCCACCATGTTGACCCATTGGCATTTCAAATGTACTGTGTTCCAAAAAGATTTCAGCATCTTGCTTTTAACTCTTTTTCTCTATGTGGATTTTCTGTATTTTGTTAGTAGCACCACCTTCTTTAAAACGCAAAGGAAGCAGACAAGCAAATATATTTTTAAACGTAAAAAATGCAACATAAGTGTTGTAATGAAATAATAAGTAAAAGTTGTGGTACACCAAGAGAGAGTGGATAAATAATTATTGGGACTAAAATGGAGTATATTCAAAACATTCCACTCTTTATCTGTGTCCTGTTGCTGTAACAAATTACCAAAAATATAGTGGCTTAAAACAGCACAAATAAATTTGCTTACAGTTCTACGGAGGTTGGAAGTCTAGCATAGATGGGCAGAACAGCTGCATTCCTTCTGGAGGCTTTAGGGGAGAATATGTTACCTTGTCTTTTCCATTTTCTAGAAGCCACCTGCATTCCTCATTTTATGGCCTCTTCTTTGCGTCACTCTGATCCCTGCTTCCCTTAGTATAGCTCTGTCTCTGACTCTGGTTCTTTTTGCCTTATTCTTTGTGACCCTTGTGATTACATTGGGCCCACCAGACAATCCAGGATAATATCCCCAACTCAAGAGTCTTAATTATACCTACAAAGACTTTGCCATGTCAGTTAACTTATTTAAAAATTCCAAAGATTAGAAAGCAGATGGATTTAGCCTACCATATTATGTAAATCCTCAATCTGCCTTTCCATTCCTGTCCTCCTCTTGATTCAGGTGAACTGAATGATTTGTGGGTCCACCATGCTATCTTTTTAGTGTCTTTGCTTATGCCATCTCTTTCAAAGAAAATGTTCTTCTACCTTCTCTACATGTCCTGACATTTTTCATCCTTCCAGGCAAAGTCAGTAGAAGTTCTGCAGTTCCTCCCTGTGCGAAGTAATTTTTTACCTCTCTGAACTTTCATAATACCTTATCCTACTTCTCATGACTCTCATACACAAATAATTTTAATACAAGGTAGAAAAAAGTATGTGTTCTCCCCTTCTAGACCATAAGGTCCTCAAAGGCATTTTCTGTGTCTCATTTATCATTGTACATCATACTCACCTCACCCCACTCCCAGCTTCCTGTGCAGATCACTGCTCACTGTGGATGCTCAGTAAATGTTCATTGAAAGGATTAATGAATTTCTGGAAATCACCCTGTCATTTTAGCAGAGTCATGAGACCCAAGGGGCATACACTCAGGCTCTCTAAATCTTTTTTTACTATCCAGCATGGTGCTTTCCATACTTGAAATACAGGCTATTTTATTTCTTTTCCTATCTTTAAGGTATACTGATTGTTGAAAATGATATGAACAGCAATAGGCTTTGCCATTTTTTAAAATATGATTACACTTTAAAGATTTTCTCTCAGAAGGCAAACTTAGGGCTCAGAAAAGAGGAAACAAAATTTCAACACCCCTATAATTACACATGACAATGTTGTTAAAATGTAGAAATTCAGTTTTTAAAAAGTAAAGAAGGTTTTTTATAAAACATTCATTTCAGTTAGTTATTCCTGTATATCTAATTGGAAGAAATTACAAGTTACCTTTCTCTCATTT